>NC_058373.1:47507500-48707500 GCF_018350175.1 Felis catus | reverse complement strand
CACAAAAGGACATTTCAGGCAGAGGGAAAAGCATTATTAGCCAAGGCCCATATGTAGAAAATAGCAAAGAATGCCAGTCTTTCGAGGTTTCAATACAACGTATTTTGGAGAAATAGAGTTAGAGAAATGGAAATAATGGTAATATGAAAAAGAAAAGAGGTCAGTAAAGCTGTTGGGAGCTGATGGTAAGGGCCTTGCCTGTCTGCACTGGAGTTTGAAGCTAATCCCAGCATTTCTCCCATTGCTTCCAAAGGAACACCAGTGCCCCTTGGGATGACAGTACACATTCCAGTTTGAAGGGGGCCTGTGGTCTGTCATCTAAAATGCTTAATTTAAGGAATCCTTGGGTTTGACAAAGTTCATTTCATTTCACTTCCTGAATTTTCAGACTTTAATGTATTCTGAGAGTTTGTGGGTTTTGTTTGTTTGTTTTGTTTTAGCATGAAACACAATGTTTTGTTGTATAGGACACAAATATTTTTGTAAGATTTGATAAGTCTTTGTGCTGTATTAGTCAGGGTTCTCCAGAGAAACAGGGCCAATAGGATTTGTGTGTGTACAAACACACAAATCAATCAATCAATCGATCTATCTATCCATCTAGAGATATTAACTGAACTTAAGGAATTGGCTTACACAATTGTGGGGGCTGCCAAGTCTGAAATTTGCAGAGCTAGCCAGCAGGTTGGAAATTCGTGCAGGAGTTAACATTGAAGTCTTGAGTCTGTAGGCAGAATTCCTTCCTCTTCTGGGTACCTCAGTCTTTTTTCTTAAGGCCTTCAACTGATTGGATGAGGCTCATTCCCTAGGTAATGCTGAGCTAGACCATCCTCCACTATCTTCTTTCACATAGGTTCCTTTTCTCTAGGCTCAACACAGGCCTGATCAAGCTGAGGGGCAATAAAATCATAAGACAGCTTATGATTAGGTACCAGTTGCAAGTATAGAGAAAAGTTCCCTAACCACAGAAGACGGCGGTGATTGTGCGATGAGGGCAGGGAAGACTTGAGAAAGTAGGCTGGAAACCAAATTGGGCCTACTTAGTGAGAACTCTGCCCCATCAGATGCTTGGAATAACCATGGTGACTGTTTCCAGAGTGACTGCTGGGTGCCAAGCACTGTGCCCAGCAGTTCACACATATCTTCTTCATGGTCCACGAGGGCAATGAACACAGCTCTTTTGTTCACTGCTGTATCCTTGATGTCTAGAATGGTTTCTTGCACATAGTGACTGCTCCATAAATGTCTACATAATATCTGAGAGGCAGACATTTTTATTTCTCTTTCATAGTGGAGGGATTTAGGGTGAGAAAGAGAAAGCGACCTGCCAAAGCCACGATGGTAGATTCAGGACTCAGACCCAGGTTCTGCTGACCTGGGACTCTCACTCTTAACTATTCTACTGCATTGTAAACATCTGGGCATTAAAGAGGGCAGTGCCCAATACCTACAGCTTGTACACTGGAATTAATGCTAGGACATACGTACTCTGTACTGTGGAAAATTAAATCAAATAATCGAAAGAGTTCAGGGTAATTCTTACCTTCTTCTGAAAACTACCCCTCAGCATGACCACATTGGGGATACTCAATCCCCTGGCCCCTTTTAGTGCTGTATCACACAGTGGGCATGTAGTTGCTACTCAATAATTATTTAAATATGTGTTTGTTCTTTCCATACTGCTCATTTTAATTGCATTTTTTGAATTGCCATTTAACTTTGTTGCTTATATCTACTTGTCCCACCTAGATTACAAGCTAGGTCTCTGCTGTCAGGGTTATTCTCTATCTTACCCCTCTACTGTACCCAGGCCAGGGCTGAGTACGTTGCGGGACTTTACTAGGTATAACATGAGTGGAAAAGCTTGTTATAAAACTCTCCACAGGCAGTGTTTTCATAGTTACCCAAGGTCTCTTCTTTTCACAATTCTTTCAGTTGGTCCCTTTGTATGACCCTAGACTAGAGGCTGAGCGGGATGGGTGGGTGAGAAAAAGCCTGGTTCCTGCCCTCCAAGGGTACATAGCAGGTGCCACAGATGTGGTTATAAATACCTTAACCCAAAATAGAAAGAAAGAGATAGTTCCATTAGAGAAGCACAGATAAAGCTTAGCACGGCATGTTAGGGCAGGAAGAGATTGTTTCCAGCTGTTGAGATCAGGGAAGATGGCTTCCGGGATGTTCACTGTCTTATGCCACTCACCCCCATCAAAGAGAGGTGACCTCGGAAGACTTCAAAGGATACTGCTGACTGAGTGGATGACTAAGAACTGGAGAGCCAAGCCTGTCTGTGCCCCTTGGAGTACTTTTGCATTTACTATTTACTGCAAAGTGGAAGTCTGTTTTAAAGACTTGAGTTGGCTGGAGACAGCTCAGAGAGAAGAGGATGGAGCCACAACCCCTGCCTTTGGTAATCAAGTCAGAGGCAATTTGGGGAAGAGAAGTTTATCAAGAGGGGCGAGAGCAGAAGCTAGGCAGCAAGGGCATTGATCAGTTGGGAAAGTATAATGAGGAAATGGAGACATCCATGCATTTATTCAGCAAATATTTGAGTGCCAACTATATGCCAGGCACTAGGATAGATGCTGGGGATACAGAAATATGCAAAACACATGTCCCTACATTTCGGGACTAGCAGCCCGAGTCCTCTTCCTTCAAGAAGAATGGAGAAATGTTATATGTCAGTTGTAACTCAATCTTTAAAAAAGGAAGACTGCAGGTGCCGTGAGAACTAAGAGGGTAGCACCACCAAGTAGTTGAGGGAAGGTGTGTTTTGTTTTGTTGTTTGGTATAAAGGTGAGAGAGCCCCGGCTATGGTCTCAGGCAGAGGGGAGACAGAGATGAGGAGTTCAGAAACGCCATGGGGAGAGGGGTAACTAAGAAAGCAAAATCCTAGAGGGGATGTGTGAAATCATGCCAGCATTGTGCTAAGCACATCTTGGGAATGATCTCATTGGAGCCTCACGATAACCCTATTAGGCAGTCATTATTAGAGATGAGGAAGCTGACGTGCAAGGTCACATAGCAAGTGGGCTGAAACAGAGATGGGAAGCCAGGTTCAACTGCAAAAGCCAGGCTCTTGAGAACTTCACTGCTTTGAGGGGTTGTGGCCGAGACGACATTCAACTGAATCTAAAACTTGCTTCAGCTGGTGGTCATTGCAATGTTTCCCAGTCCTCTGGTCAATGTTTCCCTGAGCCTTTTGCAGTTTTGAGCAGTCTAGCATGGGGAGGGTATCATCTCTCCCCACTTCAGGCTGCTCCAAGTCCATCTGCAATAATGTTCTGATGTAGTCAGCCTGTTACCGTGGCTGACCACTCCTTCCTCGCCTCAGGCCCCCACTGCATCACTCTTGGGTGCTATGGGTATTTCCTTTGGCCTATCCCGGCACCCATTTTCCCAGCCTCCTCATTCAGTCTCTCTGTTCCCACTCAGCCCAGTGCAGGCTGTCCTAACTTAAAGCAGTGCTTAGCACACAGTAAGTGCCGTAGAAGTGATCGACAAGAAACATCCTTCGCTTCTAAAGCAACCAGCTTACTGGGGCGCCTGGGTGGCGCAGTCGGTTGAGCGTCCGACTTCAGCCAGGTCACGATCTCGCGGTCGGTCCGTGAGTTCGAGCCCTGCGTCGGGCTCTGGGCTGATGGCTCAGAGCCTGGAGCTTGCTTCCGATTCTGTGTCTCCCTCTCTCTCTGCCCCTCCCCCGTTCGTGCTCTGTCTCTCTCTGTCCCAAAAATAAATAAAAACGTTGAAAAAAAAATTGTAAAGCAACCAGCTTACCTAGAATATCATAAAAGCACAGGGCTGCTCAAACCTAGATTTCAACTTCCCTTCTAGCACATAGAAGCAGTATGACTCAGAACAGGTTACTCATTCTGTCTGAACCTGTTTCCTCATCTAAGGACTGGGATAACACAAACTTCTTCATACACTGTAATGAGCATTAAGTGAGATAATTCATATCATCTGTTAAATGGCTCCCTCATAGTGTGTTTCTAATAAATGTTGGTTTATTCCCACCTCACATGCATTTTAATAAAACACTACCCCTCTCAAGAGCCTGTAGGGTTGATCCCCTAATCCTTAATTCGACACTGTGGGAAAGGAAGAAAATAAGACCTACGGCACCTTCCAGTTTGCCAGAAATCTGTCTGGGTTTGCTTTTCAAAATAGAAAACTCTACCTTTCATAAAGGCATTCATACACCGTAAGCATGACTTTAAAGCAAGCAAGAGAAAATAATTGCCTTTTGCAAGGACTGGGTGTGCTATTGATGACATTTTTAAAAAACCACTGCAGAATCTTCTAATGGAGTTCATTTGTTGGTGGCGTCATGAGATGCCTGGTAAATTTTAGAGTAGATCTCATTAATTAGACCAGAAGAAGGCTGTAACGTCAACAGGCAGGTTCTCTTTCCATAAGTAACAACAGATGAAACCGTGATAATGCTCTCACCCACATGCCACCTGCTCCCATTCTGCAGATGGTGCGGGGGCAAGAGCAGGAGGGAATGTTCTGGGATATACCACCCCCTGTCTTCCCAACCCAGTGAAACAACAATCCTCAATGACATCTACACAGCACTGTAGAACCATCATTCTGACATCCCACTGCTCATTCTACCTTTAAAACCTTGAGAGACCAGAAAGATGTGGTCACTTCTTTACAATGCACTTGGTTAGTAATGAAGAAAAATGACTTTATCTAACAAGATCTACACTGCCATCAGCGAGACTTGACGACGGTCTGTGATGTGATTTCTCTAGCAATCTAAAATAATCGGTTTAGCTCTAATAAAAGACACTAGTGAGGAAACTGTTCTTCCCGTACCACTTTTGTTTATTTATTTATTTATTTATTTATTTATTTTTTGCCATAAACTAGGAATCATAATTGTCTTTTTTGGATGATAAAGAAAATCTTGCATAGGGTCTGAAAGTAATTTTTTCTTCTTCATAGCAGATACATTCTAAATTTTCTGCTGAGGCTGGTACCAGAGAAGAAAGTTTTGACAACCTAACATTCAAAAGGTCAAAACCAATCCACAGGATAATTTGATTTAGCCCACTAATTTTCCAGCCTCCAGCCAAATAAATGTTTAGAGCTTGCACGTGTAAAACAGGGCAAGCTAGAAGCAATGGCCAATTCATCCAGTTATATCTTCACTTCCTACATTTTAAAATTATTTACTTAGGAGGGAAAAGGCAAGATAGCTATTTGAATGTTAACTATTTCACAAAAAACAATCTACTGTTCTTTTTCTCTCCCCCTCTTTACTTTTCCGTCTCCTTCTCCCCTTCCTCTGTTTCTTTAACTCTTGAGAAAATTAAAAGGGTGGAAGAGAGGGAATTTTCATCTTAAATTCACTTTACATATCCAGCACTGGCCTTGGGCAAAATTAGGAATTCGGCTCTGTTGGCTGTAAGTCCTTTTCCTGTCCTGCTCTCACGGCACAAGACTGATCCTGTTCATAGTAACCCAAGAAGACTAGAAAACCACATTTTCTGGGCCACTCCAGCCTGACTGCTGCCAGAGATCTGAGGCTGCAGAATTCTATCTGTGATCTCCTACGTGGCATTTAAACAATTGCCAGCATAAGTGGCCATTTGTGCCCTTGGAATAGCATGCAAATGGCCCATGGTAGGTGCAATTCAACAGCACGTGCTTAGTATCTGCAGTTTTGCTGTTGAGCAATGGTGAAGTTGGCTCCATGAGAGTTCTCTATTTATCTCTTCCCTAAATACTGATGACTGTCCAAAGGAAGGCAAATTTGATATGCCAGGAACAAGAACGGAAAATCTAGTCACATTTGGGAAACATCGGCACCATCATTTTAAAAGTCAGTTTAGAGGCATTTGTTAAGGAGGCCAGTTTTCAGGCTCCTTGTCAAAGCTGAGGGGAAATAAACAAATGGTCAGCCCACGTCTCTGCTGGAAAAGTGAATTAGTGGTGCCACCTCCTGGCAGAGACCACCTCCTGGTGAAGGCTGGGAAAACATGGCAGCCATTTTGTTTTGGGCACCAGGAAGTTCAGAGCTGGAAGAAATCACAGGGCTTGTTCTAGTCCAACCCACGAGAAGAAATTGAGACCTGGAAAAGTGACATCAAATCAGTGGCAGAGCAGAGACAGAGGAACTAAATGAACCACATCTGTTGAATCCATACCAAGGGCTGAACACTGCACAAAGCACATTACATGCTCACAACAACTCTATAAGGAAGATACTCTTCTCTTCCATTTTCCAGGTAAGAGCAGTGAGGGCCAGAAAGGCTCAAATGACAACTAATCAATGACTGAGCACCCCACTACCTTTCTGGATCTTCCTAGTCGCCTTTCAGACATCTGGACATCACATGGGACAGATATTAAGCCCAGGCTCCAGTGTATCTGGAAAAAATGCTGCCACTGAACTACACAGATTGTCCTGTTCACTGATTCTGAGAACCTGAATGGAAACAGGCTGTTTCCATTGTGTGGAGCTGGGGGGAGAGAGGAGGATCCTGGGAGCGGTGGGATGGGATCTGCAGAAGGCAAGTGGTTCCTGAGATGTCAATCAGTAAATAACATTCATCAGGTACCATATTCTCTCCATGAGTTTTTCATACATATCAGACCAGCTTCTTATTTGGACAATATGTTTCCTGTATGGAACACAGTGGAAACTAAGCAGATACTTGTTAAATGAATTGTTCCAAAAGGAAATTTGGAGATCTCTCTATTCAGTGCTGTAACCCTCCTTCTCTACCTCTTACTCCTTCCTTCTCTTCATCCTCCTCCTCTTTCTCCTCCTCCTCCACCTCCCTCCACACACAAACTCCTCTCCAGTTCCTTATTCAACTTGATATCTCTGGGAAACTCAGTATTTTCAATAAGTGCATATCATTACAATTATTCCTGTCGAAACTGTCATCCAACAATTGCACTCCCTGATTTTTTTTTAAGTAATCTCTACCCCCAACATGGGGCTTGAACTCATGACCCCAAGATCAAGAGTCACATGCTCTACTGACTGAGCCAGCCAGGCACCCCTCCCTGATCCTCCTTCTAACCCCTTGGGCAGCATAGGACCTATCTAGGTTGTCTTCTATACAATAATGGTCAAGTTTCCAACCAGGCTCTTCCCCTTTAAGTTAAAATATCCTTGGTTTGTTTTATGGTTTCTAAACAAGGCCCCCTCTTCTCTGGTCACATTGTGTCCCCAGAACCCCATCCAGCCTCTGGGCAGATCAGCTCCTGAGGAGTAGGACTTCCTTCTCTTGTTTTTTTTTTTTTTTTTTTTTTTCAATGTTTATTTATTTTTGGGACAGAGAGAGACAGAGCATGAACGGGGGAGGGGCAGAGAGAGAGGGAGACACAGAATCAGAAACAGGCTCCAGGCTCTGAGCCATCAGCCCAGAGCCTGACGTGGGGCTCTAACTCCCGGACCGCGAGATCGTGACCTGGCTGAAGTCGGACGCTTAACCGACTGCGCCACCCAGGCGCCCCTCCTTCTCTTGTTTAAGCTCAGGAACACCCAGGCCCAACCGTGGCTACCCTTGGACTTGTTATGTGAGAAAAGCAAACCTGTAATGCCAGCTCTCTGCTGCTTGCAGCTCAATACTTTCCTAACTGATGTGTAAGTACCTGCTTCATACCTGGCTCTGTGCTGGCTATATTACTAACGCCATCTCCAGTCATTGGGAGAATTCACTAACTGTGCCCCTTCCCCAGATTGCCACCTGTAAAACAAGGGATCTGGACCTGGTCACCTCTGTGGTCCTTTTGGTCTCAGATGCCAACTCTATTGGCAGAACCACCAATAGTCCTTAGTGCCTACACTGGACTCCAAAAGCAGTGCTGGCATTTTTCTTCAATGATTTACAGTCATAACTATTTGTTTTGCATAATATTTTCCTTCCTGGAAATACTTTTCATAATTGCTCTTTTGGAAGAGAGAAAGAACAGGGTTTTGCAGAATCTGTTCCTGCTGAGTTGGAGAATCCTTAATATTCCAAATCATCTCTCCCCTCGTCATCCATTCCTCAGGACAGTGCAGAAACAAGTACCCCAGACATCAGCCACCATCACCTCTGCTCTCAGAGGGAGAAGTGGTGGGGGGGGGGTGGCAAGGGCTGTGATGTGGGCTGTTGCCCACTGGCCACCAGGCCCCAGCGAGACAGACTACGTGGAGCATGCTGATTCCTGACTGGCCCAGTTCAGCATTGGCCACTAACTAGCCCCAGAACTAGGCCTCTGTGTGTCCACCTGTATGATGGGGGTGGTAATCAGCTCTGCTTAGCCTGCCCTGTGAGGTTGCTCTGAAGGGTTAATGAATATTTTCGAACATCGTGAAGAGGCTGTACATGCCAGGATCAATGTAAGATATTGATAGCTGTTCTTTCCATATGATGATGATGTTTATAACCGGCATTATTATCATTGTTACAATTCAGAGTTAATTGATGTGGAATGTTGTCTTTACCCCAAATATCTACATGTGACTGGAACATGCATTTATTTGTGCACTTACAGCATTTATCAGACCAAAGCATATGTGGCGTTTAGATCACTTAATTACTCTGGGACAAGAAGCGTTTTCTCTACTTCTGAAGGGGAAAAGCACCCCTGCAGAGTGAGTGACAGTTGCCTAGCTATGGCTGTTAAAGACACCAGTATTTCTGATTTCTACTTCTAAATCTCTGAAAACCGACAGAAGGGTTAAGGCTGAAATTCTAATTCAAGCTCAGCTTCAGGGCTTGTGGCCACCACTGTGTTCTCCAGTTCCCCTGTGGGTAATGGAGGCAGGAACTGCTCCAGTGGCTGCCACCGCATGGGAATAATCATCAAAAGGGAAAAGAGACAAAAATATTTTAATTGCCTTGTAACCTCTCCTTAGCTGTGAAACAAGGTGGCCTTTACAGCAGCCCCCCAGAGAGACTAAACACTGGGCCTGGACTGTTTTGAATGGAAAGCTATAAAATCCAAGCATTTAAAAAGAGTGCTACTCTGTAATCACCGCTGCTATTTATAGAGCTTGGCCTGCTCCACAGGCTTAGGGCCGCACAGAGAGCACCTCATGGCATTGGTCTTTACCAGCTGACCTGGCTGAGACTGGGGGTGATGTCCTGGTGGGACCTGCAGTTGGAGAAAGTCTGTGATATGACAGCCACTCACACGAGGTTCCCAGGGAAGAGAACCAGAGCTTGAATCCAGGCTGGAGACTTGTGCTGCACCAAGCCACACCAGGAGGAAGGTGAGCAGACCAGCTGATCCCACCATCTTTCCCCTCTCTCACAGACAAAACTCTTGGAAGCTAGGATTATTCTCTAGGAAAAATACTTAATTTTTCAAAATGTTTATTTATTTATTTTGAGACAGAGAGAGACAGAGACAGCGAGAGAGCCCTAGTGCAAGCAGGGGAGGGGTAGAGAAAGGGGGAGAGAGAGAATCCCAAGCATGCTCCACACTGTCAGCGTATGGGGGACTCTATCTTATGAACCGTGAGATCATGACCGGAGCAAAAATCAAGAGTTGGATGCTCAACGGACTGAGCCACCCAGGAGCCCCTTTAAACTTTTTTTTTTTTTTAAATTAGAAGTTCTCTACTACCAAAGTAGAACATCTCTAGAGTTGTCTGGATTCTAGCATTTCGGGACCATCCAGTGGACAACTGCCTTCCTGCTCAGTCACCTGCAAGATGACAGGCCTCTCCCATTCATATAATTTCTTAATCCCTCATTCTTAAACATGAACAGAAATCCAAGGGTCACCAGACAGTTGGTTTAAATTACGTAAACGAAAAAACTAAACAAACAGAAAAATTGACTCCAGAGGAAACAAAGGTGATTCAGGAAACAGACTTAAAAAAAAATCTGTAAATAATATCCTCAGAAAAATGTGAGGTGATACCATGTCCTTAAAACAAGAACAGAATGCTATTCACAAAAGGAAAAAATATAAGAAGGGGGTCTTGGAAATTAAAACATGATTGCTGAGATAGATATTTAATAGAGATTATAGAAATATAGATTTTAGAATATAGAAATATAGGAAATCTCCCAAATAGTAAAATAAAACCAACACACACAGACACAAAAATAAGACACTAAGACACACACACAAAACCCCACAAAAGCACTAAATATCAGAGAGAAAAAGAAAAGACATAGAAGACCAATCAAGGAGGTCTAAACTCCTAACTTCTGAATTTTAGAAAAAGGAACCAAGAATATGGAAGGGAAGAAATTATGACAGAATTTAAGAAAAATGTCTGATGCTGAATGACATTACAATGTCAATGAGTGACACTGCAATTAAAATGGCGCACTAAGTACCTTGTAAATTTAAAAAAATGATTTACATATTCATACCGAGACAGAACATGAAAGTTCACAATACTGAGACTGAAGAATATTCTAAATGCTTCAGGGGAGACTAAAACAGAATATCCATCAAAAAACAAGAATCAGAGTGGCAATAGCAAAAGTAAATGCTAGAAGACAATGGGACAAAGACCTTACAATTAGAAGGGAAAAAGATCTTCAACATTTGTGTACCCAACAAAACTGTCACTTGAATATGAGGGTAAAACCAAAGCATTTTCAGGCAAGTAAGGACTGAACCTATTTAATTCAAAACTTTTTTTTTTTAAGTTTATTCATTTGTTTTGAGAGAGAGAATCCCAACCAGGCTCTGCACTCTCTGCACTGAGCTCAAACTCACAAATCTCAAGATCATGACCTGAGTCAGCTGCCTAACTGACTGACACACCCAGGCACCCCATTAAAAAAAAACTGTTCTTATGAATTTACCTAAGGATATGCTATCGAAAATGGAGGGAGCAAGTTGAGGAAGATGTAAAACCTAGTAAATAGTGTGGCCAATCTAGGAGGGACTCAAGGTTATCCCAGAGATTCCTTGTGTAAATAGTCCCCACCTGAGCAGGAAGCCAGGCATCCCAGAAAGGAGGTCTCTGGGAAAAAAGGGAACTTAATAGAATACTTAAGTCATGAAGAATTTGGAAATAATTGGAAATATGATAAAGACAATTGGCAGAAGAAACAAAAAAGAAAGCTAATGAGAAATTCCAGGAAAACAGAAACCTGCGCAGAAAAAAGAGAAACTTTAATTATAGTGTGTACACTATGTAAATTAGCATGAACATTATTTACCTGGTTATAACAATATGACTGTTGCTTACTGGTTTTCAGCTGCTGGACTTAACCAATAGGTACTACAAGGAAGACTAAATGATGGTTTCAGAACAAAACGTAACTATTATGATTCTTCAAAATGGAAACCTCAAAGTCAGATGAACAGGATTAAGAGAAAGGAAGAAGACAACTGGAAGAAAAAGTAGGGGTGCTGATATGAAGCCAATAATATTGTTTATAGTAGATGAAAGGAGAGAATAAGGTATCTTTTTTTCAAAGCTTTTTTTACGTTAATTCCAATATGTTAACATAAGGTGTTATATTAAATGTATCATTTTCACTTAAAGTTATAAAACTGGGTGTCTTAGTCTGTTCGGCTGCTGTAACAAAATGCCACAGACTGGGCGGATTATAAAAAGCAGAAAGTTATTTCTCCTAATTCTGGAGGCGGCAAGTATGAGATCAAGGTGCCAGCAAGGTCAAGTGAGGGCCCTTTCAGGGTTCAGACTTCTATCCCCACATGCTAGTAGAAGCAGGGAGCTCTGTGAGATCTTTTAAAAGAACACTAATCCCATTTATGAAGGCTCCAGCCTCATGACTAATGGCCTCCCAAAGGCCTCGCCTTCTATACCAACACCTTTAGGGGTTAGGATTTGAACATATAACTTTTGGGGGGACAGTAACATCCAGACCATAGTGATGGATCAACAGAGAATTGAATATAAAAATATTGGAAGTTAATGATGGTAGGAGGTAGAATCAATGAACTATAGTGTTTATTATAAAAGGAAATAAATAAAGTGTAAAATTCATAAATCAAGGAATAGATGCAGAAACACTTTATAGATGTGGAGATGGGAAATAACTAAAACTTCTCTGGGGGTAGAACTAAGGATGCAATAGTTGTATTGATAGGAATTCAAACTACATTATTTTATATTTTGAAATAATTTTAAGCTTAAAGTTGCAAAAAAAAAAAAAGCTCAGAGAATTCCCTCAATGTTAACATTTTTACATAATCATAGTCTGATGATCAAAACCAGGAAATTAGCACTGATACCATACTATTAACTAAATATAGACCTGATCTGAATTTCACGAGTTTTTCCACTATTGTCCTTTTTCTGTCTCAGGATCCAGTCCAGAACCCCACAATTCATTTAGTAGTCATGCATCCTTAGTCTCCTGACCTTTCATGATTTTGACAGGTTTGAAGAGCACTAGCCAGCTATTTTGTAGACTATCTCAAATTGTGTTTGTCTGAGGTCTTCCCATTATTGTACTGAAGTTAGGTGTTTTTGGCAAGAAGGTCACAAGTGTGCCTTCTCACTGTCTCATGTTGGGGCTGCATGCTATTGACATGACTTCTCAAGGTTAACTTAATCACTTTGTTAAGGTGCTGCCCACAGGGTTTCTCCACTGCGGAGTTACAGTTTTCCTTGGTAGTTAATGTCTCAGGGGAGATACTTTGAGAGTAAGCAAATATCCCATTTCTCTTCAACTTTTGCTCATTTTAGCATCCATTAGTGGATGTTGCCTGCAACAAGTATTATGGCGGTGTTTGCCTGATTATGAATTACAGTATCTCTCATTTATTTTACATTAATTGGAATTCTTCTGTAAGGAAGAAGCTTCCACCCATATATTTATTTCTCCAATTATTTGTGTCAGTACAGACTCATGGAAATTAATTTTATTCTATGGGGAGCTCCTTCATATTGTCTCCTGTGACCTTTTGATGTCCCTGTATTAGTTTTTATGCAACTTATTTCTGTAATTCCAAGCTGTTCAAGGCTCATCTTTAATTTTCCCTGCCCCAACCCTGGGTTCAACTATTTCTCCAAGGCTCCTTTACGGGAGAATGATGGATCTATCTTTACATATATCACAAAACATTGTTTATCATGCTACCTCCAAACTTGATCCAATACTGTAGAACTCCTTCCAGCCTTCTCCCTTTTCTTTTTGGGAACTTCCTTCTCAGACCTTGAGAAATATGACTGTCAACATCTACAATGTATTTACTTATATGTTTGTTCCATCCTGGCATATACCTTCAGTAATTTCAGAGTTGCTAATCCATGCCACTGTGAGAAATAAATATAGGAAGTGGAGGACAGTATTTATATACAGTGTCTTGAATCTTACAGTTTCCACTCAAAATACTGTTTTTGCAGCTGGGTTATTTTTCTTCCTCACTCCCTTTAGCGTAGTTATGTTACTCATTTTCAGTTCGGTTGGTTCCTATTTTACTGTTTGTGTGCCACATTGGGTTCTCCCACATCCTGGTTGATTTTAAATGTTTAATTTTGGGTGGTATGTAAAACATTACTATGGTTCTGAGTCAGAGCTTCACAAAAAGGATTATTCAGAGAACGTGGCTCCCTCCTCATCCCCACCACCCCATCCTAATTCCCCCCTTCTTTCAGCCCCTTTCACACCCACCCTCTGTAGGGAAATGTATTTGTTAAGGTTGCTACTTTCTAAGTGCCACAAACTGAGGGGTTTAAAATGACAGACCCAATTCTCACAGTTCTGGAGGCTAGACCCCATGTGACGTGTCCTTAGGGCCACGTTCCATCTGAATCCTTCCTTGCGCTTCCTAACTTCCAGTGGTTCGTGGGCAATCTTTTTGTTCCTTGGCTTGCAGATCACCCTTATCACTGCCTTCACCCTCACATGGTGCTCTCCCTTTGCGTCTTTCTCTTTACATGGTCATCCTCCTTGTACAGACACTGTCCTTACATTGGATTAGAGGCCACCCTACTTCAGTATGACCACATCATAACTAATTCTATCTGTGATGACCCTGTTCCCAAAAAAGGTCCCATTCTGATGTCCTGGACATCAGGACTTCAACATAGCTTTTCAGGGCTGTGGGGAAAGGGGGTGGCCAGACCACAATTCAACCCACAACAGTAACCTATCTCTTTAGTTTCTGGTTTAATCTTCCAATATTTTTTTTTTTTTTGTGCAAAGGCAAAAAAAAATTATATAGATGCTCTTCCTCATGTTATTTTTTTTTCACTCAACAGTATATTCTAGAAATCATTCCATCTCAATTTTATGGAGGTGTTCCTCATTATTTTAGAGACCTGCTTGGTACTCCATTTCATAGATGAACTACAGCTTACACAATCAGTCTCCTATGACTGAGCATTTCGATTTGCAATTACCAGCAGTGCTGCAGTGAATAACCTTGTGTCCCTATATTTTCACTTTGTTGGAATTACATCCGCAGGATAGTTTCCTAGGCGTGGTATTGCCAGGTCAAATTGCATTCGCAGTTCTGTTAGGTATTGCCTAATCCTCTTTGCAGCTTGCGTGTCCACCAGCGTCACATGGGAATGCCCGTCTCCCCACAGCCCACAGAGTCTATCATCATACTGTGTCATTTTTGCCAATATCCTAGGTGAGAAGTACTTTCTCAGTATTGTTGAACATGTATTTCTCTAATTGTGAATGAATTCGAACATTTTTTTCATGTGTTTAAAAAATGTCATCCCCATTTTTCTATTGGGTTTTTGGTCCTTTGTCCCTTATTTAAGCATTTTCATTCAGATGTGATTCATACACCATAAAACTCACCCCTTTCAGGTGTAAAATTCAATGGTTTTTTTAATATTTATTTTTGAGAGAGACAGAGTGGGAGTGGGGGAGGGAGAGAGAGGGAGGGAGACACAGAATCCAAAGCAGGCTCCAGGCTCTGAGCTATCAGCACAGAGCCCACATGGGGCTCCAACTTGTGACCCCTGAGATCATGACCTGAGCCGAAGTCAGATGCTCAATCGACTGAGCCACCCAGGAACCCCCAATTCAATGGTTTTAATAGATCCACAGAATTCTGCAACCATCAACACAATCTAGGTTTAGGACATTGTCATCACCCCAAAAACAAACTTTATGTCTTATTGTCTATCCTTCCCCAGCCCTAGGACCCACTAACCACTCTCTGTCCTTATGGTTTTGCCTAATTTTGACATTTCATATAAGTGGAATCACACAACGGTGTTTTTTGTGACTGCCTTCTTTCACTTAGCATATTTTCAGGGTTCATTCATGTTGTAGAATGTATCTGTATTTAATTTTTTACTGGATCATATTCCATTTTATAAGTACATCTTTTTGTTTATCCATTAAGTAGATGGACATTGGGTTGTTTCCACTTTCTTTGACTATTGTGAACAGCAACATTTATTAAAATGTCCATCTTTGCCCTAGGATTTGAGATGCCACCTTTAATGTCAACTAAATTCCCATATATACTTGGGTGTATTTTGGGGCTTCCTTTTCTATTTTACTGGTCTATTGGTCTATGTTGCCTGCCACACTTTTTTTTTTAAGAGTCTATGTGGCCTGCCACTTTTTTTTTTTTTTAACATTTTGTTTTTAAGTAATCTCTCCACCTAGTGTGTGGCTTGAATTCACAGCCTTGAGATCAAGAGTCACATGCTCTACTGACTCAGCCAGCCAGGAGCCCCCACACTTTTATTTTTTATTTTTTTAGAGAGAGAGGGAGGGAGAAAGAGAGAGAGAGAGAGAGAGAGAGCAAGCATGAATGGGGGAGAGGTGCAGAGGGAGGGACAGAGAGACAATCTTTAAAATATTTTATAATGTGTATTTTTGAAAGAGACAGAAACCACGTATGAGGCAGAGGAGGGGCAGAGAGAGGAGGACAGAAGATCCAAAGCAGGCTCCATGCTGACAGCAGAGAGCCCGATGGGGGGCTCGAACCCACAAACAGTGAGATCATGACCTGAGCTGAAGTGATATGCTTAACCAACAGAGCCACCAGGTGACCCAGGAGAGAGAATCTTAAGCAGGCTCCAAGCTCAGTGCGGAGCTCAGCACAGGGCCCGGTCCCACAACTCTGGGATCATGACCTGAGCTGAAATCAAGAGTCAGATGCTCAACTGACTGAACCACCCAGGTGGACCCCTCCAAACACACTTTTAATTATACAGGATTTATCGTATATTCATCTCTTGTTCTTTTTCAAGTGTTTTCTTGCTATTTTTGCATTTCTGTTTTTCCATGTGAACTCTTTAATATCAACCTGCCTAAGAAAACTTGGTACTGCATTCAATTTTTAAATTAACTTAGGAAAAATGACATCTTTATAGTGTTGAGTCATCCTGTACAAGAACAGGAGGTGTCTTTCCATTTGTTCCGGAATGCTTTTGTGTTTGTCAGGGGTGCCAAGTTTTATTTTAAAATTGCTTTTCAATTACTTGAGGGGCTGTATGGAGTCCTTGGGAATGTGAGGACATGCAAAACTAAGACAGTGTATGCCACATTCTATGTAGAAAAAAAGACCACAATGTCTTAAGTGCTAGTATGACTCACATAGTAAGTGATGTTTTAAAAACCTGTAGCCTGATTGTCCAATACCTTTGATGAAATTTTATCAATGTCAGCTGTACAGGGATGCTCGGGGCAGCCAGGAAATGCCAGAAATACAAGATTATTTTCTTTCTTGGATCTTCCTCTCAGGGCTCTGTGGGGAGCCAGATTTTTCCCACCTAAACCATAAAATTTCTTGAGAAAGATAAACAGTTTCTCCCTTGAAGAGGGGGAAGGGAAGGCTGATATAACCAATGAAGTCAGTGACCTGGGACACAAAATTTCAGAATAGAGCAGAGGAGAAAAGAGTAAATTTCATAGCCAGGACAGCAAAGCCCTTGTATTAGAATAACCAGGCATTGGATATACTGTGGGAAATTTACACATATGCACCCCCTCCCTTCTTATTCTCACACACACCCATAGAACACACAGAATGACAGGAAAGAAGTGATCAAGACACAGAGAACAAGGTCTGAGGGACAGAACAAAGACCCTGGCACAGCCACCCTCACTAGAGGATCTTTAGCAAGCCCTCTGTGTAAGCGAAGGGTGGTGTTCTAAGCCAAAAGCATCTAGGGATATTCTATTTCTTTTTTTTTTTAATTTTTTATTTGCATTTATTTATTTTTGAGAAACAGAGTGAGACAAAGCGTGAGTAGGTGAGGGGCAGAGAGAGAAGGAGACACAGAATCCGAAGCAGGCTCCAGGCTCTGAGCAAGAGGTCAGCACAGAGCCTGATGCGGGGCTCGAACCCATGAACGGTGAGATCATGACCTGAGCCGAGGTCGGAATGCTCAACCGACTGAGCCACCCGGATATTCTATTTCTAATTAGTTGTAATGTTTAACTATTTGGAAAATTTTATCCATTGCTGATACTTGTTATTTTAGGAATATTGTTTACTACCACTACCAGTTTTAAAGCCTAAGAAGGTTACATGAACAAATGCAAATCTGGTTAGTTCCTATTGCCCGTTAGCCCCTGGCTCAGCGATGGACAGTGTGCATCTCATGTATCTCCACCTGTTCTATCTGGACGGGAGGAAGGGTACCGGCCCTGTGACTGATATTCCTGATGTGGGGGTTGCTTCCAAACCTCACCTTCAGGTCAGGCACAGTGAGATTCAGGTGAGCTCATCAGGCCTAAGTACAAAATTCTGAAATTCTATCAAGCCTGGGTCAGGGGACCACCCAAAGAGGCCGACCTCACTTCTAGATCCAAGTCTGCTCCTAATTTACTCTGTGACCAAAGGCAAACCCTTGCTGTGTCTTGTTTTACCTTTTTGATCTGTCAGAGGAGAATAATGACGCCTGCCCTATTCACTTTTCCTGGCATTGAATAAAGTGAGACAATAAATAAGAATACATTAAAGAGAATCGAAAGCACTATCTAAACGTAAGGGACTCTCTAGAGTGGGTCAGTACACTGTGTGTTCTAGTACTTCCCGGTGTCCTAATTAGGAAGAGAGGGAACAGTTAGATAGCTTTCACACATTTGTCACGGATTAAAAAAAAAAAAATCCTTTCAGTGGCTGAGTCACTATTCTGACCACGGTATGTATGTTAGATCATTTTAAAAGGGCTGAGAAATCTGTGTTCCACCAGTTAAAGAGACTTCCATGGCCCCATAACCTGGCAAACAGACTTCGGAACAAGGCCCTCCCCACAGTGCTGGCAGCGGAGGCCGAGATGAAGAAAGAGGTTGAGTCAGAGGGAAAAAGTTATTGTCACTCTGGAAAAGATTCTGTAGACTCACACAAGTAGTGCCTGTTATATTTAACTAGAGAACCAGTATAATTAAAGAAAACCTCACATTTATGTCTGTCTCTCTTGGTGTATGCGTGTTTGTTCTCTGAGTTCATGCCCATGAATAGTAAGCATCTTTTGATTAACTCAATGTTTGGAAGTATTTTGAGGCAAAGAGATTTGTGAGATACATCTACACAAAAGTCTGAAGTGAAATCTCAGGCAGAGGAAATAATTCAGCGGGCCACACTGCAGCTAACACCACCACCACCACCGTTCACACCGGGAAACTCTGCCCCGGCCATATCTCTTGGTCTGAGATTGATTTCAGGTAAACAGAGCCCAGGAGAAATTGCAGAGATGGGATATGGGTCTTTACAGGACCAGAGCCTCCCGTTTCAGGACCCTTTTCCAAACTAGGGAAGGTGTCCCTTTTCCTACTCTATCAGTATTGGAACAGCTCTTACCTCAGTCACTTACACATTACTATGAATCCATTTGGGGTCAGTGATCTTCTCCTTTGTATTATAATTCCAACCTTCTAAATATAGAAGTGAAAGGTCTTATTTCCTATAAAGACAATTTCAGTCATCAGCAAATGGGTGTGGGGGTCATGTCCGATTGCCCTTGAATCTCACCACTCCTGATGGGGAGGCAGTCCCCCAGAGGGAACTAAATGTAATCATTTAGGTACTTGAGGGTCATTTGGGGGTATGCAGGTAGAGAGGAGGGGCTTTAATGCCTGCCCGAAGGGCTTGCCACCTTACCTGCTCCCCCTCCTGGAGTTGCCAAGGCTTCATCCACGTAGCTCTTGGGACTACACAGGCTCCGATCCTCTTCCTGCCAGCCAGCCTGTTCACCACCTCCTCTGTGCTGTTCTAGGCTCCTCAACTCATCTCCAGCCTCCACTTCCTTTCCCCCAATTCTCTCCCAAGGTCTGGGAGCCCATTCTCATCTCCCTCCTCAGGGACCCCTGGCCTGTTTCTGCTTCTCCACCAACCCCACGCTTCATCATGGACTTTCTAGAGCTTTCCCCAATCAGCAGTTACTCACAGTTGCTGGGGCTGGAGTGCCATGGTGTTAGCCTGCCAGCACCTGGATGCTAAAGTGAAGAAGACTGGGGAGGGGGAATCACAGATAGGGTCTCAGATGGGAGGGAGCAAATTGAAATCTGGCCTGGCACAGGGAAAATTGGGAGCAGGAGTCTGGTCATCAACAGGCATCAGGCTACAGGTGTGTGCACTGGTGTGTGTGTATGTGTGGGGGCGTTGGCGCGAGGGGAGAAGCTGTTTGGCAATGATTACGGGTCCTGGAATACCCTAACAAAGAAGGAAGAAACACCTAAAAGCTTGCTTAGGGCTAGAAAAACACTCCCAATTACTTTGATTATAATCTTCCCCCAGTCATCCAAATGGAATCACTTATTCTATTAATTACAAAGCAGAATACAATTATCAGAAGTGGTACTTGGTAATATGGATCAGCTTTCCTATTTTGCAGCACATGTAATATGGTCTCTTCACAGGCTCTCAATTATTTGCTGATGACCTCCCAATCTCCATCCACTTTCAGATCCACGCTGCCGACCAGAGGCCCCCTGTGATATCACCAGGGGCAGAGTCCATATCTCCCGTTTCTGTTCCGGTGGCAGCATGAGACCTGTCTCGTTGCCCCAGTCTGGATGTCAGAGTAGGTGCAGCCTAGACGCCTGTCTGCCCTTCTTGCCCCTCTGGAAACAACAGCAGGGGCCGATTCAACCTGCCACCTCTGGCAAAGCCCACGTCTCCACCCTGGGTTCAGATGCTACCGTCTCTCTCCTGTGTCACTGGCATGTTTTCCCAACTAGCACCTGCCCCTAAGTCTTGCTACCCCAAATCGGTGGCGCAAGCTTTTGGCACAAGTTCTTGCCAAATCACAAGCTGTTGGCTTATAATGTTTGAATAGCTCCCCCATTGTTGACAGCATTTACAGTTTGGATTCCTTAGCATTGGATATAAGGCCTTTCATAATTGAGCCCCTGTTTCTCCAGCCCAATATAATATCTGCTATTTTACTCATTGGGAGTAACTCATAATTATCTCTGGTGAGTCTCTTGTTGTATTTCACTCTTTCTTTTTCATGGGCCACACGCACTGCTGAAAATTAGAGGTTTGGTTCCAGTTCAAAGCCTTTGGCTGGACTGAGCTCTCAGCCAGAAGTTCTCCATCTGCAGTCTATTAGCCCTCCTGGTCGCATTTTGTTATTCTCCTTGCACCAGAGAAAACAAACAGATGTCTCTCCCACAGTCTCTGCCTTCCCTGCAATGTCAAAGGAGATCTTTCCCAGGTGACCCCCTGAGACCCCGTGGAGTTCCCTTATCTTCCCAGTTGTCCAATCTTATTGCCACCCTCAACTTTCTGGCTATTTCTTCCTGATAAACCACCCCATTCCCTGTCCCCTTCACCCTGTCCTGGTGACAATCTTCCAAGATCTTCACCCTGGATGCTGGTTTCCAGCGATTCCCATATATTTGCTCCTGTCCACAGCTTCCATGACCTTCAATACGGGACACCATAGAGGACAATGTCAGCACTAGGAAGCAGTCTTGGGTTGTGATGTGGAGATTTAGTCTCCTTCCCCATAACCCGCATCAGATTTCTCCCAAGTCATCCCTGTGAAACATATAATCTAAGTGGAAACATTGGGCTTACAGGGTGAACACAGTTCCCCTTTCAACCAGACCACCATTCTTAAGCTCCTAAATATAAAATTTGGAATGGCTACAGAGCAACTGTCTAGGATGTTGCTTTGTTTTCAGCATTTAGCTCTCCTAGAGGAACTTCTTCCAAGTGTCTGGAGTTGCCTGGAGAAAGCAAGCTAATTTAGCACATTACCAGGTGAGCCACTTCTAGCTGCTTCTCAATTCCCGTATGTTGTGTGGAAGCATGACCTAGGCCCATTGAGCCCAGTGGTAGAAGTAGCCACATATGGTTATTGGAAACGTGGCCAGTCTGGACTGAGATGTGCTGTAAAGCATAAAATATATACTGCATTCCAAAGACCTAGCACCCAGAAATGAAAGATATCTCACTAGCAATTTTATATTGCTTGCACGCTGGAATGGTAATATTCCTCTCTCTATATTGGGTCAAATAAGATATACTATTACAATTAAAGTCATTTATCTCTTTTTACTTTTTAATATGTGTACTAGATGGGGTGCGTGGGTGGCTCAGGTCTGAATCTTGACTTGGGCTCAGGTCATGATCTCATGGTTTGTGGATTCGAGCCCTACATTGGGCTTTGCGCTGACAGTGCAAACCTGCTTGGGATTCTGTCTCCCTCCCTCTCTGCCCCTCCATCTCTCTCTCTCTCTCTCTCTCTCTCTCTCTCTCTCTCTCTCTCAAAAATAGATAATAAACTTCAAAAAAATAAATAAAATGTGCTACTAGAAAATTTAAAATTATACAGGTCACCTGTATTGTATTTCTTTTTTAAAAATGTTTATATTTATTTTTGAGAGAGGCAGAATGCAAGTGGGGGAGGGGCAGAGAGCGAGGGAGACAGAGAATCCAAAGTAGGCTTTGGCACTGTCAGCACAGAGCCCAACTCAGGGCTCAGTCTCACAAACCATGAGATCATAACCTGAGCCAAAGTCAGACGTTTAACTGACTAAGTCACATAGGCGCCCCTGTACTATATTTCTATTGGACAGTGCTGGATTAGGTTTTGGCTCCAGGTAAGGTCTTAAATAGTCCAAAAGCTTGCAAGCTGCATGTTCCCTTTTCCCTGCCCAGACAATGGTTAAATTAGTGATTAGAGGTCTTGACAATAAATCCCAAGTTTTGGTTCACATTGTTCCCAGATGGGAAGCGGGGAGATATGTCAACTGAGTCTCTGAAGCAACCCCAGATATTTGGAGTCCTAGTAGTGGCTGAGTTAACAGAGCTTGTTGTCTTTGCTTCTCACACTTTTTTTTTTTAAGAAGTAGGCAAGGATAAAACATTACAGAATTCCTTGTAGCTTAGAATTGCACAACATTAACATGTATTCGCAAGCATTACGCCATTACAATAAACAGGCATGCTATGAAAGCAAACCCAGGTGGCTACTACTCATTTATCACTGAGAAGTTGGTCATCACTTCGGAGGGCCAAACATAAGCTATTTCACTGTCATCATGTCTGGAAGAATATTTATGCTACACTTGGGTTAAGGCCCAGTGACTGAGTATTAACAAAGTCATTAATCTGGACTGCGTTTTCAAGTCTGGCATCAGTGAAAATCCTGTTTGTTTAAACTGGGATTATCCTTAGCTCACTGTTCTCATCACCTCTCCTTAATTTGGGAGAATATGCCTGAGTTTCTCATTTATAAAATAAGAGTGTTAAAAAAAAAAAACAACTCTCAGGAAGGCATGGGGTTTCCTTTCATAATAATTGGTTATTTTTCACAGGATAATGTAAATCAGAACCTAAATGATGGACTGAGCATACTCATGGACCTACAGTTATGGTTTAAATTTCTCGTTAGTGTCCCAAGGAGAAAAATACCTCTGCTCCAGAGCTGGGTGACTATACAGGACCTTGTCACCAGGGTGTCTGCAGCACCCCCTCCCCTTCTCTACAGAGACCTAAAGTCCCAATGATCAGCAACTCTGGGCCATGAACAGCTTTCTTCCCTTCTCAGCTCTAAGTTGATTCGCACTTAACCTCATGATCCTGAACACGATTTCACTGGGAAGAATACCAACCGTTTAAACAAATAAAAAGAGCAGCCATGATTTTTTATTTCCCTTTATATAATAAGGAGGCTCCTAAGGATGAGCTGAATCTAATTTCGGGCCAATCTAGCCTTGATGTCATTGAAAGAAAAAAAAAAAAACAACACAAATGGGTGGCTTACCTGAGAGCAAGGATTTGTGAACTTAAAGCTGCTGAAGTCAAATCCTACAGGCTGATATTAGCATTTAGTTTATCTATCTGGCACTTCATTGACAACAAATGGAAAAATGAACTGCGCAGTATAAAATTAGATATATTCAGTAGTTTTCAAGTGGTGTCTCCATAAATCTTTGCTATTCTTCACCTTTACCTTATATGGGAGGCCAAATTTCCAGTAATAGCCCCCAACAGTTCAAGTGCCCAACCCCTGCAACCTATGAATGTGGTAAGCTCTCACTCCTTCTGTTCTGCCTATGGCACAGTCAGCTTTCAAAAGGGGAGATTATCCAGATGAACCTAATCTACTCAAGTGAGCCTTGAAAAGCAGAGAACTTGCCCTACCTGGTGGCAGAAGAGGACATAAGGGAGATTCCAAGAATGAAGATTTTCCACACACCATTGCTGCCTTGAAGGTAGAGGTGGCATCTGGAATTTAAGAGTGGCCCCCAGCTGACAGCCAGTGAGAAAATGGGGACCTCAGACGTACAGTCACAAGGAATTGGATATTGTCAACAAACTGAAGGATCATGGAAGCACACAAGAACCCAGCTGGTTGACAGTTTGGTCTTGGCCTTGTGAGGTCCTAAGTAGAGAACCTACTGAGTCTGTGTGGACTTCTGACCTACTGGAGTGAGATGATGAATGGGTGTTGGTTTTAGTTGCTAAGTTTGTGGTAATTTGTTAGGCAGCAGTAGGAAACTACTACGCATGCTGATTTGTTTGTGGGATCCCATAGCTTTTCTTTGTTGTGGTTCATAATCCACCAGGTTTACAAGCTGTGTGGCCTCAGGTGAATTGCTTGTCCTTCTTGAGCCTATAAAACCTGCCTCACTGAGTTTTTATGAAGATTAAATGGGATCCACGTAAATGTTTACTGCAGACCCCAGTGCTCAGCAGGATCTCAATCAAGCTCCCTCTCTGGATGTGTATTTGTATAGTTCCCAGTGTCCCCCTCAATACAGAGCTTCCTGCACTTTATCACACAGTGCCAGGGATGGATACTGGAGGGGCTCCATACATGGGGGCTGTAGCATTTTTCAGATTGTAATATTCATCAAATATTTGTTTGGGGAAATGCACATATTAAAAAGATGTATACCAGATCATCTCTGTCCTCAAGCTGCCCAAAAGTTTGTAGGAGAGAATTATGTAAAAACAAAGCATTGCAATACAGAGCCATTCATGCTAGCATATATCAAATGCTGAGGCCACAGCACCTTTCCACTGGTCTAAAGGGGGTGATTCTCAAGTGGACACGAGGGGTGAAAGCACGCCAGGAGAGCAAGCAGCGAGGAGGCTGCAGTAATTAGGGGCTGGAGAGAGGCCTGGTTTGGGGGCAACACAGGCCTGAGTGGGTTGTGAGGGAAGGTGGAACTCTCTTACACGAAGCGGAGATCAGCCTGCATTTTGTGCCAACGGGGTGTGCTTCATTCTTCCAGTTTTGGGGAGCCTTCAGAGGTTGTTTGGCAGAGTAACCCGATCAGACGTGTGTACTTGAGATGAAACACTGGTGTAGGATGGAGAGCCTACATAGGATGGCTGCAAAGGCGGACTGGAAGAACCAAACAGGCAGCTAAGTTAGTGTTAATCTTTACCTTTCAAGAAAAATACACACAAATCTCCTGGAGCCCTTTATTCATAGTGAGGCCCTGAGATTCCAACACTCAGTTTAATGTCCTTCATAAGAGGAATGTGTCTGCCCCTGATGGACTGCAAAACAAAGGTTTCCTGTACAGGGAGGCGTGGTGTGGGCTCACTGAGGACGAGCTGGTTAGCCCTGAAGGGGCAGAAGTGGAGAGGGCAGTGGCCTGACTCCCAAGGATTAAAAGCTACAGTCTGAATTTTCACACAAATAGGGGGCTGGAACAGTATGTTCCCAGGGCTGGCTTGAATTAGTTTGGGATTCCCTTCTAACTGGGAAACTTCCAGGTGCCTAGAGGAAGGAGAAAAAGATACTTGGTTCTGAATTAATACTTGAACTCCTGCTTTCATGGAAACAAGGTTATAAATAATGGTTCGGTTACAAGCTGGCTTCTTGAATGGGCAATACCCTGTCTGAATCCAGTCCATTTGTAAGTTTGTTATTATATTATCTTCTGGATCATTCACTAACAACCAGACTTTTGGAAAATGACCTGTTTGTAAAGCGGAAATTATCTGCGGTTATGAATTAATAATCATGCCAATCCATCAGATACAAATTCAAGATGCTCTTGAGAATTCCATATGTACTGCAAAGGACTAGACCAGAAGATATGACCCAGAATACTGGCTTGGAGACATTTCTATTTAAGAATGAATCACAGTTTTTGTTTTTATTAGAATAGAACTTTATTTGTGGCATCGAGATTTTTAAAAATGATTTTATACTTTATGCAATAAATTTGATACATTAATCTTGATATATATTTACCATATGAGAAGAATTTTTAAAACAATGCTAAATGGCTTATAATCAAAACGAATTGTGTTTAACTTGATAATTATGTGGAATAATTTCAGCATTATAAATAAAAAAATGAAAACAAATACCATTTTAAATTTGAGTTAGGATGAAACACATTTGTATTACAATTTTATGTCTATGTTAAAGTTTGATTACAGAGAAAATATAGGCTAACATTATGTGCTTATAATTTCTAGAAAAATAGAACATCCTTGCTTTATGAAAATGACCCTATTTACTCTCCAGCTGTAGATTGCATTTGAGACACTTTTCTTTCTGGGATAAGAGGCTGTGTCACTTGATACAAGTTCCTTCCAGACCATCAATCCACACCTGGAGACGAAAGGGAAGACGGTCTGTGGCTGGGAGCTGGTGGAGTGTCTGGTCTCATTGACACCTTGGGAGTCATTAACACTTTATGGGAGTTACAGGATCATCCAAGTGAATTATCAGTCAGATGAAAAGCACGCTTTGTATTTTCTCAAGCTCCTATCTGCTATGATATTTCACAGAAATGATATTTAAACAACCATGTGGTAAAATCCTGTTTTAACAAAAATAGTTTTCACATTAAGGTCTCTGTAAGGAGGACATTTCAAAATGCATTGGCCCATATTAATATTATTTTGCTGATGTGGAGAAAATGAATTCTGATGGTAAGATCCATGTACAGATAAACATATATACACACACTATCAGAGATGTTCCTACTTCTTTGTTTATTAGCAGACATTTTATTTTTAAATGAAGAGGTTCTTCTTTGGGAGTGTAGCTAGCGTGCACACCTGATTTGACAAAATCTGATGGTCAGCACAAAGCACAAAGCATCTTCTGATTGTATCAGACTTTACAAAACAGCTCTCTGGAACTCACAACAGTCTTCCATGGCAATGAGGGTGGGTGTGATTGTTCTCTTTTGATGGATGAAAGAACAGGAGCCCAGAGATGTTAAGTAAGTTGCTTCAGTTTAAACAGTTGTTAAGTGATAAAACTCGCACTATATCTGGTAGTCTTGCCTGAACGCTGGTTAACTCAGGTGAAGACAAAACGCAGGGTGCACTGATCTAGAGGCATTTGGCAAGTGGGTTGGCTACTGTCACACTTGTACCTATTGTGTTGTCCAATTGAAACCAATAGCCAGCAGCACTCTTTTACAACTCTTGGAGTATATATATGTATTTAAGAAGATTCATAACATATATTTACAATTATTCCTAAATGACCAAGACACCATATTGAGAAATAGGTTGAACTTTCTGCAAGAGCGTTTTCTGTATAATCTAATATACGTATGAAACATATAAATACAGTCTTGGCACACTTTATCTTTGCAGGTGCCCTGGGACACTTTCCCTTTTGCCTTTTGCTTCTCACCCCTCTTTTGATTGTTTAAAAATTCATTTACACATCTATAAGTTCCTTGAGGTGAGGACTGAGCTAGATATCTTTGAGGTTCTCCGCCCTGACCCCCAGGGCCTGGCACAGTGCCAAGCACACAGCAGGCATGCAGTAACACATTTGTTGAATGCATGCACGTGATGTCTACGTACTTCAATTTGGTTAAAGTAGGATCCTACTTGTAGCATTTTTCCTAAAGAGTTTTGCATTTAGAGTAAAACGTTATCATTTTCATAGTAAACAGTATTTTTAAAAAGCATAAGAAATATGGTAATAAATTTAATACAAATTGTGCATCATGACTATTCTTTGGTTATTTTTAACAAATTATTTGTTTTTTTGACTAAAGTGAAATACTAAAAATATAAAAATGCAACTATAGAAATTAGCTTAGTCTGTAAACATAATAAACCCTGTAAACATAGATTTACTACGTAATTGTGCAAGTGTAAAGAATGACTAGAAAAGTACTATACACTTAACTTAGTTCTTCAAGGCATACTTAGAAATACTGCTCTGTGGAGCTTTCGTTTAATGTTCGAAGAAGGAATTCTTTTCCCTTAAACGCGAAGGAGTGATAACCATGCTGATGAACCATGAGGATATACAGGCAAGGCGACGGAGTTAATACTCTTCACGCTCTGCAAATTTGAACTTGCTTCACATATCTTACAAACCACCTTGTTTAGTAAAGCTACATGTTAACAAAAGCCAAATACTTTTAAAATAAAGAAGCAAACATTTTTTTGTTTTTTGCAAGTGAGTCAGTTGACTAAAAGTATAGGTAACACACTTCCCAAGGGTTTTCCAAAAATCTGGGTGCTAAGGTGCGGCAGGAAGGTCTACAAAATAATAAAGAGCTGCAGGCAGCACTAAGTATATTGCAGTTTACTCCATTGTAAAGTGTTCTCTTCCAAATTTCAGTTTTCCTTCTCAAAAAGCATCACACTTTTCACACATGACACTTATCACAAATATTTCACAGTTATCATTTCAGTAGTTTAAGAAACAACTGCCTGGCCAATACTGTAAAAGAGGTAAATGTTAAGGACAGAACTCACTATTTCAGGCACACAGGACTTATATCCTAGAGTGTGAACTCTAAAGACAGAGAGAAACAGCTGTGTAAATGCAACACATTATTTAAGAGTGAATGAAATAATGGTAAGGCTGTCATACTATTTTTTCGTATGCTTTTATGTGATTTTTCCCCACTCTCTGGGAAGAAACAATGGCCAAGGTTTAGTAGTTCCCTGGAAAACCATAAGTCAAGATTTTGCTTATACAAAAGAGGCAGTGAAACACTCCAGATTGTTATTTGGAATCTAATCAACACCATCAAAACCCTGAGTGTTCTCAATTGCCATCTGAAGTTTATCCCATAATTCTTCAAATGATTCATAGGGTGGCAAGTCCAAGCGATTAAAGCTGAAAGAACAGAGAGGGACTGGTTACCACACTGACAGACCAATAGTAATGGTGCTACTCATGACATGCTCAACAATGCTGGAAGACGTTTTATCACTGGGGAGAAGGAAGATACAGGACTGGACTGTAGCTGTGGACTCATCCCATGAATTCTTGGTCGTGTCCTGTCAAAACCACCTTGACTTCCAAATGTCTGGGTTCATCTGCTACTTTCATCTCCAAAAGGGAATGTTCCAGCTTCTCTTGGGATGGCCCATCCTTCATGCAAGGGAGGCAATATATGGTCAACAGCTGAGACCAGCCTCTCCAATGTTCACCTACCTGGACTTCAAGCCCAGGCCTACCTGGCAAAGATACACCTGTTCCTGGGTTGGTGTTTCTGCTTCCTCCATTGCTGCTGCTGCTGCTGCTGCAGCACAGAGCGACTAGACCTTCTGTACCTAGACTATCTGTCACGGGAGCTTTACTCTCAGAAAACTCATTCTCTAAGTGTTTAAGAAACCACTTACCATGTATGGGCTCTTGGCAGCTTTTCAGGGGTACCCCACTGTTCAACTGTAAATGACTGTGGTCCATTTGAGCCTGTAAGGAAGAAGGGTTGCTCTGGTTTCACTCATTCTCTTATTTATTTATTTATTTATTTATTTATTTATTTATTTATTTATTTTTGAGAGAGAGAGAGAGAGAGAGAGAGAGAGAATGGGGGAGGGGCAGAGAGAGGGGTAACACAGAATCCGAAGCAGGCTCCAGGCTCTGAGCTGTCAGCACACAGCCTGATGCGGGGCTCGAACTCAAGAACCGTGAGATCATGACTTGAGCTGAAGTTGGACGCTTAACCAACTGAGCCACTCAGGCACCCCTAGTTTCATTTATTCTTTATAGGAATCCCTAGAATTTCACAACTCAGTTTTCCAATGCAGAACTTAAACATGCAGAGAACTAATCGGGTTTCTTTAAACTCGTAAGAAATGAAGGCTCTCCTATACTTGATGGCTTCATCGTCCAGATACGAGATAAAGATTCCCCTCCATCAGCTCGTCTATGGCCACGATGTCTCTCTGCCTCTAGGTAGTATATCTGGTGATATTTTTGCTGTTTTCTAGCTCTGTGTTTCCATATACCACCTCCTTCATAGGTACAAAGAGAAAATGAGTTATTTTCTTTCTTTTTTCAGTCCCACTAAAAAAAGCTTTATTTTTTTTTGATTATATAATCTCACTGCAAGAAAATTGAAGCAATAGAGAAAAATATAATGAAGGGTATAAAAATCACCTCAAATTCCACTATTAAATCTGAGTAAACATTAGATCATGAATCGTTTTGTGCATGTGCATACATGTGGAATTTTGTTTGCATGTGATCATGTTATCCATGCTACATTTTTGTTTTATCATGGACCCTTTCAGAAATTTTTTTTTCTTTGAAGTTTTCACTTAGCTCTTCCTTTCCCCAATTCTCAGCATCCTCCCACCACCCAGGTAATCAGTGTTAATAACTCATGTAAAACCTTCCCTACTTTTCCCCATATCTTATAATCTACCCAATTATGTGTGTGAGTGTAATTGCCAGAAGCAGTACTAAAAATATTGGCTATTTTCAATATTAGTTTTCTCAAAAAGTATTGCTTTATACACACCATACATCACAATTATGTTCACAGTTAAAATGTCAGTACTTTAGTCATTGTTTTCCATAACACAGAATCATATATATTTCCCTGCCTCTTGATTCTCTCACCTTAACAATCCATTGCAAAAATTTCCTCTAGGGGCGCCTGGGTGGCGCAGTCGGTTAAGCGTCCGACTTCAGCCAGGTCACGATCTCGCGGTCCGTGGGTTCGAGCCCCGCGTCAGGCTCTGGGCTGATGGCTCAGAGCCTGGAGCCTGTTTCTGATTCTGTGTCTCCCTCTCTCTCTGCCCCTCCCCCGTTCATGCTCTGTCTCTCTCTGTCCCAAAAATAAATAAACGTTGAAAAAAAAAATTTCCTCTAAGTCAACTGATATACACCTTACACACTTTTAATTGGCTAGATGATAGTGCATTATAATATTAACATTTTGAAGCAACTGCTACTTCTTTCTGAAAGTGCATAAGAATTTGTGTTATATTCTAATCAACCATCTCTGGCTCCATGTGTGGGATATTTTCCCCAAATTCCAAACAATTCATGAAATCAGTGGATGGCTGTAGGCCTGGACTGCCTAAAAGAGGGATGTGGAGCTAGACATGGAAGCAGGTGTTTGTCCTGCCTTGATCTTTCCCTACTGTAATTGGCTAAAGTGTAAGAGAAGAGAAAGGAAGCGAAGTCACGGGAAATCACTGCAAAGACAAATGCAAAGATATCTAACTAGGCAAGGAAGGGGCGTACTGGTTAGGGCAGAGCCCCATTCTTCTCAGGGTGCGCGGTAGCTCTAGGTGGGGAAGTGGCACGTGCTTAACAGGTTCTGCAAACAAATATACGTGAAGCTTAAGGAGACCAGGTTTGCTGAGGAGGAGACCGACAGGGCTGGGGGTTAGTGATCCCATCAGACAGTGACAGCTTTCTCTTTGCATGAAAAATTCAGCTCAGTAACTACTGACGCAGCAGTTCTGACTTGTCATTCCCAGAACAATGCTAAACTTCATTGTTGCTCTGAGTGGGACTCTATCTGAGCTATACCTTCTCTGAAAGATATTCTTCTTAAAATCTTTAAGAGCAAGTAAATGTCATTCCAATAAACAGATATTCATTGATTTGAGAAAAGGTGATCTACATCAGAAACAGTTGGGTTTTTAAATGTTTATTTATTTTTGAGAGAGAGAGAGGAGAGTGGTGGGGGGAGGGGCAGAGAGAGTGGAGAGAAAGAATCCCAAGCAGGCTCTGCATTGTCAGCACAGACCCTGACATGGGGCTTGAACCCATGAACAGTGAGATCATGACCTGAGCTGAAATTGAAAGTTGGATGCTCAACCGACTCGGCCACCCAGGTGCCCCAGTAGTTATTTTTACAAAACACACCTCTAGTGCTATGAGATATATCAACTGGAAAACAGTTTGATGGATCTGCAGAATTTCACTTTATAGTAACTATTTTGAATATGAAAGATATGTGCAGTCTTGTCACCAGTCCTGCCATTTCCTACAAAGCTGAGGAATAGTAGTTTCATGAGATTCTCTACCCTCTAATCACTACCACATATACATGCACCACACACACACACACACACACACACACACACAGAGGCAGGCACAACATACAACCACGCACATCACACATGCTAATGCACATACACATGGATTCCACGATCAAATACATTTTGGAAACCCCTTTGTTTCATAGTAAATATTCTGAACGAGTCCCAAAGAAATCTACTCAACTTTGTTTAGTCTAGTATTTCCCTCAAATGTATTTCCCTCTTTGTTTTTTTTGTACACTTACTAACATTCTGTGGGACATTACATGTTGCCCTAAATTATCACCCTACAGACAATGCTTTTTATGTGATGGAACATACAGTGGGAATCAAATTTAAAATTCAAGGTTGGAGGGGCACCTGGGTAGCTCAGTCGGTTAAGTGTCCAACTTTTGGTTTTGACTCAGGTCATGATTTGATGGTTCGTGAGTTCGAGCCTGCTTGGGATTCTCTTTCTCCCTCTCTCTCTTTCTGTCTCTCCCCGCCTCCAAATAAATAAATAAACTTTAAAAATATAAAATAAAACTCAAAAGTAGAAAGTAACTCGAGTCATTGTATGCTTTTTCCTTTGGTATCTGATTAGAAGGTGTGCGTATCTTCTGGCGTACTTCAGTGTGTCTGATTAAATCATCTAAGGATCTTAATTCTTTTTACTAAGCTAAATGTTTGTATAAATGATAGAAGCCTGACAACTAATCAGCAATGAAAAGGCAAATGGCATCACTCCATTTTTAAGTGATCTATGGAAAATCCTTACCATATAGTTCCGCAAACCCGTTCATAGGCACACGAGATGTGCCAGTGACAAACTGGAGTAATCGGATTCTTTTCTCTGAGTCCATCATTAGAACAGCCTGAGTAAGATAAAAACAGCATTTAGGAATATCACTGGAACAAAAGTAACACAACTATCCCGAAGAATGCTGTCAGAATTTTTGGTATTCATGATCAGTTATTAAATGTACACCTTTCTGTTAGTTACATTTATGTTTATGGGTGACTATAAAGTTTCTAAAACTTCACTTCCAAAGCTACATGGTACCTCTTTAGAATGAGATCACAGTCTTCTAATGAAGTGACAAAAATATCTTCTTGGATGTGAGTCATGGCTTTTTAAAAATTACATTTACTGATATTATTGAGTTGCATACACATTTGTCTATTAGATGGAAAATCACATTTAAAGGAGCCATGCAGGAGTCCCAGAGAATACACTGTAGGTTATTACAAGTGCTCTCTAACAGTTTCTAAGTTAATAAGGAACTAAGCACTCATTGCAGCTGTTACTGCCATTTACTACATTCTGAACACTTACTTATCTATAAATACGTATGGAGGTTGGAACTACACCCAGAAGGTAGATGTATACCAAACAACATCATCGATGTTATCTATGTGTAATCCACTAGTATGGTTACACATGATTGAATCTATTGAAAAGTAATTTATGGAAACAGAAGCTTTCAATTACCTTCCAAAACCACTGTATCACTTGATGGTTCACACTGTAGCCATTTTTATACTTTGTGTGTTCTCTCCAGTCATTCACATCGACATCTCCCAATCCACACATAAGAAGCTACATAATAAGAAAAGTCAAACTGTAGACAAGAAAAATAATGAGTATAAAAATCCTCTTTTAAAGTAAGAATATTTCTTACCTCTAGTTCGTTTTCATCGAAAATTTTGATGAGATCCTGTGGTATTAGTTCAAAAAATCCCTAGTAGAAAAAATGTATTTAAAAAACTGGTTAGCAGAGTCGATCCTCATTCTTAAACTTCAGCTTCTGGGCTGTTACTGGAGAAATCCCACATCCACAGAGATCCCTACCACTACCCACCCATGGCTTCTTAAGTTAACCAAGATTTCAATACTGGCAAGAAAATGTACGGGGCGCCTGGGTGGCGTAGTCGGTTAAGCGTCCGACTTCAGCCAGGTCACGATCTCGCGGTCCAGGAGTTCGAGCCCCGCGTCAGGCTCTGGGCTGATGGCTCAGAGCCTGGAGCCTGTTCCCGATTCTGTGTCTCCCTCTCTCTCTGCCCCTCCCCCGTTCATGCTCTGTCTCTCTCTGTCCCAAAAATATATAAACGTTGAAAAAAAAATTAAAAAAAAAAAGAAAATGTATGTGTCCACAGTCTGTTCTCTCTCACTGATTCCTCAAAACGGCTGTTGTGAAACGTCCCCACATTTCCCAAGCTGCTTCCTTCTCTTCCATCCCTTCTTTACAGCAGATAATTTTTATTTGAAAGAGAACATAGAGGTGCTTATGGAATTCCCTCAGCCTTCTGCATTCCCACGTATGAACCAGACCGAAATCCATTCTGGCCCCCTTCTCACTGCAGTGGAGATGGGTACTGCTTTCTCTCTGTGCTTTATTTGCTTCCCCAAGGGGCTCATTTCACTAAACCTCCTTCCCTTTATTATTTCACTCCTCATGCATTTACATTTATTTAAGCCTATCTACCTTAAAAACACAACAAAAAAGCAAACCCGTCTTTCTTCTCCTTACTGCCAAGTTATTAAACATTACTGAACCCACCCGCTCACCCTTGTCCCTGCCTCCACCCACTGCTACCTGACCTGCCCGCCACTGCTTCCCTGAAGCTCTGCTGTAAAGAGTCAAAGACAGCTCTGGGGCTAACTCTGATAAACACTTTCTAGTTCTGTATCTTATTTGACTTATCCACACTATGATATTGTCGAACACACCTCTGTTCTTGAAACTTTGCCTGCTGTTGGTGGTTTTTCTCTTGTGCCTCTGTCTGCATTTGCTAATTTCCTTCCAAGTTTCCTTTCCTTTTTCTTTTTCTTAAAGCAATGTCTGGTCCAACTGAATTAGTTTCCAGGTCCAGGGTTATGACCCAGATATTGCTGTGTGTGTGTTTTTAAGTTTATTTATTCTGAGAGAGAGAGAGAGGGTGAGAGAGCGTGTAAACAGGAGAGGGGTATAGAGAAGGGAGAGAGAGAATCCCAAGAAGGCTTTGTGTTGACAGAGCTGGGGCTTGATCATGACCTGAGCTGAAATCAAGAGTCTGATGCTTAACTGACTGAGCTACCCAGGTGCTCCGAAGTCTCCTTTTCTACTGCTCATTCCTTCAATGTTGGTGTTCCCACATCTCCACGGTGGCCATCTACTTTCGCTGTTCTTACCATTCTTTCCAATTTCCCGCCTTACCTAGTCCACAGCTCCAGTGCACATAAACAGATGATTCCCAAATCCATGCTGCCCCCCAGACCTCCATCCTTTAAAGCACACTAAGCTGCAGTTGTCCCTTTGGAATGCCATTCAAATACACACACGGCTATCTTACCACAGCACCTTAGCTCCTGCCTTCCTTTGTCTCACCTGGATCCCCGTAGGACCTTCCCATCTGGCCCTGCTGCTAGTCTTACCCATCTCTAACTCACTACCCACCACTTCCAGAATGGTCTAAAATGTAAATTGAATCCTGCTGTTTTACTGGAGAACAGCCTTTAATGCCACCTTCCTTCCCCTCATTCGCCTTCCACAAAAACCCCAAATTCCATCTGTTTTCAGTTTAGCAAAGAGACCCTTCATAACCTGCTATTGCTCAGCTCTCCAGCTTAGTTCTACCTCCTGCATCACCTCAACAGTGTTTGAATTGCTGGCATTTTCTCTAACATGTGCACAGTCTGTCTTATTGCCAGACTACATGTGCCATTCGTTGTGTTTAGAACTGCATTGCCTTCTTCTGTGCGGCTGGCCAGGTCCTCTAGGCATTCCGTATCCCTTCCTGCACCTCCTCTTTCCCTTTTCCAGCTCTCCCCTGTGCTTACCAAGCACTCCAGGCTTGCCTCTGTCCACTTCACTCCAGATGCGCTGCCCCCTAAAGCAGGACCTATGTCTTTCTGCCTTGTGCAGCACCACACACATAGTGAGTGCTCGATAGTGAATAAATTAAAAAAGTACTTGATGAATATGTAACAGAAGATTTTAAGTTAGTTTAAGAAATGAGTGCACTGACAATAGCCTAAATGTCCACCAATGGGGGAAGTTTAAATAACTTACGAATTTACATTATGAATAAAATGCAGCCCCAAGCACAAGGAAGGGTAGTTATGCATCTTGACATGTAAGGATCTCCAATAAATATTTGATAAGAGAAGAAAGCAAGTCACAAACCAACATGTATAGTGTGATCCCGTGTAGGAAAACAGGTGGCATATTCCACTATCCCTACAGCAGTCTTTTTTTTTTTTTTTTTTTTTAATGTTTGAGAGAGAGAGAGTGCGAGCAGGGGAGGAGCCAAGAGAGAGAGAGAGAGGGAAGATCCAAAGCAGGCTCCATGCTGTCACTGCAGAGCCTGATGTGGGGCTCGAACTCAAAAACCATGAGATCCCGACCTGAGCTGAAGTCAGACGCTTAACTGACTGAGTCACCCAGGTGCCCCTCCCTACTCCCCACTCTTGACTCTTATTCACCTAAGATTGCTTAAGATGCAGCAGTCATTACTGGGAAATATGAGAAGTGGAGACTGACATGAAGGGGGACTGTCAATGTTAACTGTATGGACTTCTTGAATGACTGAGTTTTAACAGTGAACATCTGTTCATTTTAATATTTTTAATATAAAAATACAATGAAAATTGTTTTTAAAAGTCAGTCATCTATTAATTAATTCTTCCCAGACATGGTGGGCCCCAATACTTGAAACTCCTGAATTTTACTTTAGAATTACAGAAGAACAAACGAAAGTAAATGAATACCTCTTTAAAAGCAGCCATTTGCTTCTGGATTCGGTTTACAAATCGCCACTGTATTACAAGACTAAAAAGAAACAAAACATTTCATTTTTTTCACATGAACCAAGGAAAAAATTTAAGGTATATTTATTCCATCTGGAAACTAACTAACTAACTAACTAACTAAAGGCTAGGTAAGCCCAAGGCAAAAAAGTGATTATGAGTGGATAATATGGCAATGTAATAGAAAGAGAAAAAAGAACACTGAGACTCTGGTGATGAAGGAAGAAAGAGAAAGAAGATACAAAAGGTCTTCCCACAAAGAACTACAAAGTTATTTCCAGTAAAGTATTTACTAAATATAATAAAATACTTACTAACAAAATACTTACTAAATATATTCCTTTTTGTTCTTGTTGGTGACAACGATTTCTGATCCACCAATTTTCAACTCATGTTGATGTGTCTGAAATTAAGCATGATATCTTGATATGTTATTTTAGTGAAAAAAAAATAAAATATACATATCATAGTTATACCAGAAACACAGTGTTTTAAATTAAATCCATTCACAAGCTAAGAAAACTTAAAATATTAGTTTTACTAAAATAAACATGGAATGAGTCAAATGTCAAAGAAAGCAGAAATTCTTGCTGAGACAGCTTTTGTTACTGGAAAATAAATTTAAAAACAGAGCACAGAAATGTGTTGAGAATATGAATTATTTAACTTCTAAACTTGAGTTATAACATTTGTTTCAAAATTTATGTACCATTTTAATTAATCAAAATTTACAAACCTGTCCAAAAAGTTCTTCATCTATGACAAACCTGAGGTCCAGTTCTGTTGGATCATTTTCAAGAATCCATCTTAGTGAATTGTAATATTCACTATCCTAGATGAGGAAATTGCATATTTAAAATTTGTACATAACAAGAAAACCCATGAACCTGGAAACAAAGTATGCCGAGGATCTGAATACTTGGACAAAAGATGAAAAGTCAGTAGGACATCTTTTCCTATACATACGTGTTATAAATGAATGCAGTAACTAGAGAGAGAGAGAGCATGAGCGGAGAGGGGCAGAGAGAGGGAGGGAGAGAGAATCCCAAGCAACCTCTGCACTGTCAGCATAGAGCCCAATGCAGGGCTCAAACTCACAAACCATGAGATCATGACCTGAGCCAAAATCGAGAGTCAGACGCTTAACCGACTGAGCCATCCAGGCGCCTCTGAGTGATGCCCAGTTTGAAAGTTTGAAAATCTATTTCTATGTAGCAGCAGCAGAGGTACAGATTTTATTATCGAGTTGAAGCGTCAAATAAAATGGTTTTCTGATGAATACTAACTTCCATGGATACCCAGGAGCACTTAGCACCTTTCTCATATGGCCAATTGAGAGTCTGTTTAAGAAGCTATGAGCAAGTTGTTATGTATACCCGGCCCAAGTTAAAGAAAAACTTCAAATTAAATACAGAACCTCAATTAGACAACTCAAATAACCAAAATCTTATGAGTCATAAGGAATTACACCATCCACCTTGATAAGGTATCCTAAGAAAGGAATCAAAAATGTACTTGGTACCCAAGAAGAGATCTTGGAATCCGTGTGTACACACAGTATATGAGGCTATTCAGTACAGGTAGCAAGGCTATAGTCAGGGCTTTAATCCTTAGGTTTCCATTTCTTTATAGTGGCCTAACCACAAGGACTGCCATTTTGAAAACATACGCCATGTATCATAAAAGATCACAATTCAAATGTTGATGCAAGAAATACATAAACTTGTTGTATATAGCACATTGAAGTAATTAGGGAGAAGTTACTGATATTGTAACATTATTTGAAATGCATCAAAAAACAAAAAAAGATGGATTGATGGACACATGGGTGAACTGATGGACAGATGTGTAATAAAATAAGCCAAGTATGGAATCTTGGCGGTGGAGCACATATGTCCACTATAAAAATTTTTTTAAATATTTATTTTGAGAGAGAGAGAGAGCGAGAGCGCTTAAGTGGGGGAAGGGGAGAGAGAGGGGACAGAGGATATCAAGCAGGCTCTGAGCTGACAGCAGTGAGCCTGATGTGGGGCTCGAACTCAGGAAACATGAAATCATGACCTGAGCCGAAGTCAGATGCTCAACCAGTTGAGCCACCCAGGTGCCCCTGTCCACTGTAAAATTTTTAAACTTTTATTATGTGTTAGAAAATTTTCATAACAGAATGTTGGGGAAAATATGTGTTTATAATTTAGAACACGATAATCTTAATTTCATCATTAAATTCTAACTTTAAAATAACCGGTTGCTTGTTAAATCATACTTTGTCCACATTATAAGTGAAAAAGACATACCACTGATTCCATATCATGAAGTGTTATTGGTTTGTGTAGCATCATCTTGTAAAATGGGCGGATGAAAAAACCTTTCAAAAAAATCAAATATATTGCAAAATGATTACCAAATGAAAGAAATAAGATCATTGTACTTAAAAAAAAAGTTTTATGCTTAATACTAACCATCCAACAGTTTGCCATGATAAACTGCCATTCCCGCTACCCGGCCAATAAACTTGAAGTAAGAGAGGTGATCCTCATTACACAATCCAGAGTTTGGATTTATCTGCAGGGTATAATTATCCCTGTAAAGACAGCCACATTTAAATGCTCCTCTCCACACTTCATATAAAAATTTTAATATGACAAATAATTATAAATTAGCTCTCTCTTTTTGGAGTTGTTTACCTCTATTAGAACCACATTAGACCACTGGATTTAATGGTTTTAAAAATAGTCATTTCTGTCAAAGGGTGGAAACAACCCAAATGTTCATCAATAGAAGAATGGATACACAGAATGTGGTATTCCTCTCATGTAATGGGCCTCGAAAAGAAAGAAAATATGCTATGCAGTGGATGAAACTTAAAGACATTATGCTGACGAAATAAGTCAGTTACAAAAGGAAAAATACTGTATGATTCCACTTAAATGAAGTACCTAGAGTAGTCAAATTCACAGAGACAGAGGCAGAATGGTGACTTCCAGGGAACAAGGGAATTAGTGTTTAATGGGTACAGTTTCAGTCTGGGATGATGAGAAAGTTCAGGAGATGGATGGTGGTGACAATTGCACAAACTTGTGAATGTGCTTAATGCTGCTAAACTGCACACTTAAAATGGTTAAAATGGTGAATCTCATGTTATGCATATTTTACCACAGTTTTTTACAGAGTTATTTCTGAAACAACATTAGTTATAGTCTCCCCTTTCTGGCACATTGTAACACACATTTCCTTGCACCATAGAACTCTTTGTTACTTTCATTTTTTTTCTTTTTAATTACATTTTAAGGAGGGTGTGAGCAGGGGAGAGGAGGAGAGAGAGAAGCGAGCAGGGGAGGGGAGCAGAGAGAGAGGGAGAATCCCAAGCAGGCTCCACATACAGTGCAGAGCCTGATGCGGGGCTCTTCTATCCCATGACCCCAGGATTATGACCTGAGCTGAAATCAAGAGTTGAATGCTCAACTGACTGAGCCACCCAGGTGATTTTTTTTTCTGTCATTGTGAATACAGTTATTGTGAAGATACTTACGTAGCAGAATATTCAAACAACCCATAATAAGGGTTAAACATTTCCTTTGAGATCAAGAAGAACCATTCTCTGGCCACTCCTCCATAATCTAATCCCTTTTCACCATCGAATTCAATCCACAGTCTAGCCTTGAGAAAATCTGCTCTCTTGACACCCATAATTCTCCGGTAAGAGTCCTCAAGGACAGTTGCACGGCGAAGTTTCATTTCAAATTTGTTTGGAATGTCATTCTGAAAACCCAGAGAAGAGAGACTTATGCTTTAAATCAATTCAACATGATGGCAAATTTATTTCTCATGGAAATAAAATCATTGTGTTCTACCCTGTGCCCAAGACCCTTTATTAGGGAACACATGACTAGGAATATTGCCTCATATTTCCTTTATGGTATAAAAGAATTCACACGTTTTTCTCTAATTACATAATAATATAGACTTTTGATTTTTATACTGGAAGAGGCAGTTACTGATAGTGGCAATAATGCTCACAATGAAGGCATTTCATGAGCAGTCGTTTCTATATTAAGTTCCAATACCATCCTGCGACCTACAGTCTAGCCAATGCCTGCTATTTGCTGCCTGCCCGTTGGTTCAGGGTTTTTCCCAACTTCCACCTTTCTTCCTTGGAGCCTCTCCTACCACACTCATTAATAGGCACTAACATTTACAGACTGTCCCAGGCATGGTTCCCAGCATTTTAATGGGTTAACTCATTTACTCCTCATAACAACACAATGAAGAAGCTATTAATATAATCTCCATTTTATGGATGAAGAAACTGAAGACAGAAGTTAAGAAAGTCTTAGCTCTCAAGGCTCTGCTGTCTCATTGATTTTTTTGTATGTCCTTTTCTTATGTGACAAATGTAGATAACTATGCTTTTAGGCAGATCATACTGTAAATTTTATAAAAAGATATATGAATATTTCACTCTTGAGTGCTTTGTGAACAATGCTCAAGTGGAAACCCATAAGAGAAAATTTTGTCACTTCAAAAAAAGGCAAGAGAGTTTATTCTAATGGAAAAAAAAATCAATTTCACTCTTAAGATGTTTAGGGAAAATGGAAAGCCCTACAGAAACATAGTAACATAGGCAGTTTTTATAAGCAATATGAGCATAATATAGGCAGTTTCCTCTGCTGCTTACGCATTTAAAAATAAAGGCAATATTGGAGAAAAACACTTTTAGACTAGACACTAGGCATCTGTGCAGCCTAGCATTTACTGAGGGCCTGCTCTTGGGCAGCCGCATGCTCTGGGCCAGACCGCATGCTATGTAGCTATGGTAATGGGGATGGGAGGTAAAAAGAATACAAATGTGGTATAAGATATGGTTCCTTCCTCAAGGAGTTTATAATCCAAGGAGTATATAATTGTGTGTGAGAAACAAATGTAAATGTTACTAATCCTGAGACTTGCAAGAGTAAGAAAATTGCTAATAATAAAGATATAAGCCATGTTTGGTGGGACCTAAAAGACTGAGCTATATTAATTGCAAGGGAGGTGATCCAGGAGGCTTTAAGAGCAAGTCCTGACTAGAGGGAGAGGGAGAGGGAGGGAAGGCCTGAGGAGCAGCAGGCCAAGGGAAGAGCACACAGGGGAGTCTCATGTATTTAACAGTGAGAGGGAGCAGAAAGGAGGGAAGGGGTTGCAGTGAGAAGAGAAGGTGAAAAGTTACCTGGGGTCAGAGTGTAGGAAGCAGGGGTGCTGACTGGGAAAACTGCTGAGCAGGGGGTTGCAAGATCAGATTGTTCTCAGAGGCTGACGAGGCCGAGTAGAGGGTGGTTTTAAAAGGAGAGACAACGGGTGCCTGGGTGGCTCAGTGGGCTAAGCATTGGACTCTTGATTTCAGCTCAGGTCATGATCTCACAGTTTGTGAGTTCAAGGCCCACAGTGGGCTCTACACTGACAGAGTGGAACCTTCTTGGGATTCCTTGTCTCCACAGCCCTCTACCTCTCCCCCACTCCAGCTTGTGTGCTCTCTCTCAAAATAAACTTAAAAAAATTTTTTGGGGGGATAAAATAAAAGGAGAGACAAGAGGCACACCAATCAGTTAAGGACCCTGAAACAGACCGTGTGAGAGAGGGATGGCAATGGAAGAGACAGATGGCAGGAGGAGCAACTTCCCTGTTTGGGCTGAGTAGTGGACCAGGGTGTGGATTCTGGGGTCAGGGCCTGGTGTTCAAATCCCAGCTCCATTTCACATATCTTTTCTAGGATTAATTTCCTCATCTGTAAGTTGGGACAATAATAATAGTCATCCCATGGAGCTGTTTCAGAACTTAATGGGATAATGCATTTCATGTCTTAGTTGGTATCTGGCACGTGGTGAGCTCAATAATGATTAGCCACCCTTGTTCCTAACTAACGAGATGGTAAGAGGAAAAGGTTAAAGACAACTCAGGGCTTTGTAGCGATAGTTTTTAAACATTTTTGTTTTGTGTTCTGCTCTTTTGCTGTAACGTGTCTGATACGAATTTTATTTTTTAAATCCTACTAGGGACTTTTTGATAAACTAAGGATGCAGGTTCTTAGACTCTTCCTCATGCTCTTGAGTCTCTCCTTCTGGAATAACTCCATGTTTCTTAACCTTTCTTTCATGTTTTTATCTCTTTATATGCCTTTGTTGCATTCTGGGTAACTTTCTCTCTCAATCACCAATATATGTAATTTTGATCAAGCACCCGGACTGTGGAGCTAGACCACTTGTCTGGCTTTGGCACTAATTACCATGGGACTTGATCACATTACCAAATCTCTCTGTGCCTCAGTTTAGTCACCTACAAAATGTGATAGTAACAGTCCCTTCCTTATACAGTTAGTATAGATTTTACATGAATACATGTAAATTGCTAAGAAGAATGTCTGATATGCAGTGAGAGCCTAATAAGTATTACTGCTTTCATTGTGGTTTCTGTGTTCTGTGACCTGTTTATGAAGGCTTTGTTCCATATCTCCTGCTGCCTGGAAGACATCAACAGTTAGATACTGTAATATATTTGAAAGAGTTCAGAGTGGCAAGTGGAGAAGCTAGAGCTTCTATTCTATCAGCACATTTTCATTAAGAGTGAAAATATTTACCAGACCAATAGATTAACAGTCTTAATATCCCAAAGAATTTTAAGAAGTAGAAGACAAATTTCCAGAGGAATTTTTACACAGTCAGTATTGAAGATGAGTTTAAAAAGTTGCTGATGTTTTAGGCTTTAATTAAGACACAAAATATTTTCACGAAACAACTATTATATTTCATTCTTTGTTAAGTTTTGGATGAAAAAATCTGTGGTAGCAGACCCACCATCTTGAATCTTTGGAAAAGCAGGCTTCCGGCTTAGAACGCAAGAAAGTGTAACCCAATATAGCCACCTAGTGGCAGTATTCCTAAACTGCAGGGAAAGGGGAAAAGTATGAGCAAATTAGAAAGGCATTACAAAAAGGTCATCACCAACAGAAATGAAATAGATGGGCAGATGATGAGTTTAGTTCCAAATGTTAAATTTGTAGTGATGGAAAAAAAAGTATACTAAACACATCTGATAAGCAGAAGGAGACCAGCAACAAGAGCACTGTTTCAATCACAGTTGTATTTTCAAATTTTGAAGAGGTAGGTTGTATTTGAAGTTGTAGGGAATGAATAACTGTCACTGGAAAACAACAGTCCAAGCAGAAAAGGAATCTAGAGAGCCCTCCTACACAATCAGAGACCAGGCTGGGGGATCATCTCCTGAACTGCTCTTGCTCAGATTGAATCCCAAGCTCCACAAACTCCACTAGGAAACCAAGTTAGAGCTCTTTAAGAGCAAACTTTAATACTATTGTTCTATATTACAAGATATCTTGAAAAATAAGGAAACACAATATAATTGTTGTCTCTAATGATATGTAACATTGAGTAGTCAAGAAAAAGCAAGCTTTCCACATAAGAAACTATTCAAAGTTGTTAAAATAGAGAATAAATTCTCTAATTTTACTTTTAAAAGTACATGTCCCACACTTTCAGTGTACAGAACAATCATTCCCAAGAACTCAATATAAATATAACTAACCTGCTTCTTCAACTTTCTTCGGAAGAACTCATACTTTCTTTTGTAATCCCTGGAGTAGGGCACTGCCTTGAGTTGAAAATTTTGGAAAAATAAAAAAGGTTTAGGTTGTTTTTATTCTGGAACAATTTTAAAAGTTCCCCTCTGGATATTTTATGAACATAAGTTAAAGGCATTAAAAGAGAATATTTGGAAAGAAAAAGTTTAATTTGCAGAAAAACAAATACAAAACTTTAAAAATTTTAATTTCTCTGTTTAAGATTAAATTGTATTCAGCAATTCCCACGGCTGTAATTTTCATCATGCAATATTCTTGAAATGCAAAAAGCCAGAAACAGGAAATTTCTTCCAAGTAGAGAAATATTAGAAATGAAAATTTCCATTTCTAAAGAGACCTTCAAAGTGATTTCTCCATTAAGGGAACAATTTGAAAAATGTACTTTTTCCTTGAACTCTGAGGAGTTGCCTTTTTTACCCATTATTTAAAAAGACTAAACATGGAGACTAAAGAGCAGTCTGAAAGAACAGGATATTCAATTTCACTTGTTTTTGTGAACTAGAAAATAATGAAGATCTCAAAACTAAAAATGGAATAAGTAGCTATATAAAAGAAGAAAATGACTCTCTTATCATTAAACTGACTGAAGAGCAGTATAAACATCATACACAATAATATTTATACTTGACTGTAAGTATTTTACATGCCAGTATTTACAGTAATTCCTACCAAAAAGTTCAAGACATGCCTTTGGAGTTGATAGGGTGCTGTCTACTTTCTCCCCTGGCACATTCTTGGCTCCTCTCTGATCTGCTGAGGATTGCCAACATTCTCTTTCAGGCAGTGGCAAGTACCAGCCTGAGGACAGGGGCCCACTGCCTTGGCATCTGACTACCTGGCTCACTAGTCTCCTAAGTGTATTGCAAGGGTAAGGACAATGAGTTTATACCTCTTTTCAAACCATTGAGACCTGGAGTGGGGGGTGGTGGGAGAGGACAGAATTGCAGACGTGCTCTCCTCTCAAAGTCTATAGGATCATGTCCTTGACCATTCACCCTTGAAAAGACAGGTGAGAGGACAATCCCATCAGAGCATACCCATACAAAGAGACTTACTGGTCCAGTTATTGCTACATTCTGCAACCGGGGATCTTCCCATTGTGTTCTTTTTATATCTGAAGAAGGTGAGAAAAAACATGTTGTTTATTATCTTGTGCAACATTAAATACTACAAAAAATAATGTAATAAAAAATCATATTGCACATACTGTGATTTATATAGAAGATTCTTCCATCTGTATGAGTTCTTTCTTCCCATCCTGGCTATAATGAAGAATGTATTTCAATTATTTTAGAAAAGGGTTTTAGATGTATGGGCAAAAAAACAGCATTGGTTACACAGTTAATTTCCATATTCCATTCTTCATAGAAGGCATCAACACTTTAAAATAACATTACTTATAGTTGTGAAAGAACTACTGTATTCCAAACTACGAAACGCTGGAGACAGCCAAGTTAGACGGCTAGCAGTTCTACAAACTTACAGGTAAAGGCCCCAGATCATTGGAAGAATCAAGTGATGTCTTTCCTCTCAGATGAGCTGGAATTTTCAGTCTTGGATCTTCCTTTTTTTGTAGAGTAAATAAAGAAAACAACACACACACACAAATTTTAAAATCAAGGAAGTCAATCTGTTAATATGTTTTCTAATGCCAATTGATATTTAAGATATTCTCTTTTAAAAGTCTACTTTTATTTCATTTGCTGCATCTCTGAAATGATAGTTTAGCCTATCGTTACAAAGCTGTAATCAAGACAGCATGGTATTGGCACAAAAACAGACACATAGACCAATGCAATAGAATAGAGACTCCAGAATTGGACCCACAAACGTAAGGCCAACTAATCTTTGACAAAGCAGGAAAGAATATCCAATGGAAAAAGGACAGTCTCTTTAACAAATGGTGCTGGGAGAACTGGACAGCAACATGCAGAAGATTGAAACTAGACCACTTTCTTATACCATTCACAAAAATAAACTCAAAATGGATGAAGGACCTGAATGTGAGACAGGAAACCACAAAAACCCTAGAGGAGAAAGCAGGAAAAAACCTCTCTGACCTCAGCCACAACAATTTTTTACTTGACACATCTCCAAAGGCAAGGGAATTAAAAGCAAAAATGAGCTTTTGGGACCTCATCAAGATAAAAAGCTTCTGCACTGCAAAGGAAACAATCAACAAAACAAAAGGCAACCAACGGAATAGGAAAAGATATTTGCAAATGACGTATCAGACAAAGGGCTAGTATCTAAATTCTATAAAGAACTCACCAAACTCCACACCCAAAAACCAAATAATCCAGTGAAGAAATGGGCAGAAGACATGAATAGACACTTTTCTAAAGAAGACATCCAGATGGCCAACAGGCACGTGAAAAGATGCTCAACGTTGCTCCTTATCAGGGAAATACACATCAAAACCACACTGAGATATCACCTCACGCCAGTCAGAGTGGCTAAAATTAACAGCTCAGGAAAAACAGATGTTGGCGAGGATGTGGAGAAATGGCAATCCTCTTGCACTGTTGGTGGGAATGCAAACTGGTGCAGCCAATCTGGAAATCAGTGTGGAGGTTCCTCAAAAAAATTAAAAATAGATCTACCCTATGACCCAGCAATAGTACTGCTAGGAATTTACCCAAGGGATACAGGAGCGCTGATGCATAGGGGCACTTGTACCCCAATGTTTATAGTAGCACTTTCAACAATAGCCAAATTATGGAAAGAGCCTAAATGTCCATCAACTGATGAATGGATAAAGAAGATGTGGTTTGTATATACAATGGAATACTACTTAGCAATAAGAAAGAATGAAATATGGCCTTTTGTAGCAATGTGGATGGAACAGGAGAGTATCACGCTAAGTGAAATAAGACAGGCAGAGAAAGACAGATACTACATGTTTTCACTCATATGTGGATCCTGAGAAACTCAACAGAAGACCAGGGGGGAGGAGAAGGGGTAAAAAAAAGTTACAGAGAGGGAAAGAGGCAAACCATAAGAGACCCTTAAATACTGAGAACAATCTGAGGGTTGATGGGGGGTGGGGGAGAGGGGAAAGTGGGTGATGGGCATTGAGGAAGGCATCTTTTGGGATGAGTACTGGGTGTTGTATGGAAACCAATTTGACAATAAATTATATTAAAAAAAATTAAAAAGTAGAAAGAAAGAAAGAAAGAAAGAAAGAAAGAAAGAAAGAAAGAGAAAGAAAGAAAGAAAACCTATCATTCCCAGGCTACAATATTCAGTTCTCAGACCTCAGAGTAGGATCAGTGTTAAAGCTTCACCTCCATCACAGAAACCATCCAGAGTACTTTGCCCTACTCTTTAGGGATTGTGTCACTACATAGGGCTCTTCTCTAAATAATAACTGCTGAATTAAAGACGCATTAAACTAGACCACGTGTTATTTCTGAGGCCCTGAGCATGCTTTTTGGCACCTGTCAGTGTTAATTTATTAATATTTTTTTAAAGCTAGGAAGGTAAGCTCAAAAAGGTTATTAAAGTCAATTCAAATTGCTGAAAAAAGAACAAAATTCAATTTGTTTGGGTTAATTTATATACATTATTGTTTTAATATGATTTTATTACATAATTTATTAAAATATTTTAGTTTCATTAAGGTACTTGGGTCTTTTAAGTAAATTAACCAAAATCTAGTCAACTGTTCCTGATTTTCCGTAAGTTTCCTATTAGTGGTGAACCAACTGCAATAAAACTTTAAGGCTTATCTTCAAATAAAACTACTATTCTACCTAGCCTCCACAAGGTTTTCTGGGAATTAAATGAGATATGGGTTCAAAAGTACTTTGGAACTACAAAGCAACATATAAAGGTAAAGGATTACTACTAAATATCTTCCTAAGGTTTAGTGTCTAGTGAATTAAAAACAAAACAGGAAGTAAGTGTGTTTCCACGACAATCCCTAAAAATATTAAAAATGGGCATATATATCTTGAGTAGAAATAATATCTTGAGTAGAAATATATCTGAGTAGAAATAATCTTGAGTAGAAATATAAGAATTCAGCATATCTTAAATAATCTTGAGTAGAAATATAAGAATTCAGCATATCTTAAAATGAACAGCAGGAAATGTAGGTTATATTAATGTACCCTAAAGGTTATGGAGAACTGTACATAAGAGTTAAGACTGTTGTTCGAAATTCAAACTGGAGAGTATTAAAGTTACCCAGGTAGTGGTTTTCGTGTTGTGGTCGATAAAGAAAGGCCTCCCATTTGGTGCATGCCGGACTTCCCAGCCTTTAGGAAGGAATCCTTGCTCCATTTCAGCTGGCTGGGTCACCTGCTGTGCTGAATCACTCGGGAGGACCTGTGGTTGAGGGCGTGTGGCACCCTGGCCGGGCTGCAGCTGACCTGTCTCCACGGCGGCCTAGCACATTAATTAAGTCATGTTGTCATGTTTTCCAGAGAACACACAAATAGCTGCGGTTAAAAGGGAACAACCTGCAAACATAGATCTAAACACTACAGACTCACTTTTCTCCTAAAATGTTTTGTCAAACTTTGTTTTTAAAATAACTTTTATAATTTCTCAGCTAATTCTTGAGCGGTAAGATGGTGGTCACAGTCCAAGTCTGTACTGAGGAAGCTAGGTCAGAGGGATGTGACCCAACTGCAAGGGAAGCCACGGTGCCAGTTAGAGGAGGTTGTCTCCGCTTGCCCAAAAAATGCACAAAGTGGGGGATTCCCCATATGTAGAAGTGGCTTTGAATGCTGGGCACACAAAATGAATGGCAAATACCCACTGTAGAAATGGATAACGGAAAAGTAACATATTCATATAATGAAATATCAGGCAGTTGTTAAACACACTGGATCGATATGTAAAACAGCAGGGATAGGATTTTAAAATAATGTTGCACAAAAAAAAGATTTAGAGTTATGTAATAGGACATTTTGGCAAAATTTGAAACACACAAACATAAGCACTACTTTGCACTGATTAGTTCTCTATGTAAGTGTGTGGAAGAGACTGGAAGAACTGTGTGAGGACAAGGCAAGAAGATGGAAGTCTGCAGCCCAGAGATGGGCCCTCACCAGGACCCATCATGCTGCACTCTCAGCTCAGCCTCCCAGCCTCCCAGTCTCCAGAACTACGAGAAAGAAATTTCTGTTTGTTTAAGCCAAAATAAATAAATAAATAAATAAAGACTGGAAGAATACCCAACAGACTTAATATGGTGTTCCCTCTGGGTAGTGGGACCAAGTGTTTGGCTAAAATGAATTGAGTTTTTTATCTGTAAGATTTTATTTTAAGAATTAAAATGTCTAGAAACAAATATGGTAATTTGTTAATGCTGGTAAATTCTGGGTGTTAAGAAGATGGGTGTTTGCCCGATTATTCTCTGTACTTTTCAGTGTTACAAAATTTCTCAGTAAGAGACATGGTGATAAGATAAAATAAACTCTAAAAAAAGATAAAATAAACTTTTTTCTAAACACTTACAAGGAAATATCACCAAAGGCATTCACTGTTGCCAGGACAAAGTGTCATCGTCACAAATTTCTTGAACGGGTCCTAATCATCACTAAGATTATCTTTTAGCAAAATAATGATCTTTAAGCATTCAAATAACAAAATGACCCAATCAACCAAAATAATTTTGATCATCAATCTGTCCTTTTATTCCCAGTTGGACTTGTTTTACATGGTAACGAGTGGTAACCACGTATACTGGAGCTCTGTAGGAAATGGTAGCCAATGCCGGCAAACAATTAGAAGATGCTAGCAGCATCCAGTATATACTACAAAGTGATGAAACAGCTTCCATAGGAATGTGATGGCTTAAATTATGTAAGAAGGCAAGTTAACAGATTGCAGGGTACCTGTGCAGTGGGCTTTGTCCAGGTAGTAGTTCTGGAATTGTGATCTACGTAATATGATCTTCCTCTTTCATCTTGTTTTTCTTCCCAACCTGGTGGTAATCCAGATGAAGTAGGCAAAAGCTAAAGTGAAGAAGAATAGGAAAACTGAATATTAATTAAAAAGCAATTCTTTTAAAAGGACCACATCCTTTTCTCACTGCTATCTCTCTTTAAAATGAAGTGAGTTTTGGGGTGCCTGGGTGGCGCAGTCGGTTAAGCATCCGACTTCAGCCAGGTCACGATCTCGCGGTCCGTGAGTTCGAGCCCCGCGTCAGGCTCTGGGCTGATGGCTCGGAGCCTGGAGCCTGTTTCCGATTCTGTGTCTCCCTCTCTCTCTGCCCCTCCCCTGTTCATGCTCTGTCTCTCTCTGTCCCAAAAATAAATAAACGTTGAAAAAAAAATTAAAAAAAAAAATAAAATGAAGTGAGTTTTAAATTATATTTTAAGGTGTATGAAATGAAGTATACAACATTTTACTTAAAAAAAAAAAGAACAGACCACGATGATGAGAGTGATGCCAACATTAATAAACCATGACAGTAGTGATAACCACACACTAAATGCTTTAACACAGATCCTGTCATTTAACCTCCACACAAATCTCAATGAGATAATTGCTATTAGTAGCCCATTTTTATTTACAAGGAAATTGAAGCTTAGAAAATTGGGGTAATTTCCTAACAGATACATTGTTAATATGGAGCTGAGATCTGAACTAGGTAGTCTAACTACAGAATTTATCACCCATGTGTGCTGAGTCAAAATTACCCTGGCCTTCTTTCTGTAAGGGCTGGGGAGTGGCTACTTCCGAGTTTATTACTAATGAACAATGAGATCTGATTATTTCCAGATTTACTTAAAATAGTCCAAATTTGGTCTTCCTTTTTGGATTCGTCAAGGTTTGGCCTGGTTTCCCAATGTGTCTTATACATAAAAACTACCATCATTGGTCTGTTCACCAGATACACTCTCCCCAGACACACGGGAGCTAGATATATGTTGCTCACAGTTATGATGAGCTGTTAAGTCTACAAAATAATGGAATTTAAAGTTGCCCAGTTTTACAAAGTTCCAATAGTGGTGGGTAGGTAAATGAAATGTATTAGATACATGTACACAATAGAATATCATGAACTACTGAGATATTCAACCACAGCATGTTTAAATCTCAGGAATATCATATTAAGTGAAGACGCCAGACATCAAACTACAATACTGTATGATTCCACTTATACGAAATTTCTAGAAAAGGCAAAAGTGTAGCTACAGAAAGCAGATGAGTGGTTACCTGGGCTGGGAGCGGGTGCTAGGACTGAGGGAACTTTTTGGGGTGATGAAGGGTTCTTAAACTTGATAGTGGTGATGTTCATACAACTGTAGAACTTTACTAAAATTCCTTCATTTGCACACTTAAAAGTGAGGGCATTTCAAAGGCAAGGGAATTAAAAGCAAAAGTGAATTACTGGGACCTTATGAAGATAAAAAGCTTCTGCACAGCAAAGGAAACAACCAACAAAACTAAAAGGCAACCAACGGAATGGGAAAAGACATTTGCAAATGACATATCGGACAAAGGGCTAGTATCCAAAATCTATAAAGAGCTCACCAAACTCCACACCCGAAAAACAAATAACCCAGTGAAGAAATGGGCAGAAAACATGAATAGACACTTCTCTAAAGAAGACATCCGGATGGCCAACAGGCACATGAAAAGATGTTCAGCGTCGCTCCTTATCAGGGAAATACAAATCAAAACCACACTCAGGTATCACCTCACGCCAGTCAGAGTGGCCAAAATGAACAAATCAGGAGACTATAGATGCTGGAGAGGATGTGGAGAAACGGGAACCCTCTTGCACTGTTGGTGGGAATGCAAATTGGTGCAGCCGCTCTGGAAAGCAGTGTGGAGGTTCCTCAGAAAATTAAAAATAGACCTATCCTATGACCCAGCAATAGCACTGCTAGGAATTTATCCGAGGGATACAGGAGTACTGATGCATAGGGGCACTTGTACCCCAATGTTTATAGCAGCACTCTCAACAATAGCCAAATTATGGAAAGAGCCTAAATGTCCATCAACTGAGGAATGGATAAAGAAATTGTGGTTTATATACACAATGGAATACTACGTGGCAATGAGAAAGAATGAAATACGGCCTTTTGTAGCACCGTGGATGGAACTGGAGAGTGTGATGCTAACTGAAATAAGCCATACAGAGAAAGACAGATACCATATGGTTTCACTCTTATGTGGATCCTGAGAAACTTAACAGAAACCCATGGGGGAGGGGAAGGAAAAAAAAAAAAAAGAGGTTAGAGTGGGAGAGAGCCAAAGCATAAGAGTGTTAAAAACTGAGAACAAACTGAGGGATGATGGGGGGTGGGAGGGAGGGGAGGGTGGGTGATGGGTATTGAGGAGGGCACCTTTTGGGATGAGCACTGGGTGTTGTATGGAAACCAATTTGACAATAAATTTCACATATTAAAAAAAAAGTGAGGGGATTTTATGGTATGCAGATTATACCTCAAGAAAACTGTTAAAACACCTAATCGATATATTGAGAAGAAAAAGGTATGGAAATTGCTTTTCTAGTACAAATAAAAACAGAACTACATGTAAGTACAGAAGAATATAAATCACCTCTAGATTCTGTCGCTCATTTGATGCACTAAAATTGTTTCTAGGATGAATGCCTGTCAGTCAATTAGAAATGCAACATTTCCCTTGTATGAGGACATTACAAAGCACAGAGAGAGAAATACCATGGATCTCCGCTTAAGCAGGCTCCAGTCTAATGGAGGAAGCCAGGCAAATGGCAATAGTGAGAGTGAGGCTGGTGAGGTCAGTCTTCCTGTGGCATCCACTCTCTTGTAGAGAGAGTGGCCACTGACTGAGCCAATTGCACAGGTGTGCGCCCCCCCCCCCCCACCACCCTTCCTCAGCACAGGATTGTGTCTCTCTATTTGTGCAGGGCCACCTTTTTAGATGGATGAACCACTCTTGGCTCAAGGAAATTTGAGCCTCTGCAACCCTATGCTGGAATTTCCATAAAAGCAAAAACAATCCTCACTTTTCAAAATTAATGTGTAGACTGCCATTCAAAATTATAAATGGTGAAGAAAGGTGAGGAGACATTCTAAGTGGGGAAATGGAATGCATAAGACACAGAGGAGGAAGAGGATCAGGAAAGGGGGCCGCCTGTTTTGAAGAAAAAGCAGGGATGGGGTGAAGGCAGCAGGAGGTTCCTGTTGGTGGATGAGGAGGTGGGTAGGCTAAGGGGGCTGGGAGCCTGGGCATTTTCATTTGGTTTCAAACACAAGCAGGGGCTGTGTAAAGGGGAGATAAACTCAAAAGTATTGAGAGTTGAGTCAGGAAAGGGATGGGGTGGGGAGGCCAAAGGGAAGTCAACGTTCAAGGCATGAGGATGTTAAGGTCTGAGCCCGGGTCAAGGCCACGGCTGGGAACCCTACTGAGAAGGAGGCAGGACACGAGTGGATGTGGACACGAGTGTGAAGGGAAAGGAGAGCAAAGGGCTGATGAACTCCACCCAACCTGGCCACGGAGCTTGCCGATACCAGTGCAGACCTGTCCACGTGACTAAGCCCCAATGTGATGCTTCATGTATGGAGAAGACACCGCTGCTGGGTGGCAGGGGCCAGTGCACAGAGTAGCGGCAGCTGGACACCACAGTCTCGAATTGGATGCTGACTGCAGACCACCTCCAGCCATCACAGCGCCACAGCCCGGATATCACCCACGGTCACCAGTGCAGACACTTTGCTTTCTTACTGTGGGAGACAGAGTTCTCCCGTTTTGTCTCTAAAAGGTCTACCTCCCCCAGTTCCCCTCCCCTGAACCTTATCTCCAAGAACCTAGATTCTGTGCTGGATTGGTTCATTACTAGGCAGTCAAATGTTCATATTCAATGTCCAAAAAAACAAAAAGTTCTTGAGTTTCTTATTTTTATTGACAATGAGGGGAGAGGATAAAACTCACCACAGGAAGTGTAGGCTGCTCCTCAAAAGTATAGGCTTGTAAGCTGCCTCTTCTGCTGGAATGATTCTTATAAAAAAGAAGAAGGAGTGACAATAGCTTTAGGTTTGTGATTTGTCTCTGAATGGCAGGTAAAGTATGGGGGTGGGCATGAGGGGGCAGAAGGAAGAGTGACCGTAGAGACTCTGTGTGAAAGCACTCAGTGCTCGATACCACCCATGTGCCAATACCTTCCACCTTCCGGCTCCCTCTTCTGCCCTCGGTCCTAAACTGCCTCCTGGACACATTCTCTTGAATGTCTAACAGATACCCCTCACTGTGCCCCAGACTGGATTCGGTTTTCCCCTGTCCACACCCACTGAAACCTGTTCCTTGGTGGGTATTCCTTGTTTCGGGAGCAGCACTTGAGTCCAGCTCATGGCAGATGTCAGTCAGTCAGCTGACTCCCTTCTGGTCCCTTACAGCCAGGTCAGTCACCAGATCTTAATTCATTCTGTTTCTTTACTAGCTCCCAAATATATTCTCCTTGCACTTTTAGCTTAAGTATTTTTTTTTTAATTTCAAGTTTTCATCATTTGTCGCCTTGACTATTACTGCAGCAACATCCTAACAGACTTCCCTGCTTCCAGTCTTATTTCCCTAAATGTGCCCTCCATACTGCGTGCTGTAGCCAGAGAGCCTTCTACAGGGCAGATTGGGTCACATCCTTCTCTAGCTCAGAGCCCTTCAGTGACTTCTCACGGTCATTGGGGTGAAATCCATAGCACAGAACACAGCTTCCTGACCTAGCTGTTCCTGAGAGTGTCAGCACTTCCCACCTCAACACCCACCTTCTGGACATTCTAGGTTACCTGCTTCCCAAAAATCCCTTACTCTTTCTTTCCCTGTGCTCTTATATGCAGGCTGTTGTCACTATCTGAATTGTTTGATATTATTAAATAATAAAAAAAATTATAATAGACATATAAATTAAGTCAAAATATCCACTGTAGTAGTGTTCACAATAACACAGAATTGTAAATAACCTAAAGTCTATCAATAGGAGACTGGTGAAGTATATTAAACGTTACTTGCACAATGGAATGATGTTTGATAATTCTATTAGTTTTAAATTTTTAAACATATATAAATTTTTTTTGAGAGCGAGAGAGCAGGGGAGGAGCAGAGAGAGAGGAGGAGACAGAATCCCAAGCAGGCTCCATACTGTGAGTGCAGATCTTGATGCAGGGCTTGAACTCACAAATCATGAGATCATGACCTGAGCTGAAATTCAAGAGTCAGCTGCTTAACTGATTGAGCCACCCAGGTGCCCCACATCTTTGTTAGTTTTAAAAGGAGTACATCTACATGTACTGAAATGGTCCAATGTCTATAATATAACAAGTGAAAAAGATAATCTCAGGTTAAAAAAATGATATACAAATATATGTGTGTGCACATATGTTTATAAATGTATAGAAAATGTTTAGCACACTATATGCCAAACCATTAATAGTGATTGAGGGAGCATATGCTAGAGGTGAGATGGAAGGTTGAATTTTAATTTTATATACTTCAATACTGTTTGAATTTTTAACTGTGGCCACAGAATACTTTAAAATAATAAATTATGATTATTTTTTAATTTTTTAAATGTTTATTTATTTTTGGGGGGGAGGGGCAGAGAGAGAGGGAGACACAGAATCTGAGGCAGGCTCCAGGCTCTGAACTGTCAGCATAGAGTCTGATGCGGGGCTTGAACCCACGAATCAGGAGATCATGACCTGAGCCAAAGCTGGACATTTTACTGAGCCACCCAGGTAGTAAATTATTTAAAATAATAAATTATTTTTTAAATTAATATGCACATGGCATGAAATTAAAAAGGTACACAAAACATGTGTCCTGCTCCTTCTGTTCCTCTCTTCAGAGATGAGCAATGTTAGCAGTTTCCTGTTTAATCTTCAAGAAATATGATACACCTATTTATTTTGTCAAGTAGAAAATTTACAGAAATGGTAGAGTATCAAACACACTGCTCTGTACCTTCCTGTTTTTCACTGACCAATACATCTTAGGGATTGTTCCATACAACATGTACATTCAAAGCCACTTCATTCTTTTCATGGCTGCATAGTATTTCATTGCATGAATGCCATGTGTTACTTTTGTAAACAAACAAAATAACAGGAGGAAAGGGAATAGGAGCTTCTGTGATCTATCACCAGCAAATCAATATCCTTTATGTCTTGACTGTTCCCACTCCCCTGATGAAATAATAAAATGAAATGAGCGGAAGAGAGAATAGTCAGGTGGAAGAGAGGAGGGAAAGGGAGCAGAAAGGTAGATCTGCTCTTGGATATTCACATAGGTATTTATACAAAACTATCTACCCTGAAGCTTCTTGAAGAAGGTGCAAACATAGAAGTCAGCAAACTTTTTCTGGTATGGTCCAGATAGTTAATCTTTTTTTGTGGACCATACAGTCTCTATTACAACTCCTCAGTTCTGTCAGTGTAATGTGAAAGCAGCCACAGGCAATACTTAAACCAACAGGCCTAGCTGTGTGCCAATACTTTAACCAGCATACAGTGCCTTGCATATACTAGCCCTCAATAAATATTTACTGATTGAATGAAGAGTGGGGGACTGCCAACTGGAAATGACCATAGATCCTCAGAGAATAATCTCTTTCTTCCACTGAAAGGTCTCCTTTGATGATGCACCTGAGAGAACTGGACACATAGATCTCATCATGGCGGTACCTGTTGGAATACGTGCGTCTGAACTCCATTTCAGCAATTTTGATAGTGGTTGCTGGAGGGAGAATGCCATCTATCCCCCTGTTTAGTCAAAGTACCTTGGCTCTTAGTCAAACATGTGTGCCAGTGATAGATGTGGTATAATTGAGAAGAAGAAAAGTAGTCCCTGACATGCAGGACTTGGCCTGTCACTCATCAGTAGGGTCAAGACAAAATCAAGACCACTTTGTAATCATGCCTGGACACAGACAAAATGTGAACACTGTCCAAGCCACAAAATACCAAATATCTCTCTCTCTCTGACAAATATGAGAGACCGCTGCTTTTTACTAATTATAGCTTTAGCCTCACTATACATAAGATGTGAGATACCCAATCACAGAATCACTCTTGCTTCCTGACAGCATTCAACGCAGAGCAAAGTCTTGCTTCCTTAAGCCCTCCTCAAAATCACCTAACATGAACCCAAATCCTTCAAGTCTTTTCTAATGTTCTCTTACGGGGACACTCATGGTGTGTGTTCTCCTTGCTGAAATGAGTAATAAACCCAAACTGTTAATTACAAGTGTGTTCCTGGGAGTCTCTGGCTGGAAGGGACTATTTTATGTAATGGACATTTAGACTCCAATGACTATTTGGATTATCCATGACTCTGCTCCATACTATTAGTGGAGATATTTGAAACATGACCATACTATAAAGTCCGAAAGTCCCTAACACGTTATTACATGCCATTTAAGACAACATTTTTTTCTTATCACAAGAAAAACATTTTGTAGCTATGTGAGGTGATGGATGCTACCTAGATTTAGTGTGGTTATAATTTAGCTATAATATATACGTATATCAAATCAGTATGTTGCATACCTTAAACCAATAAAATGTCGTCTGTCAATTACGTCTCAATAAAACCAGGGATAAAACACAAAATTTCACATAAATGTTCGATACTGAACTGAATAACACATATTTTATAAAATCCTGAAGCTACAACAAAATCTAAGAGCATCTTACTGAGCTGGATACTGGCTGTCCGGTGGCTGAATTTCTACACATAGTGAGTCTGGCATTCAATTCTTCTGCAAGATGAGTTTGAACATCCAAGTTATTTGATGCCGGAGGTGATGGGAAGGCCCGATTACTATCCATGGTGGCTTCATCTTCTCTTATAATTTCCCAGTTCTAAAATAAACAGAATCATCTTAATCCACACATACTTTGATCTATTGCTTTAACATGTGTCTATTGGTAAGAACAAGAAAATCATTTCTACCTCGGAAGACTCTCGATTATCAACACTTTCTGTCTCCTCAGATATTTGCCGCCTTGTGGTAAATGCACGTTGTGCCTGCAGTTGAATATTACCATTCTCAGCATCCGTTAGGCTGTCCCTGTATTAGAGATATACAAGCCATTATCCATGTCTGAAGACAGTTAAGATGATAGTCACAGATACTGTGACCATTTAAAAAAATACCTTATATCAGAATTCACTATTTGGGTCAAAGGCTATTTCAACATGCACAGACTAGGTCATGGGCACATTGGTATTTTCAGAGTACCTTATGGAATTAAGGCTTTGTGCAAATGTGTAACATGTCTGACTTTGATATTTTACTTTATCACCATGTCTATACAATACTGTTTGACATGGAAGGGCTTTCAAAAATATTTGTTGAATAAATATATCTGAGAGCTTCATAAATAATTTCATTACATTATTATTTTGCCATGTTATTTATATGAGTAAAATCTAAAATAGCTCTAGAGAGATTATAAAAAAGAAGCTTTAAGAGTTACTTATACATCTTCATGAATCAGTTGGTAATATTTTCCAGAATCAGTATTAAGCCAAGAGTTGAGTTACCCATACAAGAATGCAGAGGGCAAAATAAAAGATCATGTAAGATGATCATGTAAGATCATGTAAGATCATGTAAGATCATGTAAGAAACACTATAATTAAAAACTTAATAGATTACAGATTAAATAGTATCTGATTTTGATCATTTACAGAAATAGGCATGGTCTGAAAAATTATCATAGAAAAGGCATGTCTGAGTGTAGGAAAGTTATATAAATCAGACTGAACACCATTACCCCATTAATTACTTTTATTATTCTAGCTATTTGAATTTAGTACAACCAGACCATCAGATCAAGAATTTTATACAAATATTTAATAACAAAATTATTATTAATTTATTTAGTGCCATATAATCCCAGGATAGTCAAAAGATCAGTTCTTATTGTACTATTGCTGAAGAAAATTCAATTTTGACAGATGACCTTAAGGGAGTGCTTCAGATTTTTTTCCCCTAAATATGTGATTTAGGCTAACTGAAAATGACATCAATGGTAGTGAAAGAAATGTATCCTGCTCAAGTCAGGCCTGCTGAGGTATGCAGTAGGACAATTTTGTAGAGTTCTATAGTGCCTTCATATTTGCAATCTGTACAGATCTCTACAGAGATAGATGCTTCTGTACCATGAAGAACTATGACCACTGATTTGCTTTAGAAGTATCTGAGAACAGAAACTACCTATGAAAGTGCTTGGACTGTATCAGACCCAAAATACCAAAGCCGAAAATTAGAAGGTTAATGGACAAATAAAAATTTTAAGTCTCTGTCAAAAAGTAGAAGACTAAAGAAAGCCTCATAAGACTGTAAGGGAGGAGATGTGGAAGGGTATTTGATACTAAATGTGAGTAATGGGCCATTTGTAAATGTATATGTATAACATATGGTCTGATGGTAATAAAAGAAAAATATCACTGAGGAGACATCAATTAGAATACCTCAAAGGTCATTCTATCCTTGATCTGTGTGCACTGGAAATTATGTATACACTGACCAGACTGGCAAATGAGTGTTTAACAAAAGACCCTTGTTATTCAGTCCTCTATATTTTATAAGTAATTTATATTTAAAAATAGTGTACTGTAGAAATTAACAGTTTATTATAGTTTAGTAACAAGCTACAAAAATTTCCAAGATTTTTCTAAACCAGTCTAAAGAGAAAAATGTATCCTTTGTGCCTACAAAGTAATTTAAAATAAAGAAGCAATTAGAAGAGTGGCATTTGTGACTCAAATAATTTTGAATATTACAAAAATCATTTAATAAAAAAACAGGATGGCATTTTAAAAGTCCTGAACCACAAAAATCCTCATATTTTTATAGTTTATGGATTCCTACACCATTATTAATCCATTTGAGATATGACTGCAAAATAAAAATCTGTGGTCAAAATGTATTCAGATTACAAATGTGAAAGTCACCAGCACATACTGAGGGGTTGGTCTTTTCCACTGTGTTCTTCTAGATTCATGGTTTACATAGTAGGTCCTTCCAAGAATATCCTGCCTCTCTTCCCATCCTGGAGGTAGAGGAGAAGGTTCTTGTTGTTGCTGCAAATGGCAAGCAGCATCCGGTTGGTCCAAAACAACCCAGCCAGGCTGAAAACCAGAGTGGTAACAATTAAGTTTGTTCTTGATCTTTTTCACCTTATAAATTATGCTGGAGGAAATTTAAAAAAGAGATTTAGCATATCCAGTTCCAGAAATTATGCAAGGACAAAATTTGCACAGTGTCTACCTTTAAGACCATAATATGAATATTTTATGATAATGAAGACTTTTTTTCCCAGCAAAATAATAACATTTAAGTTCCGCTTGAAACTTTTAACATTTTCCAAAAAAGTTTTAAAACATACCTAAGAGGAGAGAAGAACAGAACTTCTAAATAAACAGATAATGATGGAAAGCACTGAGAAACATAATTTAAACTAGTGTAATCTTAGGCTATTCTCTAAATTATAAGCAAATGAATGAAGGACACAAATTTTGTCTTTCCTCCAGAGAAAGCACCTTGTTTATAATGGAAATCAGCAACTACTGGAGACCTGAAAAAAGATCATTAAACGAAGCTCAAATATGTATAGGCATAGCAGGGAAAGGCAAGCGATGCAGAAATAATTGCTACAGTCAACTTTCTAGCAACTGAAAAGCCATTATGATTCTCTGGTCTGATTTTTCTCTTTCTCCTATGGACCATGGAAAGGCATTTTGGTCAGGTCATAAAATAGCCAAAGAAATTAAAGTTCTGTTTGTTTTCTTTGTTTCGTTTAAAAGACAAGAAGACACTGGAAATTTCCTCTGATATAGTGAGGGGCAAATATACATGAAGCCTAAGCTAGGGTGGTTAGGGTAAGGAATTACTTGAAAGGTAGTAAGAGTTAATGGCATGTTTTTACATAAGAAAACTCCTAACAGAAAAGGCAGTAGTGAAAGGTCCCACTAAATACCAATAACGCTAGGAAGGCAGAAATAAATGAATAAAGAAAACTTAAAAATTCTCCTAAAGAGACATAAAGAAAGAACTGAATGAATGAAAAGACATAATATGATCTTGGTTAGGAAGACTCAGTCTCACTAAGGTATCAATTCTCCCCAAGTTAATATATAAAGTTGCCAAGATTCCGCTAAAACTACATTACAGATTTTTAAAAATAATGGGACAAGGCAATTCTCAAGTTCAAACAGAAACACAAACAAGCAAGAATAACCACCACAGTTCTAAAGAAAAAAGAAGGGGGAGCCTGGGTGGCTCAGTTGGTTAAGCTTCTGACTCTTGGTGATCTCATGGTTTGTGAGAGTGAGCCCCACGTCAGCATAGAGCCTGCTTAGGATTCTCTCTCTCTCTCTCTGTCCTTACCCCACTCACATGCATATATGTGCTCTCTCTCAAAATAAATAAATAAACTAAAAAAACAAAACAAAACCTTACAAACTCTATACAGCTTTTAAAAAAAGGAGTGAATATTAACCCTACTGATTAAAATATATTACAAACCACAATAATTGGTACACACATGGACAGACAGCTCAATAGAATGGATTCGAAAGCCCAGAAAGAGACTCAAATTTATTTTTTTTTAATTTTTTTTAACATTTATTTATTTCTGAGACAGAGAGAGACAGAGCATGAACGGGGGAGGGTCAGAGAGAGGGAGACACAGAATCTGAAACAGGCTCCAGGCTCTGAGCAGTCAGCACAGAGCCCGACGCGGGGCTCGAACTCACGGACTGCGAGATCTTGACCTGAGCCGAAGTCGGCCGCCCAACCGACTGAGCCACCCAGGCGCCCCTCAAATTTATAGGAATTTAGGATATGATAAAGACATTTCAAACTTGTGAAAGAAGAAAAAAATTATCTGGGTTTCTACCTTCTACCAGGATGTTATAGACTGAGCAATGTTGAAATGTTAGAAAGCAAAAACAACATGTATTACAACAAAGCTGGGGGATTTAAAAAATATAATCTAAGAGTGGGGAAGCTTTTAAGTATGAAAAAGAAGGTTGACAGATTTGATTACAAAACCCCCCAATTTGTACATGACAAAAACTACCAAATCAAAATGGAAAGAAAAATGGGAAACTGAGAAACATATTTGTTACCAGAGTAACAGGCAAAAAAATAATTTCCTTAACTTATACTGTCTTTCTTTCGAAGCACTGGGTGGGGATCTAGCCCTGAAGGACTGCTATTTGCTGGCCAGCGGATAGCTTAGAAGGTGGAAGAGAATTCTTTTATGTCAGAAGGCAAAATCTGACAAGAAAGGATCAGGGAGAAGAGCTGGGAAGGAAAGGAATCTTTTCTGGCATCAGGGAGAAAAGGACAGGGGTTTCTCCAGCAAGGCGGATGTCTCTGGCTGGTCTGGTGGGAGGGTTCTAGACTGAAGCAGGACAGAAAGTGAACAAGGGTGGGGTGGTGGGTACGGAGAGAGGAAGACAAAGAATTTGTCTGGAAAAAAAGAGATCTGGATGGGAAGTAAAATACACTCCTTTTCTTTCTTACTCTTCTCTTATTTTTTCCTTTTTACCTCTTCTATTGTTTTCCTTTCTTCCTCTTCTTTAATTTTGTTTCTTTATTTTTATTGCTCCATTCTCTTCTTTCTCTTTATCCTCTTTTTCTTTCCATCTATGTTTACCTTCCTTTTCTCTCTCCTTTCCATTCCTTTAAATGATCATAATATAAGATTTACATTCCTAAAAATTAGTCTTGTATATATTAAATCAAATTTTAGTTCTCTGGTCTTGATTTTAAAAGTATGTGAGTTGAATTTTTATATTTTGCTCTCTTGAAAAAAGTTTGTTTTTAAAAATATGGTCATTGATTATTTTTCTGTAGATCAATGAAATTTATTAATAAAAGGGTCCTCACTTCTGCTGTAAAGGATTGTAAACATGTTTAGAGCTCAAAAAATGGTACCAGAGGGTTATTTTTTTTTAATGTTTACTTATTTTGAGAGAGAGAGAGAGGGAGAAAGAGAATGAGCAGGGGAGGGGCAGAGAAAGGGAAAGAGAGAATCCTAAGCATACTCCATGCTGTCAGCGCAGGAGCCCAATACAGGGCTTGATCCTACATGATCATGACCTAAGTGGAAACCAAGAGTCAGTTGCTTAACCAACCAAGCCACCCAGGCACCCCAAGATTATTTCTTTAAAATCTTCTTAAAGATGTCTCTTTTAAAGGTCTACTTAGTGAATTTATGCTATCTAAGTAAACGAGAAGGGGAAAAGCTAATTTAAATTTTTTTTTAACGTTTTATTTATTTTTGAGACAGAGAGAGACAGAGCATGAACGGGGGAGGGTCAGAGACAGGGAGACACAGAATCTGAAACAGGCTCCAGGCTCTGAGCTGTAAGCACAGAGCCCGACACGGGGCTCGAACTCACAGACCACGAGATCATGACCTGAGCCAAAGTCGGCCGCTTAACCAACTGAGCCACCCAGGCGCCCCAGGAAAAGCTAATTTAATTGAAGGCCCAGTTTTTAAAAACTTGTTTCAAGTTTGAGAAAGTGCAGTTGTACATTTGAATACTGTTTAGAAAGACTGAGTTTTCATTTTTTTTTGTATAGAATGCCTCCCTATTAAACATATATCAGCTAATACTCTTCATGAAATATTTTCTAAGTATCAATGTTATTTAATTACTGATAAGCTAGTATGTGATTGCCAACAATTTAATGGAGTCAAAGAAGGTCAGAAAGAAAGCATTTAGAGTTACAACACACGTTATATGTTATTCTTGTAAAATACATACAACTAAGTCTAAAGTTGCAAAGGGTACAAAAATCGAATGTTAAACAATAATCTATTACAGCCAGACTTTGACATACTAAGAAATACAAATTGCCTGAGTGAGCCACTCTTTTGAAAATGCCATTGTTTTTCTTTAAATGGTAGAATTTATATATTCACAAGCTAGATGTCAAAGACAAGACTTCTCTGGTCATTAGCTACACAGAAGATAAATAAGCATAGACTCATGTGTTTGAATTCCTAAGGCCTTTCATAAATAAACTCCTACATGCTTACATATACTGAAATTATAAGGTGCATTCTGAGGGAACTCAAACATTGAGACCTGAGGCCACAAAATGAAGTGAAGGAACTCTACTCACAGACACTAAACTGTGAATAAGGTACCTATGATACGTGTGTGTGGGCAAAACTTGGAGCAGGTTACTAAATAATGAAATGTTGTTAAGTTTTTTTAAGTTACTAAATTAAGAATTTTCTTTCTTTATAGCAGGCATCCTTCATTTCAAACAGTATTCATTATGCAGATACCCTGCGCACCAAAACGTCAGGTAGAGAAACTTCGACCCAATAAATACCTAGAATTTTAAAAAAGCGATTTTTATATAATAAGCTAGAGAAAAACTAAAAAAGAAAAGGTAATCAAATAAACAAATATAGGCTTAAGAGAGGATACCAAGTTTTTTGATTGCCGGACTAAGGGCAATTTTTTTCCTTCTATTATTACAGCTTTCCCCCACAAAGTAAAATCTTATTAGTGCATATAAAAAATTCCCAGAAAGCTCTCTTGCAAAAGCATGGCTTGTTCTCAAGCTTTCTGACCCAAGGTATGTGGGTATCTGAGGTAGAGTCCAGTGCTTGGGAGGTCCTTTACCTTCACGGTTCTTCTGGAGACCTAACCAGACCCTCAGCCAAAGAGGCATGACTGTTGAGGAAGGCACATGCAAGAAAACTCTCCAAATTAAGGGTGCTTGGGTGGCTCAGTCGGTTAAGCATCTGACTCTTGATTTCAGCTTGGGTCATGATCTCAGGGTCATGATCTCATAATTTTAAGATTGAGCCCCACATCAGGCTCCATGTTGAGTGTGCAGCCTACTTAAGATTCTCCCTCTCTCTCCCTCTCTCTCTCCCCTTCCCCTGCTTGTATTTTTGCTCTCTAAAACAAACAAACAAACAAACAAACAAACAAACAAACAAACAAACTCTCCAAAGCATATTGGTGCCAATATACTATGTGCTTTCAGTAAATGTTGTTGCTTCAGTGGGAAATTCAAGACAGGGTTCTTTTGTTCCCTTTTCAAATCATGAGTTTTTCTGCTGGAAGAAACCCTAGAGGTCATCTGGTACAACAGTCATTGTACAAATGAAGACACTGTGGTTCAGAGATATTGAATGACACACAGTCACTCGGCTCACTAGTACCAGAGCTCGGGACTAGGATTCCAGTCACTAACTCCCTATCCAATTCTATTCCAAATACATGCTCTCTGCCTCTTCCTCATTCACCCTTGATGCATGTAGCCCCGCCCAAATAGTTGACTTGGACTTCTTCATATCCTGTCATCCACGAAAATTATTAAATTCTATTTGCCTCGAATAAATATGGCCTTTTATTAGATCACTTGAATTTTTCCCCCCTCCATTCCCCTCCTTTCCTATGAGTCCTCCCATCCTCACCGCAACTATGAGAGGAAAAGTAACAAGAATTATATTTCATAAAAGAGTTCCTACTCAGTAGTCTCCTTAAAATTTCTATATATTTAGCTTACAAATAGTAAATTACATTCTTACTTTAATGGAGGAGAATATGACATGGTTTTAGAAAACCCTGAAAAAACACAAAGAGTTGATAACTTAATTACAATAAATACTTTCATTTATAAACATCATATTCCCTATTCACTAACCTTTAAGAATGCCCTCAGTAATGGCCATTAATTCTACAGAAATGTCCTCAGAGGAAAGAAATGTTTAATGAATGATTAGGTAAAATAAACAAATACCCAGGTATATAATTTTTATTGCACACATTAACTTTATTGAATAAAGTAATTTTTTCTTCAAGGTATAGTAAAATAAGAAATGAGATATTTTCTTTTCATTGAACCAAGTATTTATAAAATCTCACCTCTAATTCTTCAGTCTGTTCTGTATTATCTTCTTCTGAGCCACTGGTTTTAGGTAAATAAGTCATTTTTAATCTCAGATAACCTTTAACTCTTGATTTGTGACTGTAGAAAAGAAAATAATTATTCACAAAACTTTAACACTTAAGAAGAAAAGCACTCATTTAACTAAAGTTTAACGAATACCTACTAGCTACTAGAGGAGACCCAAAGACAAACTCTACTACAAAAGACAGCTAGGAAAAGGAGTGGGTGGTGGAGAAAAAGTAATAGACATAAATAAATAATTGTTATGAAATAAATAAGATGCTAAGGAAGTTTGAGTAAAAGATCAGGGAGAACGTGAAGGAGTTGCATCTGAATTGGTGCTAACAGATTGAGGAGGATTTTGATCCGTGGCAGTGAATGGAAAGGCATAAGAGTGGAGAAAAGACTAAAAAATGAGGAAACGATGGGAAACCTGGGGTACACCGAAGGAAAGGGCAGTTGTTGGGTTTGGCTGGCTTACAGGATACACAGAGGAGGAAGGGATGATCCAGATGATGAGGTCCACGTGAAACAAGAGAACTTTAGATTTTGTATACTCTGTGAACCCAGAGACTTTGGCGGACAGGGAAAGGCAGCCTCAGAGATATACTTTGGGGATACTTATCTAGTCATACTGTACAGGATGATAGAAAAGTGGAGAGCAAGGCCTGATAACTGTCTGAAACCTACTCTTTCTTTGACAGCTGTTTGAGTCTGTCACACATTAATTTATCTATTTTATTTTATAATGTATATGAACAACGTCTTTGCATAATGAGTTGTCCAAGCTAAAGATTGCTGTCCATTGTATTAATATTTTAAAAGTTTTAAATCTGTCTATTTGTCCCCACCAATTTCAACATCCTATACACTTAAAAAGTTCTTCCTTGTCCTAGTTTTCTGCAAAGATATTTTGGTGATTTTCATAGACATCAGTTATGTAACCAATTACTCTTTGTCTTTCTTAACAAGAAAGTCTTATCTTTTATTCTATCTTTTATTGAAAGGTACTCCCTTCCCCACCCCACTTAATGCCTCCTCCCTTAATCTTTTGTACAGTTCTCATGAGTTTGGAAACTAGCTTTCCTGAGTGGTCAACAGAATCCCTGATGTTTATTTCCAAGGCCACTAATGTGGCTTGTGTCTCCATTTTTTAGGGGGATGTGAACATTGACTTGCTACTATAATGGATGGATACAGAAAACTTGCTCAAATAATGTTTTATACAAGAGTTTCTCTATAGTGACATTTTCATGTCTTTCAAACTAGACATTAAGCCTGTGGGTTTGGACTTAATGGGGCTCAAAAAGTGTAAGAATGTAGTACATTTCCTATTTGATTTCAAGTTCTTTCTGCACTTGCAGTGATAGTCCATACAGACAGAAGATATAAACTATTATATATATATATATATATTTTTTTTTTTTTTAAAGAGAAAGACACTAGAAAGCATTTGAAAAAGTAAAAAGCAGGCTACTAGGGCAATTAAGAGAAGAAACATTTATTTATTATTGGTATGCAGATGCCACAATCAGTTTAAAAAGAAAAGAGATTTATATTCCAAGACTTCTACAGAAGTGAAATATGTGACTTCTCTTATAGAATATAAATATTAACAGAGAGTACTGTCCCTTTTATTTTGCTTTAATAATTTATATTACAAAGAGTAAATTTTTTAATGAAAAATTTTACTCAGTTCCCAGAGTATATTTTTCTAATGTATTTTCTAGTTTAAAAAACAAGACAAATACTGTTGTTCTGCAGATGTACTTCTTTATTTTGACTTTGACCTTTTTGACAGTAAATCAATACATCCTCACTAGATTTTACTTAACTAGGTGGCACAGAATATTAAAAGGAGGTTTTTTTTTTTTTTTTTGTAAAGGAGTTTCATTTACAGCTTAAACAAAAATTTTAACAAAACTCAAGTAACTCAGTTTACAAAAATGGAATTATGAACATGCTATTCAGGTTTTAAATTCTAGTCTTTGCTCAAATTATTTTCTCTAAATATCTGAGTTTTCTTAAATACCTGTTTTTATTAAAGTATGCAAAACGTGGTTAGGTTTTTCTGAAATTGTTTTTGTGCATATCAAGTTAGATATTGCTTTTGGCTTAATTAATGCTTGTGCTTTTGAAAATGATAGTATGACAAAATTATATATATTTTAAGATATAAAATAAATAATAAAACAGTAATGACAAATTTCCACTTTCTAGTCTGATAAATATTAGGGGGACAAGTCTTTCCTAAAGGGATATGATCACTTCTCTGTATTTTCAGAATTTTTTGTACTGTGCATATATTACTTTTTAATCAGCAATAAAAAAGTAAAGCTTTTAAAAATAATATTTAGAAGTAGCTTATTTACAAAGGTTTAAGCTTTGAATCTGCAAAGAGGCTACTACAAGGTATAATAATATTTTAAAAAACATTATGTTATTATTTTATATTTACTGACCTTCTTGGGTGAAGAACAAAATCCTTAAACGTATATGGTCTCTCCATTCTTGGATTTTCTGTCTAGAATAAAACAGTAAGTTTTCAAGATACATCTATAACACCAAAAACATGTACTTTTAAGGAAATATTCATGAACTATGACCTAAGCCTTGGCTGAAGTTAGAAGCGAGAAAAATATAGGTTTAGCTCATTCAATGGTTATATCTGGCAGCTAGCTAGTGCTTTCACTTTCCTGAACCTTAGGAATTGCAGTGGGATCACGCCTTAATACCAAATAAGCTGAGCAGGTGCACATAGAGGGAAGAAGTGGTTACAACGTAGAGGCCATCCTAGGAGAACAAAAAAGAAAACAGCCTGGAGAGCAAGACTGGATTAAATATATTATTAAAAGCTTGTGATCTCTAAAGACTGTAGAGAACCAATAAATATCTCAAAAGACTGATATAGTAAAGAAGCCTTACTTGTCTTTATCAAGCTCAACAGCCCTTTGCTTTTGTTCATTTCTTTGTTACATTTTGCATTAACTACCCATTCAGTCTTGTAACTCTTAAATTCTCACGACAGTATTTTCCTTTTTCCCCCACCTGTTTCTCCCTGTCTGTCTTCTCTGATAGGCCCACCCTGACTAAGGGTCAATGTTTGGCTTTCAATGCTCTCACCTCTCTTACTTGGACAGCCCATCGTTCTCAGAGATTCTACTGTCACCTGAATGTGCGAACTCTCACTCCTTCCAGCCTCTTTCTCTACACAATTGACTTTTGTATTTCTGTCAGCTGCCCACTTTAGGCCTTCCACTTCCCCTGTTTTCCGTTGAAATTCATTATGGCCCAAAATAAATCTATCATTTTTCAAAACAAAATGGCTTTTCCTCCTACCTATTCTACTTGAGACACCACCTTGATGTCCCAAATTCAACCTGTACGATCTTTACTTTCTGTTTATTTTTTTTCTCAACCTCCAATGTCAGAAAACTGGATTAATAATTTTTTATTATGAAATGTGTTCTGAATCTGTTTTCCTCTGTTGTTATATGCTTGGTCCACATTCAGTTTCATGCCCAGACTGTCGTAAATGATCTTAGTTTCTTTCTGCGAGACTAAGCTCTCTCCATTCAGCCGAATGTTTCCAAACTTATTTCCCTGAGACATGCTTTCCTGATGTCAACCAACCTCAGCAGCTGTCTATTTCTTATTGGGGTTCATGTAAGGGAGTCTTGAAAATAAAATTAAAATGAAAACTTAGGGGTCCTTGGTGGCTCAGTCTGTTAAATGTACGACTCGTGACTTTGGCTCAGATCATCATCACCTCTCTCTGCCTGTCATGGGGTTCTCCCCCCCCCTCTGCCCCTTCCTCACCTCTCAAAATAAATAAACATTAAAAAAATCCTTAAAAGGGAAAATTGAGATGAGTTTTCAGAAAATAATATGGTCAAGAAATTACAGAAGTATACATCTTACAAATCAAGTATTTACATTTATTATATTGTAATATCATGTATCTGTAAGTATTTATTAGAAAAAAAGAATAAATATAAAAATTAAAATCATCTATACCAACCGGTAATGGATAAAGAGGAACATCCACTTGACCTAGGAAATCATCTCTTGTCTACAAGAAAAAGAATAAAAAATAAGATTAGTAATATGCTCAACATTTTTAGAAATTCTGATGAGCTATTGCCATCATTCATGAAAAAATGTAGAAGTCTTTTTTTTGTTGTTTAATCCTATGCCATATAATGTAAAATAAAAGGTAATATGATACAGCTTATGGTATATTATAGAATGGAGTATACTAGACTGATCATTTTACAGATAATTATATACTCTGAAAAATTATGAAAACAGCTATTTGAAAGCACTATAGAGTTACTACAAGCAAGCAGAAATTGAAGTGGAGTCAATCTTTGAAAGAAGGAACTGTACTGGGTAGGATTCATATTTACATCGCTTTTCCCCTCGGTGTACTTCACGGTTCATATGGTGGTATGGTTAGAACTCAAACAGACATCTGACATCTTCCTCATTTGAGGAAGCTGAAAACCTAGTTTGAGGCTAACAGCATAGCTAGAAAGTGAGAGGGACAATCTCTGAAAGAAAGATGCCACAGAAGTCCCTCTAAATCTATACATGAACTCTACCCAAATTCTTAGCTGATCCCTGAACTGCACGTATGAAAGGCAGTGGCTGGAAGGCTCAGCTAAGTTAACAACTTGCTAGAACAAAAATCAACACTCTCAGGGAAAGATAATAAAATTTACTATCTCAATTATGTACCACATACATTGACCAGTACACAAGTTACTAAACATGCAAAGAAACAGAAAAATGTGATCCAGTATCAAGAGAAAAAGTCAATAAAAGCTGACCCCAAGACCAACCAGATCTTGGAATCAGCAGACAGAGAAATTAAAGCAGCTATTATAAAGATGTTCAAGGACTGAAAAGGAAAATAAGATCATAATGAATAACTGGAGGGGAAAATCTCAGTAGTGAAATGGGAACTATAAAACTGAATCAAATGTATATTTTAAAACATATATAGAACTGAAAAATATAATATCCGAATTAAAGATTACGGATGGACTTAACATGTGATTGAAGATGACTGGAGAAAAGCTCCATGAATTTTAAGATATGCCAGTAGAATTTATATAAGATGAAAAATAAGGAGGACTTATGGAAAAACTTGAAGCAGTCTCATGTATGTGCAACTGGAGTGCCAGAAAAAGAGGAGAGGGAAGGAGGGAGGGAGGGGGAGAGAGAGAGAGAGAGAGAGACAGACAGACAGACAGAGAGACAGAGAGAGAGACAGAGAGAGAGAGACAGAGAGAGACAGAGAGGATAGGACAATTGGAGGAAAAGTAGCCAGCTTCCCCAAACATTAAGATGTTAATCTTAGATAACTATAGCACAATGATTAGAACCAGGAATACTATTTTTTTAGAGGAAATAGTAACACTTTTATGTATTTAATCTTCTATTCTTAGGTTTTTTAATTGTAAATAAAAACCTATATGCTTAACAATATCTGTCATCTGTAATATTTATTGAAGTATTTAAAGTAACATGTGAAAAACCCTGACCCTCCAATCCCAGTTCCAGAGTGAACCAGGGTTAACTGTTCAGTAAACTTCTTTCAGATATTTACCTACATGCATCCATCCATACACCTTTTTTTTTTATTAAGGTACAATAAACATACAACATTATATTAGTTTCAGGTATACAATATAATGAATCAATGTATGTACCTATTGAAAAACAATCACTACAATAAATCTAACATTTATCACCATACATAGTTTTTTTTTCTTGTGATGGGAACCTGTAAGATTTGCTCTCTTAGAAGATTTATAATATGCAATACAGTATTATTTATAGTTACCATGCTATACATTATACTCCCATGACTAATTTGTTTTATAAATGAAAGTTTATACCTTTTGACTTCCTTTACCTACTTCACCCACCCCAACTCCCTTCCTATGGAAACTGGAAACTACCAACTTGTTCTCTGTAAATTAATTAATTAATTAATTTATTTATTTTAAGATTCCACAAATACGTGCGAGTATATGGTATTTGTCTTTCTCTGTATGACTTATTTCACTTAGCTTAACACCCTCAAGGTCCATCTATGTTGTTGCAAATGGCAAAATTTCATTCTTTTTTATGCTGAATAATATTCCATTGTGTATGTGTATATATATACATATATATATATACACACACATGTATGTATATATACATATATATACATGTATATATATATACATCTCACATCTTCTTTATCCATTCATCCACCGATGGACCCTTATGTTGTTTCTGTGGCTTGGCTGTTGTAAATACTGCTATAATGAAATGGAGGTGCAGATATCTTTTTGAGTCAGTGCTTTCATTTTCTTTGGAAAAATACCCAGCAGTGAAATTCCTAGATCATATGGCAATTTTATTCTTAATTTTTGAGGAACCTCCACACTGTTTTCCATATTGGCTGTCCCAATTTACATCATCAACAATGCACAAGGGTTTCTTTTCCTACACATCTTAATCAACACTTGTTATTTCCTGTCTTTGTGATAATAACCATTCCGACAGGTGTGTGGTGATATCTGATTGTGGTTTTGATTTGCATTTCCCTCATTATTAGTGATGTTGGGCATCTTTTCATGTGTCTGTCAGCCATTTGTATGTCTTTTTTTGAAAAATGTCTATTCAGATCTTCTGTTCATTTTTAAAATCAGATTTGTTTTTGTTTGTTTTGCTATTGAATTATAAGAAAACCGGGAAGACTATTAGCTAATCTACAGATCTTACTCAAACTTCACCAACTGTCCCACTACTTTTGGTCCACGATCTAATTCTGGATCACATACTGCATTTAGTTGTCATGTCTCCTTAATGTCTTTTAATCAGTAAAGTACCTCAGTCTCTTTGTCTTTCATAATCTTGACTCTTATGAAGAGGAATGGCTAGTTACAGAATGTTTATCAGTTTGGGTTTGTGTAATGTTTCTTCACGGTTGAATTTAGATTATGCATTTGGGGAGCAAGAATACCATAAAAGTGATATTGGCACTTTTCTCAGTGCATCCTGTAAGTAATCAATAAACACTGGAATCTTATACATTATGGACAGTTAAGGACCACTAAATATTGGAGTAAAATCTGTAACTTGAAAAACAGAGACCTCCTCCCTCCCCCCAAAAAACAGAAATAAAGGAGTCAGATGAATCAGTATCAAGTCATACTGCAAGAGAAATACTTCAGAAAAACTATAATTAATATTTCAGACATAAGAGATGAAATATCTGACAAACAATAGAAGGTTATAAAAGAAGCACTGAAAGAACAAAAAAAGAGCTGTTGGAAATTAAAAATATAACTGAAATAAAAAATTTCATATAGAATTGGAAAATGGAGTTAAAGAAATTTCTCATAAAGTAGAATTAAAAGACTACAGGATTCCCAAAATAAGGAAATTACAGGATGAACTTAAGTCCACATCTAATTAATAAACATTCTAGAGAGAAAAAAGAGAAGGGAAGAAATTATCAAAGAAGCATTTTAAGAAACTTCCCTTGAATTCAAGGAAATGAATTTTGGAGTGAAAGTCTCCACTAAGTATTAGGCAAAATGCATGAAGAAAAGATGCACAGCAAGGTACATCAATGTGACATTTCAGAGCACCAGAGATAAAGTAATTCTAAAAGTCTAGAGATACACAAAACAGATCATACACAAAACTGAAAGACAAGAGATTAATGCCTTCAAAACTGTGGGAGAAAAATATTTCCTACATAGAATTCTATCCCCAGCCAAAAGATCTTTAAAAATGAAGGCAGAATAAAGATGTTTTCAGACACTCGGTGTTCTCAGTAAGGTAATAGAGGATATACTCCACCAAAATAAGGGAGTATATCATGGGAAGTGAAGATGCAGGAGATTCAAGATGAGAAACAAGAAAAGAGGATCCCCCAAGTCACGAGGAAGGGAACTTTTGAATAACAGTAGTGTAAGATCTACAGAAAAACCAGTACATACTGGTGCAGGAAAGATGGATGGCTATAAAAACAATGCTTCCAGAGGCGCCTGTTGGTTAGGCGCCTGACTTCAGCTCAGGTCATGATCTTGTGGTTCACAAGTTTGAGCCCCACATTGGGAGCTGTCAGCGTGGAGCCTGCTTTGGATCCTCTGCCTCCATCTCTCTCTGTCCCTCCCCTGCTTGATCTCTCTCTCTCTCTCTCAAAAATAAATAAACATTTTTTTAAAAGGATGCTTCCATGAGGTGCCTGGGTGGCTCAGTCAGTTAAGCATCTGACTTCAGTTCAGGTCATGATCTCATTTGTGAGTTTGTGCCCCACATTGGGCTCTGTGTGTACAGCTGGGAGCCTGGAGCCTGCTTCAGCTTCTGTGTCTCCCTCTTGCTCTCTGCCCCTCCCCGCCTTTCAAAAATAAATTAACATCAAAAAACCTTTTAAAATAAAATAAAATAAAATAAATAAAATAAAATAAAATAAAAGGATGCTTCCTGAAGAAAAGGAATAACATACCTACCTTATAGGGTTTTGTTAGAATTAAATAAGATAATATACCTTCAGTGCTTTGCATAATAGCCAGCATGCAATACCATCCAATGAATGTTAGCTGTTGTATTTGAAATGCTGGATTCGTTAATGAAGCCCCTGCTCCTTGTCCAGTAAAACAGTCTGTAGACATTTCAGACAGGTATGTAGAATTAAAAAAGCATGGCTGGAGATGGAAGTCTAGCAAATTAGCTTAGTTTAGGGCTCATATTCCTATTAAAAATTTTTTTTAATGTTTTATTTACTTTTGAGAGACAGAGAGAAACACAGCATGTGCAGGGGAGGGGCAGAGAGAGAGGAACACAGAATCCAAAGCAAGCTTCAGGCTCTGAGCTGTCAGCACAGAGACCAACACGGGGCTTGAACTCACAAACCGTGAGATCATGATCTGAGCTGAAGTTGGACACTTAATCGACCGAGCCACCGAGGTGCCCCTCATATCTCTATTTTAGAACCTGAGTTGCTAACTTTTGAAATGAACAAATTACCTTTTAGTTATACCTTCAAGGCCAACTAGGGTTTGTTCCTATTTTTATTGCAAGTAGATGTTATACTCTGTAAATCTGATGTTTAAGAAGCTATAAATAGTAAGAAAGTAAAATACAACAAAATGTAGTAAAATCCTAACCAGGATGACTGATGAATAAACCATTTTGATTAACTGAATTATCTAATTAACTTAGTTTAGGCTTCACCAGATAAGGAAATAAAGCATTTTTTGGGTTTTTTGTTTTTGTTTTTGTTTTGTTTTGTTTTGTTTTGGTTCTGTCTTATTGAATAGCCTTGCCCTTATTAAACTGAATAGAGTAAACATCTACCTGTTTGATAATTCATGATCTTGCAGTGCTTCATAAACATGGCTGTGGTCAATTACCACTAGAGTCAACACAGTTATGAACAGGATTTCTCAACGTGGGCACTATTGACAATATGAGCCAGATAATTTTTTGTTGTGGGGGCTTGTCCTGAGCATTGAAGGATATTTAGCAACATTCTTGGATTCTACCCACTAGATGTCAGTAGCACCCCTCCACTGGTTGTGACAATCAAAAATGTCTCCTGATATTGCCAAATGTCCCCTGGGTGGCAAAATTCTCCCTGGTTGAGAACCACTACTAAAGAGGGTGTAAAACAGAATGTTTCCAACAGTGAGTAAAAGATCCTCCATTTTCAAACAACACCCTCATTGAGATACAATTCACCCACTTAAAGTATATAATCAGTTTTAGAACATTTTTATCACTCCAAAAAGAAAATCCATACCTATGAGCAGTCACTTCCTATTTCCTCTCTCTTTTCTTAGCCTTGGCAACCATCAATCTACTTTCTGTCTCCATGGATTTGCCTACCCATTTCATATAAAGGGAGTCATATAATATGTGGTCCTTTATGACTGGCTTTTTTCACTTACAACAATGTTTTCAAGATTCATTCACATTATAGCAAGTATCCATACTTTATTCCTTTTTAATTTCTTAATATTATATTGTATGGATATATTGTATTATTTATCAGTTGATTGACATCTGAATTGTTCCCATTTTTTGGCTATTATTAATAAAGCTGCTATGAACATTCAAGTACAAGTTTTTGTCCTGACATATGTTTTCACTGTTCTTGGGTGTACACTTAGGAGTAAAATTGCTGGGTCATACGGTAACTCTGTTCAACCTTTTGAGGAACTGCCATACTTTCCAAAGTAACTGAACCATTTTATAATACCACCACCACTGTATGAGGGCTCCAATTTCTCCATATCCTTAATAACACTTATAATTTACCTATCTTTTTGATATAGCCCTCCTAGCCGGTGTTAAGTAGTATTTAACTGTAGTTCTGTTTGCATTTCCCTGATGGCCAAGGATGTTGAACATGTTTTCATGTACTTATGGTGCTCTTCATTTCTCAAAATCTCTTAACTTAGAAATCTTCCCTATAGAGTCAATTTCCATTGCAGAGGCAGTGCCTGGTTACGGTGGAACAGAAAGAAAACATCTCATTCCATGAACTGCTCCATGCTTCTTGTCCATTGACTGTACTTTGTGAACAAAAGCACAGAACAAAAATCCCACATAATGAAAATTTCTCTGTCTCAAGTAATTCTGGTATGTAAAAACACACTTCAAAAATTTCTTGCAACACATCTTCCTTATTTAAAACAAGTGATCTGAAATGAGTTTCTTAACTTCTACTTAACATGAAATGGTCCCAAAGAACTGTATTTCTAATATTAGAAGAGTGAACAAATTTTCCAAACTAAAAATCAATATTCATGGTCTGAGGAGATGGAGAATATGAAAGTGGGAATTATCCTGGAAAGTCAGGGACATATGGTTGCTATAAATATAGGACAATTAGAGGTTCTTTTTCCATTTACAAAGAAAAAGTAATAGTTTTACATTCATTCCTATGAAGGCGAGTCAGTCTGTGATGTTCATTAATGTTTCTCTAGCCAACCAATTGTTCCAAATTCTGAATATCAAGCATTTCTTTGTGAGAGTTATTTCCTATACTTGAACTGCATGCAGCTTACTCCATAGAGCAAATTTGCATTTGGTAAAATATAAATAATTTAAAAATGCCTGAAATCTGAGTAAGAATTTAGAACAGCAGGTGATTTTAAACAGGACCATCTGTAGTGGGCACAGTTCTGTCAGTAAATACTACCTTTTCTAATATTTTAAAGATATGAATTTCAGTTTCTGAAAACAATTTTTAGAATATGAAAAGAGAAAAATCAAATTGCTGTTTTTGCAAAATTTCAATAATAACTCTAGATGGCTCTAAGTTTAGGAGGACAAACCGCTATTAACTTTAATAAGGCTGTAGAGTGGTTGAATTTCTGCTTTAAGAGAACCCAATGTTACCAAAAAAATCAGAAATTTAAAAAGAAGTTAAAGTGTCATAGCTTTGAAGAATACTTGCCTTTAAAAAGTTTCCATTAAATTGGAGTTACAAACCATTTCCCAGGGCAATTCTACTGTATAAAGCAAAATAATAAAGAAAGAATCATCTCCTCACAATCAAAGCCAAACATAGCCAAAGGTTTTTGCTATAATATCCAACTTTTAATTTCAATCATGTTGTTTAATCAGTGAAAATGAATTTTAGCATAACAGACTCTTAAAAACCGAGAACAAACTGAGGGTTGAGGGAGGGTGGGTGATGGGTATTGAGGAGGGCACCTTTTGGGATGAGCACTGGGTGTTGTATGGAAACCAATTTGACAATAAATTTCATATATTGAAAAAAAAGACATCAGGTTTGAAAAAAAAGAAAATGAATTTTAAACATGAATAAAAATAATTTTATATATGAAGGACTTCATAAGTTAAATATAGCATAGTTTTAGTTTTCAGGCTTAGCTATCAGCACTTTTTTTTATCAAGATGATTTTTTAAAGTAATTTTAGCAATGCCTATCAAAATGTCACCAGCATTCTTCATGGAGCTAGAATAAACAATCCTAAAATTTGTACAGAACCAGAAAAGACCCCAAATGGCCAAAGCAATCTTGGAAAAGAAAACCAATGCTGGAGGCTTCACAATTCCGGACTTCAAGCTGTATTACAAAGCTGTAGTCATCAAGACACTATAGTACTGACACAAAAACAGACACTTAGATCAATGGGACAGAATAGAGAACCCAGAAATGGACCCACAAACATATGGCCAACTAATCTTTGACAAAGCAGGAAGGAATATCCAATGGAATAAAGACAGTCTCCTCAGCAAATGGTGCTGGGAAAACTGGACAGCAAAATGCAGAAAAATGAACCTGGACACTTTCTTACACCATACACAAAAATAAACTCAAAATGGATGAAAGACCTAAACTTAAAACAGGAAACCATCAAAATCCTAGAGAAAGCAGGCAAAAACTCTTTGACCTCAGCTACAGCACTTCTTGCTCAACACGTATCTGGAGGCAAGGGAAACAATAGCAAAAAAGAACTATTGGGACCTCATCAAAATAAAAAGCTTCTGCACAGCAAAGGAAACAATCAGCAAAACTAAAAGTCAACGACAGAATGTTAGAAGATATTTGCAAATGACATATCAGATAAAGGGTTAGTATCCAAAATCTATAAAGAACTTATCAAACTCAACACCCAAAATGCAAATAATCCAGTGAATAAATGGGAAAAAGACATGAATAGACACTTCCTCCAAAGAAGACATCCAGATGACCAACCAACACATGAAAAAATGCTCAATATCACTCATCATCAGGGAAATACAAATCAAAAACACAATGAGATACCACCTCACACCTGTCAGAATAGTTAACATTAACAACTCAGGCAAACAGATGTTGGTGAGAATGTGGAGAAAGGATCTCTTTTGCATTGCTGGTGGGAATGCAAAGTGGTGCAGCCACTCTGGAAAACAGTATGGAGGTTTCTCAAAAAATTAAAAATAGAACTACCCTACAACCCAGCAATTGCACTACTAGGTATTTATCCAAGGGATACAGGTGTGCTGTTTCAAAGGGGTACATGCACCTCAATGTTTATAGCAGTGCTATTGACAATAGCCAAAGTATGGAAAGAGCCCAAGTGTCCATCAACGGAGGAATGGATAAAGAAGATGTGGTATATATATGCAATGGAGTATTACTGGGCAATCAAAAAGAATAAAAGCTTGCCATTTGCAACTACGTGGATGGAACTAGAGGGTATTAGACTAAGTTAAATTAGTCAGAGAAAGACAAATATCATATGACTTCACTCATATGAGGAATTTAAGATACAAAACAGATAAACATAAGGGAAGGGAAGCAAAAATAATATAAAAACAGGTAGGGGGACAAAACATATGAGACTCTTAAATATGGAGAACAAACAGAGGGTTAGTATGGAACCCTGTAAGTATAATTTTCATTTTGTGTAATTAATAAAGACTACAGTAGATTATTCTGAACTAATCTGAAGTGGACACAGACCTCAGTGACTGATTGGATGTTACAGAAGGGAACTGTGTCCTGAGTAAGCCAAAACCACATATACATTTTCTAAGACAAGATCAAAGATTCAAGATCAAAAGTGTGCATTTGAGTCAATATCTTATTTGGTGCCCATAACTACTTTCTTCACACAGCTAGAGTCAAACTGTCGCTATGCAAATGTCATTCCTCTGTATAGATCACTGCAACTCTAAAAAAATGAATTGGGGTGCAAAAGAGAAACAAAAATTCATAACTCCAAAAATGTTCAAAGTGTTGTTAACCATATTATTTAAATTAAGTGAAATGATCAAGAGATATTCCAGGGATCATAAAGGATGAAAGTAAAAAGAGGTGAAGCTGAGACAATAAAAGTGAAATTACCTAAAACCTCTTTCTCTGAAGTAGAATTTAAACTTTCTATTATTTATGTTAAGATGATAAACATTTTCTTGACTTGAACACATGAAAAGTTGACATCTTGACAGACAGCGTATTAGCACATGTGAACATCTGAGAAAAAAAAAGTAAAATTTTTATGAATGGGCTCATTTATAGCATATAAAAAATAAGGGACCATATATCTTCTGCTTCCAAAATTTTATAAAAACTCTCGTTTTTAATGAACATCCTTTCTCTAAAAATCCATACTACGTGGACTCAGACATCCTAGATGTTATAGATTTTTTAAAAATCATAAAAATGACTCTGGCTTAACTATTTTCTAACATATGCAAATCTTATTAACTAAAACTGCATTTACATAGCTTCTACTTTTCCTACTTTCATACGGACTCACTCTGTACTATGACCTGCTTATTTTAAACGTTTTTCTGGAAGTTCAAGATTTATTGATTCAATCTTTTCAGTATGTTGAGGGGGAAATGGTGTTAGCTAAACAAACAGTATAATCTGATCTATGCTATAAAACCATAGTGCTATGGAAACTGGATGTCTTTGCTTAAAGCAAACATTCAGCGTCCCACGCTTGTGATCTACTCGGCCAGCCAGCCAAGCCTGTCTGGTAGATTTAACTATGAGACACAAACTGTACTTGTTCTTTGACAATAGCTTCATACTGCTTGAAAATTTGAGTACATGTGTTCTACAGCCTTTAGCAACTCTCCCATTTTTAAAGGGATTTTTACCTAATAGACGGCAGTAGGGGGTCAGGAGAAGCCACTGTCTAAATCAGTTTCGGTTTGAACTATCTGCCTCTGAATTCCAGTTTCTTTGGAGGTCTCAACTTGATAATCATCACAGATTGTGAAAACTGACGATTTACCTCGACACGGTCCTCTACTTTTACATGCTTTAAAATTTAGCTTATTATTTACTGTGAGAGTTTTCAAATGAAAACCATTTTTTGAAAATATGCTACAGAAAACAAGGGCTCTAAAGCAGACAAGGAGGAACAGGAATCAGACTGTTTTATTAAACATGAATAGGATTTTATAATAATTTTCAAAATTAAGCCTCAATGTAGCCAACATACTTTTATAAGCAATTTATATTGTATGCCCCTAAACCAAAGGACTATAGAAGATGAGAAGAAAGTTTTGCATTTATTACAACTCCCTCCCCCGACGACTTCACAAAGGTGAAGGGCTCATCAAATTTCTCCATTGTTTCAAATTTATATTTCCAACCAAAGGAAAATTACAAGAGGACTAAATGTATAAAGTTATAATTTAACCAAGAAATACCTACCACTAGGTAACTGATAAAAGGGACAAGGCTCTTCTTTCCAGAGAGAAAAATATTCATTTCTTGATTGAAAATAAACAGACACAGAGATTCACTCTTCTGAGCTCCAATATAATATGTTACTAGTGGTTTTTTTTTTTTTTTCTTTCTAGGAATGTCTGCCAAGCTATTAGGGAAAGAAAAAAAATAAACTTTTGAAGAGATCAAAGCTATCTCTGGGGAATTCTATCTGTAGTCTAAATGAGAAATCAGTAGATAGCTTCCACTGTTGAGAAAGATCTAGTGACTTTAATCCAAAGAAACCAAAGAGCTGTGTAAAATCTCAGATATTTAATTTAAAAACAAGTGTGAGAAGATGAACTAAAATCATCACTTTAAAATGGATAAAGGGAAGCTGTGGCACCTGGGGAAATCGTCCAGAGGCTTCTGCTTCCACCCTTAATCTAGAGTTTCAAAGATTCAAGTTGAGTTAGTCCATTCAAGTGGTTGTCAAACTTCTGGGGTAGGGACTGAGAATTTGCAGTTCTTACAAGCCCTCAAGTGATAACTCTTGCTGCTGATCCAGTAGTCCCACATCTCTATTCAATTCAATTTCTTTTTTTTTTTTTTATGAAATTTATTGACAAATTGGTTTCCATACAACACCCAGTGCTCATCCCAAAAGGTGCCCTCCTCAATACCCATCACCCACCCTCTCCTCCCTCCCACCCCCCATCAACCCTCAGTTTGTTCTCAGTTTTTAACAGTCTCTTATGCTTTGGCTCTCTCCCACTCTAACCTGTTTTTTTTTTTTTTTTCCTTCCCCTCCCCCATGGGTTCCTGTTAAGTTTCTCAGGATCCACATAAGAGTGAAACCATATGGTATCTGTCTTTCTCTGTATGGCTTATTTCACAGCATCACACTCTCCAGTTCCATCCACGTTGCTACAAAAGGCCATATTTCATTTTTTTCTCATTGCCACGTAATATTCCATTGTGTATATAAACCACAATTTCTTTATCCATTCATCAGTTGATGGACATTTAAGCTCTTTCCATAATTTGGCTATTGTTGAGAGTGCTGCTATGAACATTGGGGTACAAGTGGCCCTATGCATCAGTACTCCTGTATCCCTTGGATAAATTCCTAGCAGTGCTATTGCTGGGTCATAGGGTAGGTCTATTTTTAATTTTCTGAGGAACCTCCACACTGCTTTGGAAGAGTAAACAATGATAATAGCTAAAGAAGCATGAGCAGGGCATCTAAATGTATCTATTTATTCTCCTATTTGCAAATGGTTTGCTAGTTTCAAGATAACACAATGTAAATTAAGACACTTCAAGATAACAACAGAATCCCTCTAAAAGAAACAAAGGGAGGGGTGCCTAAGTGGCTCAGTCAGTTAAGTGCCTGACTTCAGCTCAGGTCACGATCTCATGGTTCGTGGGTTCAAGCCCAGAGTTGGGCCCCAGAAACTGCTTTGGATTCTGTGTCTCCCTCTCTCTCTCTCTGCTTCTCCCCACTCACATTCTGTCCCTCTCTCTCAAAAATAAATAAGCATTAAAAACATTTTTTTTAAGTTTTAAAAGAAGAAAAAGGAGTCAGGTACTTGCATTTCTTTTTAGCTTAAATTGCAAAAAATAAAAACATATTTTTTAATTATAACAATCCTCTTTTCAAAACTTTTGAATAAACATCATTTCCCCAGTGTGTTCTGAAGAAATCATAGATCTGTTGGATACCAAAAGAGTTCAAGTTGGTCTCACAATTGGGAAACATTTAAACAAAATTCAGAAGTTTATCTCCTGTAGGACCTTGGGAACTTAACTTTCCTAGTGTACACTGTGACATTCTAAGAGTACAGCATGTGGCATTTTACAAACTTATTTCTCAACAGGATGAGGTATCTTACAAACTGGTGAGGAACACATTTCAGAAATATTGGCCCAGAGGAAAAACTATAAATTCCTTCGTATGCGATGCTAGGCCTTCTACATTTGCTTTTCTAATTGACCTTGCAGCTTCATCTATTAATATAAGCCTATCCAGTAGAGTACTATGCTTTTGCTGAACAAACCCTAGATTTTGCCCTCTCAAACTCACTTATGCTTCCTGGAAACTTTTTCTCTCTCTGCCTGTGTAACTTCTACTTACAAGGCACAGCTCAATGCCATTTTATTTATTTTTATTTTTTTTAATTTTGTTAGTTTTCTTTATTTTTGAGAGGCAGAGAGAGAAAGAGCACGTGTGGGGGAGGGGCAGAGAGAGAGGGAGACACAGAATCCGAAGCAGGCTCCAGGCTCTGAGCTGTCCGCACAGAGCCTGATGTGGGGCCCCAACTCACAAACTGCGAGATCATGACCTGAGCCGAAGTCGGACGCTCAACCAACTGAGCCACCCAGGCGCCCCTCAATGCCATTTTAATGGAACTTTTCTTGGTGAGACTAAATTGTTAATTTCCTCATCTGTAATTCTTCTTCACCTTGTATCTTTTAACATCTGTATAATAGTTCTCTTCTACTCCAAAAAAAGTATTAAATCATTTTTAAAAAAATTTGAAATGGCCTGACTTACTGGAATAAATCATCTTTGTATCAATTAATCCCTCTTTTATAAAAACTAGCTATTTAGACACAGGAAGTACTCTATGACGTTGAGAGAACTTAGCAGGAAGAAAAGAGTAATAGTTCTAGCATTAGGAAACCAAAGCAGCAATGTTACAGGAAATGCTACAACACCAAAAGAAGATGGTATCAGATTTCCCTTTTTAGGCAATGGACTAAGTCCTGCTTGCCCATTTCAAGAGGGTATGTTGGACATTGTTGGAACAAAAATCAAAAGGGTTTAAATGATCTGCTCAACTCCCTGCAATCTGACTGCCTTCTTCAACCTGGACTTGAATTTAGTTTTCTGCCACCAGTGTGATAACCTGGTAATGTTTGGGCTCCAGATTAGTTTATTGATTCCTTGCCCATGTTTCTCAGTGCTTTGATGATGGTTATCTTCCTGGATCATTTAATGGCTTTCCAGACTCAGAAAAAAGCTTTTCAGCCAGTTTTCTTTGAGTTGTAAGAGGCATCTTTCTTATGAAGGAGTAGTATGACCTCTTCCCTGCATTGTCTCTAGTCTTCCCCATCCATTCCTGACCTTTTCTGCCTTCTAGTGACCACGAACCACTCCTATCCTTGGCATAAGGAATCCACCACTTGCAATGTGCACACCGTTGGTAAAGTTTGACAGACAGCATATTTTGCATGAATCTATTATTCAAGTGCCATGAGATTACAATACTGACTTCCTATCGATACTGCGCCCAAAGTAAAAAAACACATCCATGAGGTGAAATCCACACCTCATGTAGATTTCGATTCAGATAAAACTACCCTATTTAATAGTTTAAATATAATCTAAGAATGTTTTAAAAATGTTTAAAAGGAAGATTAAAAACAATTCCCAAGTTTTGTCATATTGTGCAGGGCCTACCAATGCCTTGCTCATAGTAGGAAGTCATTATTTAGCTCATTGTTTGGTCAATTGATCCAGATTTTAGTTTAGTCATCTTTAAAGGTAACTGAATCTGAAATCTAAAAACCACTGAACTTCATACTAAATATGTTTCTTCAGTGTATTAAACAGCAGCTAGCGTTAGTGGGTCTGGAGAACACCAATGACAATTCAAGATTTACCAAAGATTTCTGGCTACTTGAATGAGGTGACCCTCCTGCAAACTCTCTTGACTCAAGGCATTTCAATCATTTCAACTCTCTGATCCTTAATTAATTTAAAACCATTTTACATATGCTCTTTGCCTTCCTTGCTTAGGCTGGCCCATCAAAAGTTGGGATGGTATCTTCTATTTTTTTGTATTTCACAACAAAAAAATATTTTAAAAACAAAATTTGCTTGCTGGAGTTTCGATAGTATTTTCCCTAGTCAACAAATAGTATTAAGCAGAAACAAGGCACAGAGACTGGCAAATACTTTCAAAGATTTATTGTCAATAAAATGAATACATTAAGAGAAGACCTGAAGGCACTGGCTAAAGAATATCTCTAAACAACAAAGAAAATAACTTATTATCAAAAGATTCCCAAAGCGTTTTTCTTCTTCTCCTCCTCCTTTTCCTTCCCTCTCCCCCTCCTCCTCTTTGTTCTTCTTCATTGTTTGTAAACCTTGGTTGAAGACACTTTCATAGTAGTAGAAATAAATGTCCTCTCTAACAACTTTTACCTTTTGAAATAATCTCTTTGAAGGTTTTAGAAAAACTTTCAGAAGTAGAAAGTGATTATTCTTAGGATTTGATTACCTGATTATTTGATCAAGGGTAAATTGAGCTGATCTATAAACAGTTTTTAAAGTTTCCTCTGGGGTTTAAAATTCATATAATTTTTATTGAAGAATATAATGTATCAATGAAAACGAGGTAGGGGGAAGGATGTGGGTTACTGTTGCTTAAGAAAATAAGAACTTAATGGATTCCTTTAAAACCAAAATTTTCTTGCTTAAATAGCAGGTACCGGTGGAAAAAAATAAGGTCACTGAGATGTGGCTCCACTCCTTCAGCCATCACAGATACTAAGCACTGTTGCTTTAGGCACTTTCCTCAATATACTGGAACACTGTCAAAATTATAGGGGTATCAATGGCTTGAGGCTCATAATGTAACATTCTAGAGAAACCTTGCCCAGTAGAACTTTCTGCCACAATGGAAATATAATATACCTGAGCTGACCAATGCAATAGCCATGGTCACTTGTGGCCACTCACCACTTGAAACGTGTCTAGTACAGATGAGGTTCTGAATTTTAAAATTTTATTTAATTTAAATTAATTTAAAACTCCATAGCCACATGTGGTTAGTCACCACTGTACTGGATTGTGGAGTTCTTGAAAATTTTTTTTTAGTAAAACAGTAGTTCTTAGTTTTAAGCTTTTACTTTTAGTTCTTGTCCTGTAATTCAGACATGTCTCCAGAGCTAACAAACTACCCCACCGTACTGTATTTGGATTCATAACTATGTATTTTTTTAAATTAGGTTGGTTTATCATACCTAAGGAAAGGTTGAGTTAAACTTTGTAAGTATGCTACTGGAAAATAAGTCTCCTTAAGAAAAGAAGGAGAAACTGTAGCCCAGTGGGTCACAGTAGTACCCCAAAGTGACAGTGAGTGTAACTAGAAAGGTAGCAATAGCAATCAATGCTCAACTGGACTCGGTTTGTTCAAGAGTGCATGGTAGTCATCTGTTGGGAATCCCAGAAATACTGAAGAGTACTTTACAGCTGCCTGGGATCTTTTCTGGGCAGAAAAGAAGGGTTAAATCAATGAAATTTGGGTACCTGTAGTCTGGTGAATATTTTTTTTTATGTTTATTTTTGAGAGAGAGAGAAGGAGCACGTACATGTGTGCACATGAGCAGGGGAGGGGCAGAGAAAGAGGGGTACAGAAGATCCCAAGAGGGCTACACACAGACATCAGCAGGCCCAATGTGGGGCTCAAACTCACAAACCGTGAGATCATGACCTGAGCCGAAGTTGGATGCTTAACAGACTGAGCCACCTAGGTGCCCCAAGTCTGGTGAATCTTGAGAAAACTTAGGTTGTGTGTATTGAGTACACAGATTTGATAGGTGTCTATCAGTATATTTCAGCAGTTTTACCACCTGTCTGATAAAATTTATAAATGAGAATCCAGGAAAATATCCAAATTAATTTTAGAGGTTAAAAAAATCCTGAGTCAAATACACACTTTCTTTCAGTAAATGGAAGGATAACTATAAGAAAGATATTTTTAAAAACCCACCAGATGCACAAATTGTTTATATGAATGATAGAAAATTGAGTTTTTATGTATATTACAAAGACAGTAACTATATATAGTAAAACCTTGGTTTGCAAGCATAATTTGTTCCAGAAACATGCTTGTAATCCAAAGCACTTGTATATCAAAGAAAATTTTGGATTGTTGTATTTTCATTTTCATTTGTTTCCATATATTTTTAAATTTCTTCTCTAATCGCCTGGTTGACCCATTCATTCTTTAGTAGGGTGTTCTTTAACCTCCATGCTTTTGGAGGTTTTCTAGACTTTTTCCTGTGGTTGATTTCAAGTTCCATAGCATTGTGGTCTGAAAGTGTGCATGGTATGATTTCAATTCTTTTATACTTATGAAAGGCTGTTTTGTGACCCAGTATGTGATCTATCTTGGAGAATGTTCCATGTGCACTGGAGAAGAATGTATATTCTGTTGCTTTGGGATGCAGAATTCTAAATAAATCTGTCAAGTCCATCTGATCCAATGTATCATTCAGGGCCCTTGTTTCTTTATTGATCCTGTGTCTAGATGATCTATCCATTGCTGTAAGTGGAGTATTAAAGTCTCCTGCAATTACCACATTCTTATCAATAAGGTTGCTTATGTTTATGAGTAATTGTTTTATATATTTGGGGGCTCCTGTATTTGGCACATAGACATTTATAATTGTTAGCTCTTCCTGATGGATAGACCCTGTAATTATTATATAATGCCCTTCTTCATCTCTTGTTACAACCTTTAATTTAAAGTCAAGTTTGTCTGATATAAGTATGGCTACTCCAGCTTTCTTTTGACTCCCAGTAGCATGGTAGATAGTTCTCCATTCCCTCACTTTCAATCTGAAGGTGTCTTCAGGTCTAAAATGAGTCTCTTGTAGACAGCAAATAGATGGGTCTTGTTTTTTTATCCATTCTGATATCCTATGTCTTTTGGTTGGAGCATTTAGTCCATTTACCTTCAGTGTTATTATTGAAAGATGTGGGTTTAGAGTCATTGTGATGTCTGTAGGTTTCATGCTTGTAGTGATGTCTCTGGTACTTTGTGGTCCCTGCAACATTTCACTCACAGAATCCCCCTTAGGATCTCTTGTAGGGCTGGTTTAGTGTTGATGAATTCCTTCAGTTTTTGTTTGTTTGGGATGACTTTTATCTCTCCTTCTATTCTGAATGACAGACTTGCTGGATAAAGGATTCTCAGCTGCAGATTTTTCCTGTTCATCACATTGAAGATTTCCTGCCATTCCTTTCTGGCCTGCCAAGTTTCAGTAGATAGATCTGCCACTAGTCTTATGGGTCTCCCTTTATAAGTTAGAGACTGTTTATTCCTAGCTGCTTTCAGAATTCTCTCTTTATCCTTGTATTTTGCCAGTTTCACTATGATATGTTGTGCAGAAGATCGATTCAAGTTACATCTGAAGGGAGTTCTCTGTGCCTCTTAGATTTCAATGCCTTTTTCCTTCCCCAGATCAAGGAAGTTCTCAGCTATGATTTGTTCAAGTACACCTCCAGCCCCTTTCTCTCTCTCTTCCTCTTCTAGAATTCCTATAGTACGGATATTGTTCCGTTTGATTGCATCACTTAGTTCTCTAATTCTCCCCTCATACTCATGGATTTTTTTATCTCTCTTTTTCTCAGCTTCCTCTTTTTCCATAATTTTATCTTCTAATTGACCTATTCTCTCCTCTTCCTCTTCAGTCCGAGCTGTGGTCGCTTCCATTTTATTTTACACCTCATTCGTAGCATTTTTTTTTCAACGTTTTTATTTATTTTTGGGACAGAGAGAGACAGAGCATGAACGGGGGAGGGGCAGAGAGAGAGGGAGACACAGAATCGGAAACAGGCTCCAGGCTCTGAGCCATCAGCCCAGAGCCTGACGCGGGGCTCGAACTCACGGACCGCGAGATCGTGACCTGGCTGAAGTTGGACGCTTAACTGACTGCGCCACCCAGGCGCCCCTCATTCGTAGCATTTTTAAGTTCACCATGACTGTTTTTTAGTGCCTTGATCTCTGTAGCAATAGATTCTCTGCTGTCCTCTATACTTTTTTCAAGTCCAGCGATTAATTTTATGACTATTATTCTAAATTTTTGTTCTGTTATATTGCTTAAATCGTTTTTGATCAATTTGTTAGCTGTCGCTACTTCCTGGAGGAGAGTTCTTCTGTTTTGTCACTTTGGGTAGTCCCTGTGGTGGCGCCCAACTGCAGGGCACTTCCCCTATGCTGTCTGGAGTAACTTGTGTTTGTGGGCAGGGCTGCAGTCAGACCCAATGTCTGCCCCCAGCCCACCACTGGGGCCACAATCAGACTGGTGTGTACCTTATCTTCCCATCTCCCAGGGGCAGGACTCACTGTGGAGTGGTATGGCCCCTGTCTGGGCTACTTGCACACTGCCAGGCTTGTGGTGCTTCTTCTATGGGATCTGGCATATTAGGCGGGGTGGATCCGTAAGGTGCACAGGGGTGGAAGGGGAAGGCTTAGCTCGCTTTGCTGTCGGTGGTCCCCTGTGGGAGGGGCCCTGCAGCACTTGGAGGGAGGCAGACCCGTGGGAGGGATGGATCCACAGAAGCACAGTGTTGGGTGTTTGCACGGTGCAAGCAAGTTCGGTGACAGGAACTGGTTCCCTTTGGGATTTCAGCTGGGGGGTGGGAGAGGGAGATGGTGCTTGCCAGCACCTTTGTTCCCCACCGAGCTGAGCTCTGTCTTCCGGGACTCAACAACTTTCCCTCCTGGTGCCCTCTCGCCCTCCTGCTCTCCGAGCACAGCTGTTGACTTATTACATTCCAGATGTTAAGTCCTGCTGGCTGTCAGAACTCATGCCAGCCCCTCCACTTTTGCAAGCCAGACTCGGGGGTTCCAAAGCAAATTTCAAGAACCATTGGCTCAGTTGTGATCATGTGATGTTCAGCACCAGGTAGTACTTGTATTGCAAGACATCACTCGCCTATCAAGCTAAAATTTATTAGAAATGTTTGCTCATCTTGCAGAATACTTGCAGAACAAGTTACTTGCAATCCAAGGTTTTACTGTAAACATGAAATCATAATAGCTGAGTTACTTTGCTTTCACCCTAAACTGTCATCCAACAATTTTAATATAAAGATAAGTGGGGATACCAGGATATGTTTTTTCCTTTTGTAAATGTAATATTTTGTTAAAAACATTAAAAAATAGAGATAATAGAAGATCATTTGATTCCTAAAGATCAAGAATAAAATAAAAACCACATTATAACAATTTTTAGAAAGCAAGGTATTTAATGTTTTCAAATATCATAAACTCATTTAAAGGAAAATATTGCTATTAGTGAAAACTGTGATATCTTAAACAACTATCAATAGACCCTTTGAATAGGCCTATACCTATAAAAGAAATTGAATCAATAATCAATAATGCTCCAAAACAAAGCACCAGGCCCAGATGGGTTCACTGGTGAATTCTACCAAATACTGAAGGAAGAAATTATACCAATTCTCTATAATCTCTTTTAGAAAACAAAAGCAGAGGGAGTACTTCATAACTCATTCTATGAAGCTAGAAGTACCATAAAACCAAAATTAGGCAAAGATATTACGAGAAAGGAAACCAACAGAGTGTTATCTCTCATGAACACTGATGTAAATAGCTTCCACAAAATATTAGCAAACTGACTCCAACAGTGTATAAAAAGAGTCATACATCATAGCCAAGTAGGATTTATATCAGGTATGCAAAATTATTTCAACATTTGAAACTCAATTATTGTGATCCATCATATCCACAGGCTAAAAAAGAAAAAAATTACAAGATCATATTAATAGGTGCAGAAAAAAATTTTTACAAAACCCAACAGCAATCCATAATAAAAGTGTTCACTGAACTAAGAATAGAGGGGAACTTCCTCAGTTTGACAAGGAATATCTACAAATAACCTACATCTAACATCATACTAACTGGTGAAAAACTAGAAGCTTTCCCACTAAGATCAAGGATGCCCCCTCTTACTACTCTTTCACCATTGTAGTGAAAGGCCTAGTTGATACAATAAGAAAAGGAAATAAAAAATATACAGATTGAGAAAGGAGAAACAAAACTGTCTTTGATGATATGACTGTCTTTGTAGAAAATCCATAAGACTGAACAAAAAAATTCCTTGAACTAATGAGCAATTATAGCAAGGTCACAAGATACAAGAAAAGTCAATTCTTTTCCCATATACTAGCAATTAACAGGTAGAATTTGAAATTAAAACCACAGTATCATTTATATTAGCATCCCCCAAACAGAAATACTTCAATATAAACCTAACAAAATACAAGTATAAGATCTATATGAAAAACTATAAGACTGATGCATGAAGAATAACTAAATAGATGAAAAGATATTCCATGTTCACAGACAGCAAGACTCAACACTGTCAAAACATTGGTTCTTTCCAACTTGATCTATGGATTCAAGGCAAACCCAACCAAAATCCCAGCAAGTTGTTTTGTGAATTTTCAAAAACTGATTCTAAAGTTTATGTAGAGGCAAAAGACCCAGAACAGTCAACAAAACAGTGAAGAACAAGAACAAAATTGAAGGAATGACACCACCTCACTATTAAACTACAATAATCCAGACAGTGTGGTAATGGTAAAAGAATAGGTAACTAGCTCTGGGGCGCCTGGGTGGTTAGTTAAGCGTCCAACTGTTGATTTCAGCTCAGGTCGTGATCTCATGGTCCATGAGTTCAAGCCCCATGTTGGGCATGGAACCTTCTTGGTATTCTCTCTCTACCCCTCCCCCACTGAAGCGCCCCTCCCCACCCCCCCCCCCCGCTTTCTCTGTCTCAAAGAAATAAACCTAAAAAAAATAGGCTAGGCAAATAGCTCAATGGAACAAGATAGAAAGCCCAGAAATAGACTCACATAAACAGTCAAATGATCTTAAACAAAAAAGCAAAGACAATACAATGGAGAAAAGACAGTCTCTTCAACAAATGATGTTGGTATAGCTAGATATTCACATGCTAAAAAAATGAATCTAGACACAGACATTACATTCTCCATTAAAATTAACTAAAAATGGGTCACAAACCTAAATAGAAAATGTAGAACTATAAAACTCTTACAAGATAATACTGGAGAAAACCTAGATGATCTTGGGTTTGGCAATGATTAAAATATAATAACAAAGACATTATCTATGAAAGAAATAATTGATAAGCTGATTTCATTAAAATTAAAATCTTCTGCTCTGCAAAAGACACTGTCAGGAGAATGAAAAGACAAGTCACAGACTGGGAGAAAATGTTTGTAAAAGACATATCTGCTGAAGGACTATTATCCAAAATATACAAAGAACACTTATAACTCAACAGTAAGAAAACAAATAACTCAACTAAAAAATGGGCTAAAGACGTTGACACCTCACCGAAGAAGATAGACAGATGGCATATAAACATATGAAAAGATGTGTCACATCATATGTTGTCAGGGAAATGCAAATTAAAAAAATAATGAGATACCATTACACACATATTAGAAAGGCCAAAATGTAGAACACTGATGACACTGAATGCTGGTAAGGATGTGGAGCAACAGGAACTCTTATTCACTGACAGTAGGATGGCAAAATAGCACAGTACAGTTACTTTGGAACATAGTTGGGCAGTTTCTTAAAAAAACTAAACTTACTCTTACCATATGATTCAGCAATCATACTACTTGGTATCTACCCAAAAGAGTTGAGAACTTAAGTCTGAATAAAAACATGCACACAGATATTTATAGCAGCTTTGTTCACAATTGCTAAAATGTGGAAGCAACCAAGATGTCCTTCAGTAGGTGAATGGATAAATAAACTAAGGTACATTCAGACAATGGAACAGTATTCAGTACTAAAAGAAAAAGAAAAAAAAAATCAAGCCATGAAAAGAAATGGAGGGAACTTAAATGAGTATTACTAAGTGGAAGAAGCCAATTTGAAAAGACAAGATACTATATGATTTCAATTATATGAAATTTTGGAAAAGGCAAAACTATAAAGATGGTAGAAAGATCACTGGTTGCTAGGGGTTAGGGGATGGAGAGATGAAGAGGCAAAGTTTTTTAGTGCAATAAAGCTACTCTGTATGATACTATAATGGTGGATAGATACATTCCATTATAAATTTGTCCAAACCCATAGAATGTATATCACCACGAGTGAAAGCTAAATTTAACTACAGACTCCGGATGACAATGATATGTCAATATGGGTTCATTAATTGTAAAAATGTATCACTCTGATGGAGGATATTGATAATGGGGAGGCTGCATGTTTCAGGGTAGGGAGTATATAGGACATCTCTGCGCCTTCTGCCTATTCTTGCTATGAACCTAAAACTTCTCTAAAAGATAAAGTCTATTAAATGAAAACAACATGTATTGAGAGATTTGGAATTCTTTAGTTTACAAACTGAAGAGAAAGAACCTATCATCTTATGGCTAGAAACTGACTCTAACAATGACATAAAGTCAATAAAATAGTGTCTGAGTCACTATTTTCAATGAGGGATAAAAAGTAATAGGGCCGCCTTCTTTAGAACTACCATTTGTTGCATAAGGAGTGGCTTGTGGCCAACATATAGGACTTCCTAACTGCTAATTATCTCCTTCTGCTAATTTGCTGTATAGGTCTTATTTATTTCTTTTGTACATCTAATATTGATATGTTTTTTTCTCCAAGAATATGCATAATCAAAATTGAGTATAAGGAAAAAGAATTGTGCTTTAATTTGTGATAGGGCTTTGAAAAATACTGTATTCCTTTGAAAATATACCTTGATCTTTGATTTAGACTTATGAAGAAGTCCTTCCCCAGATTTCTAGTCTGTATTTTCCATGGTTGACCCTTAAATAGCATGGGTTTGAGCTGTACAGGTCCACTTAAGTGTGAAATTTTTTGGATAAATACAGTACAGTGCTGTATTTTCACTTCCTTATGATTTTCTCAATAACATTTTCTTTTCTATAGCCTACTTTACTGTAAGAACACAGTATACAACATATATAACATATAAGATATGTGTTAATATACTATTTATTGAGAATTGACTATTTACTGTATACTGTAAGTAGTTAAGTTTTGGGGGAATCAAAAGTTATATGCAGATTTTCAACTGCATGGTGGCTGGGGAGGATCAGTGCCCCTAACTCCTATGTTGTTTAAGAGTCAACTGTGCTTTCTATTGTGTTCTTTTCATGTATTTCCTATTACTTAACTGTTAACTTGGATTCTTAAATTTATATATGATTCAGTTTGTACATATATAAAACAACAAAATATGTTACACACTGTGGTACTTTATAGTTTACAGTGCACCGTCATGTACTCTCACAATATTGTAAGGTAGATAATAATAGCTCCCTTTTACTGAGAACCAACTATCTGCCAAACAGATATGAAATTTTCCATCCTCAAGACAACTCTGCCAAGTTTCATAAATTTCATATTTCATAAACATGAAATTAAGACTCAGAAAAGCATAAGAAGAATAAGAGGAATTAATATAACTAATTCATTATAGTGTACATTTTCACTCTACTCAGGGATGAGGAAGGTGGGTATCCTAGATGTTTAAACCCTAAATGCAGATTTTTGGTGATTAAGATGGAGGTAAGGTGTAGTTTAGGTGATAAACTCCAGCTCCTAACACTAACCTTTTAGTTCTAGGTTCCAAAGGGAAAACCTCAGTTTTATTGGTAACAAATATATTATCAAAAATTATCTGATTAAAGAAACAGAAAATCCCTCGACAAATAATTGACATGCTCAGCCCCAAAGCGAAATGAACATCATAAAATAGATGAAGAATTAGACAGACACAAGTTAAAGGAGATGTACCCATCTTGAGCTATGTCATTACTAAAATGACCTCGATGCCTTCGGTAGAGATCCAGTCAAAACAGTTTTAGAACTAGTGTTAATTTTGTTAAGTGTGAAATTGCACAGTAGCTTTATATATTTAAAAGGTCCTTAATCCATTACAGTTGCACTCTGAAGTGTTTATGGTAAAATTATATGTTTCATGGGATTTACTTTTTAAAAATCCAGGAAAAAAAAGGAGGGGAGAATATGGATGACATGATTGACAACATGTTGCTAACGAAAGTAGGAGCTTACTGGGGGTGCCCAAGGGGCTCATTGTATTATTCTTTATATTTTTGTATGTGTTTGAAATTTTCCTTAATAAAAAGCTTAAAAATAATTGAAAAAAATAGGTAGTTTACAATCTTTTAGGTAGTTTATAATGGTTATTGAAGAAAAAGAATATAAGGAAACTCATAAACAGTGTTAAAGGAGATAGAAACACACAGTATGTGTTATTTGATCAATAAAATTAATCAGAAAGAGCAAAGTCATTAACAGTGTCAGGTCACAAGTCAGAAGAATAGAAAAAGAAATATTTGAAAGATACACTGGTTGTCTAATAACGTGTTTAAATAATAATCCCCAAACTTAGCTTTCACTCAACAATGGCAATAAGAAAGGACTTGACCCGGACTCTGTCAGAGTGTAAAAGTTACTCATCAGACTGCAGTCAGCTCAAGTGGAAACTTTCCTTTAGACAACTCTTCTTTTTTTTTCTTTATGATGCTATTTTTACTAGAATAACCTGCCCCAAGCAGCTTTATCCTGTACATTCCCCCGCTGCATGGTGGGATGAAAGTCCTTGGCTAGTGAGGTAGTAGAAAAGTGCTTTAGAATATATAACAGAGCTGAGTTTGGGTCTAAATATGACATTTACTAAATTTACGATCTTGAGTAAATCATTTTAACTTTCCTGAACTTGTTCCCTTATTTCTAATACGGAGATACTCATTGTCTCAGAGAGTTTTTTGAAATGTGATATACAATATGATGTTAACTGATTTAAGCTTTCACAGATATAGGGTTAAGAGTTTTAAAAACGATATAACAGGATTTTCTCCAAGTTAAAAAAAATCATAGTTAACATTTCAAGTTCAAGTGACAGTGAGCATCCAATATTACATTCCATTAGGAGGTCATGACCATCACCTCTTCCTTTTGTCCTCTATCCAAACACATTTTTAATAGATCTATTGTCTTCCTCAGGGTGATAATCATGTGTATTACATTTAAATAGATTGCCAAGAATGCAAAAGGTTAGGAAATATGTTAAGGAAACCACATATTCCATTGCAAAGAAGGTTTAATTTAGTCTTTCTGGAAGAATCTTCACTTCTATAATATACACAATGTATATTCAGACAAAGGTATGAAAATCAGGTACCTCACTTACTGTAATTTAACTAAATTAATTACAGTACCTTAAGGATTTAGTAAGTAAATATCACTTTTAAGGCATGGTTTTACCCTGAACTAACTCAGTTTCAGAAACTAAAACAATCACCTTCATTCATAGTTTATCAAAACCATAGTTTATCACTATAGAACATAACTGGGCAATCATGTGAAGTTTTCTCTGTGGGGAAACACACTAGCCTCTGAGAAAAGACCTCTAGATACTGACAGTCAGAAGTCTCCCAATGATGAAGCCTCCCAGTTTAAAGGCCCCACACAATTACAGAGCCTCCTGATCACTTGGTCGTGACTCACTCTGAAATATGAACAAACAGCCAAGGTTCACCAGACACCTGAAGGAAAATGTTCAATAACAAAGAGAAATGAAAAACAATAACAGCAAAGTGACCCAAAGGAACAAGAGACACTGTAGCACTCGCAACAAAACTTAGAAAAAGAACTTGAAGTAAAATATTCTCAAAGAAATATGAGATTGTATTTATAAAACAAGAATAAGAATAGGGAATAATCAGAAACAAAGACAGAACTTTAGAAATTAAAATAACCAAAATTTTAAAGTTAAGAAGAGAGGGAAACTTGGGGGAAGTCTTCCAGAAAGTAAAAAAGGAGTCGAAGAAACAGAAAACAGGAGAGAACAGTAAATAAGAGCAATGCAAGAGATGCAAACTTTGGCTCATAGGAATTCTAGGAAAAGAAAACACAGAGAAAAAGGCAGAAAGGAAACCTTCAAAGAAATTAACCTGATTTTTAACACAGGCACATGTGTTATCTTGATAAAAATTATATAGGCAATCACGTATATCAGGATTTAGGTGCTCACCTGCCTAACGTAGGTCTATGGACGTTATTATATATTATACTGTTGCACTCTACTTGTTTTTTTTTTTAATAGATTATGCTGTCTTCTCATCTAAATTGTAAATTCTTCAAAGCCAGGAATAATATTTGCCACTTAGGGCAGGCACATATTCTATTTCCGATAAATACTTGTTAAACTCATTTGCTTTGAAGATGACTTTAGTTTCCAGTAAGCTCTGTGACTGTTTAAGAGGGTTCAGTCTTTCAGCCTCGGTACAAAAGGTAAAGGTCATTCTTAGCTAAAACAGTTACTTGAAACCCCAGGAACAACTCTGAGAATCCAGATCTCACATCGTTTGGGATGAAATCATTTTACTAAACAATGATAAATTTAAAGTTGGTCAAATAGCCTTTGTTAAAATACCCTGACAAGTTTTGGCCCATTCAATCTTCTTTTCAGAAAACTTGATCTGAGCCTCCATCCAGACACATAGTTCTACGATACCAGTTCATGGAATATGTAGGCTATGAATCAGACTCTACTGTGGAAACTAATCCTTGAGTCACGATCATAATATTCCATTGGCATCCACCCCAGGGACAAGGTATTCATTTAAGAGTGCCACTCTTTCATGCAAAGGATGAAGCATCAAGTAGTTCCCACTCATCATTACAGTCATCTCTTAAATATCCTAGTTTGGTTATCTATTTGGACAAGGCTGTCTGGTCACCCTCATCTATCAGGATTCTACAGTCATCTCTACTCACCCAAAGGGTCTCTTAGTTTTGGTCATTAATTTAATAAATATTTATTGAGCGTCTGTTTTGAGTAATGCATTGTTCTAGGTACTGGGGATATAGTAATGGATAAGCCAAAAAGTCTCTGACTTAGGGAATTACAATTGAGTAAAGTAGAACCAAGAAAAGATTACCCATTTGTTTAATCCTTTCTCTAGAATTCTTCTCTGATCAATTCTAGAAAATTTACATTTGTCTATCTGCTTGCTTGCCCACCTATTTCTATCTCCCTTTCTTTAACTATTTTCTTGCTATGCTTCCTTTTCCCCATTTCTTACCCGAAATGTTTAATATCTTATTTGGCTCCCTAAAAGCAGGCTAAGCCAAGAACAGCTACAAAGTCTACAAAAACCCAGCTACCGATAAGATTTCTTAAGCTGTTCCAAAGGAAGGGCAGTTTCTAAGATTTTCATGTACTGCTTCATAATTAAGAAGTAATATATACTTTTAAGCATTACAAAGTTATATATAAATGATTTCTACATTTTCTCCTTATAGAGTTATCAAAAGAACAGTTCATAAGTAAGCACTGATTATATATAGTGTTTCAATTCATTACATTAGGCCAGTGTAATATTTAAAAAATTCTTAGTGGGGCACCTGGGTGGCTCAGTCGGTTAAGCGTCTGCCTCTTGATTTCGGCTCAGGTCATAATCTCACAGTTTGTGAGATCAAGCCCAGTACCTAGCTCTGCATTGACAGCGCGATGCCTGCTTGGGATTCTCTCTCTTTCTCTCTCTCTCTCTCTCTCTCTCTCTCTCTCTCTCTCTGTCTCTCTGCCCCTCCCCTGTTAGCAAGTGCTCTCTCCCTTTCTCTCTGTCTCTCTCTCAAAATAAATAAATAAACATTTAAAAAAAATTCTTAGTAGTACCCTGACACTGTACAGAAAAGTATATTGAAAACATTAAAAATGTTTACAAAGAGAAAGAGAGAATATACTGCTTGAAAAAGCCAAAACATTTAAGAAACATATAACATTTAAATTGAGTTTTTTTCAAATCTCATGCTAAGAGGGAAAAAATTAATGTATGCGACAATTTTAAGAACAACATAACCAGAATTGCAGCCATTATAAATTTAAGAGACTCCCTTAAGTAGAATTCCAAACATTATAGACTAATAGTTTTAAAGTCTTAAATGAAACCAAAATGTAATCCTGGAAAAATTTAATAGTTAGAATTCTGTCAGAGTCATATCAAAGGTCTTTTATAAGACAGGTAGGCAACCTTGCTCTTCAATGTTTCTTGGTCCAAACAATCTCTTCTATATTACATGGTCTCAGTCAATAATGAGTCTAAAGCCTAAGTAGATTTAAAATTCTTTGCAAATTATTTTGGCCCTGGCCACAGTATACTTCTAGCTCTGCTTTATGTAAAAGTGGGAGAAGGACTCATTGGATACGTCAACTATAAACTGTATTACTGTTGGCGTGCCTGGATGGCTCCGTCAGTTAAGCATCCGACTTCGGCTCAGGTCACGATCTCGCGGTTTGTGAGTTTGAGCCCCGCGTCGGGCTCTGTGCTGACAGCTCAGAGCCTGGAGCCTGCTTCGGATTCTGTGTCTCCCCATCTCTTGGCCCCTCCCCTGCTCATGCTGTCTCTCTCTGTCTCTTAATAATAAATAAATGTTAAAAAAATTTTTTTAATTGTATTACTGTTCTCATAAGAGAATGGTCTTCTCAGATTATGTTTGAGAAATTAGCAGTATTGATAGGCCTTAGAAGTGTGTTAGAAATATAGTACTATCAGGCATCCCAGACCTACAGAACCAGAATCTGCATTTTAATAAGATCTTCAGGAGATGTACATGCACATGAAAATTTGAGAAGTACTGGTCCAACTGACAACTTAAGGCATTTTCCAATTGCAATCTTCAAAGCATTAGAAGGCAGCTTGCCAACAAAAGTGTGAGAAAGAAAGGGAAAAAAGGAAAGTAGTCTTGAATAATATTATTTTAGCTATAACATAAAATGTTACACACTCAGCTTTTGTAAGGGGGACAAAAGCTTAAAAAATATGTTGAGAATGTTTCTGTACTTAACAAAAAACTGAATTTAAAAGACATTGTCCATTGTACCACAAATACACTTGATGTAAATTGGTTTTTGCCTGGTAATATTTTTCTATTATGGAAAATCACAAAATGTTTCACAGTGTTATGGTTTTGTAATACACCTGCATCAAGAGAAAGGCTGATGTTCCCCCTGCCTGTCACCTCCATAGATATCCTAGAGCCTAACTAGAAAGATCATGGATTTACTTGGTCAAGAAGTTCTTTGTTGTTACTAGACCATGAACTGAACTACAACGTGCATAAGCCAGTTATCTGCTTACCCTTTCACATGCTCAGATCTGCTCTAGTTATATCTAAGAAGTTTTATTAAATCTCAGTGTAGGTAAAATTGCTTTTCAACAATTGTTCCCATGTTGAAAGTCTTCCCTAAAATATCTCACTGAGCTGGGACACATTTTCTCACCTCTTGTTTTGAAATGCTTTCTTCTACTGCTAAGTGTCTGTCTTCATCTGATTATAGTCTTCTGGTCTCACACATGACAAACAAAGAATTCTGAACCACACACTTGAGCAATACTTCAGGTATTTCTTGGATATGCCGACAAGATCATTGGTTCCCATTCTTAGCATTCATTCACTCCTGCTAACCACCCTGCTGACCTCAACACACAGGCTGGCCACATGCAGGGACTCTGCCTAGCCCCTTCTGCCTGGTCCTGGTCCTGGTCCTGACTTCTCCCAGTTCGCCAGTTCACTGTGACCAAATGCAAAGGGAGAGGGAACCTAGAAGAGTGAGTCCTCACAACTCCTAGGACATGGTGGGCTACGTATCCTGGAGGAAGCCTGTGACAGAAAGACAGAAATGCCTATTTTCCAAGTAGTGTGTAGCAACAGACCTTCAACCCTGACTTGCTTTCTGTGTGGAATCTCTGGGTTTGTTTTGTCTCCTTTTTGGTGGTACAGAGAGTGATGAGAAAGTTAAGAATAACGCTGTTCAAAATGAGCTGTGACTATTCATAGGCAGCATTAAGTTTTCTCTTCTAATGTGTTCTTTCATCTCAGATTACTGAATCTCCATTTCTGGTTTCACTGCTCATGTTCACTTATTCTGTGGTTCAAAGGTAAAAGAACAGAGATATAAGCCCTCCCCCCCCCCACCCCCCAGAGAACAGGCTGTAATATCCTCATGGACAGAGAATTTGTCTTGTGCATTTACATCCACCCAATACCATGTCTTCTTTATACCAGCCATTAAATACATATTGTGCCTACACTAATCATGCCTCTTTTATGACATTGAACAAGTCTTTCTGCTTCCTTACCTGTTGCATTCTTTCTTCAACCAGGCTTTCACACTATCCTCCTGAACCCACTCTTACTAAAGTCACCAAGGAGCTCCTAACTGCCACATCAGTGGATGCATAGGCTCTGTGGTGCTATATACTGCCCTCCTTGAATTTTCCCTTGATTTCTGGGCTTCCCTGCTCTCCTGGCCTTTCTGTCCCTCCAGTGGCTCTTTTCTTAGTCTCCTGATTATTCCTTCTTCCACTGTCTTCCCAAAGCTGATGGTCCCCAGAATTCTGATTTGCCACCCACTCCCATCTCACTTTTGTGCTTTTTAGTTCATCCTTACCTAAGGCCTTAACTAACTGGTAACTCCCAAGCTACATTTCCAGCTCTCTCTTCTCTCCTGAATCCTGATTCTGTATCTCCAACAGCCCTACTTGACAGCAGCACTTAACATATGCACTTAACACACTTAATACCACCCTCTTAATACATGAACCTAATAATGCATGATTTCTTCTTGGCCCTCCCAACCTGTCTTTCTCCTGGATTCTCTGTCTTAGTTCATGACATCACCATTCACCTAGTCATCCAAATTAAGATACTTTGGTTCATTTATAATCCACGGTGTCGTAAGAATTTATCATCTAAACACATAAAAATGAGCACATCATACACTCTCAGATAGATTTCCTTTGCCTAACTATTGTTGGTTAGCAAGAGACACCCTGTTTTCTCTTCAGCGTGAGGTACTACACCCAATGAAAGTCCAACCCACTTCTAGTGTATCATCTCCTCCTACATCCCTGGACTCCCTGTGCTTGACTCACACTGAACTATTTACGGTGTGACCCTTTCATGCCTCTAGCCTTGTAAGTGCAGCTGCTTCTGCTTAGAGCGATGATTCTCAACGGAGGTCAGTTTTGCCCCTAGTGGACACTTGGCAATATCCGGAGACATTTTTTGATTATTACAACTAGAGGAGAGGGGTGCTACTGGCATCTAGTGGGTGGAGGCCAGAGATGCTGCTGAACACCTAAGGCACAAGGCAGTGCCCCCACAACAAAAAGTATACAGCCCAAAATGTCAACAGTGCTGAGACTGGTGATCCTTGCTCTAGAATATCCTTGCTTTCTCTGCCTGGTGAACTCCAACTCACCTACCAAGACTCAGCTCAAATGTCACCACCTCCGTGAAGTCTTCTCTACCAACCAGGTCATCTCCTCCAGACAAGAATTCTTGCACCTTTTTTACTTTCTCATACACACCTCTATTTTAGCACATCACATATTAGACTGAATTTCTGCTTGTTTGTTTACCAGTGTGTCTCTATTACTAGCATGGGAGTTCCCTCAAGTAGAGACTATATTTTATTATCTTTTATTCCCAGGGCTTGGGTGAGTGCCTGGCAAAGAGTAGGCATTCAGCTGTGTGCTAGATGAATGGATTAAAGAAATCATATCTATGGAGAAGTAGAAAGTGTTTCAGAAGCAAACAATTCAGCTCCCTAAACAACTCTGAAGTTAACATTACAGTTTCTCAGTTCTAAGAGCTATACATTCACAAGCATACGTTTCTTACTAAATTTCTAAGACTGGTCACTCACAATGTTGCATCATGGCTTTAGAGTCAATGTTTATAAACCATATTGGATTTTATAGGAAAGTTTCAGTGTTGTTCAAAATAAATTTAACCAAATGTTTCTAAATATTCTGCTGGAGTTAATAAGGGCAGAGAAAAAAATGGAACTCTAAAACAAATATATATTTAAAACACTTATTATAGTAAGAACAACTAAATAAATTGTTGAAATGTCTAATCTTGAGATTAGTGTTAAAGGCTTTTGAAATAATTAAGACATAGTTTTTTAAAGTTCTATTACACTAGGCTTGAACAATTTACCTCCCTGGGATGAAGCAACAGAAAATGAAGAAAAAATTTTATAACAAAGAGAATAAAACATAAAGCCAAAGTATGGGATAAAAAACATGCATGTATGTGAAGAATGAGGACATGTACAAACTTGGGCAAAACGCTAAGGTATTTTAAATAATAGGGTAACAAAATCTCTGAGCATCCTTACAACCTAACATGGGAGATTTAGAAAACAATAGGTAGGAAAAAATAAAATAATAATGAGTAAACCATTATATAGAGCTTAGAAATATGAAGAGTAATTTTGGTAACTAGATAAAAACTACTTCTTGACTGAGCTGACAAAATATTACACACCATGTGAAAATATCAAATATCTACTTTCAGATCAAAAGTCATTATTTCAGAAAGTATATATAATAAACACATGCTGGTTATTGTTATGTTCTTTGATAGCAAATGAATAAAATAAACATTATCATGCAGACTACAAAGTCCCATTTTCATTCTATTGTAAACACAGAACAGAGCCCTGTTGCAGATACAGGAAAAAGTTCTCAGTAGATTTTAAAAATTAGCCATTAATGAGCTGTTATTGTAGAGAACTAGAAACTGGATACTATGCTGCTAGAGACTGGTAGCTAAACACATAAGAAAAGAATCCGTAGACTGTCAGTGCTTTAGAAACCAGGGTCCCTGACCAAAGCAGTGATTTAATTTCATGGCTGCTCAGTACAGATAGCTGACATTACTAAATGCTACTCTAATATCAACTTGTTAAATGTGAATCCAGACTCAGCATATCAGAATACTAACCCAGACTAACTGGAGTCATGGGAAATATTTTGGGAGCTGTTTATTTATAAATGAGTTACAATATACCACTATAATTAGATTAATATATAATTATTGATAAACACAGGATTATTTCTAAAACCCATTATTGTTGCCACTGCTAAGTTTAGAAAAAACAACACTAGCATTTTCCTCGTAAAACAACCCTTACCAATCAATTAGATCAATTTAGATCTAGTATATGTTGAATTTGATGGTCACTAGGTTGCTTACCAATACTTTTATAAAGAGTTGTTTCATAAATATTAAATGGAGGGACACTTTAAAGCTCTCCATCAAACTGCACACTTACGAACTATTTATAATCCAATAATCCCAACAAAAAATAGAATCTGCACAAAGCTAGACATTTGGCTGTCACAAAAAAAATATTTAAGTTAGCTTACCTAAATTAAATAAAACTAATAGAAGTGTATATTTTTAGCTATGCAAAAGGCATTTAGTCACACTTTATTAAAAACATTAAAAATACCTCTTTTTCAAAAGCATCATTAATAACAAACTATAACATTACCGCAAAAATAAACTATTTTAAGGCTATTTCTATAAATATATTTATTCACAGATATTTTGAGGTTAATTATCCCTTTCAGATTAATTATTTCATTAAATGTATAATAAGTTTACAAGGTACATGTAATTCAATTAGCAAGTTATTAATATGTTTCTTTATAGAGTCACTTCATTGCTTTCTTTTGAGGGCAAAACAGTTTGATGGATTATAATCTAAAAGTTGTTTTTTTTAAAGTTTCATAAATGAAATAATCCTAAAACATAGATCAGAACTGGAAATCTAATCTTTATTCATCTTCAATAAAGTAGTTGTTTATATTAACCTCTGGGCATTTTATTTATGAGATTTCAAAAGAGAGAAAACTATCAACTACTTGATATTTTATTTACCTAAACCTCTTTGTCCAGATGTTTAAAAAATTTTTTTAATGTAGATATTGAGTGTTATATAAACACAGATAAACAGATAAGGGTTTTTTCCCCCCTAAACTATTATGTAGTGTCATCTAGAATTGGTTTAGCCAGAAAAAAATTTTAATTTCCTGGAATCTGGCAAGACTTTACAAATACAGAAAATTTTAAAAATCTACTTAAGTTCAAATACTTTGGAAAATCTATTTAAGTTCAAATACTTTGGAAAGACTCAATTATACAAAGAACTGTTTTGGTTAAGATTCATTAGAGTTAAATTGCTAATATAATAAACAAAATTATCAAAATAACAAATTAATAAAGTAACTAGAAAAGTATGGGAAATGCCTAGCAATTGAAACCAAATTCAAAAAATATAAAATTTAAAATTCAATATTGTTGAAAGACTGAGTTAAATTTTAGAAGGCAGTCTTAACTGGTAGCTAAAGGAAAATCCGGGTGGAAACAAAATTCCTGTGGTTAAGGCTATATACAAATGCAAATGCCATTTATCTTTCCTCTGCTTTAAACGTGCAGCATAAGAGTTTTTATCAATGTTCTAATAAATACATATATTTTAGAGAAACATTTTCTCTGTGTTCATTTGCAACAATATTTTCACATTTTTATGTAGGCTTTTTATTGTTTAATATTTTAGATAAGCATTCTATATTTTACTTAGTTTCACAATGATTAAGGAGGGAAGAATACTAAATGAACATTTTTGAAAGTGGGAATAAAATATGGAATTAGATATTAAAATGCCATGTTACTGGAGGAAAAAAATACACCAAGGTAAAAATGTTAACAAAATAAATTATTATTTAAAGCTTGTTTTTATGCAACAGAAATGTGTCATGGCCTAAATCACTTTGGAAAGTTTTTTTTTTTTTTTTTAAATGCACGTTTTCAACACTGGTAAAATAACAAATAGAGCTATAAACTATTGGGGGTTCTTCAGATTTACAAATACAAAGATTAGGACTGTAAAACACTTGCTAGCTAAGGACCAGGGAAGTACATAAAACTGCTAAGTTATAATAAATTTTAACCAAATAGTCCATAAAGCTTTTCCAGAATAAATTAACATTTACCAAGACCAAAGGAAACTTACCTTACAAGAATGCTTTAAAGAATTAGATAGTTTATTTGTGAAATCTCTGTTACTGTCTCTTGATAAATTATCAACTTTATCTTCATTTCCAGATGCAAACTTTATGAGTAATTGCGATGGTCCCCCCGTAGAACAATTGTGCTTAAGGCTGGATAAACAGGAAATATTTGGATAAGTTCCTCCCAATGAAATACTTCTTTGTAAAACAGCATGATTTTTGTTGATCTGTAAATTTGGTCTTTCCAACTGTCCATTGATATTTATTTGGTAATCTACATTTTGGGAGGATGGTAAACGTGCAGATGTCCTATGCATAAGCTTACTGCACTCTGAATCAGAATTAAGCTTAATTTCTGACATCTCTGGTTTACAATCACCATTTGCTGTTTCACAATCTAACGTAGGTGCTTTTTGTTGGGTGAAATGCACTGAAACACAAGAATATCCTTCAGATGACTTTTCACAGATAGTCTGATTCGGACTGTTATTTGCAATAACAATTTTCTTTTGTAACGAGCCCTTCCTGTGAAGTGGTCGTATGTCTCTTACTTCTCCGGGAGCACAGATTGTTTTAGATAACCGAAGTCCATTGACAGCTGTTGAAAGAAATCCCTTAGCACCAGGACCATCTTCACTGTGGGCAAATTCACTAGGAGAAATTATAAACTGGTGTGAGGTTTGATAGGATCCTTTGCTCGGAAGAATATCTGTACTTGTTGGAGAAGTTGGTGGGGTATTTGAAGGACTCCTAGGAAAAATGACTAAGGATGAACAACGTTTTAGTGGAATTTTCGAGTTCCTGCTCACTGGCAATTTCATAATTTCTAGTCCGTGCTCCAAGTCATCCTGGACAAAGGGAACGGTACTTGGACTTCTTGAAAAAATTTCACAGGGAGTAGTATTCCTGTATGGCACACTTCTGTTGGAGGTGCTGTCGGAAGATAAATTTCCACCAAGAAAAGTATCATCAGTTGGTGGAAAAGTATAACCACTGCTGTCGCTGATGATACTGTTTGTGTAGGAACCACCACTTGTGATACTTGTGCATGATCCATAATCACTACCATTGCTGCTGTAAGACCCATTCTCGCTGGTGGAACAGTTACTAAGGCTACTGCTGCGAAGGGCAGAACTGCCTACATGGTTACCATCATTCACAGCATTCAGTTCATTATCAGCCACAGCATTGTTGTAAATACCGTCCTTCAAGACACACATAAATGAAGCATCATCACCATCAGCTAAGACATTGCTAGACTGAAGACATCCACTGTACCTTGTTGGCTGTAGTGAAATCTGCAGACAGCTGCTCTTTTTATTAACGTTTTCAGGTGAAGGAACAGAAGATCTTTCCTGAGACTTAACGTTTTCCTGTATTAACGGAGCTAGTGCAGTCTGTCTAGGAGTCAGCTTCATTTGAACAACGTTAGACGTTGAAATCCGTGTTGGTCTTTTGAAGCACATGTGAACATTGTTATCCAGATCATCTCCGGAGGTCTCTGACAAAGGATAAGTATTGCTTCTTCTGGCTGCAAAGTGCAATCGTAAGCTTTGTGCCATTTGTTCTCATTTCCAAACATGTTAAGGGCTGAAAGTCATAACAAAGATCTCTGTCGGGAGACAGGCTAGAAGCAGCTGCACTGCATCGAAGGAAAAAATCATTTGTGGTGCCTAAAAGAGCTCTTAAGTAGTAGTCTTTATCCTAAGTAAAACCTTAGATACCAGATATCATAGAAAGAAAAAGACGACCCATTCCTGAGACTGACGTTTCCAAATATTTTTGAATCGCGTGTAGTCAAAATGCCTTCACTTACAAAGCACTTGATTTCCAGCGACCTTTAAGCTGAGCTCAGCTGCAGCACACTGCCTCAAACACTGCCAACCTTGTTTCAATTATACCTTCTCCAATTTGCATGAATGAGTAACACAAGAACAACAATCTTCTAGCATTTCAAGTTGAAACAGTACTTTTTCACTCCAGCTCTACTAAATGAACATTTAACTATGTGAATCACAGTGCCTATACTTTCTCCAGCAGAGTTTGACCACTAATATTTTTACCCATAAGGATAGAATTACAGGAAGTTGGTAGGAATGAAACCCCATGTAATTGAGTATCAAATCAAGGATTGAATTTCCAAATAGTAGCCAGAGTAGGGAATCTCATCAAGTCAGTTGATGTAGAAAGGCATATATTCTGTTAGTTTTTTTTTAATGAGTAAATTCAAACAGTTGTATAAATTTGGAAATACTAAAACTTTGGGGTTCTGAATTAAAACTCTAGCATTAAATCAAATAGATAAGTATTTTAGCTTCCAAAACCCTACTTATAAAAAGTGAAAGCTTAAGGAGAGCAATACAAAATTAGCTTAGTAATACTATTGAAAAATTGAGCATAGGTCTGAGAAAGAAAGGTTTAAGAGAAGCTGTCACCAAGCATTTTCTCCTGTAATTTTAAGGCCCTTTCCAGCCAAGTAGTACAGTCTTTAAATGATGCCATTTATATTTTGACTATTACAACTCTGCCAAGAAATAGCCTAAGCAAACATTCCATTAAAAATATATGCAGATTAGACAGAAAAACTATACCCCAATATAGTTTGAGCACACAAGATATTTTATTCCACTGTCTCTGCAATTCATTCACTTAAGAGAGTGTTGTGGTAAGTAAAGAAGTCTAAAAAGGATTTAACACATCAAATAAACATATCTCAATGCCAATTCTGTTCTGAAAACTCTAAGAGCTCTTTGCTGGCCTCTACTGGTGTGTTGAAACAACCCATGTAGCTGTTTGATATCTAGAGAGAAATACAAACCAAGCTGCATATTTCTTTGTATAAACAAAGTCCATACTTGTTTACATTTTTGAGTACTAGCATTGCCCTCGAGGTGGAATTAGTTACTACTGCTGATAGAGCTCCCACAGTACAGAACAGTAGACTGTTTGTTCTCCAAGAGCTTGTGATTTTGTATATATATTTTTTCTGCTTTGTATTTATTTAACCTTTACTTTATTTTCAGTTTACTAGGTAATAAAAGTTTAATATTTTAATTTCTCCCCCAAATGTCATAGACCAAGTTTGGTATTCTATTTGAAAGAAACAAAGTTATTTTTAAATAATACTCTAGGGTATATTTAAACCCCTTACCTGAATTTTATAGCTGGAACTCCAGTAATAAATATATACTGGCTCATTCATAGGAGAGTAAAAAGTAAAATAGTTCAGTTGTTTACACCACATGGTACTACACCCAAGTTGTATTTTTCTAAGTAAGATTTTTTCCTAAGTAAAAGCAAATATGTAAAACATATACTTGCACTTTGTTTAAAAAAGAAAAAGCCTTAAGATAGATCTGTTCTCAATCACAGTCTTCTAAACAGTATTTTTAATCAATTAAGATATGATAAAATAGAAATACGGAATTTGTGAAATTATATTTCTGACTAGAATGATACAGCACTATGCTTTGGAATGTGTACAATAATCGCAAACTTAGCAATACAATTATTATATTATTTTGGTTTTATATAATCTACCTCCTTTACGATTTTACAGACTTGAGGAAATATTCCCTATAATCCTCTTTCCTTATAGAAGGAACAGTCCTAATCTTTTCACTTTGCCTTCAAATGACTTCAGCTTTTCTTCTTGAATTAAGTTAGGGGTCTCATAGCTTAAAGAACAAACACTTCTAATAGGCTAATTAATAGGATCTAACTGCTCATACCTGTGGCCTAAAGCTTCTAGTTAAACTCCTCCGGTTGTTGATATAAAATAATGAACCTCAGGTATTTGGCTAGATAAATGTTTTCTCTTTGGTAAGCTTCTCCAGAAGCATCAGTTTCATGTCCCCTAACTAGGTATCAAGCTTCCAGACCACGAGGACCGTAGCCACACATTTCTTGGGACATTTCTGGGCTCATGCTCAGCGCCAAGTAAACACTAAGTAACACCAGGGAGGAGATTAAATGGATGGATGGTCACACTTACTCTGAGTGCCTAATGCTTTCTTTCAGGAATTTTTTTTTAAAGTTGATCCAGGGGTGTCTGGATGCCTCAGTCGGTTAAGCGTCCGATTCTTGATTTAAGCTCAGGTCATGATCTCACTGTCGTGAGTTCTAGCCCTGCAACAGGCTCTGCGCTCACAGTGCGGAGCCTACTTTGGATCCTCTGTCTCCTTCTCTCTGCCCCTCCCTCCCCACTCCCTCAAAAATAAGTATACGTTAAAAAATAAATAAAAGTTGATTCAGCTATTACTGGAAATACTGAATATTGAAGAAAATTAAATTGAATATTAAAGAAATATTGAAAAGCACCACAGCTGGATCGGAAGGAATGATGATTGAAAATTTTCAAAGAGGGGGCTTAAGACAAGGAAAAGTAAGGCAAGAGAATGATATGCACTTTCCAGCCTGCCAGTCTGAGTTTAACTGCAGACAGGCTAAAGAATTTGCATTGCTGGTTCTGGGCTGGGATTGCACAGGATCTGTACCACCATTACAGCAGTTCAGTGGAGAGCCTGGGGTAGAATGTAGCCCCTTAGCCAAACAGATTCCAAAAGAGGAGCATCAACTCCAAAAGAAGAGGTGGAGAGCGGTCACACCCTCATCGGGGAGGAACCTATGGAAGTCCTGTAGAATTTCATACTCTGGAATGAAATGCATAATATCTGAGGATTAGATTGAAGCTCAGGACCCCACATTCTGAGATGTTTGGTTATTGATTATCTACACAGAAAATAATGTGATTAAATGTCAGGGATAGACTCTGGATGACACTAATCATTGATTAGAAATTTGAAAGCCAGAGTCCACTGTGATGAACAATTGTATGTGTCAACGTGGCTGGGCTCTTTTGCCCAACTGTTTGGTCAAACAGTAGGCTAGATGTTGCTATGAAGATATGTTTCAGATGTGATTAACATTTATTCATGGGGTGCCTGGGTGGCTCAGTCAGTTAGGCAACCAACTTCGGCTCAGGTCATGATCTTGCAGTTTGTGAGTTGGAGCCCAGCTTCCGGCTCTGTGCTGACACCTCGGAGCCCGGAGTCTGCTTCAGGTTCTGTGCCTCCCTCTCTTTTTGTCTCTCCCCTGCTTGCACTCTCTCTCTGTCTCTGTCTCTGTCTCTCTCAAAATAAATGAATGTTAAAAAATTAAAAAAAAACATTTAATTCAGTAAGTTTTGACTAAAGCAGATTGCCTTCCATAATGTGATGGGCCTCATGCTATCAGCTAACGGCCTTAAAAAGCAAAGCCAGGGGCACCTGGGTGGCTCAGTTGGTTAAGTGTCCGACTTCGGCTCAGGTCATGATCTCACAGTCCGTGAGTTCAAGCCCCGCATCAGGCTCTGTGTTGACAGCTCAGAGCCTGGAGCCTGCTTCAGATTCTGTGCCTTCCTCTCTCTCTGACCCTCACCCATTCATGCTGTGTCTCTCTCTGTCTCAAAAATAAATAAACATTGAAAGCTGGTCTTTTTTTTTTTTTTTTAAAAGCAAAGCCAGGTTTCCTGAAGAAGCAATTGGACTTCAAGATTACAACATAGACACTCTGCCTAAGTTTCCAGCTTGCTTGCCTGCCCTACAGGTTTCAGAATCAAGACTGTGACATCAACTCTTACCTGAATATTCAACCTGTTAGCCCTGTCCTACAGATTCCAGACTTGCCAGAATCCACATGACCCAATCACAACCACATGACCCAATTCCTAAAATCAAGCAGGCTCCAGGCTCCAAGCTGTCAGCACAGAGCCTGACACAAGGTTCAATCAAACTCACAAGCCATGAGATCGTGACCTGAGCCAAAGTCAGACACTCAACTGACTGAGCCACCTAGGCACCCAAGAGTACTCATTTTCAAAACAAATGTCACTTATATGACAAACATTTTCCACAGGACTAGAAATTATCTGCCTAAGATTTTATCCGTTGCTCTTTGTTGTACATTTCCAAAGAGTATTTGTTAGGAAAAGGATATGTTCTTAATTTTGTTGTGAATGCTATACAAGAATAAACACAAATGACATTTACAGAGGCACAGGACATTTACTGCCATACAATCAATCCTCTTACTCTACCAATGGCTATAGTTTCTATGACATCTCAGGTAATAGGTAATACTTCAATTACCTGCTAGGACTAACAACAAATCAGAGGCTTAGAATGACACACACCACCCTGTTCTAATGATTTCTTGCTCCCTTTTCCTAGTAAAGCGAGCTTCTTGAGAAAAGCTGTATTTCTAATTGAGAGCAGAGTATCCAACAGAGTTGATACCCTAAATGGCATACCTTAGTTAACATACCACAGAGGGAAGTATTCACAGTGATACTATTTTAATAAATTCAAAAATATGCAAAAGGAAACTATACTCAGGGGGTACATATGTATAGGATGAACAATTTTTGAAGGCAAAGAAATGATAAGCACAATATTCAGAACAGTGTCTACTATGTGCGAGGGAAGAAAAGGAGATGTGATTGGGGAGGGGAAGTGAGGGTTGTAGAGTTTGGTAATGTTCTAGTTCTTAAGTTGAGTCGTAAGTGCATAGGTATTTGTCATATTATTTTAAAAAAAGATTTATATTACATACACTTTTCTATATGTTTATTTTATGATTTAAAAAACACAAATAGTAAATTCTACCTGGCCCCATCTAGAAGGAAAACAAATCTGTAGAGACAGAAGGAATAAAAAATCTCTATTCTATAGAAAATGCAAAAATGCAAGCAGAAAACAAACATTTCTGCATATGACAATATCTGATAAGCAAATCTTCAACATCTGTCATATCACTCAGCCTTAAAGAGTTAGATTGCAGTTAGTGATCAGTCTCCTTTGGCAATAAAAACACCCTTTTGCTTATTATGAGGCTAATTAATATATTTTAATTTCAGTATCTTCCATTAGTGGTATAGTTATCATTTCTTGAGGGAAAAAAACATGTCATGTAGTCCAACACTAAAAACAAATTTTAAAAATCCAGTTTCTTAGCTAAGAAGTGAACATTTTTTTGGTGCCTCTGTTTAATAATTGATATGCCTTACATAACACTGTTCTTTTTTTATGTTCAAATTTTATGTTCAAATTTTACAGGTTTAAAATATATATGTAAGATGCTAAGAAGAAGATTTGAGGATGCCTGGGTGGCTCAGTGAGTTAAGCATCTGTCCAACTTTGGCTCAAGACATGATCTCATAGTTTGTAAGTTCAAGCCCCACACTGGGTTCTCTGCTGTCAGGGTGGAGCCTGCTTCAGATCCTCTATCTCCCTCTCTCTGCCCCACCCTTGCATGCTCTCTCTCTCTTAAAAATAAATGTACATTAGGGGCGCCTGGGTGGCGCAGTTGGTTAAGCGTCCGACTTCAGCCAGGTCACGATCTCGCGGTCCGGGAGTTCGAGCCCCGTGTCAGGCTCTGGGCTGATGGCTCAGAGCCTGGAGCCTGTTTCCGATTCTGTGTCTCCCTCTCTCTCTGCCCCTCCCCCATTCATGCTCTGTCTCTCTCTGTCCCAAAAATAAAAAAAATAAAAAAAAATAAAAAACGTAAAAAAAATGTACATTAAAAAAAATTTTTAATTTAAAAAAATTTTGAAAAGATGCTAAGGAGAAGATGTAAAATAGTATTCCTAAGAGACAAAATTAGGAAAAGGATAGGACTTCAAGATAGTCTTTAGGAGATGAGGAATCAGAACTATCATTTCACAAACATAAAATCAGGTTTAACTTTGCCCTTTTTTTCTTTGCCTCTGTAAGAGCTCGCAGTCCTTTAGAGGCTTTATCAGTGTAAAGAGGACTGTCTTCCTTTGCAGAAGAGTGGGAAGAGGAGAAGGCATGAGACATGTAAGTACATACAAGTAACAGAAGAAATCCACTGCAAGGAGGAAGCACAGGTGCAGCTGCTCAGGGAGAAGTTTCCCAGAGCCTGTGCATACCCATCAGGCCACGCTGGATGAGGGTGAGGGAAGGCAAGACAATGTGGCCAGCTTTCCTGCTATCCCATCACCTGCCACAACAGGTCTTGAGTAAGACTGTAATCTGGTGAGAACTGGCAATCAAGAGAGGTGCCTGGGAGGAGAATGGAAGGGTAGAAAGTAGCACCAAGAAGGAAAAAAAAAATGTATCCACCTCTCCTTTTTGCCCAGAGCCTCCATAACCACCCCAAGTCATCTCTCACATCACAGATTCCCAGCGTATTTCCTCTGCTCTACTGAGATATACCCTGGCTTCGCATCACACTAGTGCAACATAACTTACCAATCGATTTTCATCAAATACTTCAAATAGAAGCCGGTGCTGCTGAGGATGGACCTAAGTTAAGAAAAACACAACCTTTCTTTAAAAACAAGTGAACATCAATCAACTTACGGACTCTGAGATAAATTCTTGAAAATGTTGCCATTTCCTAATTCTATTTAGGTGTATTTTAAATTATACGAGACACTTAATACAAAAGCAAACCAATCCTACGTCACCCATTTTCTAACAGCTTTACCGTAACAATGAAGTGGATTTGGGTGCTTATTTTTACGTTTTTTCTAAAATAGAATGAAAGAAAGGAAAATAAAATGTCAAAAAAATTGAGATATTTGCAAGTACTTAAAAAAATAGGTTATAGGGGTGCCTGGGTGGCTCAGTTGGTTGAGTGACCGACTCTTGGTTTAGGCTCAGGGCATGATCTCATTGCTCTTGAACTCACTGCCAGCGCAGAGCCTGTTTGGGATTCTCTCTCTCTCCCTCTCTCTCTGCCCCTCCCCTGTGTGCACACTCTCTCTCTTTCTCTCAAAATGAATAAATAATCTTAAATATATATACATATATATATATTTATACATGGGTTATGTTTTAACTTATTATAAATTTTATTTACTGACTTCTCACTATCAAGGTAGAACTACCCAAAGTGGATACGACTTTATGGAAACTAGTTTTCTGAGTCCTTTTTAGTAATGACTTTATAGAACCATTTGTTGCTTCTACTACATAGACACAAGCAGTCAAAAAGTAAACACTTAGTTTTCACTTACAGTATAAATAAAAATAAATGTGCAGTATTTTATTTTTCAAAGCTGATGCTTTCATGTTTGCTGAGATATTTCGACATCGAGTTAATATCTACTAAATATCAAATATGAAGAAAATCTTTAATAATTTTTATACCAGAGATTAAGATGACATACAAAAAATTCTCACATTTAAGTTGATTTTTTTCCCTATGAGAATAAATACATTACATTAAACACTGTGATATTTTAAAACTTTGGTTTACATGTTAAAAATATTGACAGTCTTCAGCAAAAGGTCCAATAAGTGTGAAAAATATATTTAGATACCTAAGCCAATGTCCAGTCTCCCTTATGTCCTTCTGAGAACATAATCTTAATTTTGCCTGCAGCAGCACATTGTATAACTCTTGGGGGAGAGAGGCATTAATTTTTTAAAACTGAAGTACAGGATACATTCAGTAAAGTCTAAAATTTACTAACCTTAAATACACAGTCTGATGACTTCTTTTTCTAAGAATTATCAAGAGGTAGAATTCTTTTTTTTTTTTAATTTTTTTTTAACGTTTATTTATTTTTGAGACAGAGAGAGACAGCATGAACGGGGGAGGGGCAGAGAGAGAGGGAGACACAGAATTGGAAGCAGGCTCCAGGCTCTGAGCCATCAGCACAGAGCCCGACGCAGGGCTCGAACTCCCGGACCGTGAGATTGTGACCTGAGCTGAAGTCGGACGCTTAAACGACTGAGCCACCCAGGCGCCCCAAGAGGTAGAATTCTTATTTTAATCTAGGAAGACTAATTTCAAACTATATGCTCTTAATTACTAAGTTATACAGCCTCTCTAAGTTAAAAAAAAAAAAAAAGAAAATTTGAGGTAAATGATCCAAAAAGTAAAAACAAGTAATTGTATTAACATTAAAAATATATATATTTCATAGGAGAAAGCATTAGGTAGGACTACAGGTTCAATCCATATCATTTAGTGTTTACAATGAAGATACAACTGCAATAAACATATATAAAAAGTGCCATTAAGGGGTGCCTGGGTAGCTGTGTCAGTTGAGTGTCCAACTCTTGATTTTGGCTCAGGACATGCTGAGCTTGATTTTGGCTCAGGTCATGGGGTCAAGCCCTGAGTCAGGCTCTAAGCTGAGCATGGAGCCTGCCTGGGATTCTCTCTCTGCCCCTCCCCTATTCTCTGTCTCTGTCTCTCTCAAAATAAATACATAAATAATTTTTAAATACCATTAAAATATACAAAATACATACTAGTGAAAAGAAGGAATTATTAAAAGTAAATGTGGTCTTTATTTTTGAAATTTTCATAGTGGCCTCATTTAGAGCAAGATATGTAAAGTACTCCAATGGCAAGTTAACAAAAGTTGCATTTTTTGATATTAGACAGCAAAGTTTGATACATATTTATTCAGTTAATTTACTTGGATTCTCTTCATTCTTACCAATTTTTTTTTCAATTATGTTTCTATTTTTCTTAGTACTTTTCTTGATATTTGGCCCATTGAAAAAAATTTTTTAATTTTAATTTCAGTATAGTTAACATACAGTGTTATATTAGTTTCATATGTAAAATATAGTGATTTGACAATTCTATACATTACTCACTGCTCATCACTATAAGGGTACTTTAAATCCCTTTCACCTCTTTCACCCATCCTCTCACCCACCCTCCCTCTGGTAACCATAAGTTCTCTATATTTCAGAGTCTGTTTTTATTTTTTCAACTAATATCTTATTTTTTAATTTTTTAAAATTTTAATTTAAATTTTAGTTAGTTAACATGCAGTGCAATATTAGTTTCAGGAGTAGAATTCAGTGATTAATCACTTACATACAATACCCAGTGCTCATCACAAGTGCCTTCCTAGGACCAATCACCCATCTAGCCCATCAACCACCCACCTCCCTCTATCAACCCTCAGTTTGTTCTCTATCTTTAACAGTCTTAAAAGTCTGTTTTTCTGTTTTCTTTTTTTCTTGGTTCATTTGTTTTGTTTCTTAAATTCCACCTATGAGTGAAATCATATGGTATTTGTCTTTCTCTGACCCATTTATTTCACTTTGCATTATACTGTCTGGCTCCCTCCATGTTGTTGCAAAGGTTTCATTCTTTTTTATGGCTGAGTAATATTCCATTACACACACACACACACACACACACACACACACACACACACACACACACACACACCACATCTTTATCCATTCCTCTACTGATGGACACTTGGGTTGCTTCCATATTTTGGCTACTGTATATATGCTGCAGTAATCACAAGCGTTCATATATCTTTTAGAACTAATGTTTTTCATATTCTTTGGGTAAATACCCAGTAGTGAAATTACTGGGTCATATGGTAATTCTATTTTTACTTTGAGGAAACTCCATACTGTTTTCTCCAGAGGCTGCACCAGTGTGCACTGCCATCAACAGTGTACGAGGGTTCCTTTTTCTCCACATCCTCATCAACACTTGTTTCTTGTGTTGTTGATTTTAGTCATTCTGATAGGTGTGAGATGATATCACATTGTGGTTTTGATTGGTGTTTTCCTGATGATTAGTGATGTTGAGCATCTTTTCCTGTGTCTGTTGGCCACAGCCTGATGACTTTTGATCTACAGATACTGTGTCATCATCACCTAGATCAAAATATCAAATGCTCCATTGTACTTTATGTATTGTTTTCTCTATAAACACCCAGGGACAAAGACGCCAACCTACTGGCAGTCATTTGATGGGGCTTCTGGGAGAGTTCTTTAAATAGGGCTGACTCAGCTAGGAGAGATGTCCCTTTTGCCCTTTGCATTTCTCTTCCTGTCTTGGTTAGGACAGCTGACTCTCTTGTAATCACACTGTGACCATGGAGCAACTACGGGGATGGGAACCCCAATCAAGGGTGAGACACCATGGGAATAGGAAAGTAGTGTAAGACAATAATCTTTTCTAAGAAGATGTAGAGGAATTTGGGGAGAAGATGAAACTTGAGCTGAAATTTCAATGTTGGGAAGAATTTGTATAAGAAAATATAGAGAACATTCACAGCAAGGAGATCACATTAAGAAAGACATGGAGGCAGAATGAGCATGCTCTAAGGAAATCAAACTGATAAGAACATTTTTGTATTATAAAATGGCAGTGGTGCCTGCCATGACAGGCACCTGTTAAGCGTACAACTCTTGGTTTCAGCTCAGATCATGATCTCATGGTTCATGTGGTTGAGCCCTATGTTGGGCTCTGCGTTGACAGTGCGGAGCCTGCTTGAGATTCTCTCTCTCTCCCTCTCTCTCTGCCCCTCCCCTGTTCATGTTCTCTCTCTCTCTCTCTTAAAAAAATAAATAAACTTAAAAGAAAGTGGCAAAAAATTTTGATTATTTAGGCTAGAGCCAGGCTGAGGGCACCGAAATACAAAAAAAGGAGTTAGGACTTAATTGGTAGGAAAGAAAATGAAGCTTTTAAAAGAAAAATGACATGATGTAGGTCATACATAAATATTATTTTGTCAGTGATACACAAAATAAATTGGGCTGAAGAGAAACCCTGTGGGAACTGTTGCTCCTATGACTCAAGCATGAAGTGTATATGAGAGCTTTGCCTGAGACAGTCCCAGTGAGAGTAGGAAGGGAGAAAGGCCATGACAAACATTTTGAGGAAGAAAAATCAAAAGTCTCAGTGTCTATCAAAGTAAAGGTGGATAATGTAGATGTTTGAGGAATATTGCTAAAAAAATAGGTATCAGGTCTGATCCAATCAGACCTCTGCTGTCCTGGTTTGGCATTTAATTAATTGCTACCTAACAGAATTCTCTAATCTCACTATCTTATCTTTTTAATTTCTCTTTCCTATATAACTGGAATGACCTACCTAAAAGACTGTTTAAGCTATTTTTACTGCCCTACTCAAAAGGTGTTCCCAATAGCCTAAAGAATGAAATCCAAATGACTGAGCATGGAATGATCCCTCATGATCTGAGCCCAATGAGCCTCTCCAGCCACTTCTACAACCGTCCCCCTGCTGATAGATATAGATATAGCAGTAAACAGAGCAGAAGAAGCTGAAAACTCAAAACAGTGCAGAAGGTTGAAGCAAGAGGGCAATTGCCCCAGTGAGACCATGTTTGAATAGTACTTTACCCTCCGGATGGTATACACACAGACACACACACTTATCACACAGTTTCTCTTCATGCCTGATTTCAGTTATAGGTTTTGCAAAAATGCAACCACCAGTTTTAATATACAAAACTTACATGGGAACTACAAATGTAACGTAATTGTTGAGTGTTTATGCCTTTTATGTACAGAAGCAGTAGGTGATTTTTTCTATTCTATCACTGTTAAGTATGATTAGGTTATCAGAGATCACAGATGTGTACACAGAAAAACTGTCCCTGAAGGAAAAAGAAACGATTTAGGAAACAAAAAGAAAACACTTAAAAAAATGTAAGTAGAAATGTTTGGGAAAGTTTTGCATCCATAAAGCAAAAATAGGATACTAGAAAAAGGGAACAACTAGAGAACAAAGAGGTGTTGGAAGTAAAAATAACTGTTGAGGGGCACCTGGGTGGTTCAGTCGGTTGGGTGTCCAATTCTTGATTTTGGCTCAGGTCATGATCTCTCAAGTTGTGGGATCCAGCCCCAATGACAGTGCAGAGCCTGCTTAGGATTCTCTCTCCCCTCCCTTATCCCTGTCCCTCTCCTGCTCTACCCCCCCCCCCCGCCAAAATAAATAAACAATATGCTCTAAAAATGACTGTTGAATTCAAATATAAGCAACCTAAGGTACATTTGAAAAAATCTCTCAAAATGTAGAACAAAAAGCTAAGGAAAGTAGGAGAGAAAATAAAAAAGTGGATTATTTGAATCCTCTTTCAATGAAATAATTACATTCTAATGCCCTAAAGTAGAAACTGAGAAAACTATGTGTGGGTCAAGTCCAGCCAGCCACCTGCTTCTTTTTGTTTTTTAAATAGCCTATGAGATAAGAATTTTTAAAATATTTAAAATGGTTATATTTTAAATGGATATATAAGTAGCTTCATAATACTCTCAATTTTTGCCTGTAGGCCCATAAACCTAAAATATTTATTTACTATATGTCTCTTAAAAAAAAGTTTGCAGACCTACTTCCTAAGACATTCACTGTATGTTATCTATTAATTTCTCTCCTATATAACTAGCAAGGTACTGGATAAGACCATCCTTGAAAGGTATGAGAAAACACTCAAACCATTTCCTGTGTTCTTTGGTTCACATGAGGAATTCTGGTTGAGAAAGAATTAGTCCAGGTGACTCTACAACCAACCAGTTGGAATACCCAAAATAATAATACAGAGGGAAGAAAACTATTAAAGAAATTATTTACATAAACATTTTCAGAGCTGAAGGGAAACAGGAGTCTTTCAATTGAAATGCTTACCAAAGGCCCGGCACAATAATGGATTTTTAAAGCTGTACATACAAGGCATATCACTGTGAAGTTTTAAAACACTGGATAAAGATAATTGTCAAATGTTTCACAGAAAAAGAACCACCACCAAAGGAACTAGAATCAGACTTTTCAACAGCAACACGCTGCTCAACGATGTTATCACGAAGCCATGCCCTCAAGTTTCTAAGGAAAAATCATTTTCAACCTAGAATCCCATGAGGGGCCAAACTATCAGCCAAACCTAAGTTGGCTGTTTACTCATCTGTCATAGCTTGAAGTCAGATTGGGACATGGATGTGCAGGCAATTCAGCAATATGGGAATAATGGCCAGAATAACAAACAACAGTTAAAAAGTGGTTCCTCCTGGGAAGCAGGGATAGGGTGAAGGAAGTTGGGGCTCTAGAGTCTACCACTTTCCATTATAGCCCCTTTATACGATCTCATTTTAAAGCTACGTGTGACTTCTTTGATGAGATCGTGTTTTTAATTTATTAAAAAAAGGAGTAAAGCTATGGTCACAAAAAATAGTTTATAGGGTCATATTTTGGGAAGGGTAAAAGCAGGAGAGACAAAAATTAAAATGCTGATGATAGGTTTTTTGAAAATCAAAAATAAGCACGTAGGTCTATAAATACATAAAACAGCAGAGAGAAAAATTTGGCAGAAGAGTAGCCAAATTTTTTCAAAGAACAACAAAGGTATTGATAAGTGTCAATTTACTCTACAGGGTTCATAAAGAATCTGAAGTAATGTTCCTGGAAATTCTACAAGTAGATGCAGGAAAAAAAACAATGCACATACATTTTTAAAACGTAGCTTTATTAAGATATATTTCACATACCATACAATTGACCCATTGAAAATGTACAATTTAATGGTTTTTAGTATTTTCATAGTGTACAACTACTGTCACAATTTTAGAACATTTTCATCACCTCAAAAAGTAAACCTCATGCCCTTTAGCAGTCACCCCTAACTTTCCCTCCACTACCCCAGTCTCAGGCAACCTCCAATTTTCTGTCTCTATAAATTTGCCTATTCTAGACAGTTTATATAAATGGAATCATATAATATGTGATCTTTTTTTAATTGGTTTCTTGCTGCTTTTTTGAGGTTCACCTGTTTCATAGCATGTTATCAGTACCTCATTTCTTTTTACAGCTGCAAAATATCCCATTGCATGCATATACCCCATTTTGTGTATCCATTCATCTGTTGATGGACATTTGAGCTGTTTCGACTTCTTGACTATAATGATTAATGATGCTATGAACATTCATGTGCAAGTTTTTGTGTGGACATATGATATTAGTACATCTTAAAATAAAACTCTGTAGGGGTGCCTGGCTGGCTCAGTCGGTTAAGCATCCGTCTCTTGATTTCAGCTCAGATCATGATCTCAAGGTTTGTGAGTTTGAGCCCCACATCAGGCTCTGTGGTGGCAGTGTGGAGCCTGCTTGGGATTCCCTCTCTGCCCCTCCCCCACTGACTCTGGCTCTCTCTCTCTCTCTCAAAACAAATAAATAAACTAAAAAAATGTTTTAAAAGAACACTGTTAAATGAATTAGATATTTTTTATAAGCATACAGCATTATATAAATAGAAAGTATCTTGGCATTTTTATTTATGTGTTTTATGTCTCTCTACTTTCTCTATATAGCAATTTTCATCAACAACTATAAAAATAAACTATAGATACATAGCTATGGGAGGGCATCTAAACACTAAAAAAGATACATAGTGAACAATAAATCACTCTCTTATCCTTGTCCTACTCTCAGAGAAAACACAGCACTTTCTTAGGTCTTTCCAGAAGTATTTTATGCAAATACCAGCATATGAGAAAGCAATTTTTTGTTTCTGTTTTAACACAGATAGGTGTATCGTGCACACAGTGTTCTGTGCCTTAGCTCCTTCATTTAGCATATTTTGAAACAATGCCTTATTAATACATATACATGTTTCTTTTTAAATATCTGATGAGGGTTTTATTGTGTGGCTGTACCATAATTTACTTAGTACTTTAGGGTGTCCTCTATTTCTTCCTAGCTAACAGGATTCTGATTTTATTCAAATAGTGGATGACAATGTGTGTCAGGGATAGATGGTCACTCCCCATCCCCAGGGCCTGCATCCTATTCTTCTAAGCCTCGTGGCAATTCCATTCTCCTTACCAAAGACTGGGTTAGAAATACATATATGAGACAATTGTAGCCCATGAGATGAGAATCAAAGTTCCGGAGGGAGCTTTTTTGAAAAGGGTACTTCACTTTTTTAAGAGACACATGTTGGAAAACTCTCTCCATTTTCTATCTACAGACATGATCATGTGAGGCTATGATGTTTGGAGCTGCTGCAAGCATCTTGTAGCTTGGACAGAAAGCTAAGAGAATCTCAGAGAGGCTGGGTCACACATGACTGTCCAGAAGCTGCAGTCACCCCCATTCCTCTATGTATGATCCTTATTGTTAGAGATAATAAACGTGCATATTGTTTAAGCCAACATTAGTTGTTACTTCAAGTATGTTACTTGACCCCCCAAAGCATCCTAAATGGTACACTTCTGCAGAGAGAAGGAGACTTCCCTAATATCTCCCTGACATTATTCCCTAAATTCCCTAATATCTCCCTGGTATTCACTCCCTAGCTTCTGGTGTTTTCCCTTTCATAATGCTCAGTACACTGGCAATTATTTTGAGAAGGATGTTCATAGGAGTCCACAGTAGACAGTGAGCTTTGTTGAGGGTAGGGACTGTGGTCATCTCATTAGCAAGCATCAGCAAAGTGCCTGGAAACAAATATAGAAAACTATCACACCAATTTTTTGTGTGTATGTAGAGGTGAGGAGTATAAATATATGCATAAAAATACATAGGAAACAATACAGGAAGATCGCATAGTGGTGGTTTTATGGTGATTAAATTACAGCTGATTGTTATTTCTCTCAATCTATATATATAATACAGGGGCGCCTGGGTGGCTCAGTTGGTTAAGCATCTGACTTCAGCTCAGGGTTCATGGGTTTGAGTCCCGCATCAGGCTTTGCACTGACAATGTGGAGCCTGCTTCAGATTCTCCCTCTCTCCCTGGCCCTAGCGCATTCGCTCACACACTGTCTCTCAAATTATATAAACTTTAAAATATATATAATACATATTATATATAAATATAAATAATGATACAGAAAATATTTGTAATTGCTTCATTTGTCAGAATTTCCAGAACCAGAGTCTCTACTAGGCAGATAGATAAAAGGAAAATTTTACTACTTTGAAAGGCAACTTTGACAAACAAGTAACATGCTCATAAAAGGGCTCCTCAGACTCAAACAAACACAGAGTTCACCCAGGGGTGGCGGAGTATGCACAACAGAAAGAACCTGTGTTCCCACATTTTGAGATCTATATTTTCCTACAGAACCCATGCATGAACATATACATATTACGTAAATACAGTTGGCCCTTGAACAACATGGGAGTTAGGGGTGCATTTGAAAATCTGCATATAACTTTTGACTCCCTCAAAACTCAATTACTAAGAGCTTATTGTTGACCAGAAGGCTTATGGGTGACACAAACATAAATCAAGATAATAAATGTGCTTATTGTTTTTTGTGTACCTTGTATGTATTATACACTGTATTCTTATAATAAAGCAAGCTGTAGGAAAGAAAATGTTATTAAGAAAATTGCAAGGAAGGGAAATACATTTATAGTACTGTGCCACATTTAAAAAAAAATCCACACATAAGTGGACCCACAGTTCAAACTCATGCTGTTCAAGGGTCAACTGTATAATATGATGAGTATGACTACTAAGGATACAAACGAAGCACCATGGGAATATGATGAATGGAGTGAGCTGTCTTTTCAGACGCTCATCCACTATGCTCATACAATGTGTACATTGTTACCTTACTTGCCTGATGTTTTTCCCTCCTGTAACCTGCCTCCCTAGTCTCATCTGAGCAACTGTAAGTGCAGGTTTCACTATAATTTGCTATTAAGCACTAATTTCAATTTGGAGTCTTTCCTGTTTGTTGATCTACTAATAACAATTCTCCACAAAAACTTTCTTTGAACCTCATATTTTCTCAAAGATGTAAAGGTTCCCTTCAACGTCTGACCAACATTTCCATTGGTTAAATGCCAAATAACCAAGTTTTGACTGTATTTATATTATCTCAATAAATATTTTATGTGAATACATTCAATTGAAAATATTTTGTGCTATGTATAATGATATAAATGACAAAGAGAAAAACAATGGACCACACATAATAATGTCCTTTCGACAGAAAATACTAAATCACCATGTGTTGTCAGTTCTATTCTAGCTGTGATGAATCAGCATTCATCTATACAGATTTTTCTGGTTGTTCTTACAATGTATTTGCAAAGTTCTGTTGGAAATAAATGTGCAGCCTATGGTCCCAGAGTAAAGTAATGCTGGCTGGGACATTTGGTAATAGTGAAATTCTAGTAAAAGAAACAATGAGTAAAAGACAGGAAGGTCCTAAGCCTGCTTTATCATTTACAAAGAGTCTTCTTTTTTATTTTTGTGTTAACATCTCTAATTCAAAAGTAGTACCTACTTTCAAGCATTCTTTCTAATGCTGGCTCTGATTTTTGGATTTTTGGCTTTTAAAGAAGTTTTCCATTTGCGCTAAGTTAAAATTATTGCCATAAAGTTGTTCATATTACATTATTATTATTATTATTATTATTACTATTACTATCTGTAGGATACTCCTTTCATTCTTGATAATTGTCATTTGAACTTCTCTTATTTAAGCTAGCTGTAGTATATCAATTTTATTAATCTTTTCAAAGAAGCATGTTTGGTTTCATTTATTTTCTTGACTTTTTATCCATTTTCTAGTTCATTGATTCCCATTCTTATTTCCTTCCCTATATTTTGTTTTCTAAGATAGAAACTTAGATCACTGGTTTTAAGTCTTTCTTCTTTTGTATATAAGCACTTAAAGGTGTAAATTTGTCTCTAAGCACTGAATGTGCTCATCTCATATTTTGATAATGTTTTGATTTAATAATCAAGTTAAAATGTTTTGTAATTTTCCTTATGATTTCCTTGTTGATCCATGGCTTATTTAAAATTATCTTGCTTAATTTCCAAATTATTTGCGGATTCCTCAGGTATATTTGTATCACTGAATTCTATTTTCAGAGACATGTTGAATCTTAAGTCTGTTAAATGTATTCAGACTTGTTTTATGGCCCAATATATAGTCTACCTTCGTGAATGTTCCATAGGCATATAAAAAGAATATATATTCTTCGGGTATTAGATGTAGTCTTCCATACATGCTAAATTGGTTGACTGATAGGTTGTTCAAATTGTTTATGTATTTACTAACACTTTTGTCTAGTTTATCACTATTGAGAGAAGAGTGATGAAATCTTCAACTATTCTGAATTTATTTCCCTATGTCTTTCAATTTTTGCTTTATAATTTTGAAGCTCCTTTATCAGACATCTTTTCTTGATGAATAAGCCCTTTTATGATTATGAAATGTCCAATGTCCCTGTTTATCTCTAGGAATACTTTTCATCCTGAAGTCTACTTACCTAATATTAATACAGCCATATGAGGATTTTTTTTTTTTTTGGCTTGGTGTTTGAATGGTGTGTCTTTTTCTGTACTTTTACTTTTAATGTGTCTTTATACTCAAAAAGTGATTCCTATTAAGAGTCTATGGTTGAACCTTGCTTTTTTTTTTTTTTTGGCACTTATTGATATGGTTGGCTTTACGACCATCGTCTTTCTATTTCTATTTTTCCTTCATTCCTCTTTTCTTCCCTTTTCTCTTTTTAAAAAATTATTAATCAAGTATTTCTTGGTATTTCATTTTTTTCCTTTATTGGAGTTTTACCTATAAGTTTCCATTTTAATTTTTTAGTGGCTGCTCTGAGGATGACAATATGAATCCTTAAACATCATAACTCTAATGGCTAGAGATGAGCTACTTGGATCTCTTTCAAGAGAACCTGCATTGCTGATTGACAGCTCCCAAGTGACCATGCACCTTTGAATCTACCCATTGTTTTCTCCCTGCCTACTCCCAAAGACTGGGCACAGCAGGGATTTAGAGCCTGGCCATTCATGCCTAACACAGGATTTCTCTAACAATCTTTCCTGGGAAACTCTCTGGCAGCTTGGATGAGACTTTCTCAGAACTGTGCTGAAATGTGGGGCTCTTCTTACCAATCCTTTTCCCCCTCCTTGCACAAGTGTTAGGGCTGCATCATGATCAGAAGGCTCTTCCCATATGTGTGTCCTCCCTCTTTAAGCTTCACATGTGCTTCCCCCCAAAACCTCTTGCGTATCTACTTTCATCTGAGTGTCTGTTTCTTAGAGGACCTAAACCAACACAGATGGTATGGGTGGTAGGGTTTTAGGACCAGCTCACACTTACCTAATGGCAAGGAGCTCCCCATCCTGAGAAGAATGTGGGACACATAAAGTCACTGGCATAAGGCAGTGGCTCAATACCTAAAGACTTCTTCAGTGGTGTGCTGGGGAAAGGCCCTGACTAAAATTCAGCTTAAACTGAGTCCACTGGTTCTATGATCCACCCAATAGTCATTTTCCTTGTTTTCAAATGTAAAATTGGGACTGACATACTGGAACTTGGATCCCCTCACCACCACTACCACCACAGTGAATCCATGGGCTTGTGGGATAAGAGCTATCAAAGTGAGAAGGCCAAGTGGAAGCCTCTGAAACTGTCCTCCCTCTGGTCAAAGTAATAAATCTAAAACAACATTGAATAGATACGACAACAAAAACACAAACAGCAAAAGAAAAAATAAACTGAACATCCTCAAAATAAAAAGCTTTTGTGCTTTAAATAATACCATCAATAAAATCAAAACACACAACCCACAGGAGAAAAATTTTGCAAATCGTGTATTTGACAAGGGACTTGTATCTGAAAATACAAAGAACCTGACAACTCAATAACAAAAAGACAAATAATCCAATTATAAAATGGGCAAAGAATATAAACAAACATTTCTCCAAAGAAGATATATAATGGCCAAAAAGCTCATGAAAAGATGCTCAAACATCATTGGTCATCACAGAAATGCAAATGAAAACCATGAGATACCATTTTACACCCACTAGGGGGGCTAACATAAAAAGATAATAACAAGTGTTGTTGGGCACCTGAGTGGATCAGTCGGGTAAGAGTCTGACTTTTGATTTCGGTTCAAGATTTCACAGTCATGAGATAGAGCCCTGCATCAGGCTCTATGCTGGGCATAGAGCCTGCTTGAGATTCTCTCTCTCTCTCTCTCTCTCTCTCTCTTTCTCCTCTCTCTCTCTCTCCCTGTGTCCTTCCCCCATGAACATACAGACATGCACTCTTTTTCTCTAAAAAAAAAAAAAGAGATAATAACAAGTGTTATCAAGGATGCGGAGAAATCAAAATTCATACTCAAAACTCATACACTGTTGGTGGGCATGTAAAGAGGTACAGCCACGTGGAAAACAGTTTGGCAATTCCTCATGTGATCCAGCAATCCTACTCCTGGGTATATACTTTCAAATGAAAATATATGTCCACACGTTATTCTTAACAGTTAAAAAGTAGAAACAACCTAGATGTCCATCAACTGATGCATGGATAAATAAAGTGTGGTTATCCATACAGTGGAATATTATTTGGCAATTTCAAAAATGAAGTACTGATGCACACTATAACATGGTTAAAACTTGGAAACCACGTATTGTATGAAACCATTTACATGAAATGGCTCAACGAGGCAAATCTAAGAGACAGAAAGTAGGTTGGTGGTTGCCTGGGAAGAAGGGCAGGTGTTGGAAAAAAATGGGAGTGACAGCTAGTGGGCATGGGATTTCTTTTTGGGCTAATGAAAATGTTCTAAAAATTGATTTTGTTGATGGCTGCACAACTTTTTGAATATACTAAAAACCACTGAATGGTATACTTTGAGGGGGTGAATTGTATGTTATGCGAATTATATCTTAATAAAAGCTGTTTTTATAAAACAAAAATCTTGCAACCTGCTGTGAATATCAAAGATTAGTATCACTACTAAGGACCTAAATGATACATGGGTGGTTCCTATAATAGGTTCATTTAATTCTCCAGTCTGGTCCCTGCAGAATCCAGACAAACTTTGGAGAATGACTGTAGATGCAAACTCAACCAAGTTAATAGCCCCAGTCACCCGCTGGTTTCTGAGCACAAGAAGTCCAGAGTGCCCTGGCTACAACAGTAAACTGTGGTTTGATGGGACTCACTATGTCCCTTGGATTGAGTGTGCTTTCTTTTGGGAACTTGGACCTCTAACTTAGTAAAGTCCAGAGTTCTCTAGAACTCTATAGAGCACATAATCCTTTAGTGGGTCTTTGGAAATGATGAGAAGTGGGGCCACTCCTGCTTCTACCCCTTTGTTCCTGGACCCATGTATACTTTCTATTGCAGACAGAGCCTCATGTTGAAGTCTCTGCTTTAGTGAATAAACTGGCACCCCATCTTTGCAGACTATTGCCTGTGCCATCAGTAGGACATTCTAGTGTGCTATAAGGTTGCTTGCTTATGGACGACGTCGCAGGTGATGTAACCAATGGATCCCATGGTCATGAGTTCATTCCTACATCTCTCTCTAGAAATTGAGTCCCCTGGAAGGATGAAATGTTATGTAGATTTCTATCCCCATAAAACATGCATTCTGTAAGCCCCAGACACTTGTGCTGGCTGAGGTTCTGCAGACTGGAAAGGCAAACCCACACACAGAAGTAATTGGACAACAAATTACTAGCCCTTTCAAAATGGAAGGGGCCCAATTTAGTAAGCTTACCACAAAATGGCTATAGTCATGAAGGTTAATGGTTAGCAGTTTTATTTTCTTATAAAATATTCATTTGGTTTTGGGATCAGGGTAATTCTGACCTCATAAATGAATTGGGACATATTCTCTCCTCTATTTTTGATAAGACATTGTGTAGAATTAGAATTATTCATTCCTTAAATATGTGATAGAATTCAGCAGTGAAAACACTTGGGCCTTAAGTTTTCTTTCTTGGAAGGTTTTTAACTTCAAAAGCAATTTCTTTAAGAGTTGCAGAATTTTTCAGATAATTGATTTCTTCTTAAACTTTTGGTACTATGTATCTTTAAAGGAATTGGTCCATGAATCTAAGTTGCTGAATTTATGGGCACAGAATTCATAGTATCCCTTACTATCCATTTAATGTCTGTAGGTTCTGTGGCATCTTGATGAATTTACTGTTTTTTATTTGTTATTGTTTTTTGGGCTATATCTATTACTTTCCAGTGGTTGCACTAGGGATTACAATATACATACTTAACTTTTCATGGCCCACTTAAAGTTAGTATTAAGCCTCTTGACATAATATGTGGAAACCCTATAACAAAAAGGTTACTTTATCTTCACTCATTTATATTTTGGTTGTAATATGTATTATATCTACCTAAATTATAAATCCCACTAGTGTTTTAATTTTTCCTTTCAATAGTCATAAATATTTTAAAGAACTCAAGAGGGAAAGATGGTATGATAACCTATACTTATTCTATTGCTTCTTCATTTCTGAAGTAAAATTTACATCTGATATAATTTACCTTCAACCTAAGTAATTTCCTTTAGCATTTTCTTTAGAGTATGTCTATTGGCAGTAAATTCTCTTATTTTTCCTCAGCTTAGAATACCTTTATTACACTATCATTCCTGAGGGATATTTTTGTTAGATATAGAATTCTGAGTTGACTGTTGTTTCTTCCTTGCTACCTTAATTATGCCGTTTCATCATAGTTTTTGAAGAAAAATATTTAGCTTTTTAAGTCATTATACCTCTATACATAATGTACCATTTTCCCTGTTTTCAAATTTTCTTCATTATCTTTGGTTCCAGCAACTTGATTATGATGTGTCAGAGCGTGGTTTTCTTTGCAAAAACTCTCTTTGGGTTTTGCTGAACTTCTTTAGACTATCAATGCATTTCTTTCACTAAATTTGGAAATTTTGGTAGTTACTTCTTCAAATATTTTTTTCTACCAATGCCTTTTTCTTCTTCTTCGAAGACTTCAATGACCCAAATATTAGGCTCTTTTAATATTGTTTATAGGTCCCTAAGACTCTATTAAATTTTTTAATCTTTATTTTCTGTTCTTCAGATTAGATCATTTCTACTGCTTATCTTCAAGTTCACTAATTCTTTTCACTGTTATCTTCATTCTGCTACTGAACTCATTCAACGATTTTTTAAATTTCAGATTTTATATTCTTAAGTTCTAATATTTCTATTTCATTCATTTTTAGTTTTTAATACGTGAGAATATCTATTTTCCCATTCATTTCAAGAGTGTTTACCTTCATATAATGGAGCATAATTATAACGATTATAATAGCTGCTTTAATATAATACAGCTGTTTTACTGGTAATTCCAATATCTGCATCCTCTTGGTATTGGCACTTGTTGATTGTCTCTCCTTTTGAGAACTGGTCATATTGTTGAGGTTCGTTGTACGTAAAATAATTTTAGATGCTTTTTTTCAGCATTTATTCAATGTTTATTGATTTGAATTATGTTGTTTGTGTTCAAACTTAAATATCCATTTGGTAGTGCAAAATAGGCTCATTTTTTTAATGGTACCTTCATATTTTTTAATACTATATTTACTTTTTAATTTACATCCAAGTTAGTTAGCATGTAGCGCAAGAATGATTTCCAGAGTGGATTCTTTAATGCTCCTTATCCATTTAGCCCATCCCCTCCTCCCACAACCCCTCCAGCAACCCTTTTCTCTATATTTAAGAGTCTCTTATGTTTTGTCCCCCTCCCTGTTTTTATATTATTTTTGCTTCCCTTCCCCTGTTCATCTGTTTTGTATCTTAAATTCCTCTTATGAGTGAGACATATATTTGTCTGACTAATTTCACTTAGCATAATACTCTCTAGTTCCATCCATGTAATTGCAAATGGCAAGATTTCATTCTTTTTTATTGCTGAGTAACACTCCATTGTGTGTGTGTGTGTGTGTGTGTGTGTGTGTTACATCTTCTTTATCCATTCATCCATCGATGGATATTTGGGCTCTTTCCATACTTTGGCTATTGTCAATAGTGCTGCTATAAACATTGGGGTGCATGTGCCCCTTCAAAACAGCACACCTGTATCCCTTGGATAAATACCTAGTAGTGCAATTGCTGTATTGTAGGGCAGTTCTATTTTTAACTTTTTGAGGAACCTCCATACTGTTTTCCAGAGTGGCTGCATCAGTTTGCATTCCCATCAGCAGTGAAAAAGAGATCCTCTTTCTCCATGTCCTTGCCAACATCTGTTGTTGCCTGAGTTGTCCATGTTAGCCATTCTGAGAGGTGTGAGGTGGTATCTCATTGTGGTTTTGATTTGTATTTCCATGATGATGAGTGATGTTGAGCATGTTTTCATGTGTCAGTCTTGTTCCTGACTTTAGGGGTAAGCTCTCAGTTTTTCCCCATTGAGGATTATATTAGTGGTGGGTCTTTCATATATGGCTTTTATGATCTCGAGGTATGATCCTTCTATCCCTACTTTCTTGAGGGTTTTTATCAAGAAAGGATGCTGTATTTTGCCAAACGCTTTCTGTTCATCTATTGAGAGGATCATGTGATGTATCACATTGATGTGACATACCACAGTGATTGTTTTGCAGATATTGAACCAGCCCTGTATGTCACGTATAAATCCAATTGGTCATGGTGAATAATGTTTTTAATGTATTGTTGATCATGTTTGCTAGTTATCTTGTTGAGGAATTTTGCATCCATGTTCATCAGGGAAATTGGTCTGTAGTTCTCCTTTTAGTGGGGTCTTTGTCTGGTTTTGGAATCAAGATAAAGCTGGCTTCATAGAAAGAGTGTGGAAGTTTTCTTTCCATTTCTATTTTTTTGTTACAGCTTCAAGAGAATAGGTGTTAACTCTTATTTAAATGTTTGGTAGAATTCCCCTGGAAAGCCATCGGGCCCTGGCCTCTTGTTTCTTGGCAGATTTTTGATTACTAATTCGATTTCTTTACTGGTTATGGATCTGCTCAAATTTTCTATTTCTTCCATTTCAGTTTTTATAGTTTATATGTTTCTAGGAATTTGTCTATTGCTTCCAAATTGCCCATTTTATTGGCATATAATTGCTCATAATATTCTCTTATTACTGTTTATATTTCTGCAGTGTTGGCTGTGATTTCTCCTCTTTCATTCTTGATTTTATTTATTTGGGTCTTTTCCTTTTTCTTTTTGACCAAACTGGCTAGAGGTTTATCAATTTTGTTAATTCTTTCAAAAAACCAGCTGCTGGTTTCATTGATCTGTTCTACTATTTTTTGGTTTAAACAACATTGATTTCTGCTCTAATGTTTATTATTTCCTGTCTTCTTCTGTTTTTGGGTTTTATTGACTGTTGTTTTTCTAGCTCTTTAAGGTGTAAGATTAGGCTGTGTATCTGAGATCTTTCTTCCTTCTTCAGGAAGGCTTGGATTGCTATATACTTTCCTCTTATGACCACCTTTGATGCATCCCAGAAGTTTGGGGCTGTGGTGTTATCATTTTCATTGGCTTCCATGGACTTTTTAATTTCCTCTTTAACTTCTTGGTTAGCCCATTCATTCTTCAGTACAATGGTATTTAGTCTCCAAGTATTTATTATCTTTGCACATTTTTTCCTGTGGTTGATTTCAAGTTTCATAGTATCATGATCTGAAAATATGCACAGTATGATCTTGATCTTTTTGTACTTGTTGAGGACTGATTTGTGTCCCAGTATGTGATCTATTCTGGAGAACGTTCCATATGCACTGGAGAAGAATATATATTCCGCTGCTTTAAGATGAAATGTTCTGAATATATCTGTTACGTCCATCTGATCCACTGTGTCATTCAAAGCCATTGTTTCCTTGTTGATTTTCTGTTTAGATAATCTCTCCATTGCTGTAAGTGGGGTGTTGAAGTCCCCTACTAGTATGGTATTATTATCAATGAGTATGTGTTTGTGATTAATTGATTTATATATTTGGGTGCTTCTACATTTGGAGCATAAATGTTTACAATTGTTAGATCTTCTTGGTGGATAGACCCCTTAATTATGATATAATGCCCTCTTCTTCTCTTATTACAGTCTTTATTTTAAAGTCTAGATTGTCTGAGATAAGTGTGGCTACTCCGGCTTTCTTTTCGTGACCATTAACATAACAGATGGCTCTCCATCTCCTTAATTTCAATCTGAAGGTATCTTTAGGTCTAAAGTGGGTCTCTTTTAAACAGCATATAGATGGATCTTGTTTTCTTATCCATTCTGTTACCCTATGTCTTTTGATTGGAGCATTGAGTCCATTGACGTTTAGAATGAGTACTGAAAAATAGGAATTCATTGCCATTATGTTGCCTGTAGAGTTGGAATTTCTGGTGGTGCCCTCTGGTCCTTTCTAGTCTTTGTTGCTTTTGGTCCTTTTGGTTTTGTTTTTGTTGTTGTTTGTTTGCTTGTTTGTTTTTGACTTTTCTCCCCTCAGAGAGTCCCCCTTAAAATTTCTTGCAAGGCTGGTTTAGTGGTCACAAACTCCTTTAATTTTTGTTTGTCTGGGAAACTTTTTATCTCTCCTTCTATTTTGAATGACAGCCTTGCTAGATAAAGAATTCTTGGCTGCATGTTTTTCCAATTCAGCACATTGACTATATCCTGCCACTCCCTTCTGGCCTGCCAAGTTTCTGTGGGTAAGTCTGCTGTGAACCTGATCTGTCTTCCCTTGTAGGTTAAGGACTCTTTTCCCTTGCTGCTTTCATGATTCTTTCCTTGTGTGAGTATTTTGTGAATTTAACTATGATATGCCTTGTTGACGGTCAGCTTTTGTTCAATCTAGTAGGAGTCCTCTATGCTTCCTAGATTTTGATGTCTGTGCCTTTCCCCAGGTTAGGATAGTTTTCCGCTATGATTTGCTCACATAACCCTTCTACCCCTTCCTCTCTTCCTCTTCTGGGACCCCTATGATTCTTATGCTGTTCCTTTTTAATGAGTCACTGAGTCCTCTAATTCTTAAATCATGCTCTTTTGCTTTAGTTTCCCTCTTTCTTTTCTGCTTCATTGTTCTCCATAAGTTTGTCCTCTATATCACTGATTGGCTGCTCTGTTTCATCCATCCTTGCCACCGGGGCATTCATTCGAGATTGCAGCTCAGTTATATCATTTTTTATTTCATCCTGACTAGCTTTTACTTCTTTTATCTTTGCAGAAAGGGATTCTAATCTATTTTCAACTCCAGCTAGTATTCTTATTATCATGATTCTAAATTCTGGTTCAGATATCTTGCTTGCATCTGTGTTCAATGAACCCCTGGCTGTCATTTATTACTGTTCTTTATTTTGGGGTGAATTCCTTCATTTTGTCATTTTGAAGGAAGAAAGGGAATTAATAAGGCAAAAAAATTAAAATTACAAAATTAAAAACAACACAAAAAAATCAAATAAAGGATGCTAGATTCTAGGTGTGTTTTGGTCTGGTTATTGAAAGGAGCTTGAGAGATTAGAGAAGAAAGGAAAAGATAAGAAAAGAAAAAAAAAGGAAAATAGGAAAAAAGAAAAAAAGGAAAACGTTTGAAAATTTGAAAAAATGAATACAATGAAATAGAATAAAATGAAATGATGGAAGTAAAATAGAATTTGAAAAATTTACAAAAAAGTTAAAAATACAGGAAAAAATTTAAAAATATTTTTAATAAAAATGGAAAATAAAAATAAATTTTTTACTCTTTATGTATTCAAGAATAAGAAAATAAAAAGAAAAAAAAATTGAATAGATGGACCAGCGAACAGACTGAAATACAATTGAAATTACATCGATTTCTCCTAGAAGACAAACTATGAGGCAATTTATAGTCCATAAACTAAGCAAGCAGAGAGACTTGTGGTGTTCCTGAAGCATGAGGTTGGCCCAGTTGGGCAGGGCTTAGTGTAGCGGTTCCATTCTCCACTAGATGGCGCTGCTTAGCTCACAGGCGTGGATTGTTGTGTTGCATGTAGGGGTGTATGTGCATGCAGGGGATGGGAAAATGCTGTCACTAAGCTACCCAGTCTCTAGTGTCAGAGCTCTGTGCTCTCCCAACTGGCAATTGAGCACACCTCCTCTGTCTCTGGCTTCTGTCCACTCCCCGCTTTTACAATGTCCATGACCAAACAGTCAGGCTGCCAGGTGGCACCTCCCTCTGGAGTTTTATCCCAGATGTGACTGTGTTTCCCAACCCCTCACTTCTGAGGGACTGCAGCCTTGACCCGTTCTGACCCTCTGGGGTAGGGTCTCCCTGAGCAATGGCCGGGTGCCCCCCTACTCCCAGGAATGTTCGCGAGACTGTGCTGCTGCCGATGCCCAGAGACTGTGGCTGGGTGCTAGCCTGCCCCAGAAAAAGTTCACGTGATCGTGTAGCAGCAGTGTTTCAGGGATTATGGTAAATCACAACACACATCTAGGGCCAGGCTTCACTCTTAACATCCTTGTTCCAACACCAGTGAATGTGGCTGTTCTCCAGGGTCCACTGGGACCTTTGCCTGTGGGGTGGCCACACAGACTTTACCAAATGTCCTCCCAGCAGGGGAACCACCTCTCCCCTTGTGACCCAAGGACCCCTCGGACCTCACTCTCTGCTCCTGGGGATTTGCCCTTCCCACCAGAGCACCACTAGGTATTGAGCTATGTGGAGTTTCAGACTCTGTGCTCCGTTTATAGAGTTTCAATGAAATTTAAACCCTCTCCTTCTCCTTTCTCCCTTTTTTATTCAGTCCCTTGCATATTCTTTCTTTTCTTTCCCACTGCTTTGGTGGGGGGATGCTTTCCTGTACTCTCTTCCTGTCTCTGTCCTCTCTTTGCAAACAAAAATAGCTCCCTGACCTCTGCAGCTCCCCTCTACCCCAGTTTACCTCTCTGTGCCACATACCTGCCAAGATCTGTGGTTCAGGTTGTGAATATTGTTGTGTTAATCCTCAAATCAGTTTCCTAGGTGTGCAAGATGGTTTAGTGTTGATCTGGCTGCATTTCAGGGATGACAGACGCAAAAAAACTTCCATGCTGTTCCCCATCTTGGCCTCTCCCCAGGTGCATTTTTAATATTATGTTGTGACACTCTGGATTCTGCTAAGATCCTTAATAGCTTTACAGTTGTTTATAGCATCAATGCCCTATTACCGCATCATGGCTAAAATTAGATGTGTCAATTTTTTTTTAATTCTTGAAAAAAATAATGAGATGAATATATCTCTAATGTGATAAATAATAAAAAGCTATTTTTAATGGAGAAAATCTAGATAAACTCTCATTAAAATTGGAAACAAGACAAATAAACATTCGCCCCTATTAGGGCCAAACATTATGACAAGTACAGGCCAATCATATTAGAAGGAAAAAAGAGTAAGAGGTCCAAAAATCTTCAATACATTGAAAACACATACATTTCTAAGAAAAACACACAAAAAAAATAAGTAAAATAATAGTAAAAGTGTAAATAAATAAAACACTCAACCACTTGAGAATGTTAAAATTCTCTCCTAAGCAATATTTGTGCCAGACAAGCAATCAAAACCAGAGGCTACCAAATCTGGAATTTATTCTGGTAAAGGTAAGCCAGAAATTTAGCTTCATTTTTCCCCATATGACTATCCAGCTGACTCAATACAATTTCCTCAAGAATCTAAAATTTCCAAACTGATTTAAAATGCTATTTTCATGCCATACTAAATAGGGTAAGGGAGATCTCCTTCTCTAAACAAGAAAAACCAGAAGCACTCTAGTTGGTGCTGTTGGCTGGATTTTCAGTAACAGCTTCTCAGACATTTGCTTCAGCAATTTCTTTCCTTCCAATTCACTTTATTAAAACAAGGCTAAACAAATAAAAAATCTTCAAATGTGGAATACAGAAGAGTGACTTCTGTTTTCCTGACCAAAGTCTGGTGTGGCACCATAACAGCCTGCAGACAGGCTAGTGTTTGAGGAATGGTCAGCTACAGTCGACCATTGTTGATAGCATTAAGTAGGATGAGACTAGATGAATGTGGCAACATGGGGGTCAGTGGTGACCTTAGTAAGAGCAGTTTTATTCCAACGATGCAGGTGTGAGTTAGGTTAGAGTAGGTTAAAGAATGCATTAGAGAAGTAGACATGATGGGGACAGCTCTTAAAATGCAACTCTTAAAAGAACATTGGTTATTTAAGTGAACAAAGAAATTTAAGTCCACAACTAAAGGGGAATATGAGGCAAGACAGGACATTTTAAGGATGGAATGTACAAATGGGAATGATCCAGCAGAGAAGGGGAGATTACTGATATGCATCTCTACCATTACTCGGAGGGTATTGATTCTGGAATCAGCAATCTGACAAATAGGTACAAAGAAGCATTGTCAATTTGAGGACCCTCCTGAGGAGTCTGAAATAACTGCTGATTTGGAGTTTGCTCTTGTGGTATAGGGAGGAAGGGTGAGGGGGACGACAGGAATGTGAATGAAGGGTATATGAAAAGAAATGCATCTATTTATTGATAGGCCCTCACCATCTCTAGTCCAGATCAGTCTATTTAATAAGTGACTGTGGAGACACAAATGTTGAATGATCTTTAGGGGAAAACACCAAAATCTTTTACATTTGAATAAGACTACCATATAGACTTTAACCCAGAATTAAAGTGGAATAAGATAGGGACACCTGGGTTGCTCTATCAGTTAAATGTCCAACTCTTGATTTCAGCTCAGGTCATGATCTCATTCATGGTCTGTAAGATTGAACCCCATGTTGGGCTCCATGCTGACAGCACGGAGCCTGCTTGGGATTTTCTTCCTCTCTCTCTGCCCCTCTCCCACTCATGCGTGCTCTCTCTCATGCTCTCAAAATAAACAAACAAACTTTTAAAAAAGTAGAATAAGATAATTCCAGGTTTATAATCATCTTTTACCTCTTTGTTACCTTACATACATGTTTTTTTATAAGATAAATGGTTCTAGGACCATGTCATCATGGGGATACCGAGCTTTAACACTTTTTAAATTTTTAAAAATCTAGACAAATTATTATAAGATACATTTCAGAATATGATAAATAATAATATCATTCTAATCTATTGAAAACAATTTTTTGCTGTTTTACTGAAATAAAATTCATACTTACTCTGAATAGTATTTCTTCATTCCATTTTGGATTCAAAGTCTAAAAGACAATAAACAGAGTATAACTATTTTTTAAATATTTTTGTCATATAAAAATAAAGCAAAGTATATTAAAATGTTTTTGAATATTGCTACGTCTAACCTTTTTAATGGTTTTCGTTTGCACACTTGTAAAAATTCCATTCATTGGGTCATATAATGTCACTCTCACATATGGATCACTGTTAAAATAAAAAACATATATATAATTGTTGCTTATTCCCAAACTCAGATTGCTCAACCTATAAAAATCACAGATTTTTCCTTGTTAGCAATTTCTACAATTATTTCCTACTGTTAAAGGGAGGGTTCCTTGGCAGGAGTAGGTAATTATAGTAATTTCTGCATCTTGTTGAAAAGCTAAAGTACTGTGTTAGTGAAATAGACAAAGAATTGGAAAGAAACCTTTTAATCCAATTTAGTGATTTCCAACCTATTTCGATTTTTCAAATTTTGTTCAATTTTTATTACGTTCTTTCTTCTTTGGGGTTAAGATGGTTAATTTGATTCTTAAGACTAGCTTTGCAAGACCTCAGGTTGTTCCAAGTTATCTCAAGGGTGTAAACTGTTTTTACAAAATAAGACAAAGTGCTTTCAGTTCAAAATAATTACGTGTCATGTAACCCCTTCTACAAAGTGACATGGAAAAGAAAAATCTTGTGATACGTAAGTTTGCAAAACAAAAGACTGTACACTTTACCTGTCCCTGGTCAAATTCCTCCCATTTGCTTTGGGGATTCCAAGTACTCATGATTCTCCACCACCAACTCCCCCTCCGATTTCCTCATACAACCTTACCTCTTACTTTGACAAAAATCAAAGCCATCAGACCACTCCCAAGACCCCGGTATTTATCAGAACTCATCCTTACCCCTAACCTCAGTGATTCAGGTGTTGTGCCCCTATTTGAGGCCAATTCCTCTTTGTACATGTTCTAACCACCTGCTCTGGAAACTTCTATCATCTATTTTCATTTTTCCCTTTTGTATCTTCAGCTTTTCTTTTCACCTATGTTTTTCTAGTCACATAATTATGTTTTTAAATCACCTCCCCCCCCTTAACTCTTCCTCATTCCTCCAGCAAAGTGATCTAGATTGTCTTTCCTCCCACCTCAAACTTTCTAGGAAAATAATCTGTAATAATAATAATGACTAATATTTATATAGCAATTACTCTATGCCAGGTACCATTCTAAGCAGTTTACATATATTAACTCTTAGAATCCTTATAACTGCCTGTGAGGTAGGTATGATTATTGTTTTTATTTTGTACAGAGAGTTCAAATCATAGCAGATCATACAGCTACTAAGTGCAAGAGTGAGAACTGACACTCAAGCACCTGGCTTCAGAGGCCATGTTCTTAGCTACTCTAGCCCACCACCTCCCTTTCTTCATTTCCTCAACCCCCACTGCTCTTCAAAGTCTTAGAATCTGGTTGCCACCTCTTTCTTTCTAACCCATCCCTCTGAAAATGCTAAAATCACCAATTTTGCTAAAACAATCAACACTCTCCAGGCAATGATTTTGCTGGTCCTCTCTTTATTTAATACTACTGATTAGTTTCTCTTTGAAACTAATCTCATTTGCTTTCATGACACAACTCCCTTCTGGTTGTCCTTATACTATCCTAATTGTTCTCTCTCGGTTGCTTTCTTAGGCTCCGCTCCTACTACCTGCCAGTTAAATACTGAAATTCCCTTAAGTATTGCCCTTGGTCCTTTATTCTCTCTACCTTTTCCCTTCACAATCTCATCCATGGTTTTAACAACTAACTGTGTATTCTCAAATATAAATGTTAAACGTAAATGTAAATATAAGTATATATCCTCAATCTCACTACCCAGCTAGACCGTGCCACCTGGCTGTTTCAGAGTTGATCTTCCCTCCCCCCCACCCCACCCCCCCTTTTTTTTGCCTTTTTCCACGTTATTTATTCACAGTCACATAGCGACATGAAGGGAATAAACCAATTAGGAGTTTTTTGGAGAGAATGGGGTATGGGTGGAAGGGTGGGACTTAAACAGAAAATAATCTTATACACAGCTAGATAGAAGATTTACAGATATCTTTTTAAAAAATAGTATTCTCTGAGGGTAATGGAGTAAGATAAAATCATCATGAACAAAATAAATTAGCAACTTCTTATTACTGCGTAATAACCGAAAACAAAAGTCTTAGGAAATGATTTGCAGTTTCTGTCATGATTTACAGATACTTATGTGATATATATATTTCCAACATGGAAAAATAAAGACTAACACTGAGTAGTAGATTACCACAATGCAGAGGGAACTTGAACACATGAAAAGAGCTGCCATCTGGTAGCAAAAATATATTTACGCTGATATTAGTATCAAGATTAAAGTCACTCAAATAAGTTATGCCAATACACCAGAACTATTATTCCTAACATCATAAGAACAATTTCTTATTACTCCTACTCATAACTAAAAAGTCTAAGAGCTCTGCCCAATTTTCAATTGGCTGTTCTATCATATTATTTTTAAATTGTAAAAGATCTTTATATATATTGTGAATTAAAGGGTTCTATCAGATACAGGTTTTGAAAATATTTCCTCCCCATCTGTGGTTTGCCTTTTCCTTTTCTTAATTGTGTCTTTCAAACAACAAGAGATTTTAATTCTGATCAAGTCCATTTCAACACTTTCCTTCGTGTTTCATACTTTTTGAGTCCCGTTCAAGAAATCTTTGTGTACCCCAGTAGAGCACAGAGTTTCTCGTGTGTGTCCTCGCAGAAGTTTTATAATTTTAGCTCTTATTTTCTATATGATGTGTGATAAAGAACAAGGTTCATTTTGTGCCATACAGATAACCCACTGTTCCAGTACCATGTACTGAAAAAACTAACCTCCTTTTGTTTTTTGTTTTCGTTTTTTTTTTTAATTTTTTTTCAACGTTTTTTATTTATTTTTGGGACAGAGAGAGACAGAGCATGAACGGGGGAGGGGCAGAGAGAGAGGGAGACACAGAATCGGAAACAGGCTTCAGGCTCCGAGCCATTAGCCCAGAGCCTGACGCGGGGCTCGAACTCACAGACCGCGAGATTGTGACCTGGCTGAAGTCGGACGCTTAACCGACTGCTCCACCCAGGCGCCCCCTAACCTCCTTTTGAATTACCTTAATACTTTTTGTCGAAAAGCAATCAGCCGTGTGTGTGTGTGTGTGTGTGTGTGTGTGTGTGAACGCGCATATGTGTGTGTGCATTTCTATATTCTTTCTTCTATTCCGTTGAACAATTTATTCTTATGCCAATGCCACTCTGTTCTGATTACTGTAGCTAGTCAGGCTTGAAATTAGGTAGCATAACTTCTCCAATTTTGCTCTTTTATGAAATTGTTTTGGTTTACTCTATGTCCTTTGACTTTCCAGAAAAATAATAAAATCAATTTACCAATTTCTTTAAAAGATCTTTCTGTGGGGGAACCTGGGTGGCTTAGTTGGTTAAGCATCTGACTCTTGATTTCAGCTCAGGTCATGATCTCACGGGGTCATGAGTTCAAGCCTCACATCAGGCTCCACACTGTTAGTGCAGAGCCTGCGTGGGATTCTCTCTCTCCCCCTCTCTCTACCCCTCCCCAACTCCATCTCTCCCTTTCTCCATCTCTCTCAAAATAAATAAATAAACTTAAAGAAAAAATCTGGCTATGTTTAAAAAAAGAAAGAAAAAGAAAAGATCGTGCTGGGATTTTGACTGGGATTATGCCAAATCTACTCTATTTGAAGAGAGCTAAAACTCTAACACTAGCGAATCTTCCAATCCATGAACACAGCACATTTATCCATTGATTTAGATCTTTGATTTCTCTCAACAATGTTTTACTGGTTTTTAAAAAAAAATTTTTTTAAGGTTTATTTATTTTTGAAAGAGACAGAGAGAGCACAGGAGCAAGCGGGGGAGGGGCAGAGAGAGAGAGGGAGACAGTATCCAAACACACTCCAGGCTCTGAGCTGTCAGCACAGAGCCTGACGGGGGCTTGAACTTGTGAACTGTGAGATCATGATCTGAGCTGAGTCATACGCTTAACTGACTGAGCCACCCAGGCATCCCAATGTTTTATACTTTTCGGTGTAAAGTTTGTACAGATCTTTTGTTAAAATTATTTCTAAGTTTTTATTTTTTATGCTATTGTAAATTGATATTTTTAAAATTTATTTTCCAATTGTTCATTGATAGGGTATAAATATATAATCAATTTTGGTTCAATGAGTTTGTATCTTGTGGCCTTGTACCTTATTAGGTCTGGCAGCTTTTTTTTTTTTTTAGATTCTTTATGGCTTTCTATGTACATGATCATGTTGTCTGCAAACAGACAATTTTCTTCCTTTTTAGTCTACATTACTTTTATTTCTTCTCTTTGCCATATTACACAGCTAGGACATCCAGTACAGTGTTGAACTGACTGTAAAAGGACAAAACCTTGCCTTATTCCTGAATTTAAGTAGAAAGCATTCAGACTGTCACCACTGAGTATGAAGTTAGCTATTGTTTGTTTTTTTGTTTTGTTTTTTTCCACAATAACCTTAAGCAGGTTTAGAACACTCCCATCTGTCCCTAGATTATTAAGAGTTTCTACCACGAAGAGGTGCTAATGATTTTTTCCTTTCATTGAAATGATCATGTATTTTTCTTTTTGTCTGTTAATATAATGAACTACCTTGATTTTTTTAATGTTAATTTATTTTTGAGAGAGAGAGACAGACAGACAGAGTGTGAGGAGGGGAGGGGCAGAGAAAGAGGGAGACATAGAATTTGAAGCAGGCTCCAGGCTCTGTCAGCACAGAGCCCAACATGGAGCTCAAACTCATGAACCATGAGATCATGACCTGAGCCAAAGTTGGACAATTAACCGACTGAGCCACCCAGACACCCCTTGATTAATTTTTGGATGTTAAATGAATCCTACATTTTATTCTTAGCTTGCTGTGATTTTTTTTTTTTTTTTTTTACCGTGAACAGGTATTGGATTTGTCAAATGTACTTTCCATACCTACTGAAGTGAAAATGTGTTTTTATTTCTGTACCATATAAATATGATGAATTATATTGATAGATTTTTTTTCTTAATGTTTACTTATTTGAGAGAAAGGCAGAGAGAGAGAGAGAGAGAGAGAGAGAGAGAGAGAGAGAGAGAATCCAGAGCAGACTCTGTCCTGACAGCAGAGAGTCTGATGCGGGACTCAAACTCACAACTGTGAGATCATGGCCTGAGCTGAAGTTGGATGCTTAACTGACTGAGCCATGCAGGCACCCTTGATAGATTTTTTTTTAAAAATCAGATCATTTATTATTGTGTAACTAATCGTTGAAATCCTTAAGATGAACTGGATGCTGCAACAGCTGCTTCTTGGGTTTAGGTGTTGTTCCTTCATGAAATCCATGCTTTCATCTACTGGGATACAATTTTTAGGTGTCTCATCCAACCAGTCCCAGTGGTATTTCATCTTTTAGCCTTGGCGCTCCAGTTATACTTTCTCTTCCACTTGGCAGGACAGCCACATCTGCCACAGGTCAACTTCTGAAGGCGGTAGGCCTTAGAAACACAATGGCGGCAAACTATGTGCATTTTACTGTGATGCTTTCCAAATGACGACATCCCTTTTGTCATCTTGCTTCTGTGGCCAAGGCCAAAAAGACTGAAAGTGAAGGCACTTCCACTATATCCTACATTGATAGATTTTTTTTTTTTTTTTAATGTTGAACAAACCTTACATTTCTAGGAAAATGCCTACCTGGTCATATATTGTTATATATCATTCAATATAGGGCTACTCAGGCTTTCTATTTCTTCTGTGATTGATTTTGGTAATTTGTGTCTTTCAAGAATTTTGTCTATTTCATCTAAGTTGTGTCCAATTCTTTATTAGCATGAAGTTGTACACAGTATTCCCTTTTTGTCTTTTTCAATTCCATAGGCTCTACAGCAATCCCTCTGCTTTCATTCCCATTATGGTAATTTGTGAATTTGTGCCTTCTCTTTTGTTCTTGATCAATATAGCTATAAGTTTAAAATTTTTATTGGTCCCTTCAAAAAATAAGCTTTTGACCTCAATGACTTAAAAAAAATTTTTTTTTAATGTTCATTCAGTTTTGAGAGATAGAGACAGAGTGCAGGTGGGGGAGGAGCAGAGAGAGAGGGAGACACAGAATCAGAAGTAGGCTCCAGGCTCTGAGCTGCCAGCCTAGAGCCCGATGTGGGGCTTGAACTCATGAACTATGAGATTACGACCTGAGCCAAAGTCGGCTGCTTTACTGACTGAGCCACCCAGATGCCCCAACCTCAATGATTTTTTCTATCATTACGCATGTTCTACTTCATTAATTTCTGTCGTTACCTTTATTATTTTCTTCCTTCTGCTTACTTTGGAATTAATTTGCTCTTCTTTTTCTAATTTCTTAAGATCAGAACTCAAATCATTCATTTAGATTTTGCTTCTTTTCTAAGTTAGGCATTTCCAAACTATACATTTTCCTCTAAATATTACTTTAGCTGCATCTCACAAATTTTAATATTGTGTATTTTCATTTTCATTCTGTTCAAATTTTTTCCTAACTTCTCTTGTGATCCCTTCTCTGACTCATATTATTTAGAAGAGTATTGCTTTATTTCCAAATATTTGGGTTTTTCAAAACATCATGTTACTCATTAACAACTTTATTTCATTGTTATCAGAGAACTTCCTATATATAATTTCAATGTTTTCAGAATTCCTGAGACTTGTCCTAACATGGTCTATGTTGGTGAATGTACCATGCACACTTCAAAAGAATGTGAATTTTGCAGTTGTTTATTGTTTTATGGCCCAAAATATTATGACTGACAGGCTGTAGGGTAGCTCCTATTATCTCCACCTCCTACTTTTCATGCCCTTTTTGGTATCCTCCTCTTAAATGTGGGAAGAACCTATGCATCCTAACCAATCCTAAAATACATTATGGAAAAACTGACAAAATGTATATGATTGCATTACAAAAGACTATGTATGCTTGGAGACCCCCGCCTTTGCTAGCTTTGAAAAAGCAAGATGTTAGCTTGTGAGCTGCCATATGAAGAAGGTCATAAGGCAAGGAACTTAGGGTCTCCTCTGTCTGACAGCCAGCAAAACTGAAACCGTCAGTCTGGCAGCCTACAAGGAACTATATGCTATTAATAATCACATGAGTTTGAAAGTGGACCCTTCCCCAAGTAAGTCTCAGATGAGGTCATACCCCTGGCCAATACCTTGATTGCAGCTCTATGAGAACCTAATGTAGACAACACAGCTAAAGCATGAAAGGATTCTGACCCACAGAAACTATGAGATAATATGTGTGCATTCTTTTAAGCTGCTAAGTTTATGGTAATCAGAGTCATGCAGAAATAGATAATATATTTATGGGCTATGCTAGTTTATGTACTATGTCCACCTGAAAAGAATGTATACATGCAATTGTTGGAAATAGTGTTCCTTATGTTGAAGTTGTTCACAATATTGTTCAAATTTATGTTTTTGTTGATTTTCTAATCTAGTTGTTTCATCAACTGGTGAGAGAGGTGTTAATGTCTCCAACTATGATTATGGAATTTTTTATTTGTCCTTTTAATTCTGTCCAGCTTGGCTGCAAAATATTATGTTGCATATTATCATGCATAACATTATGCATATTATTTTCAAGTTCTGTTATCAGGCACATATTTATGATTGTTTTATAATTTATTTATGATTTATGATGGTTACAGCCTCTTGTAACCTCCTGGTTACAGACTCTTTTATTGTTATGACACGTCTACAAATACTTTCTGGTGTTGAAATCTATTTTATCAGATATTAATAAATCTACATCAGTCTTTTTACACTTACTGTTTGTATGGCATATTTCTTTGGATGCATTTTATTTCACCTTAGCTGTGCCTTTATTTTTTAGATGCATCTTTTATAAACAACATGTAATCGGGTCTTGTTTTTCAATCTATTCTAACAACCTCTGACTCTGCCTCATATTTGCCTTAGTCCATTAATGTTTAATGTTATTATTGATAAGATTGAATTTAGGTCTACCAATTTATTATTCGTTTTTATTCTTTTCTTTCCCTCTTTTTTTTCTTTTCTTGATCATTTACTCATTTCTTGGCCTTTTAATTATTTATTTTCTCAGGAATTTCATTTAAAAATATCTTTTGGTTTTTCTATCTATAATCCTTTACATTATATTCAGTGGCTTATCTAAGTCTTATAAAACACACCCTTAATTTTTTATTCCACTTACATTTAATATTGTACCACTCTACTAAACAGGTCCATAACTGTGTTGAGGAGCAGGAACTGGTGTATTATATTAAGAATGTGCAAATTATGATGTGCTGAGTGAGGAGGAATAAACCACCCGCATGGAGTTGACAGGTAGCTCCTCAGCATGTGAGCTCCTGCTTTGGGGAAGTGAAAACCTCAGGGTCATTTTGATTGAAGGCAGTTTTAATATACCCACACAAAGGAAGTAAGTCACAAGATTTGTTACTTAGAGATCCCAGAAACAGGAGGAAATGGGGGGGAGGGGTGGTGGAAGGGAAAGCAATGAGCCAGAAGGGCAGTCTTCCATTACCAAGTCATGAGTGAGTAAGTGATAAAGAACAAGGTAGCAACCACCTATTACTTATACGGTGATTGGGGTGGACGTCACTAACTTTTTGTGGTCTTAACTCTAAGTGGTTATTTTAAAAAGGTGCCCTGGAGAACACACAGGGGGAACTTGTGATAGAAATCCTGAGCTCAGGTCCTTATCTAAATGTCCAGACCCTGGGTGTGAGCAGGGTTGTCATAATGTAAAATGCCCAGGAGGCAACTAAATTCAGTTGTTTTTCTTTCATCACAATAACCCACACCCATTCCTGTCCTTTAAGCTATAGTTGTTATATATATTCCATCTACATATAACATAAATCCTGTAAGAAATGTTGTAATTTGTGATTTAAGCAGGCATACGTTTTATTTTTTTTAAGTTATGATAAAAACAACATAAGGTATTTTTCATATTCCCAGATATTTACCATTTCCTTATTCCTTTCTGAGGATCTGTGTTTCCATCTATTATCATTCTTTTTTAGCTGGAAGAACTTCCTTTGGCTCTTCTTATACTGCAGGTCTGCCAATGATAAAACCTTATAGTTTTCTTTTATCTGAAAGTGCTGTTATTTTGTCATCATCCTAAAGGACATTTTCACCGAATACAGAATTCTGGATTGACAACTGTTATTCTATTGTTGCATTTTCTTCTGGCCTCCATAGTTTCTTGGGAGAAGTCAGCCCTTAACCAAATTGGTAGTTCCCATGCACGTAATACGTCATTTTCTTCTCTTTCTTCTGTCAGGATTTTTCCTTATACTCGTCTTTCAACAGTTTGGCTATGATGTGCCTCACTTGTTCCTCTTAGTGTTATCCTGCTTGGGATTTCTGGATACTATCTATTTGTATCTTTCATCAGATTTTTAAAAATTGGCCATTCTTTTTTTTTTTTTTTTTAATTTTAGAGAGAGTGTGAGCAGGGGAGAAGGGCAGAGGGTGAGAGGAAGAGAATCCCAAGCTCAGCCATCATTTCTTAAAAAATGTTTTGCCTCAGGTGGCTCAGTCGGTTAACTGTCCAACTCTTGATTTTGGCTCAGTCGGTTAAGTGTCCAACTCTTGATTTTGGCTCAGGTCATGAAATCATGATTCATGAGTTTGAGCCCCATGTGTTGGACTCTACACAGATAGTACAGAGCCTGCTCGGGATTCTCTCTCTCCCTGTGTCTACCTCACCCCCACTCACATTCTCTCACTCTCTCTGTCAAAATAAATAAATAAACTTAAAAAAAAATTTTGCCTCTTCTATTTCTAGGACTCTAACTACATGTATGTTAGACTGTCTGATATTCTGTAACAAATCCCTGAGTCACTGTTCATTTAAAAAGTTTTTTTCAATCTTTGTCTCTGTCATTTTCTAATTGGAAAATAATCTCTACTGATCTAATTTTAAGGCAATTAAGTCTTCCTCTTCATCGGCATTCTGCTGTCAATTCCACCAAGACTTTTAATTTCAAATATTGTATTTTTCAGTTCTAGAATTATTTTTTATGGTTTCTATCTCATTCCTGAAATTTTCAATCTTTACTGGTATAATATCAAGTATAAGCATGCTATTGAGACGTGTTCCATTTTCCTGGTTCTTTATAGATCATATAATTTTCAATTATATCCTAAACATTATAAATATTAAGTTGTGGAGACTCTGGATTCTGCAATTTTTCTCTGATCATTATTTGTTTTCTTTTATCATATAATTAATTATCTTATTTGGACAAGAACTACAAACCATGTTTCTTGGGCAACAACTCTTATCTCTATTCAGATCTTTTTCTTTATTTTTAAAAAATTGTTTAAAGAATGTTTTATTTATTATTTTTGAGAGAGAGAGAGAGAGAGAGAGAGAGAGCATAAGTTGGGGAGGAGCAGACAAAGAGGGAGGCAGAATCCAAAGCAGGCTCCAGGCTCTGGGCTGTCAGCACAGAGCCTGAAGCGGGGCTCGAATTCACGAGCTGTGAAATCATGACCTAAGGTGAAGTTGAACGCTTAACCAATTGAGCCACCCAGGGGCCCCAGATTTTTTTACTTTAGTTGAGATGCTTTGAATCTGCTATCACATGTGTGATTCAGGGTCAGCAGATGTCCATCGGCACAGTTTGGGAATCTACTCTCTGTGTCTTTCCCTTCCAGAATCCCCAACCTTGCTATGTGATAGTTCAGATAGCAACGAATTTAGTAAAACACCAATTGGAAATATAATCATTCTGCCTTACACAATAATTTACCTATTAATAATATTATTTAATTATGCAGGAAACCAAAGTTTAGAAAAAATTAAATAACCAGTGCAGTTTTAAAATTACAAACCGACTTGATATACTTACCTAGCTCCCAAGATATCCTTTTTGGCAAGGCCTATTCCAGCTATCACTTTGACCCTCACAATTCGGGAATTTTCCTAAAATACAAAAATTTATATACTATTTTCATGTACTTTATAACCTATCTAAGACACATACCTTTAAATATATATATATCTCAAATAAAGTATTCAGGATATTAAAATTACTTGGAGGAATCTTTTTTAAGAATTAATCTGATTAAAAAGATATGAGAGAAAATAAAAAACTATATTGTTATTTGTGGATAACTTGATATATACAAAGAAAACACAAATAAACTAGTGTTAAACTATTACATTAAGACCTTACCTTTGCTTCCAAGAAAATTTACATACAAATTCCTAGTAGCAATATTTATCATTGTTGCTATGTACACAATAAAAATCAAGAGCTTATAATCATTTGTAATAACTATTCAAAAGGTAATTTTTTTAAAGTTTTTATTTAAATTCTAGTTAGTTAACATTCAGTGTAATATTACTTTCAGGTGTACAATTCAGTGATTCAACACTTAAATAAAAAAAAAACAAAAAACAAAAAAAAAACACCCGGTGCTCATCACCACCAGTGCGCTCCTCAATCCCATCCTATTTACCCCATCCCTACCCCCACCTCCCCAGATGGTTATTTATAGTTAAGCGTCTGTTTCTTGGTCGTGTCTCTCTTTTTTTCCCTAGGCTCATTGTTTCAAAAATCTCACTCAATAGATTGTACAGTAAATAAAACTATAGTATATTGATACTGTAATATATCAAGTACTAAATATCCTAGGTATTATATACTGTTATGAGGTTTAATATAAGAATGTCTTTTGAGATACATATTGAAATACTTAGGGATAAAATGTGATAGAGTACAATTTACATTTAAATGGCTAAGCAAATAAAATGTTGAATGTGAATGTGTGTGTGTGTGTGTAAATAAAGGAATAAGTAAAATGTTACCAATTTGTGGATCTAGCTGAGGGTTATACAGGTGTTCACTGCACTATTTTAACTGTCCTGTAGATTTTAGGTTGTTTGAAATTAAAAGGTGAGTAAGAAAATATTACAAAACAGAATGCTTATTTTTAAAAAATTCCCAAGTAAGCAAAACTATTAGACACAGAGAAATAAAATTAATAAGAAATGTAAAACACTTTTATGGATAAAATTATAAAAACTTATTGAAGAACACAAAAAAGACTTAAGTAAATGAAGAAATTTACTGTGTTCATGGATGGAATTATTCCAATTATTGTCTGTTTTCTCCAAAGTAACCTATAAATTCAATACAATTCTAACTCCCTCACCCCCAAATTTTTTCATAGGTTTTAACAATTGTAAAATTAATAGGTAAGAGTAAAAATGAGTAAAGAAGTAAACAATAACATTCAACCACTATCTTATCTTATATACAGAAACAAACTGCAACTACGTTAAAGTCTAAAAGCAAAAAAAGAATACTTTAAAATTTTCATAAGAAATTTTAGAATATTTCTATGACAGTGGGGTAGGAAAGATTTTAAAAAATACAAACTCTAATGGGAAAAGTGGTTAGATTTGATATTAAAATTATATACCTTTTGCAAGAGATGCCATGAACAAAATGAGAAGTCAAGGGGACAGACAAGGTGTTAGTATCTAAAATGTGTGCCACTGACAAATTACGATTATCTAGAATCCATAAAGAACTCCGAAAAACCTGGGGGTGAAATATAAACAGTCTAAGACAAGAAATCATAGAGAATGTACAGTTAATACATGAAAAGATATTCAATCTCACCAGTAATCAGGGAGAAATCTAATACACTGTTGTTAGGAAGTATACATTGAAGATTCATTTTGAAGAGAAATTTGGAAAACCTACTAATGTTCTAAATTAATAACTCAGAAATTCTACTTTTAGGTCTAGTCCCTAGATAAACTTTCACTCACGTACTCAAGGACATAAGCACAACAGCATTCACAGGAGTATTTCTAAGATCAAGAAATATGAAATAAGTGTTGCCCAGCAGAGAGCAACCTCATGGATTCTATTATACAATCATTCCATCATCAAGTAGTCAGTCATATTCCCTTCTGAGCAGAGGTCTGGAAAGGAGGTAATACACATATCACAGAATGTTTATTTCAATCTTCTTCTATTTCTAAATGCTTACAACCACCCTCATTCCTGGAAGTTCACTGAACAAATATGATAATGGGAATATTCTATTAGCTCTAAAACAGATGATAAATTCAGATAATACAAAAATCTTTACAAAAGATGCTAGATAAAATATGTTTCCTCTATCCCTAAATAGAACTAAATACAGAGCTGATGGTGCAAGAAAGAAGGGAAATCCTCAGGTATCAGAAGAAAGATGGAATTAAAAACCAGAGAGAAAAATATGTGAACTGAAATTTCAGTTTTCTGCAGGGACTGATTCCCAAAAAACTGAAAAGATCTGCAGTCACTCTTCCTGGAAAGTCCCACTGACTAAATAGGCCCATTAAAGGATTCTACTGGCCCCAATAGCCACATTTTTACTATACCACTTGACTGGGAAATGGCTGCACTTTATTAGGTACTGATCTCCCACACTGAATTCTGAAAATCAGAACACTTTTCTGAGATGACTTAATAAATAAATACAAACATTTTCAAGTGGTCAAGTGTAATGAAAAGTGCCATCAGCAAATAATGTTATTTGAAAATCCCAACTTTTGTAAACACAGACAAGTGTTTATAATTTAGATATAAATTTAATCGAGGAAACAATCTGAAATAGTTAATCCATATTGGTGAAGCCTCTACTGAAAAAACCCCCCAGAAGTCTCCTGGAGAAAAACGTAACAAGCATTCATTTTAAAAATTCCAGGGGATGATAAATTATTCACAGTGACAAATACATTTGACTTTTAAACCTTCTTGCATTTCCTTCCACAAAAATCAGAACTAGTTATTTTCGATGCTGCTGGTGTTAATGGATTCGTGAAGCTATACTGACTTGAGATTTTTGTCATAAAATTAAATAAGAAATGCCCTTTATTTTCACATTTCCATTCACATCTGTGCATTTTACAAATTAATGTTAGAAAATTGTCAAAATGGGGCTTTGCAATCACATCCATAAGCAGATCATACCTCACATCATCTTTGAAAATGAAGAGCATAAATGCAACTAGAAACTAAACTCTTCAATAATTTTGGAAACATGATATTCAAAGTACTGTTAATAGAAACTTGGACAGTGCTCAAATGAGGAAAAAAGAAACAAAAATTAAACAACTCTTCCTTATTCAAAACGGAAACAGACCACAGCTGTTTGCTAAAGTTTGAGTTTCCCCTCCACTCCTAAGAGAGCTTTCCTGATTTTTGAAAGTGAAATGTAAAAGTCACAAATGGCAGGCAAAGGTATGCGGCTTTTCTCAATGACAGTACCCAATAAAATGGTAATGTGTTATCTATGCAGGAGGCTACAGTAATTAAAAGCAGCTTTCCAGACCTGAGATTTTCTCCACAATTCATGAAAATAGCTACCAACTGCTCCTTAATCTTTTGTCAATGCCCCCATTTCCAGGAATAGGAAATGTAGAGCTGTCCTGTATCACCTGAGCAGTCATTTAAAATGTATTATTATTTTTTCGTCAGGCTCTGGGCTGATGGCTCAGAGCCTGGAACCTGTTTCTGATTCTGTGTCTCCCTCTCTCTCTGCCCCTCCCCCGTTCATGCTCTGTCTCTCTCTGTCCCAAAAATAAATAAACGTTGAAAAAAAAAATTAAAAAAAAAAAAAAAAGAAAAAGGGGCGCCTGGGTGGCGCAGTCGGTTAAGCGTCCGACTTCAGCCAGGTCACGATCTCGCGGTCCGTGAGTTCGAGCCCCACGTCAGGCTCTGGGCTGATGGCTCAGAGCCTGGAGCCTGTTTCTGATTCTGTGTCTCCCTCTCTCTCTGCCCCTCCCCCGTTCATGCTCTGTCTCTCTCTGTCCCAAAAATAAATAAACGTTGAAAAAAAAAATTAAAAAAAAAAAATAAAATGTATTATTATTTTTTAATGACAGGGGCACCTGGGTGCCTCAGTGGGTTAAGCATCCGACTCTTGATCTTGGATCAGGTCAAGCCCCACCCGTGTGGGCACTCTGTGCTGACAGCAAGGAACCTCCTTGGGATTCTCTCTCTCCCTCTTCTGCCCCTCCTTGCTCCTGTGCGCACATACTCTATCTCTGTCTCTCAAAAGTGGATGGACATTAAAAAAAAATACATATATATATATATAGAGAGAGAGAGAGAGAGAGAGAATCATTTAATGACAGAAAATAATTATAATGTTAATTGGAAAAATCAGGATGCAGAGTGATATTTATTCTGTGATAACTGAAAAAAGATATGCAGATGGATGAAGATTAGAAGGAAATATTTAACAGCGATAATAACTATTAAAATAATGAGATGATGAAGGTTTTTCTTTAACTTAAACTTTTTGTAAATTTTATAACTTTTATAAATTATAAATTTTTAAGTCATAATTTATAACTTTTTTAAGTTATAACTTTTTGATAAATTTACATTGAAGTTTTTTCTTTAAGAAAGGCCTGCCTTTTCCTCAAAGTCAAAATGCCATCTTTTCAAAAAGATTTCATAGTTGAAATGAATTTTCCCCTCTCGATGTTAAAGCCCACTTTTACAGCACTTATCACATATGGTCTTGTATCTGCGGAGATAAACGATGTGTCTTTCTGCACTATTAAAATTGTGGTATTTTTAGGCTCAAAAGCTAAGGTCTTAAAAAAAAAAAGAAAAAAAAAATAAAATTGTGGTATTTTGAAGCTCAGGAAACTTATCTTTTCATTATCTTTGTATCCTCTGTGAAACTCAGTAGAATACTTGGCACATAGCAGAGGCTAACAAATTCTTGATTAACCACAAAGCTTTCTGAAGTAGCTGAAAGAAGGATTAAGGCATTTTATCAAGAAAGGAAAAGTTTGTACAGTGAGCCCAGAACACTGGCTGCCAGATCTATACCCACAAAACAGATGACTGGAAGACTTCTCTTTGAGGAAACTGAATGATGCCAGGGAGGGGAGGAACCAAATGTTGTAAGTACTTATATGTGAGAACCTCACAGTGAAATGACAAGTTCAGATAACCCTATCATGCTATACTCCAGTCAAAAGTACCTGCCTACTGTACAGAGGATGTATATTAGCAAATGATAGAATAAATTAGGGAGGAGGAAGACAAGAGATTACAGAAACAGGAGCTCCAACACAGAAAAAAAGATAAAGGGGATTCTCACAATAAGGGCAAACGGAAGCCTGCAGGTGATGGCTACACATCAGGTGTAGAGTGCAAGCAGTTCAGATAGAATGCGATGTGGCAAGAGGTTGTCTCTGACAAGAATGAAGAAAAAGGAATGGATAGCTCTATATACACATACATACACTCAATGTCATATATATATGACATTTACATTGAGTAGTTTCAAAACTCTGTCAGACAGTTTGCAAATTTGTGACAAGTATACAGAAAACTAAAGCAAGGGGCACCTGGGTGGTTCAGTGGGTTCAGCCTCTGACTCTTGATCTTGGCTCAGGTCATGATCTCACAGTTCGTGAGTTCAAGCCTTGCATTGGGCTCTGCTCTGATGGCAAGGAGCCTGCTTGGGATTCTGTCTCTCTTTCTCTCTGCCCCTCCCCCACTTGTGCTCACTTGTTCTCTCTCTCTCTCAAAATAAATAAATGAACTTAAAAAAAAAACTAAAGCAAACAAAAAATGTGCCATAATTATAAACATGGCACAATGGTTCCAACATGAATAATACTATATTCACATAATGTAATAATATTGCATATTTATTTAACAAAAAATGACTAGAGTTGGAAGGAGGGATGTACTTTCTTTTTTCTTTTCTTTTTTTTTTTTTTTGGCAACATGTTATATAATTTATGGTGACCATATTTTCAAAACTAAAAATCTGAACCTATGACTGCCAGAAGTTTTCTTCCTCTGGTGTGTAAATTTACTTGAAACCTGTTACAAAATTGTAAATGCTAGATCACTCTTACTGGAAAATACATAAAGTGAGGATTATCCCAGTAAGGGTGGAGTACATGACTCCTATATATTTGCTATGCATGGTCAAAGATCCTAAGAAGCGTCTGGCATTAATAATCATAATAAACTAGAATACTCAAAATCCTTAGATTTAAGAGAGAGCTGTGGTTCTCAAAGTGTATTCCCTGCACCAGTAATATGAGCACCACATGGCAATTTATTAGAAACACAAAAGTTCAGGCCCCATACCTACTCAATCAGGCAGTGGTGGAGCCAGTAGCCTGTGTTTTAACAAAAGTTGATATGCACAGGTAAAGAGCAAGAAGGTAAAAAAGGGAAGTGCTGTAGTTAATGCAGTTGCGGGACTATTTCCCTTCTCAAAAACTACCACTTAACTTATTCAATCAGTACTGTATAGTTTCCAAAAAAATAACAGCTCATCATCACTTCACATTTTAACACTACTCTTATATGTGATGGCACCATATACGTTTATACACAAAATGCCTCTGGAAAGATACACATCAAGCTAATAACCTATACTTGTGGAAAAGATACTTTCATAAGATGTGTAGATGAATGTTCACAGTAGGTTTATTCATAAGAGCCAAAAGCTGGAAACAATGGAAGTATCTGTCAGAGGGAAAATGGATAAACATCTGGTTTATTCATACAATGGAATACTACTCAGCAATAAAAAGAATGAGTTGCTTATACAAACAACCACATGGGCAACTGAAAAGCATTACATTAGACAAAAGGAGCCACACACAAAAGTGTACACACTGTATGATTCCATTTATATGAAATTCCAGGACAGGCAAAACTAACCCATGGTGATAAAAGGTTGTCTCTGGAGAGTGAAGTGGGGAGTTGACTGGAAGAGAGCCCAAAGGGACATTCTGGAGTAATAGAAATATTCTAGATCTTAACTGAGTTGTGGGTTAGACATGTTGAAAAGCACTGTACTTTGGGGCATCTGGGTGGCTCAGTTGGCTAAGCGTCTGACTCTTGATCTTGGCTCAAGTCATGATCTCACAGTTCATGGGATTGAGCCCCACGTCGGGTTCCGTGCTGACAGTGTGGGGCCTTCATAGGATTCTCTCTCTCCTCTCTGTCCCTCCTCTGCTCATGCTTTCTCTCTCTTAAAATAAATAAACTTAAAAAAAAAAAGCACTGTACATCTAAGTGTACTTTAAAATCATGCATTTCACTGTTTGTAAATTTTACTCCTCTCCCCGCTCCCCCCAAAAAGAAAAAAAAATCAAAATAAAGATGTTTTCAGACAAAAACAAAACCAAGGAAATGTATTATCAGCAAACACTCACTAAAAAAACTTCTACAGGATACACCTCAGGCAGAAAAAAGTGATCCTACATGGAAAGCCAGGAGATGTGACAAGAAATGAAGAAATAATAAGTAGGGAAAAAGTTAAGTATGTGAGGAACAAATATTAACATTAAAATGTCAATGATGATGATGGTGTGTGTGCGTGTGTGTGTGCGCATGTGTGCATGTACGCACACATGTTTAGTGAGTTTCCATTCCACTGGGGATCCAATTCAAAATCCTTAATGTGACTTTCAGGCGCTGCCTGCCTGGGCTCTGCTCTTCTCTCCTCTCCAGATTTATGTCCTGACACTGTCCTTTCTCCTCCACCATTCTAGTCTTCTTTATGTTCCTCTCCATCTCATCTTCTGCACATGCGGTTCTGTTTACCTGCAAGGCTTTTTGCCTCACTCTTCACCTGGCTAACTCCTATTCATCCTTAGGTTCAGTTTAAAGATGACTTCCTCAGTCTTTCCTTAGACTTTCTCCCCTCCTTCATACCATGCAAGATTAATTCATCTTTCCTGTTATATGTTTTTATCTCACATTCTTTCTCCTTCATAACATTTATAAAATGTTTGTGTGATTACATAATTACTGTCCTTCTCTTCCTGTAGGCTGTGAATTCAGTGAAGTCTGCCTTTCATCATTATCACCTCATGGCCTGATCCAAATGCCTTACACATAGTCACTGCTGGACAAATATATTTTAAGCAAATACAGAATTCAAGGTCTACCTAAAACCTATTAACAACAACAACAAAAAGACAGAAGATATGGAAGAACATAAAAACAGTTACAAGTTAATTTTGCATGTTACATTTATAACCTTCCTAAGAAAGAGACTCTTTCTGTTAAATTCTTTTATTTAGGCAACTATTTGCAGCAGGACACTGGAAAGACCAAGTCTTTAGTATTAATGAAATCTGAGATTCAAGTCCAGATCTGCTACCTAATAGGACTGAGTCCTTGAGCAAATCACAATCTCAGACTCCTCATCTGTAAAATGGGGATAACACTATCTACATTTGCAAAACTGATTCAATGGTTATAACTGAAGTGTGAGGGGTGCCTGGGTGGCTCAGTTAGCTAAGCGTCCGACTCTTGGTTTCAGCTCAGGTCATGATTTCACAGTTTGTGAGTTCAAGACACTCATCAGGCTCCATGCTGACAGTGCAGAGCCTGCTTGGGATTCTCTCTCCCGCGCTCTGCCCCTCCCCTACTCACTTTCTCTGTCTCTATCTCAAAATAAATATACTTAAAATTTTTTTTTCAACGTTTTTTATTTATTTTTGGGATAGAGAGAGACAGAGCATGAACGGGGCAGGGGCAGAGAGAGAGGGAGACACAGAATCGGAAACAGGCTCCAGGCTCTGAGCCATCAGCCCAGAGCCCGACGCGGGGCTCGAACCCATGGACCGTGAGATCGTGACCTGGCTGAAGTCGGACGCTTAACCGACTGCGCCACCCAGGCGCCCCTTAAAATTTTTTTTTAAATAACTGATGTATGAGAACATGTGACCTGGTACTTGAAATACAGCAGACACTCGATTAAAGGCAGCTCTGATTATATTTAGGTTGACTCTTTTACTTTGAGGGAGAATATTTTCATTAAAACATCTTTATGCACTGGCATGATTGTTTGCATTCGTTGCCACAGCATATCTCAGATGGGGGAAGCCAAACATTTGGGTCAGGTCATGCAGTTATGATGTTGCACCACAGACATATTTATTCCTCAAGACTTCAGGAAAGTCTTATCAAAACCTTTTTTCATTTTGCTGTGTCTTTCTCCCTGCATTTATCTACCGACTTCTCCTACCTTCTGCATTTGTTTATCCTCTTAAAACTTTGATAGGATTAGCAAGGGAGCCACACAGAGAAGGGAGAGGCCAGTAACACTGATGGCCACAGAATTCAGTAGAACAGTGGGTTTAGCAACTCAAATCAGCAATCTCACATTCTCTAGGTACTGTAAAATATGAATGCCAGACACAGCTAGGGGATGGTCACCCCATCAGCTGATGTAAATATCCTGCTCTGACAGATGTCAAATACCTATGCCAGATCACAGAGAATGACAGAGCCAGAATTCCAGCCTAGTCAATAGAAATTCAATTTTCTATACCCCTATGCACCGTAAATGACTTATTTACAGGTGCCTTCCAGCTCCAAGATTCTATTCCTATATGATATATGAATTGCTAATAGTTACCTGTAAAATATATATATATATACACACATACATTTAATCCCTTCTAACCTTCTCTTTTTGGTGCAGAGGAGTCACCGTCAGGCCCACCTTAGGCAGGGGTCAGGGGAGGAGGGAGTTTCATGGAAGTGCATGGTCAACATGCTCAGCAGCATGGGGGACTAGAGGAAAAGGGAGGTGCCATACAGAGATGCATCAGTGGGTACCCAATGGCTTGGGACACAGAGGAGGTTGCACAAAGTTGCAACAGCAGTACTATAAAAGCTGAAAGTGGGGGTGCACAAGTGGCAGACAGAGAAGATGCTTGCATGATTGGGAAATTAGGTACACAAAAAACATAAGTAAATGAATTGGGAAAATATGTAAATATAGTGAGACTAAGAAAAGTAAGAATTTTCATTGGTAGAGAAGGTACTTATGACTGGAAAGAACCCTGAGGCATGATATTTTAAATTGAGAAAGTGCTATGCATTAATGCTTTTTATTTATTTACTTTTTAATGTTTATTTATTTTGAGAAAGAGAAAGCATGTGCGTGAGCAGGGAGGGGCAGAGAGCATGAGAGAGAGAAAGAATTCTAAGCAGGCACCACATTGTCAGCACAGAGCCTGATGTGGGGGTTGATCTCAGGAATGGTGAGGTCATGACCTGAGCCAAAATCAAGACTCTGGCGCTTCACCTACTGAGCCACCCAGGTGCCCCTGAATTAATAATTTTTAAATACAGATTGATATAGAAATAGGTATACATTTATGTATGTACATATATAAACACATGGTACACACACACACACACACACACACACACACACACTTAACTGTTTGCTGAGATTGCTGAAAAGCAATGACATCCAGCAGGTGTGAGCACACTGAGCACCTAGATCTTAGTGCCTGGCTTCTAAAAAGCATTTTCTACTAGGGCACCTGAGTGGCTCAGTGGGTTAAGCATCCAACTCTTGATTTCGGCTCATGTCGTGATCTCACGGTTTGTGAGTTTGAACCCCACATTAGGCTCTGCACTGACAGTGTGGAGCCTGCTTGGAATCCTCTCTCTCCCCTTCTTTCTGCCCCTCCCCTGCTCGCTTGCTCTCCCTCTCTCTTGCTCTCTCTCAAAAAATAAATAAAATAAACATTAAAAAACATAAAAAATGAAAACCATTTTCTACTAAATGAAACCAATGTTCCTAGAAGAAATGGTTGGTTCTAGACAATGGTGGGCTAGGCAAAATACAAGAGGAGTCTGGAACATCTTCAGCTAGAATGTAATGAAGTGTTCAAAGAATGATGGAGACTTGTCACAATGACCTAGGAACCCCCTTAAAAAGTCTTCCTATGACCAAACTCCGACAATTTGAGCAACAAAATATTTAATGATAGTAATTAATTACAACCCACTGAATAAGGTGGAATTCTACACATCCATGCTGATGTAAATAAATGAATAAATAAATGGAGGAGAAAGGGAAAGCTCTTCTTACATAGAATGCCTATTAATAAAGATAGAAGTAAAAAAAAAATAGTGGTGTTTGATTCAGGTGGAAGTCATCAATGAATGGTGAAAGTGGTGGATGGAGATCTGGTGAGGAAGGACAGGCTACTGGCATAATCTCTGAAGATGTCCCCACAAAAAAATACAAATCATTAGGAAGGGGAAAATGGTGACATGACAAAACAGAAACCTGACAGACGACACCCAAATGATCAAGTGAGCAAGGTTACCATTGACAGTGATGGGACAAGTCAATATCATGTATCCCATTTACCCCCTGATGTGATGCACTGATAAGAACACAGCATCATCTCTGTGATTCCTGCCCAAAAAAGCATGACTTTGACATGGTCCTGAAGAACCAGTAACCAAACCCCAGCTAAGGAACATCCTACAGGTTGTACAGCTTGTAATCTGTCAAAAAAAGACCAAGGAACTGATAGAGATTAGAATAGACTGCAAAGACAAGTACATGCAGCATATGCTCCCACATGGGCTCCTGGACCAGAAAGGAAAAAGGGAAATATTAAAACACCTGTCAAGGATTGACGGGATCTGAAGATTGGATGGTAGTGTCATATCCATGCTTATTTTCTGGCTTAGAGGTTGGATGGCTGTTATGTAGAAGTGTTCTTGTTTTAGGAAAATACACACTAGCGCATTTAGAGGTGAGAGGGCATTGTGTCTGCAGCTTGACCTCCAATGGTTTAGAAAAAGACTAATAAAAAGGGCAAAAAAGGATGATGGGGCAATGGTAGTGACTTGTCAATAGCAGGAGAACCACGTGAGGAGGATCTGAAGTTATTTGCACTGTGCTTCCAACTTTTCTCTTGGTTTAGAATAACTCAAAAGCAAACTGCTAGAAAATGAATTGTATGTATCCACTTCTCCGGTACCATGAAAAATAGAATGAGGCTGGAATTAAGGAGCTGCCAAAAAGGAGCAATGGCAAAAACAATACATGAAAGTTTGTGGCCTGACACAGGTGCAGCTTCAAATGTGCTTCTCCTTTTGTGTGCGGTGAATAAAAGCTTGGGCACTGTGCTCCCCGGTTCAGTATGATGCCAGGGCAGACGGGGTCTGGTTCCACTTGGCATCGATGGGTCTCGAAGTGTCAGTAATATGCACTTCTTAACTACCCTGCTGCTGATGTGCTGCCGTAGCTGTCACCCACCCAGGGCATCCATTTCTCTACAGGTGCATCCTGTACTTCCAAACTGGCCCTGGACACTCTCAACTCTTTCCCTTTCCTTCCTTCTTCACCTTGCTCCAGTCAGCTTTCAGTTGCAGGAAACAGAAATCACTCCAGGTGTTTTGAAAAGAAAGAAGTTAATACAGGGAATTAGGCGCCTACAAAATCGTTGAAGAGCTGGAGGGGCAGGCTGTAGGCGAGGCCCCCACAGGATCCTGAAACATCTGAGAACTGGCCCACCCAAGAAACTGCCAACTTCTGCCCCAGTCAGGAAGGTAGGTAATCAGGAGCCACCACCAGATCTGCTGGCTTTACAAACATACTGTATCTAGTCATCAGGAAGTTGCCACGACCACTGGTTCTGCAACTTCCTACCAAAGCCCCAAGATACCAGATACTGAAAATGCTTTGGCAGAAAAAGTCAATGTCTACATGACTATGCTTGGCAGCAGAAAGAGCCAAAGAAACACGAACTTATACTCCACTTCATTTCTACTTTCCACACCTCAAGTAAGTACACCAAACTGGGAAACCTATTTCAAAACCCATTTCTAGAAATGCTAAGTGCAAGAGAGTATGGGAAACATAGAGTCCAGCTTTCTAATCTCTGCATAACAGGGAAGTCCATGAAAAGAGGGTAGAAGGGTTGTTGAATTCCAGTGTCCATAGCTACCACACTCCTCCTCACCAAAGTGGGAATTGGCCTCTACTGTTAATCCCAAGAGACTGTCAGAGCAAATCTGGTATAACTTATATTACACTACTTCCTTAGTTTGTCATGCTTTATGACAAAATCTGCACGTGAAGCCAGGGCCACCTCTCACTAAAAGACATTTACATGTGGAATAATAGCTAAAATTCACTGAAAAGTGATAGAGAGGAATTATGATCTAAACTTTGGCCTACTTCAACATTAATAGGCTCTTATGGTGTGACTCAGCAGTTAAAAATATCAGTTAAATTCTAATTCTCCAAGCATCTTGTATCCCACGCCTGTTCGTTTTTCTTCTTGTTTCAGTTTCAAATTTAAAATAATCATCACTTTTTGCGGTAACAGAAAAGCTACCTTACTTTTAATCAACAGCAGAGGGCTGCCTATTACCAGACTGTCTGTGAGTTCTAGAAAATAACACATCTGCAAAGTTTTTCCTCTAAAAAACAAAAACAAAACAAAACAAAAAAAACCAACAACAACCAAACAGTGAGGGGGAAGCTCTTCTAAGCCCTCTTTTTACTTCGTGATGAACCAGAAAACAAATGACAAATAATAGTGATGAGATGGCAACCTCTACCAGAAAACAGAAAACAAGTGATTTTTATCTTTCCCACCAGACTGTGAGCTCCTCACAAACAGGCAGGGGCCGTTTTTTTTCTCTCTGTGTCCCTGGTGGCCAGCATACTGCGTGATACAGAACAGACAGTTAATAAATGTCTGTTGGATGAATAATCTAAATTACACTGGAGAAGCAGAAGACAGCACTCCATCATGTCTCTTATCTGCCCATCTCACTCTCTTCCTCAATGTGGACAAAGTGGACAGAGGGAGCTGCAAGGAACTCTGAGTCCTGGGACTCACAAATGGACTCCCATCAGGCAAACAGAGTGGGCCTCAGGCCATGAAACTTCCCAGAAGTACAAATCCTTCAGGAAGCAAGTTCAGGAAAACCTCATTTCAATGGGTGGAGTTTCTGGCCTTCAGTCCCAATTGCTTACTGACCACCCACTAACAGCCATAATTCATCTTATTTCAGCTGGGTAGAAGGGTGATGTGAAAAGCAGGTAACTGAAAACACAGAATCTGCACCAAAGAGAAAACAGTGAACAATACCTTTGGCAATATTCCCTGGAAGGGAAAGAGATGAGAAATCTGGAATCAGGACCTACCTCTGAATATTAACAAGGAAAGAAAGTCCAAGGTCAGCCTGAATGGGTTGGATATCAGCTTCACGTTATCTGCATTAAACAGCTTATTGTAGCAAAGCAGGAAGACATGACTGATAAGAAGAAAGCTATCACAGGTTCAACACTCCATTATTTTCCTCTGATCTCTTCTGCAGAACGGTAAAGGACCTCACCCGGAATATCATCTTTAGCCATAACACATTGACTACTGTTTCTGAGGGTCTACCAAGCTGCCACCATTTTTCCACCACTGCTTTGATTCTCTTCTGGTGGCAATAACTGAGAAATTAAATTCTAATCTATCACATGATCATTCTCAAAACACTCTGAGATAACCTGCCAGCATAAACAAGTTGCCCACTGTTTATGTACAAAGAGCTGTCAAGATAAATGTAAAAGACATTTTGTAAAAGACTTTTGAAGATACCAAGTGACTAAGAGAAGGCACTATTCCAACACTCTCAAAAGATAAAAATTAAGGTGATGTACTTAGATAACTGGGTCCAATCTTGATAACAGGTACATGTGACAGCTTAGCCAGTCAACAAAAATGCTTAAATCTGATTTTCCCCCCAAACTGAACTAGTCACTGTTAGACTATATAGCCTTTCATTTCCCACCCATTCCCATTTTGAATCAAGAATTCAGGGAAGCCACATCTCATTTAAAACGGAACAACTCTTTTCAAATGCCCTTATTTTTAGTAAGTGTTAAGGTATAACCAGCATTAAGTTATTTCGCAAGGGACAGCTTTACCTTCTCAAATCATGGAACTTAATTTTCAAACTGGATAGCTGTGGGAAGTTCTTTAAAGTATACATTACAGCTTTATTTTTTATATATTACTGAAGACTGGTGAAATATAGCATGAACTTTCCACACTTGGCACTTGTTGCTAAACATGAAGAGAACAATCTATCTGCCTACTTTCCCACTGCCGTCTCCAGTTAGAAGATTAAAAACGATTTCAGATTAAAATAATAATAATAAATAATAATAATAAAATAAAAGCCAAAATAGCTAATGACAATTCCCTTGGAAGTCTTCATGTCAAAGTCCATGAAGTTAAGTCCAGCGGGCCTCTGCCAGCGAAGGCTAAACAACAGCCGGGATGCTGAACTCCAGGGAAATCCGCCCCACCCCACCCCACCCCCGCCCCCCGGAGCTCACGCACCCTCGGCGGGGGGTGGCAGGAAGGGGCCGGCGGGGCGATGCGCGTCCCCCGCGCACTCATGCGGCTCGCTGCCTAGCACCCCTCCTCTACGCTTCCTGAAGGAAACTGACAAGGAAGGCGGCGGCTCCGGGCGGAGAGGGGTGTGGAGTCTCCAGGCTGGCGAAGAAAACGCTGCTAGCTAGAGCAAGCACTCCCCACCGCCCCCGTGCGCGCGCCGGGCCGCCCCAGGTCCCCACGGCGCCCAGCGCGCTCCCGGGGCTCGCGCATGGGGAGGCGGGGGCTGACAGACGACCCTCTGGCCGCCGCCGCCGCCTCCGGTCCGGCTGGTGAGCAGCGCGAAGGGAAGCCCGCCCCGCAGCCCCTCGGCCCCCGCACCTCATCCTCCGGGAGCCCGAACACCTCCACCGCGCAAGTTGCCATTTCCGAACGGCTCCAGCAAACTGGACGCGCTTGCCCCCGCCCTGGAGTGGGAACTGTAGTGAGAAGGAGGTGGAGGAGGAGAACTGGGAGGAGGCGGGAGGAGGTGGAGGAAGAGGAGGCGGTGCTCCCCCGGCGGCGGCAGCGCCTCCCCCGGCCAGTGGGCGCTAGTGGCACTAGGAAGCGCGGCGGGAAAGAGCCCGCAGCGCTTCGGCGGCGGCGGGCCTGTTGGGGCGTGGGGGTGGGGGCACGCGCCGTGAGGACAGCGTGCGTCAGGGGCTCGGGTAGGAGGCACGCGCGTGGCGGGGCTCAGGGCGTGGGGAGTGCGCGTGGCTGGGGCACGCGTGGCGGGGGCGCGCCGGCCGCTCCCGCCCCGGGAGGTTGGCCAACGCGCCCGCCTGTGAGAGCGGTGCAGCGCCAGGCGTCGCGTGGAGCAAGCCGTGAAGGCCGGGGGACGTCAGCCCTTCCCCTGGGAAACAAAGCTGCGGTTTTCCCCAGCAACAAGTCTCACTCAGATCCGCTCCATAGCTCTGCCTCTTTCTAGACGCCTGGGATCAGGAGCGCTTAATCCTAGCTTCACCACAAGCCAAAAATCAGAGCGCGTTCTTAGTAAAGGCTGCCAATTCCAATAGAAGCTGGACCTTGGGACCTCGTGGGGGAAAGCCCAGCGTGAGCGTGGCAGCATATGGGGAGGCCTGAAGGGATCTCATCATTCCTGGACTCAGGATCTGAAATTCTCTCCTTGTGATTTTTTAAACACTGTGCCAATTCATAAGCGATTTCCTGTCGTATGGTCTGTCTTTTAAGCCTACCAATGACGTCCAGCCTCCAGGCTTAACCCTCTAGACCTGCTTAACTAAGCCTTGACCTGTAGCAGCAATGGAAGGTAGCGAAAAAAGGGAGAAAAATACAATGAACTAGGACCTCCTGTGCTATGGAATAATCATGCTTATTATAGTCATGTCTGACGGATTTTATAGTTCCCTCATCACAGGAAGACTTTGGTGTTGAATAACAGATCTAACAAGGGAAACCTTATGAAAGATACTTTAATGTTGGTTATTCTCTAAAGCATACAAAAGCCTTGTTTGAAAGTTCTTTAATTCTTACTCTTAATATCTGCTGGCTGCCTCTCCTCTCTCTAACGCTGGATTTTTGAGATCTTTAAGGTTCACTGTTTTTCTCCTTCCATTCTAAACTCCCTCCCTGAACCTCATACATTAACATTGGCATGGTGAGGTACAATCCTCGTAGAGATCTCAGACTCAGAGCTCAGTAGCGCAAGAAATGGTGCTATATAATTTTCTGTAACTGAACTTAGTTCCTATAGTTAAGCTTCCTGTCTGCCCAGTGGTAGAAAACTTAGTCCTGATCAGTTCACTGGTCTTCCTCAACCCTCTTTTTGTTAAGATTAATTCTACATTCTAGCCGGCAGCTGTGGTGCTACATCATCTCAGGGATGGAGGGCATAGCAGAGCCCTCATCACTCCCTGCTGGCATTAATGGAAACATTTTTCTTCCCACTGGTCTCTAATCATAGACATCTGTATCCATTAGAGCGAAACTTGGCTGTTAGTAATAGTAACCCAAACTAACAGAATTTAAGGGTAGATGTTATATTGTTCTCCCATTTAAGTCCAGAGGTAGGTAGGCCAGGGTAAATAAGGCTACATTGCTCCACACAGGCATCAGAAATTCAGGCACTGTAAAGCTGGCTGCTTTGCCATTTATAGGTGTCGCCCTTATGCTCTAGTCCAGAGAGTGCCTCAGGCTCCAACCCTTACATCCTGTTCCAGGCAACAAGACAGATGAAGGGATAAAGATGGGAGTTCAGGTCTCATGCTTGTCTTTTTAAGAAAGGCTTATGGAGTCTTTTACTTAAACTCATAGAACAGAACTGAGTCACATAGCTGTATCTAAATACAGGGTAGGCTGGCAAATACAGACTGTTCTGGGGAACCTTGGGTTCTATCACTAGGGAGGAAAGGGAGACCAGTGATGGGGGGGGGGGGGTGAGGCAGGGAAACTAGCACTCTGCTACCATTTTTGCCCTCTGGCATTCACGGAGAAGTCAGCACTCCCAATCCATTTCTGGTCTTCAGGCCAGGGAATTTTAGGCTCAAAGAAGAAAACCCCTTCAGGGCATCTGACCTCTCTCGTTTGCTGCTGGCTGTCTGCATCATTTTGTGGCTTCTGAGACTTGATACCTGTCTCCAGCCTGCTTTGGGTATTCAAGCTTTGGATCACTTCTGTAGTATTGCTGACATTACACTCTGGCATGCAGTGGGGATGAGGGACACTTCTTTAAAGCTTTTGATGTAAGACTATACTTAGGATATAGGTCATCTCTGCTCTTGGATTCTCCAAGTCTGGGGATTTGTCATTCTCCAATCCTGAGAGAAAAACCGAAGTGCTAGAAGGGTGTTCTTCTTGGAGATAGGCACTGTGTCCAGTATTGTCTAATGAAACTTTGTGTTATGAAGGAAATCTGTATCTGCACTACCAACATGGTAGCCACCAGTTCACTTGGTTGTCGAGCACTTAAAATGTGGCTAAGACAAATAAGGAATAATTTTACAATTAAATTTAAAATGTTTACTTGTGGTTGGTGACTGCCATATTAGACAACATAGGAAACATGTTCAATGTGTCTCAAATTGTAGAAAAATTTCTAAATTACATTTTGAGTACATACAAAAAGTTATAAAAATGTATAAGGTACGAAGAATAAAAATGAACACTAATGCACTCATCACCCACTGTGAGGAAAAGAATATTACCAACAATTTTTTTGCATCATCTGTGCCTTCCTATTCCATCCCCTTTCCTCCCCCTACCAAGAGATAACTACTATTCTGAATTCTGTTTACTGTTTTCTTGGGGTTTTTTTAATTTTCTTATTTTTTTCCTAAAGTTTTTTTAATTTTTTTTTTATTTTATTTTATAAAGTGTATTTATTTATTTTGAGAAAGAGAGAGAGAGAGAGCCTGTGAACAGGGGAGATACAGGGGGGTGGGTGTGGGGGAGAAAATTCCAAGCAGGTTCCACACTGTTCGCACAGAGCCCAATGCAGGGCTCGAAGCCACAAATGGTGAGATCATGACCGGAGCAGAAATCAAGAGTCGGAAGCTTAGCCAACTGAGCCACCCAGATGCCCTGTTTTCTTGTGTTTTTTAAATTGTTTTACCAGATGGGTATGTACTCCTAAGTAACATATTGTTCATTTTCGTCTCTTTGATCTTTATATAAATGGAATCATAAGAAGACTTGCATTTTTCTTACCATTCTATTTGTGAGATAAATTCATGCCAAATGGTTGTAGTATTTAACTTGTTTTCACTGCTGTGTGATATGCCATTGAATGAGTCTACCACAATTAATCATTCTTCTGTTGTTCGACATTGGGGTAACGTGTTTTTTTGTGTTTTGTTTTCAATTTGTAAACACCTCTTATTACATGATTTAGCTGTTTCAAATGTTTGCAGCACATTGTTTATTTTTTATAATTTAAAAATTTTTAAGTGTATTTATTTATTTTTTGAGAGAGAGAGAAAATGAGCAGCAAAGGGCAAAGAGAGGGGGAAAAGAGGATCCGAAGCAGGCTCTGTGCTGACAGCAGACAGCCTGATGCGGGGTTAGAACTCACAAACCATAGTATCATGACCTGAGCTGAAGTCGGATGCTCAACTGACTGAGCCACCCAGGCACCCCTGCAGTGCATTGATTAGATAAATGACAATGGTGTCTCTGACACTCAATGATAGTTCAAAATTTGTATCAGTTGAGGAGCACCTGGCTGTCTCAGGTGGTAGAGCTTGCGATTCTTGATCTTGGGGCCATGAGTTCAAGCCCCTCATTGGGCTAGAGATTACTTAAAAATTTTTGTGTCAGTTGAGATAAATGAAACATCAGATTACTAAGCTTTTCCCAAGGGTTTGTTATATTCAAGGACAGAATTATCTTTTATGTTTATACTTTTTTTTTTAATGAAGTAAATTCTAAAAGTTTTCTCTCATTGAAACCCAGAAAGTTTTAATTTTCTCTTTCATGCCATTTTAAGAAGTTTCAACTTTAGGGGTGCCTGGGGGCTCAGTTGGTTAAGCATCCTACGCTTCATTTCAGCTCAGGTCATGATCTCACGGTTCATGAGTTCAAGCCCCACCTGGGGCATGGGGCTCCATGCTGACAGTGCAGAGTCTGCTTGGAATTCTCTCTCCCCCTCTCTCATCCCTCCCCCAACTCTCTCTCTCTCTCTCTTTTTTTAAACTTAAAAAAAAAAAGGGAGTTTGAACTTTCCTCTTCAGCAATTAAAGGCAATGCTTCCCTTTTTTTGACATTTGTTTGCTGTTGTTTCATTTTGTTTTGCTATTACACATGATGCTGCTATAGAGTCTTGTTTATGAAACATCTTATTATGCCAGAAAATAATGAAGTAATGATGGAGACATGTCAAAAGGACACAGAAGCCAGCAAAAAGAGGCTCCCACTGCCAAAAAACAGACTAACTTGAGCACCAAAATAAATTATGATAGCATCAGATTATAATCCAACAATAAATCTGATACCGTAAATCCATACTGATGTAAATTATACTAAATGAGTAAAGTCAGAATTTGACAAGTGGGATTTTTACAGAGTTTGATTTATCTTTTCACAAAATACTTATTAATTACATAGGGGGAAGGGCTGAACAACAGCACCACAATAAGTATTCAAACTGAAGATCAGTAATGGGGCAGATCAAAATCTTGAATCTGCTAAAATGCATTGCAGAGAACAGAGCATACCTCAGTGCTATTCCTGACTAACTAGAATATAATCATGATAAAGGCATTAGACATACCCAAATTAAGGGACATTTACTGTAAAACAACCAGTCTGTAATTTTCAAAAGTGCAAGGACATAGAAGTCAAAGAAATCTGAGGAACTATTGCAGACAGAGATTAATGAGACTGTGTTAGGGTTCTCCAGAGAAAGAACCAATGGGTGTATTGCGTGCATATTGATGGGATATACATATATGAAAGAAATTTACCAGAGGGAATTGCTCACGCAGTTATGGAGGTTGGCACGTCCAAAATGTGCAGTGTGGCCCAGCAGCAGGAGAGCTGATAATGCAGATAAAGTTCAAAGGTTGTCTTCTGGAGAATCCCTGCTTGCTTAGGGGAGAACAGTCTTTTTATTCTATTCAGGCCTTTAACTGACTGAATGAGGCCCATCCCACTATTAAGGGCAATCTGCTTTACCCAAAGTTCACCAATTTAAATGTAAATCTCTTCCAAAAACACCCTCCAAGTTGATACATAAAAGCAGCCATCACAGAGACATGGCACCCCATAATACTGAACCCTATTGCTATAAAAGACATTATTGAGGCATTTGCTGAAACATGAATGTTTCTGAGGATGAGGTGATTGTAACGCATGTTAACTGCCGGATTCTGATGACTGTATTGTGTTTATGTAGATGAAAACGACCTTGTTTATAAGATGTACACACTAATGTATTAGAAAGTTCATGGGCAGCAAGTCAATAAAATCTTCTTCAAAGGATCAAGAAAAAATTTTCTTTATACTTTCAACTTTTCTGTAAGTTTGAGATTGTTTCAGATTTTTAAAAATGAAATTACGCTGGTTAAAAATAAAGAAAGGTCTTTAATAAAAGGAACTAGTTAGCGCCCCTTGGAGAAATAGCTGATTCTAGTACTGGGGCAAGAAAGGTACAAGATGAGCCTGAAGCATATTTTAGTGCTAGAAAGTAAAGAAATACTGAAAAAAAAAATGAAGCCCACAATGATGGGGGTATGTCAAAGATCTCCCAATGGCCAAAGCTGGAACAATTTGAGCAACAAAATAAAGTAGTATTGAATTATACCCAAAACATAAAATAAATATACACAAGTCTATACTAATATAAATAAATGATCAAATAAGTAGGGGAGAAGACACAAGTTTTATGTAGAATTCCAAATAATTTATGTAGATACTCAAGGAGAGGGAACATAACTCCCTACTGCTACATTGTGCGCTATGCTTAAACTTAGCGACTTTCTCCCAAATAGGACAATAGGGAAAATGGGGTGGGGGTGGGGTGGAGAAACCTGACAAACACAGCCTCAGTCAGGTGATCAAGGTCAACTTCAATAGTGATAAGTCATGTTGATACTATGTACCCTTGATATGATGTGATGAACATGGCACTTTTCCTCTGTGAGACCAAAGATCTATAACCCCAGTCTAATCAGGAGAAAAACATAAGATAGTCTGACTATAGAGACGGTCTGCAAACACCTGATCAGTATTCCTCAAAATTGTCAAGGTCCATCGAAAACAACGAAAGTCACAGCCACAAGGAGTCTCAAGAGACGGGATAACAAAATGTGATATAATGTGATATCCTGAGTGAGATCCTGGAACAGAAAAAAAAAAAGGGCACTAGTAAGGAGAACAAAGTGCAAAGTTTAGTTAATAACAATGGATTAATATTTATTAATTGTAACAAATGTACCATACGTAAGATGTTGATAACAGGTGGAAGTAAATGTAGGGTATATAGGCACTCTCTATACCATCTTCACAAATTTTGTTATAAACCTAAACTGTTCTAAAAAAATGAAGTTTATTTAAAAATAAAGAAATGAATAAATAAATAAGTAGATCTTAAAGTCTCAAAAAGTTTTACAATTTTCACCACTATGGTCTTGCACATATTTTACTATATTTATTCCAACATAGTTTATATTTTGTCTTTTTATTGTACAGATGGTATCTTTTAAAAATACTACATATCCTAACAGTTTATTGCTGATGTACAGAAATCCAACTGAATTTTCTATACTTATTTTGGGATTCAACAAACTTCCTGAAGTTCATTTCATTTAAAATACTTCTCTTTCTTGTAGACATTCATTAACATCTTTGAATTGTTTCTTCCATTCTAATCCTCTTGTATTTCTTTTTCTTAGTGTCCTGTCTAATACTTGGATAGACATGGTGATAACGGGTATAATTGACATATTTCTGGTTTTCAAGGGAATGCTACTTGCTGTAAGGTTTTGGGGGTTTTTGTTTTCTTTTTTTGTTTTGTTTTGTTTGCTATTCTTTCTTTGGTGAAGAAGTCCACTTCTATTTCTAGTTCAATAGTAAGATTATTGGTCATAAATGGACATTGGATTTTATTTAACAATGTCTTCTGTACCTCTTGAGATGATCTTTTTTTCTTTAAATTTTTTAGAGTGGTAGATTTTGGTAAGTTATGGTAAATTTGAGGTATAATAATGTAGTCTTTTCAGATTTCTACTTAATCAAATGATGATATTTCTTTTCTCCCCGTTGTCTTATGAGTAGAGTCTGAGTACCAGGAGCTTCTGTATGGTCATGGCATTGGAGGAGGGGGTCTGGTTTTCTCCTGTTCTCCTTCTGTATTGGAAATACATAGCAGTTGTCAGTTTACCTGCCATTCTCTGATTGTTGTCCCATCTCTAAGGGCTCTTCTTGTTCAGTGGTCCTCTGTTTCCCACCTTTTAGCATTGTGGAAACTTCCACATGCTGCACCCCTACTGCTGTGGAGACAGAAATCTTGGCATCTGGACTCCACTCCACTGTCAAATCACACTATACTGTCATTTCTACTGCAGCTACTGCCTCTAGGCTATGTCTGCAGGAGGCCTATCTGGAGTTTCCCAACTCACAGGCCTCCTGACAGTAGTGAGGCACACCACGTTTTCTGTTAGAGCTCCTCCGTTATTAGGTATTCGACAATTGCCTTCCCCTGATAGCTCAGCAGCAAGGATGTAGGCAGGGAGTTCTTTCTCAGAGACACACATCTATACATTCTTGTCACCTCTAACTCTCTCTTCAGGGTAGGAAAACTGGCTGCTTCACATCATCTTTCCTTCTACCTAAATCAGTCCTAATGACATCAACTTTAGCTCTTGGTAGTCAAAATGTAGGCTTTTGAGGCTCAAAAAACTTTTTCTCAACTTTCTCTACTGCGAGATTCACAGCTCTATTTTGAAACTTAGAAACTGAGCATTGACTCATCTCTCTTTTCATTTCTGTAGTAACAGCCCTCCCTGAGGGTAATAAATACAGAAGGCACTCACTGCTGCCTGGGTGTGGGGAGAGGAAGGGAGCCAGGATATTCCAGGGATAATACGTAGTTATCAACAATAGAATTTCACAATAATACTGTGCCTGTGGCACACCCTTAGCTCTTTTGTAAGTTTCACACATGTATTTCTCACTAGCTAAGTCTGCCTGAATGTCATGAAGAAACCTCAAACTTAATAGATCCCAAACTGAACTCATCATTGTCCTATATTCTCTGTCTCTGGAAATGGCATTACTATCTATCCAGGCCAAAGGCTAGAAACTTCTGAGTATCCCCAAATTCTTATCCCTCACAGCTCCCCACCCCATACCCCATCAATGTGTTAAACAGTAGAAATTCTCCCCCCAACCTCAGAGGGCTTTCTTTTGTTTTTGTTTTTGTTTTTCCATCTTATTTGTATCTATGTCTAATGTCAGCACAGTGTACCCACCATTCTGATTCTTGGCCCAGACAAGTAGGTAACTCTTTGTCTTTCTTGAGCCGCCCTCTGTCTTCTAAGGCAAAGGTTTGTGTGCAGGTCATTTATTTTTTAACATGCTGTCAAGCGGTGGTGTCCTGGACTCAGCTTCTGCTAGCTCCCCAGAACCAATTGTGCACATCTGTATACCGCTGTAGATTCATGATATCATATTGGTGGCTTAAAATTAACCACAGGATGAGTGCTTACACCCCAGAAACTAGCAAACACTACACACGAGGGTAATTATTTTCCCCTGGAGAGCCAGTTATTAAACATTACCAACATACTACTGATCATAGGGAACATGAATGAGGGCCTGAGAAGATAAAACAAGGAAAAGGGTAAAACCAATGCGATGGCTTTGAGTTTCTGAGTTGAATCAATACTGCTGAGTTGATTTGGGGCTCCCTCTCACTAAGGACCCCAGAAGAGCCTTGGAGAATGCACCCCAGAATTATCCTCCCAGCAAAGGAGTATGTTGCACTAGTTGCCATCCCCTAGCAGGCAGGGGTTGCCTCATGGACCGTTAAGCCTCTTATTTCCAGATTTGCTTGTATGCAGAATGGGTGAGTACTTTCAGACATCTCAAGCGATGCCAGTGACAGTGAAACCCAGGTGCAGAAAGTACGTGATACGCTAAACAATGGAAGTGGATTGCTGTCTGATTACATCTCTACACAGCTGGTTGCTGCAGCAAGGACTGAAATGAAAGTTAGGCAAGAGGATATGAGGCAGAGTGCAACAGGAATCTGACACAAGGGTTAGTGGGATAAGCTGCTCCTCTCACTGTAGGAACTGGTCTCAGGGCATTAATTAATATTTATCATCTCTCTCCTAAACCACCTAGTCTGGATTTCCCCCACCCTTGGCCAGCACTTCAATAAGTCTGGGTTGTTGCCTGGTGGTGACTCAGATTTTTATCCCCAAGGGATATGAACCGTCACTTGTATTAACCTCATTGGGATGTGGTTGCTATAATAGCCCATTTACAGCTATCATTGGACATGCAACTATACCAAGACATGCCCAAGTGAACCCCCTGAGTTCCACACATACTTTTTCTTGTCTTTGTTTATAGCCCAAAACTAGTTCCTCACAATAATCAGAGTTAATCCCTCTGCCTCCTATTAATATAGTAACTCTTTTATTTGATTATGGGTCCACTAGCATGAGAAGCTCAAAATGACTAAGTAATAATCATAATTTCAGTTATAGTGGAACCCTTACTGTGTCTCCTAGGAGAAGCATTCCCCTACCCCACCTCAGGAACTAGGACTTCTGATCTTGTAAGAAGAGTCTAGCCTACTTCCATTCTGGGTTACAGATCTTGATATCTAGCTATTAGAAACATAACGCCATAGGTCAGCCATCTTACCACCCATTGTAATAATGTCCACATCCCTCTGCTTTTCCAGAACTCTAACATTCTTATAAATGTAGTTTCATGGGGTTTCTGGGTGGCTCAGTCAGTTAAGCATCTGACTTTGGCTCAGGTCATGATCTCATGGTTTGTGAGTTGGAGCCCTGTGTCAGATCCTGATTGCGCAGACCTGCTTCAGACCCTCTGTCTCCCTCTCTGCCCCCTGCCCCTGCTCACATGCTCTCTCTCTCAAAAGTAAATAAACATTAAAACAAATCTATTAAAAAAAAAAAGACTGGGTCCAGGTATCCTTGTCAGGACTTTAAACCCTGAGTCAGGGGAGAATGCCCCCATGTTAATCAATTCTTCTTATCCAGGCTTTGTGGTCTGCCCTTTGCAGTTAACTCTTCAAGCTCTACTCTTGCTTATGCTCTCTTGGTTTCTGTTGGGCATGCCAGTTCTTAGGTGTGTATCGTATTTCCTCCCAGAATAGGGACTATATTTCATTGTTTACCCTGTGCTGCTACCTGACCCCAAAATGCATCCATTATTTATGTGGAAGAATTGATGGGACAGGATCTTGAAGAAGACAAGCTTCATCTTGAGAGACGCTGCCTCATGTAACATTTTGCAGGGTTTCTAGGTAAGGGACACTGCTCAACGCCAGCAAGGATGAAAGAACTCCTTCTGCCAGTCCAGAGAGTGCTGGGGATCTGGGTGGACTCATGTCTTGGGGCTGCCACAACAAACAGGGTGGCTTAACTGACATGGACTTATTTTCTTACAAATCTGGAGGCCAGAGGCCAAAATCCAGGTGTTGGCTGGGCTGAACTTCCTCTGGAGGCTCCAGAGAATCTATTCCTTATCTCTTCCAGCTGCTGGCAGCTGTCGGCATTCCTTGGCTGGTGGTAACACCTCTCTCTGCTCTGTCTTCCTATTGCCTTATCCTCTGTGTGTCTGTTATTTCCCTCGGCCTCTATCTTGTAAGAACGCTTGTGAGGACATTTAGGGCCCACCTGGATAATCCAGAGTAATCTCCTTCTCTCAAGAGTCTTAATCACATCTGCAAAGACCCTTTTTCCAGATATGATAACATTTACAAGTTCCAAGGATTAGGACTTAATATGTTTGGGTGGCCATTATTCAACTCACTACCATGGGGTTTCAAGATTCTCAGGCTCTTCCAACCAAATGTCCTCATCTGAGGTTTCAGCGTTTGGTATTTTCCCCATCAGAACTCTGACTTTGGTGTGACCAACATGTGGGGGTCATGTATTCAGTCTCCTGTGTAGTTTTGCTGACTTTACCATTAAAGCTTGGGTCTTGTTTTTAGCAGGATCTGCCTGAGAGCTGCAGGAGATACAGGTCTCTTTACATGCTGCCATGGAAGCTTTCTGAATCACTACTCTCTAAATTTGCTCATGCTGGCTTTTTGCCTGCAGTGCCCTTCTGCCTCACCTTTCTTGGCAAGGCAGTTACTCATTTTTTAAGCTCCAGCTCAAATGTCATCACTTCTGAAGTCCCTCACAATTCCCCCATACAGTTTTAGTTACTCTGTTTTCACAACCCTTTATTCTTACCTTAATTTTCAAGCTTTAATCAGCTTTCGTTCTTTTAAAAAATTATTCATACCTCTTTTGCAGTACCAAACACATTGTCTTACAAATTGTCTTCTAGAGCTCCCTGAATTGGTGTGGGAGTTCCTTGAATACAGGAACTGTGTGTATCTTACCTTTGGATACATAGTAGCCAATTAACAGGAATGAAAGTTGTTTGCCAGCAATGGGGCAAATGCGTATGTAACACTCAAATTTTTACCTTACACAATGTTTATATTTATGGGTTTTATGTTGTTTCTGATTGCCATGATCCAGTTCTACAATAGAGAAGCCATATCTATACCATGAATGCTGTGCACTTTGACCAAATGCTGTTGTTTGTTTTCACTCCCACATATAAAATAAACTTAAAAGTAACATTCACTTTTAGTTATAAATTATGTTTGATTAAATGAAAAAGGCGTTTAGAAAAAATATCAATAACTGCTACAACTATATGATCTTTCTACAATGACTTGAACTTTTACTTGAAATGAGTAGCATTTAGGATTTTAAATGATATTTACCTGAATTATTAAACAGATAGAAAGGTAACAGTTCTAATTGTAAAATGTTTTATATTATTCCCTGGAAAAATAAAAGGCATTGTATTCATTGGTTCTATTACTCTAACTTTTTAAATCTGAATTAGAGAATTTATCTATGAAAGTCAATTTGAGTTAAACATTTAAGAAACTTATTTTATTTACAATATGTAGAGTAAACATAATACAAATGAGAATTTCTGCACTATCTGGAATTATTCAAATGTGTGAATAAAAATAACATTACCTTGGGATGCTTAGGAGGCTCAGTCAGTTAAGCATCTGACTTCAGTTCAGGTCATGGTCTCACAGTCCATGAGTTCAAGCCCAACAGAGCCCAGAACCTGCTTCAGATTCTGTGTGTGTTTCACTCTCTCTCTGCCCTTCCCCTGTTGGCGCTCTCTTTCTCTCTCAAAAATAAAATAAACATTAAAAAAATAAATAAACAAATAACATTACCTCCTTATAATACCAAGGAGACAAGTTGTCAAGCATTTAGAAACTCAATTTTATTTAAAAAGTGAACATTATCCTATCAGCAATTTGGTGTGTGTGTTTGTGTGTGTGTGCATGTATGTGTGTGTAATTTTGTCTTCTTTCTTTGCATGCCACATTTCTGAGGTAACGAAGTCACTTGTAAGTCACACATGGCCTCAAATGTCTAAACCATTGAATAAACTGTCTTCAAATTTTCTTACCAAATATAGATTAACCCCCAGTTTTGTTATTAAGACATGGTGAGTGATAAAATGGCTTCAGGGTTTTGCAGGAAACCACTTATACTTGAACTAAAGGTCTTATCCACCTACAGACTTGTTTAACTTTTGGTTGGAGAGACTCAAGTGCAGGTAAATAATTTGCAAGCAATTTGCTAAATAAATTTGCTGCATTTCAAATCTTCCTCCTTCTCTTGCCTCTTGTTGAGGCCAAAGATAAAGTTCCTTCTTCAAAGAAGATATTTTTCAGTTTAAAACACTATAGCTGTCTAGTGAACAAAGTACAAAAACAAACTTGGCATCTCTAATTGGAAATACCTATAAAATAATAGAATTTTTGGAATAGGAGGGCATTCCAAATGACGGACACTGTCTTGAAGGACAAAAAGGGTTTATTGCAGAATAAATACAGAAATACTAACTATTAGGTGGCTCAGTTGGTTAAGTGTCCAACTTTGGCTCAGGTCATGATCTCACAGTTCATGAGTTCAAGCCCCACGGGGGACTCTGTGCTGACAGCTCAGAGCCTGGAGCCTGCTTCAGATTCTGTGTCTCCCTCTCTTTCTGCCCCTCCCCCACTCAAACTCTGTCTCTCTCTCTCTCTCTCTCTCTCTCAAAAATAAATAAACATTTAAAAAATTGTTTTGTTTTGTTTTTTAATTTTTTTTTCAACGTTTATTTATTTTTGGGACAGAGAGAGACAGAGCATGAACGGGGCAGGGGCAGAGAGAGAGGGAGACACAGAATCGGAAACAGGCTCCAGGCTCTGAGCCATCAGCCCAGAGCCCGACGTGGGGCTCGAACTCCCGGACCGCGAGATCGTGACCTGGCTGAAGTCGGACGCTTAACCGACTGCGCCACCCAGGCGCCCCTAAAAAATTGTTTTTAAATACTGACTATAAAAGTAATGATCTTTTTTTCTCTGTATTCCACATAGAGCTTTTTGGTCACTCTTATGTATAGAAATATTTTCCCTCTTATGTGAAAAGTTCATAAGAAATAATGTGAAATTTAAACAGCATTGCTAAAGGGACTGCTTAAATAAATTATGGTGTATTGATACTCTGTATTTCCATAAATATAAATGTATGCAACACTATGAATTATAAGAAAAAGAGTTGAAGGGGAAAAGAAAACAAGTTGTGGAACAATGTATACTGTTCACTCTCCAAGTAGCTCTGTTCATATCAAACATGTTATGCTATATTTGGAGGGTAGGGTACTGGGATTTGGGGATTTGGTCAAAGGGACTTTAGTCTTATCTATAATGTACTAACTTCTTTAAATAAGAAATTTAATCTACTTTTTATATTATAAAGAAGTAGTTAAAACATGTTAATTGAGACAGTGACTGAAAAATATTAACTATACAGTTAATGCTATGTTATATATGTTAATGTTAATATAAGGTTCTAATAAGAAATATAAAAGTATTAGATAAGATTTGGTGTAAGGAGGAAAAGATAAAGCATTTAACCAAAATTACTCCTGATTCTTATTTGATGATCATATTGCAAGAATTTTAGAATTACTAAGAATGAAAGGGCTTTTTAGAATAGCTTAAAATTTCTATTGAAATGATGAATGAAAATGCTGGTTCATGATGGCTCCAGGACACTGTCACTTAAAAAGGAGGAGTATTTAAATGAAAACTACTGTAAAGTATATATTATTTGGTTTTTACTGTCCAATGGATCTTCCTTTGGAAAACTTCCATTGCTCCCACTTTATATAATTCTTAAAGACTGCTAATCACAAGTCCCCACACTCCATACAAAGATGAGAATGTGGTCCAGCCTGGGCCAACCAAACTCACTACTGGGAATTTAAATTTTAGGTATAGAATCTAACAAAGGATTCAAAAAATAAAAATAGACAACCCAATAAAATACTTAAATTTTTCACAAAGTGTTTAAAATACTTAAACAGGCATTTCACAATGAAGGATATCTAAGAAAGTATTCAATGAGCATATGAACATAAGGTGCTCTACATCATTAGTCATCAAGGAAATACACAGAATGAGATAACACTATTCACTCACCAGAAAAGACAATAATTATAAAATGCACAACCAAGTGTTGGCAAGATATGGAAGAACTGCAATTCTAATCCTCTACTGGTGGGAATGTAAATTGGCATAGTCTCTTTGGAAAGCTATTTGGCAATATTTACTCAATCTGAATATATGCTTACTTTATCACCCAGTAATTCCACTCTTAGAAAATGAAAACATGTGTGAACTCAAAGACATGTGCAAAAACATTCATTTGTAGCTTTGTTTATGGTATCTCTGAATTGGAAACAACCCAAATATCCATTAGGAGTATAGCATTCACTGGAGTACTATATAACAATCAGAACAAGCTATTTACTGTCATATGTAATAGGAATGATACATTATGCTCATAGGCATAATCTTGAGCAAAAGAAACAAGACAGTAAATGATTCCATTTACATACAGCTCAAAAATAGGCCCAATGAATGTGTGTAATAAAATCAGAAGAGTGGATACCTTTGAGGGGTAATGACTGGGGGAGGGGGCATGAGGGAGATTTCTAGAGCACTGATAAATAATGAATGTCCTATATCTTGAACTGTGTGCTAGTTACATATTCACTTGGTGAAGATTCACTGAGGTCTACACTTAGGATCTGTGTCTTTTTATATGTTATACTTCAGTTGAAAAGGTTTATAAAATAATACCTCTAACAGAGACACACACAGATGGAAGGCAGTTAGAGCCTGGTTGTCCCAAGGCTGACCTATAAAATACTGCCAGTGAGTTCCCACCTCAAGGTCTCCAGAACTCCAAAGCTACTCTAGTTTCTCTCTTTCCCAAGAATAGGTTGTTAAGTTATTATTTTTTTTAATTCTCTGGATCCTAATAATGAATTCTTTTCCCTCTTTTCCCTAACACACTAAGAGTTGGTTTCTTACTGAGCCCCAATTTGAGTTGCCAGGAAAAATGTTGGTATTATTCTTGAGGTAAATAGCAATGTTGAAATAGAGAGACAGGCAGAGAGAGAGAGAGAAGAGAGAGAGAGAGAGAAAGAGGCAAATTCCTTATAGGTAAAGTGGCCAAAAACATCTTTCTTATAAATGATAAGTGAGTGCTCTGGAATGTTTGGCTACAAGCAAGAATTTTATATAAGTGGTATTTGTACTGTATGGGAATGCCATCTAACTTAATCGCAATAAAATCCAGATCTAACATCAGAATTAAAAGAATAATGTCCACATGGGCAAGAGCAGCTAGAGCTGGGGGGCTGTTGCCAATTATCACTCGTGAGCACACTGACCTAAACATGCCTAAGTGATCCTTAATATTTCTTAGTGCAAACAAGAAGGTCTGAATATTTAAACAGGAATGTTTAAAATTGCTAAATGACATAGGGCAGTTTTCTTCAAAAGAGGGTGGATTCTGTTATAAGACAGTCCCTTTTGTTGGGGCCCCTGGGTGGCTCAGTCAGTTAAGTGTCTGACTTCGGCTCAGGTCATGACCTCGCAGCTCGTGGGTTTAAGCCCCACATCAGGCTCTGTGCTGACAGCTCAGAGCGTGGAGCCTGTTTCGGATTTCTGTGTGTGTCTCTCTCTCCCCCTCTCTCACTCATGCTCTGTTTCTCTCTCCCTCAAAAATACATAAACATTAAAAAAAAATTAAAAAAAGAAAAAAGAAAGTCCCTTTTGTCCTGCTGAATACCTTGATAGATTTGGATATGCAAAATGAGCCTAGAGCAAAATTTGGGTTTGAAAAATTGAATTGTTCTGCACGTAGAGGCAGAAGAAATCAGAAATCCTGGTATACTCGTTGACTACAGGAGGGTGAGGAAAGAAAGGAAAAGGATGACATGAGCTAGGGAGCAATGGGCAGGGAAAAAAATCCCCTGGTTTGCACACCCCTTTAAGAATAAGAGTCTTTAGGGGTAACTGTGTGACTCAGTTAAGCATCAGACTTTAAAAAAAATTTTTATGCTTATTATTTATTATTGCAAGAGAGAGAGAGAAAGAGAGCAAGCAGGGGAGGTTTAAAGAGAGAGAGGGAGACACAGAATCTGAAGCAAGCTCCAGGCTCTGAGCTGTCAGCAGAGTCCGATGAGGGGCTCGAACTCACAAACTGTGAGATCATGACTTGAGACAAAGTCGGATGCCCAACTGATTGAGCCATCTAGGTGCCCCACATCACACTCCTGATTGCACTTCAGGTCACGACCTCACGGTAGTGAAATCAAGCCCTATGCAGGGCTCTGTGCTGAACGCGGACCTTGCTTGGGATTCTCTTCTTTTCTCTCTGCCCCTCCCCACTGCTCACCCACTCTTTCTCTCTCTCTCTTTCCCTCTATCTCTGCCCCTCACCACTGCATGTGCATGCTCTCTCTCTCTCTCTCTCTCTCTCTCAAAACATAAGGAAACATGTTTTGAAAAAAGAATAAGAGTATTTAACATTCCTCTAAATTGTTTGCAATTTTACAATATAAGCCCCAAAATCTTCAAGCAAGTTTACTAATGATGTTGTGTGTGTGTGTGTGTGTGTGTGTGTGTGTGTGTGTTTCAAATGAAGGAGTTGTGTTTCAGATAAACTGGACAGCAACATGCAGAAGAATGAAACTGGATCACTTTCTTATACCATACACAAAAGTAAACTCAAAATGGATGAAAGACCTAAATGTGAAACAGGAAACCATCACAACCCTGGAGGAGAATATAGGCAACAACCTCTTTGACCTCAGCTGCAGCAATTTCTTGCTTGACATGTCTCTGAAGGCAAGGGAAACAAAACCAAAAATGAACTATTGGGACCTCATCAAGATAAAAAGCTCCTGTACTGAAAGGAAACAAATAACAAAACTAAAAGGCAACTGACAGAATGGGAGAAGATATTTGCAAATGATATATCTTATAAAGAGTTAGTATCCAAAATCTATAAAGACAACTCAACAAACTCAACACCCTAAAAACAAATAATCCGGTGAAGAAATGGGCAGAAGACATGAATAAACACTTTTCCAAAGATGACATCCAGATGGCCAACAGACACATGAAAAGATGCTCAACATCACTCATCATCAGGTAAATATAAATCAAAACCACATTGAGATACCACCTCATACCAGTCAGAGTGGCTAAAATTAACCACTCAGGAAACAACAGATGTTGGTGAGGGTGTGGAGAAATGGGAACTCTCTTGCACTGTTGGTGGGAATGCAAACTGGTGCCGCCACTCTGGAAAACAGTGTGGAGGTTCCTCAAAAAATTAAAAATAGAACTACCCTATGACCCAGCAATAGTGCTACTAAGAATTTATCCAAAGGATACAGGAATGCTGATTCATAGGGGCACATGTACCCCAATGTTTATAGTAGCGCTTTCAACAATAGCCAAATTATGGAAAGAGCCTAAATGCCACTCAACAGACGAATGGATGAAGAAGATGTGGTTTATATACACAGTGGAATACTACATGGCAATGAGAAAGAATGAAATCCTGCCATTTGCAACAATGTGTATGGAACTGGAGGGTATTATGCTAAGTGAAATAAGTCAGGCAGAGAAAGACAGATATCATGTTTTCACTCATATGTGGAACTTGAGAAACTTAATGGACGACCATGGGGGAAGGGAAGCGGAAAAAATAGTTTCAAAAAAAGAGGGAGGCAAACCATAAGAGACTCTTGAATGTGGAGAACAAACTGAGAGTCGATGGGGGAGGCAGGGGGAAAATGGGTGATGGGCATTGAGGAGGGCACTTGTTGAGATATGCACTGGGTGTTGTATGTAAGTGATGACTCATGGGAATCTACCCCCAAAACCAAGAGCACACTGTATACACTGTATGTTAGCTAACTTGACAATAAATTTAAAAAAAAAAAAAGTTGGTATGACGTTTAACAGACACCATACAGCTCAGCATACACTAGAGAATAAGATGATTCATAAACTAAACCATTGCCAGTGGTGGAAATATGAACCTGAGTACATCTAGAATTTTCTAGAAAGAAATCTAGACAAGTGCTTTGTATTTCTACAGATCCTGGAATAACGGGTTCAAGACACTCTCAGCATAATCTCATGGGCAAGGAAACTCCAATACTAACACATGGCTTACATAAGACTTTACTAAAGCTAGGAAATAACAAAAGGGAAATAAACACATCATGTAACACTAAAATGTACTTTATGATTATGATTTATTCACCAGAATTCCCAGTCTCCTCTGTCCAGTTGACTTCATCTTAGACATATTGTTCAGGACTATACCTAGATAACTACTGTTTCAGGTAAGAGGCTTTCTACTCCAAATAACAGAAAACCAACTCCAAGGCTTGAACAGTGAAGTTGGCTCACATCACCAGAAATCTAGACATATTCAGGCTTCAGGTATAACATAATCAAGGCTCTTACCCTATTTTCTTACAGTTCTCTCAGCCCCATCCTCCTCCAATTTTTAGGTTCTGTGCTCAGACTGACTTCTCTTAAATCACAAAATGGCTGCCAGCAGGAAATAAGGCAATGGTCTTCTTTGCCTATATTCAATATAGATAAGTAAGATTGACTTTCCATCAGTATCACTCAAATAAAAGGAAGAACTTCATTAAAAACTTCAATAATTCAAATTTCATTTGCCACCATTGGCACATTCCCATTCCTAAACCATCTGTTGGCCAGGCACAGGGTTACCATGATTAGCTTTCCTTAACCAGTCCCTACTTTGTGAGCCAAAGATGGAGTCAGCTTTCTCCAAGTCATGAAGGCTGTGTAGGATAAGGACTAGTACCAGGACAAAATTGGAGATCAATGAGAAAGGAAGCTTGGCAAGTGGATCATGCATCAAGAATATCCACTGTATATGTTTTCTTACTTTCCTTAAATTCCTACACTACTCTTCCCCTTACTTTTTGTAATCCAATCTCTCACCTTTCAGATCTTCAACATGCTTTGCTCCATCTCACTCTAATAAACTCTAAAAGAATAGCTTAGGCTATTCTCTTAGCCTACAAGTGTCTTCTCCCACTCCTTTCTTGGTGAAATAAAATTCATCTGTCTGCATTCCACTCCTTTGGTAAAGCTTTCCCTTGGCCTCATACCAGCTCATGTGCTACTTACTTCTTCCAACTCTAATTTAAGCAAAAAGAGAATACAGTCAGTTCTCATTATTTGTGGTAGTGATGTTCTATAAGGCTGCCACAAACACTGAATTAGTGGTTACTGAACCATTGCTCTCAGGAATAAACCTTTCGGTTCCAGGGAGTTCTGATCACAACATTTTCATTGGCCAACCAATAAATAGCCTTGTTTTATGTGTGTTTCTGTTTAAAGACACTTTACTTAATGTTTATTGTTGAATCACTGATGTAGAATTCACAGGCAGGGGCACTATAACTGATGCCTGAAAACTGCAAAAATATGTATTTTCTCCATAAGGCACGCCACAGCCTTCTTGCGCTCAGGGAAACAACACCAAACTTCAGCACTCCCCTTGTGAGCCATTTTAAAGAGTGAAATCACCCACAAAAAGCACAAAAATGAGAAAAACATGGTACCACTGGCACAAAAATAGGCATATAGATTGATGGAACAGAATAGAGAGTCCAGAAATAAACCCACACTTTTATACTCAATCCATGGCAAAGGAGGTGAGAATATCCAGTAGGAAAAAGATAGTCTCTTCAACAAATGGTGTTGGGAAAACTGGACAGTGGCATGCAAAAGAATGAAACTGCACCACTTTCTTACAACATACACAAAAATAAACTCAAAAGGATTAAAGACCTAACTGTGAGACCTGAAACCATTAAATTCCCAGGAGAAAACATAGGCAGTAATTTCATTGACATCAGCTATAGAAACATTTTTCTAGATATGTCTTCTGAGGCATGGAAGCCGAAGCAAAATTAAACTATTGGGGCTACACCAAAATACAAAAAACTGTACAGTGAAGGAAACCATCAACCAAACAAAAAGGCAACTTTCTGAATGAGAGAAGATATTTGCAAATGATATCTCTGATAAGGGATATCATAAAGAACTTACACAACACCAACAAACAAACAAACAAACAAATAATCCAATTAAAAACCAGGCAGAGGACCTGAATAGATATTTTTCCAAGGATGATATATAGATGGTCAACAAACACATAAAAAGATGCTCAACATCACTCACCATCAGGGAAATGTAAATCAAAATTACAATGATAAGGGGCACCTGGGTGGCTCAGTTGTTTGGGTGTCTTTGTTTCAGTTTGAGCCCCTTGTCGGGCTCTATGCTGACAGCTCAGAGCCTAGAGCCTGCTTCAGATTCTGTGTCTCCCTCTCTATGCCCCTCCCCCTCTCACACTTTCTCTCTCTCTCAAAAGAAATAAACATTAAGAAAAATCACAATGTGATATCACCTTACACCTGTCAGAATGGCTAAAATAGAAAAAAACCCACAAGAAATAACAAATGTTAATGAGGGTGTGAAGAAAAAGAAACCCTACTGCACTGTTGGTGGGAATGTAAGCAGGTGTAGCCAATGTGGAAAACAGTATGGAGCTTTCACAAAAAGTTAAAAATAGAAATACCATATGATCCAGTAATTCCACTACTGAGTACTTATCTGAATTAAACAAAAACACTAATTCAAAAAGATATATGCACCAGTGAAGAAATGGGCAAAAGACATGAATAAGCACTTTTCCAAAGAAGACATCCAGATGGCCAACCTACACATGAAAAAATGCTCCACATCACTCATCATCAGGGAAATACAAATCAAAACCACAATGAGATACCACCTCACACCTGTCAGAATGGCTAACATTAACAACTCAGGCAACAACAGATGTTGGCGAGGATGCAGAGAAAGAGGATCTCTTGTGCACTGCTGGTGCGAATGCAAACTCGTGCAGCCAGTCTGGAAAACAGTATGGAGGTTTCTCAAAAAACTAAAAATAGAACTACCCTACCAGCCAGCAATTGCATTACTAGGTATTTATCCAAGGGATACAGGTGTGCTGTTTCGAAGTGGCACTTGCACTCCAATGTTTATAGCAGCACTATTGACAATAGCCAAAGTATGGAAAGAGCCCAAATGTCCATCGATGGATGAATGGATGAAGAAGATGTGGTGTATATATATACAATGGACTATTACTTGGCAATCAAAAAGAATGAAATCTTGCCATTTGCAACTACGTGGATGGAACTAGAGGGTATTATGCCAAGTGAAATTAGTCAGACAAAGACAAATATCATATGGCTTCACTCATATGAGGATTTGAAGACACAGGACAGATGAACACAAGGGAAGGGAAGCAAAAATAATATAAAAACAGGGAGGGGGACAAAACAGAGGGTTACTGGAGGGGTTGTGGGAGGGAGGATGGGCTAAATGGGTAAGGGGCATTAAGGAATCTACCCCTGAAATCATTGTTGCACTATAAGCTAACTAACTTGGATGTAAATTAAATAAATAAAAATATAAAAACAAACAAAAAGATATATGCACCCCTATATTTATTGCAGCATTACTTACAATAGCCAAGATATGGAAGTGACCCAAGTGTCTATCAGTAGATGAATGGATAAAAAAGATGTGGTATATACACAATGGAATACTACTGAGCCATAAAAAGAATGAGATCTCACCATTTACAACAACGTGGATGGACCTAGAGAGTCTAAAGCTAAGTGAAATAAGTCAGTCAGAGAAAGACAAATAGCATATGATTTTACTCAGATGTAGACTTTAAGAATCAAGAATGAACAAAGAAAAAAGTAGACAAACAAAAAGTAGACTCTAAATATGGAGAACAAACTGGTAGTTGAAGGAGTGGGGGTGGGTAAGGGGATGCGTGAAATAGATAAAGGGGGTTTAGAGTGTACTTGTCTTGATGAGCACTGAGAAATGTACAGAATTGTTGAATCATATTGTATACCTGAAACTCATGTAACACCGTATGTTAATACTTGATTTAAAACAAAACAAAACGAAATGAAACAAACATAATCTATGGGACTAAATAGATCTTAACAAGGACACTTGTTTACAGGTTGAAGCCGAAATAAGAAGGCAGAATGTGCCCCTTGTTTGACCTCAGCAGGGAACACCCATATCGGGTAACTCAAATTTTTTTACCATTCTGCATATGTGCATACAAATTATTGAGTTTGGTGTTACAAATAATGTTTAGCAAGTAGGCAACCTTGCAAGTAAACAATCTTTGACTAACGAGGATCAACTGTATATTGCTTGATAACTTAGAAAGGTCAAGAATGTCAATGTGATGTCAGAGATGACTAGATCTGAAAGTTCTAGGTCTCTGTCTCTCTTTCTCCATCCATCTCCTGCCTTTTCCTGGCTTCATTGCTGAAAAAGCTCTCTCTGCCTGGTAGCACAACAGCTGCTAGTTGTTCCAAGTACATGATTCTCAGTTTACCCACAAACACAAACGAAAAAAAAAAAACCCTTAATCTTCCACACACTATGTATTTCATTTAAGGGATGATTTTACTTGGTCCTTTTTGCTTTTGTTCCCCCTTTCTGGCAGGAGGGGGTGTGTCAGCCTTCCCTGACCCACGTGGACAAGGCCCCTCACTGGGAAGAGGGATCGGTGATCAAAAGAAAGAAAATGGGCACAGGTGGGTAAAATGAGCAGGGGTTAATTATAGTTGAGACATTTTTAGAATTCCCTGCAATGAAAAATAAACATTCTTTTAATTTTTAAAAAATGTTTATTTATTTTTGAGAGAGAGAGAGAGAGAGAGAGAGAGAGAGAGAGAGAGAGAGAGAGACAAAGCTCAAGTGGGAGGGGCAGAGAGAGAGGGAGACACAGAATCTGAAGCAGGCTCCAGGCTCTGAGCTGTCAGCACAGAACCCAACGCAGGGCTCCAACTCATGGACCGCCAGATGATGACCTGAGCTGAAGTTGGACGCTTAACCAGCAGAGCCACCTAGGCGCCCCAAAATGCACATTCTTTTTTAAAAAATAATATTTAAAAAGTATAATTAAAAAAATAGCAGATCTATTCACTTGGCACACCACTCAACAAGTGTACATGTTTCAACTGAGGCAGCCACAGTTCTAAGCACTCACACTAATAACCTGTGACATGGGTCTTATTATCATTCCATTTCATGTATCAGGAAACTGAGGCACAGAGAGTTAATGTGAAGCATTCCCAAGGCCACATGGCTAGTAGACAGTGGAGGCCGGATTCAAACCTAGCCAGGGCTTCATCTACCATGCTATGTCATCTCGTTCATAAAAATCAGAAAAGAATACAGAGACAACCATGCACCCGGATCAAGTATATCTTGATATTTCACCACTTTTACTTGAGAGCACTTCCTTTAAAATATACAGCCAAAGCACACTGCTCTGCCATGGGGCCATTCCTTTCCCATCTCCCCTTCCAGAGGCAACCACTACCCATGAATATTTTTTACTTTGTGAACGTATCCATAAAGAATATGCCAATCACTCCATTTCTTAATTACACATAAATATACCACAGTTTACAAATTTGCAAGAATTTTTTACTTAGTTAAAAGCAGTTTTAACCGCTTTTTAACTTAGTATTATATATATTTTTTAAGTATACAAGTTGACACGTGTTAACTCAGGTTTATTCATTTTATGTGTTGTTTGTTATTCCATCATATGAGTAAATGAGAGTTTATTCACTCCACTGCTAAGAGAGTTAGAATGATTCTACCACTTTTTGTTAATCTACTATTTAATTATTGTAATCTCATAGTGCATCTTGACTTCTGGGTGTAGTGCAAATCCTCCTCAAAATACGTCTACTATTCTTAGACCTTTAGTCTCCCATCTGAATTTTAGAGTTGTCTTCTCAGATTACCTCACAAACCTGGCTATGGGTTTCAGTTTGATTGGGATTACAGTGAATGTATAGGTTGATTTGTGATGAATTGACATCTTAAAAGGGTTAAGTATTCCCACTTAGGAACATGGTGAACCTTTGTATTTACTTAGTACTTCTTTAAACTTCAATAAAGACTTTAAATTGTATCAATAAAGATCTTGCACATTGGGGTACGTGGGTGGCTCAGTCAGTTAAACATCCAACTGTTGGTTTCAGCTCAGGTCATGATCTCACAGTTCGTGAGTTTGAGCCCAACATCGGGCTCTGCGCTGAGAGCTTGGGATGCTCTCTCTCTCCCTCTCTCTCTGCCTCTCCCCAACTCACTCACCCGCACCCTCTCTCTCTCTCAAAAGAAATAAATAAATAAACTTTAAAAAAAAGATCTTGCATATCTTTTGTTGGATTTGTTTATAGCTATCTAACTTGATTGCCTCTTTGAATGGCATCACTTTTCTTTAATAACATTTTCAAATTGTTTGTTGCTGTGCTGTGGGGATGCAATGGTTTTGTATATTGAGTTTAAATCAACCTTGCTAGACTCTCATTAGTTACTACAGTGTATTGAATTTTCAGTTTAGATAATCATATCATGTATGAATAATTAATTACCTTTTGCTTTTCCCTTCCAATCTTTATACGTATTTTTTCTTGTTGTCTTCTTACTACATTGGCTGGGTCTGCCAGGATAATTTTGAGAAGGAGCAATGATGCTGAGCACCAATTTTTTTATTTCCTTTGAAATATTATTTCTAACATTTTGCCGTAAAATATGGTGCTTGCTTTACATTTTTTATGGCTAGGTTTCATAAAGGTAAGCAAGTTTCCTATTTGAATGCCTAACAAGGATTTGTTTTTTTTTTTACTTTGCCTAACTTACCATTTTTAAATTTAATAATTGAATTTAAGAATATATTTTTAAAATTGCCTTGAGATTTTTTTTCTCACCCTTTGGTTACTTCCTACCAACCAGATCACAGACTGTTCAGGTGGCTGATTACAATAGTAAGCATATCTCACTTATAATCAATTTGTAGAAAAACTCCTTTACTCCTGCATCTTTAAGAACATTATTTTGCTTTTCTCCTTTAACCCATTAATTTGGTGAATGTCATTAATATGCTTTCCTTGCATTTCTAGGACAAATTCTATTTGCTCTAGGGTAAATGTAGTCACCCTTAACTACTTTGTCTTTCATAATCCACATCCAAAACATTAAGTCCATTTGCAGACCCAAATGACTCTTCAAAATATATCCTTAATCTGACCATTTGTAATCATCTCTGCCATCTGAATTAAAGTCATCATCATTTGTTGCCTGGATCGAATCACTGAACCACTGAATCATTGAATCATTGTTCTCTTTGCCTCCACATTTGCTTCTCTGTAGTTGATTTTCAAATTGCAACTGCAATAATCCTTTTGAAGTGCAAGTCAGATTATGCCCCTCCTCTGTCCAACACTTCAGAAGACTTCCCATCTTCCTTGCCATGAACACTCTAATCCTTTTGATGGCCCACATCTGCTGCTACTCCCCCCTGCTCCTATTTCCTCCAAATTAGCCCCACTGGCCTCCTTCCTTGAGCACACAAAGCACACTCCCACCTCAGGGCCTTTGCACTAACTGATTCCTCTGCCTCTGCCTGGGAAATTCTCTCCCACAGATGTGTACATATATCTCTATGTCTACATACATATACTAATATATACATATATACTACACATCTCCCACAGATGTTTACATATATCTCTGTCTACATTACATATACTAATATATACATATATACTACATATACTAATATAAACATATACATGTATATAATATATACACATATACTAACAGATGCATATATACTATACATTGATATTCTTATATATGTGTATATTAGTACTTGTCTACATATATACATGTCTACACATAGATGCCTACATATAGGTCTGCCTAGGTGCATATATATCCCCTCAGCTCTCAGATTTTTGCCTAAATAATACCTTTTTTTAAATTTAATTTATGTTTTTAATTCACATCCAAGTTAGTTAGCATATAGTGCAACAATGATTTCAGGAGTAGATTCCTTAATGCTCCTTATCCATTTAGCCCATCCCCCCTCCCACAACCCCTCCAGTAACCCTCTGTTTGTTCTCCATATTTGAGTCTCTTATGTTTTGTCCCCCTCCCTGTTTTTATATTATTTTTGCTTCCCTTATGTTCATCTGTTTTGTATCTTAAAGTCCTCATTTGAGTGAAGTCATATGATACCAAATAATACCTTCTATGTGAGATATTTCTGATATTATGGAAAACTGCAATCATGCTCCTTTATTCCTTTACCTCCTTCCCTGCATCGTCTCCATAGCACTAATCACCATCTGACATACTGTGTATCTGTTTATTTGTTTATTGTGTTTCTCCCCCATTAGAATATTAGCTTCATGACAGCAGAGATGTTTGCCTGTTCTGTTCCTTGTAATATCCCCAGGGCTTATAACAGTGCCTGCACACAACAGTCATTCAGTAAATATTAAATGAATGGACTATTGTTTTATTTACTGTTTGCCTGAAAATCTGTCTCCATCTCTTCTCATTGTTGGAATTCAGTTTATCAATATTTTATTTGGGATTTGGGGAGCTCTGTATGTTACAGTTATCAATGCCTATTTTGCCATTTCTCCTTCAAAATATAGTGTTAGTATTTTATTTACTTCTGTTAAATCATTAAGTGTAAACAAATACAATTTATTTTAATCTGCATTACTTACTTACTAAAAATGTGAATATTTTCTTGATTTCCTCTATATTTTTCTCTGTAATGAGCTGTTAGCTAATATCCTTACAAATGAGTTACTACATGAAGGATGCTTTGACTAGAACCTGGCATATAGTAAGTTCTGAATAAATGTTACTTGTTCTCCTTATTATTACTGTTAAAATATTTTATTCTTGCTGATTACTATGATTATCCCTGGACCTAAAGAGTCTGGATTTAGCCCATGGATTTATACTAAATTCTTTCTTTCTCTATTTAGTATACTTTAATTTTTAGAGTAGTTTTAGGTTCAAAGCAAAATTGAACAGAAGGTACAGCAGTTTCCTATATACCCCTTGCCCCACACATGCAGAGCCTTCCCCATTATCAACCTCCACCACTAGAGTGGAACATTTGTTACAATTGACAAACCTACATTGATGCATCATTATCAGGCAAAGCCCATAGTTTGCATAGGGTCCATTCTTGGTGTACATTCTATGAGTTTGGACAAATGTATAGTGACCTATAGCCACCATTATAGTATCATACAGAGTAGATTACGCTCCTAAAAATCCTCTGTGCTTTGCCTATTCATCCCTCCCTTCTCCTTTACCACTAACAACTAGTGATATTTTTACTCTCTCCACAGTTTTGTCTTTGCCAGAATGTCCTATAGTTGGAATCACACAGGGTGTAGCCTTTTCGGATTGGCTTCATTCACTTAGTAATACACATTTAAGTTTCCTCCATATGTTTTCATGGCTTGATGGCTCATTTCTTTTTAATACCAGATAATATTCCATTGTGTGGATGGACCACAATTTATTTATCCATTCACCTGCTGAAAGACATATTGGTTTCTTCTAAGTTTTGGCAATTGTGAATAAAGCTGCCACAAACATTCATGTACACTTTTTTTGGGGGGGGGACAGAAGTTTTCCTTCTTTGGGTAGGCACCAAGGAGCACAACTGCTGGATCCAATGATGAATATGTTTAGTTTTGTAAGAAATTGCCAAACTATCTTCCAAAGGGGCTGTCCTACTTTGCATTCCCACCAGCAGTGAATAAAAGTTTCTGTTGCTCCATATCCTTGTCAGAACATCCTCATCCTACTTTTTACATTATCTCTAGGATTTCAGTTTATTCCTTTTATTAATACTTTTAAGAAGCAGACCATAAACAATTCATGTGCGCAATTCTCCACCACTGGTACAAACAATATTAATGTCAGAACCTACCTTCAAGAAAGGCTCAAAAGAGACTATGCAGTCGTGGATGTCATTAAATTGTTGACTGCTCATTTCTAGCATTAGTATATTATCTCTATATTAATCTTGATTTCTGTTTATAAAATTTATTAAAATATGTAATTATTTTATATTTAAAAATACACATACTATACATTGACATTCTTATATATAATATTAAGTTTTCTACATATATATATAATAGCATCTAGAATTCTTACTATTTAGTTTTTTGTAAATGGTTTGCTATTTCTATGGAGGTTTCCATAGATATTTTAATTGTACTGCATTAAATCTATGACTATGTACTGCATTAAATTTATATCCTAAATTGGAAGGATATTGTGTTTCTCACTATATTAATTATTTTCAACCAAGCATGCAACATATTGCTTCTTCTATTCAAATCTAGTTGGAAATTTGTTGAGTTAATTTTATAAATGCCTTAGCACCTTAGCATGGCTAACATATACTGGATTGCTCAAAAAAGAAGACTGATAATAAACTAATGAAAAAATCAGAATAACATACCAATAGAAAGTTTTAAAACATAAGAATCATCTGAGTGATGATGCGAATAACACTAATTAAAATACTAATTTTACTGACTTAAAAATTCCCATTTCCTGAGGTAACATTATTCTGTCAGTAGAGTGACTGGCACCATGGCAATCCTTGCTCTCGATCAGGTATGTCAGTGCACCGTACAACCTGTCCCATTTGGGCTAATGCTAACTCTCCTCTAAGCTAAACTGTTGTGTGGTTCAAACCTCCCTAGGTTGGGGTTGCCAGATAAATTAGAGGACAGTTAAATTTGTGTTTCAGATAAACAAAAAATACTTTATTTTAATGTAACTATTCCCAAGTATTGCACATTTGTTATTTATCTGAAATAAAATTTTAACTGGATACACACACACACTACGTGTGTGTGTATATTTCTAGTATCTTTCTATGATCCTGCCCCCTACCCGACACACTACCAACTGGTTTTATTTTCTAGTCTGAGTGATATATTTAGTACACAATTAATGTGCTGGGTAGTAGAGGTGAACACTTTGAGACTGGCCAAGTAATAAAAAGTGCATTTTTGAAGCATTCAGGGGCTTAAAGTCCACACTTCCCACCATATAAATAGATATGGTCAGAAGACCCAAGTCTTGGAACCAGCTGAATGGATTGTTCCTGGTTACCTATACTAAAAGGCCTAATCCTTAGTATATATGCCGAGGGATTCATTCCTTCCGTATTTCCTCCTGGTTCTCAGAGTCTTCCTTTCTTGTGCCTTCTTGGATTGTGTGAGATCTCTTACACTGGCTCAAGTTCGCTATGGAAATGTGCTTCCTATGTTCCCAACAAGCTTGTCCAACTCTTCAGGGCAGGCTCCAGCCTGTCTGTGGCTTCCTGCCATTGCTCCCCACTGCTCAGCACTCTGGCATTCCTTCCAGGCACAGTCCTGTTCTTATATTGCCCATGTGGTCTTTAAGAACTCTACTCCTCACTGCAGATTGACTGTGAGGAAGAGACGTGAAACCCCTGATATTTAGGAGCTGGCCTTATGCTCAGCTAGGCCTTGGCATTCCTGTGTTGAACATAAATGATTTCACAGAATAACAATATCAGACAAGACCACTCTGTGACCAGGATGGGTCAAGACAGAAACAAGACCATTCTGTAATCATGTCTGTACACACACAAAACCATGAATGTTGTCCAAATGACAGAAGGGACCAACCAAACATGTCTTGCTAAGAGGGATGACTGCTGCTTCTTTAACAATTACACCTTTAGCTTTACTTTAGTCTTGCTCCTTCTAGATAAGATTCATTAAGGTACCTAATCACAGGATAGGTCCTGCTTCCTGACAGCCTCCAATCCAGAGTAAACTTCCATTGTCCCTAAAATTACCTAACAAGAGCTCAAATCCTATAGGAAGTCTTTTGAAACACCTGTGGTTACTGAGACACACAGCATGGCATGGTGTCTCCTTCACCCTTGCTAGGAGTAATAAACCCTATTGTTCTGCTGCAGGGGCATTCCTGCTACTTTTTGGCTGGAGAGCATTAACCTCAGCAACCCCAATTCAACATCAGTGGTCTTCAAGTCCACTCCCAGAACTGATCAAAAGTGGCAGGCATTTTGTGATGCCCTAAACTGCATCGTGTTCCCTACATGTGCTCTTATCTATGGCTCCTGCCTCATCAGGCCTCATTTGAGCCCTACAGCAGGGCTCAGAGGTGAGTTGCAATGCCTGTCCACCTGTCAAAGGTCAGCATAGAAGCCCCATTGCCATCCCTCTCACCCAGGGTCACCTGGCTATTGTGGGGTTGGTTGCCCCAGTCTTAATGTTGCTGGTTTCACTATGATTGAGTGGGGCAAATAAATCTAAAAAACCTAAGCCCCTTGGGCCGTTATTCATCTCATTGAAGAACTAGTTTATAGCTCTATCTTCAAATCCTAGCACAACTATCTTTCCCTTGGCAGAAGCACTCAATTCTCTGTCAGTGGCCAAAGAGCAAGAAGAATGTTTTACTCAGAACGTAATCAATCCAGCATTGTTTCAGGAACGTCTATATTATTAAAGTTCAGGAGCAAGGAGGCCTGTCTAGCACATGAAGCTGAAACAAGCAGCTTCAAACACCCACCAAAGTCTGGAACTTTCACCACATTGATTATGATAAAGAATGTTAAACAACAACAACAACAACAAAGTCAGGCTATATGCCAAGCCTCCTTGGGAATCAGCTCTAACCATCTGAGGAGCTAGGAGGTGAACTCCTTTCTCTGACCTCAAGTATAATTGTACCAAAAACTGTTAGCCTAGCAGTTTGGTTGGATTCCATTTGTTTTAAATTGTGTACCTCCCCCATCTGAGAACATGAGTCCTTAGTGTCCGTTAGGGGATGTGCTTTCTTGATTTCTTCTTAGGACACCAACATTGGTTTGTCTGGAAACAGCTTCCAGAACATTTGTTGCTGGCAGTAGGGTCAGCAACAGGGTCTAGTCTATCCCTACCTAGAGAAGCTGGTCTCCCATCTTGGCCCCTGGTACCCATAACCCTAACCATTGTACCTACCAACCTCCATTTTGGTAGGACTCACCTAGTACTACCACAGGGTAGTACCAACCTGTTCCTCTGTAATCTTCCCTCAACTTTATTTTCATTTTCATTCCTACCCAGTTTAGATTTTCTCCCCATTGACCACTTCTCTTAACTCGCTATCATTTAGTCTAGTTCTCTAGTGTTAGCAGCATTCAGTTTTCACTGCTTTTTGGATAGGAAAGTAATCAAATCATAGGACTACTCAATATTAAATTAGAGGATCTCTAAGGTCCCCTTCAACTCTACAATCACATAATTCTTTGGAGAACTGTTCTCCCCAACTTCCACCTCCTAAGTAAATAATCCACTTAGAACTTTCACTTTAGTGGGTACTTTACTGACTCTGTTTAAAGTAAATTTAGAAGACAGAATACTGACTCAGAAACAAGTTTCTCAACTGTACTAATAGTAAAAGAATTTCAAATTAAAGCAACAACAAAGTGCTGTTTTCAATTGATCATAGCGACAAAGATTAAAAATACCAGTATTTCCCAAGATGGGCAAAATTAGTGGGATAGTACTTTAGTACTTTCTGGTTTCTTTCTGGAAAGGAATCTGGTAATATGTATTAATGTTTTAAATGTGCATAGTCCACATTTAGGAATTTATCCTAAAGGACAAAAAGGCAAAGATGTATATAAAATAATCTTAATTGCAGCACTGCATTGAGTAGAAAAAATTCAAAATGTCCTATGTGTCCATCCATAGAGGAGGGTTAATATATTATGTGTATAATACTATGCAGATTTGTTTTTATTTTGTTTTTATTGAAGTATAGTTGACACACAATGGAACATTAATTTCAGGTATCCAACACAGCAATTTGAATCTATGAATTATTTTGTGCAAGTCTACATATTATGCTGTATTCTCCATGAATGTAGCTACCATTTGTCACCATATAACACTATTAGAATTATAATACCATTGACAGTGTTTCTATGCTGTACCTTTTATCCTTGTGATTTATTCATTTCATAACTGAAAACCTGTATTTCCTGCTCCCCTTCACCCATTTTGCCCATCCCCAGACCCCTGCTCTCCTTTGGCAAGTTTGTTCTTTGTATTTATGGGCCCATTTCTCCTCTTCATTTGTTTTTATGTGTCTTTGTTTTGTTTTATTTTTGAGAGAGATGGAGGGAGACAGCAGGGCAGGGGCAGAGGGACACAAACAGAGAGAATCTTAAGCAGGCTCCATGCTGGGCATAGATACTTGGGGCTCAATCTCATGGCTGTGAGATCATGACCTGAGCCAAAATCAAGAGTCAGATGCTTAACCAGCTGAGCCACCCAGGCACCCCTATTTCTGTTTTTTTTAAAAGCTTATTTATTTATTTTGAGAAAGAAAGAGAGAGGCAAGGGCAGAGAGAGAGGGAGAGAGAGAATCCTAAGCTGTCTCCATGCTGTCAGTGCAGAGCCTGATGTGTGGCTCAAACTCATAAACTGTGAGATCATGCCCTGAGCCAAAGTCACTTAACTGACGGAGCTAGTAAGGCACCCTTCCCTGTCTCTGTTTTTAATAATATTGACCAGGGATTGTCAACCCTGGCTGCACATTTGAATCACTAGAAGTACGTTTTAAAAAATCATGATTTGAGGACCCACCTTCAGAGATTCTGATTATTTGGTCTAAAGCGAGGCCCATTATTTATATATATATTTTTAATTTTTTTAAATTTTTTTTATGAAATTTATTGACAAATTGGTTTCCATACAACACCCAGTGCTCATCCCAAAAGGTGCCCTCCTCAATACCCATCACCCACCCTCTCCTCCCTCCCACCCCCCATCAACCCTCAGTTTGTTCTCAGTTTTTAACAGTCTCTTATGCTTTGGCTCTCTCCCACTCTAACCTCTTTTTTTTTTTTCCCTCCCCTCCCCCATGGGTTCCTGTTAAGTTTCTCAGGATCCACATAAGAGTGAAACCATATGGTATCTGTCTTTCTCTGTATGGCTTATTTCACTTAGCATCACACTCTCCAGTTCCATCCACGTTGCTACAAAAGGCCATATTTCATTTTTTCTCATTGCCACGTAATATTCCATTGTGTATATAAACCACAATTTCTTTATCCATTCATCAGTTGATGGACATTTAGGCTCTTTCCATAATTTGGCTATTGTTGAGAGTGCTGCTATGAACATTGGGGTACAAGTGGCCCTATGCATCAGTACTCCTGTATCCCTTGGATAAATCCCTAGCAGTGCTATTGCTGGGTCATAGGGTAGGTCTATTTTTAATTTTCTGAGGAACCTCCACACTGCTTTCCAGAGCGGCTGCACCAATTTGCATTCCCACCAACAGTGCAAGAGGGTTCCCGTTTCTCCACATCCTCTCCAGCATCTATAGTCTCCTGATTTGTTCATTTTGGCCACTCTGACTGGCGTGAGGTGATACCTGAGTGTGGTGTTGATTTGTATTTCCCTGATAAGGAGCGACGCTGAACATCTTTTCATGTGCCTGTTGGCCATCCGGATGTCTTCTTTAGAGAAGTGTCTATTCATGTTTTCTGCCCATTTCTTCACTGGGTTATTTGTTTTTCGGGTGTGGAGTTTGGTGAGTTCTTTATAGATTTTGGATACTAGCCCTTTGTCCGATATGTCATTTGCGAGTATCTTTTCCCATTCCGTTGGTTGCCTTTTAGTTTTGTTGGTTGTTTCCTTTGCTGTGCAGAAGCTTTTTATCTTCATAAGGTCCCAGTAATTCACTTTTGCTTTTAATTGCCTTGCCTTTGGGGATGTGTCGAGTAAGAGATTGCTACGGCTGAGGTCAGAGAGGTCTTTTCCTGCTTTCTCCTCTAAGGTTTTGATGGTTTCCTGTCTCACATTTAGGTCCTTTATCCATTTTGAGTTTATTTTTGTGAATGGTGTGAGAAAGTGGTCTAGTTTCAACCTTCTGCATGTTGCTGTCCAGTTCTCCCAGCACCGTTTGTTAAAGAGGCTGTCTTTTTTCCATTGGATGTTCTTTCCTGCTTTGTCAAAGATGAGTTGGCCATACGTTTGTGGGTCTAGTTCTGGGGTTTCTATTCTATTCCATTGGTCTATGTGTCTGTTTTTGTGCCACCATTATTTATATTTTTAAAAAGTGTTCCAGGTAATTCTAATTTCAAAGTCAGGTTTTAGAGTCACTTAACCCTTACAACCACTTAAGGCTTTTGTATAAATCCTAAAAGGCAAGATGGCCATGATACATTGCAGGGGAAAAAATTAGTTTCCTTATGTGTAGATTATGATTAAACTTATTAACAAATTATATATTCATTGAAATTCAAACATTTACACACAGAGTTATCACTGAGGAGCAGAGTACACATCTGTAGCATTTTTTTCAACCATAGGTATCTATTTCTTTTAAAATAAAACTATCCCCATTTTGTTTTTGTTTGTTTTCCAGCTTTTTGAGATATTGTTGCCATATAACATATGTAAATTTAAGATGTACCATGTGATGATTTGATACATGTATATATTACAAAATTATTACTGCCATAAGGTTAGTTAACACCTCCATCCCTTCACATAATTATCATTTTGTATGTGTATGGAGATGTCACTTAAGGTCTTCCAAATATATAATAGAATGTTGTTAATTATATTCACTGTCATGTACATTAGTTCCCCAGAACTTATTCATCTTATAGCTGATAGTTTGTACCCTTTGACCAACATCACATTTTGCCCACCCCTCACCACCATCCCACCCCCTGTCAGCCACCATTCTATTCTCTATTTCTATGAGTTTGGATTTTCAGATTCTGCATATAAATGAGAACATACAGTACTTGTCTTTCTCTAACTTATTTCACTTAGCCTGATACCCTCAAGGTTTTTCTATGTCATAACAAAAGGCAGGATTTCCTTCTTTTTTGTGGTTGAATCTCTATCTATGTATCTATCTATCTACCTATCATGCTCACATTTTCTTTATCCATTCATCCATTGATGGACACAGGTTGTTTCCATGGCTGGCTATTGTAAATAGTGCTGCAATGAACATAGGGATGCACATATCTCTTAAGACAGTGTTTTCATTTCCTTTGGATATACACCCAGGAATGGGATTGTTGCATCATATGGTAGCTGTATTTTTTATTTTTTTGAGGAAACCCCATACTGTTTCCCATAGTGGCTGTACCAATCTGCATTCCCACCAAGAGTGCACAAGGGTCCCCCTTTTCTCCACAGCTTCACAAACACTTGTGTCTTGTCTTTTTGAGAATAGACATTCTAACAGGTGTCAGGTTATACTTCATTGTGGTTCTGATTTGCATTTCCCTGATGTACTTGGTATAGTGATGCTGAGCGTCTTTGCACATACTTTTTGACCATTTATATATTTTCTTTCAGAAAATGTTCTACTTAAGTCCCTTGGCCATTTTTAGAAATTGGATTATTAGGGTTTTTTCCTATTGATTGTAGAAGCTCATTATATATTTTGGATATTAACACCTTATCAGATAGATGGTTTGAAAATATTTTCTACCACTCTGTAGGTTGCCCTTTTATTTTGCTGATTGTTCATTTTTCTGTGTAGGTTTTTAGTTTGATAGTTTCACTTGTTTGTTTTTGCTTTTGTTGTCTGTGCTTTTGATGTCATAGCCAAAAAGCCTTTGCCAAAAGCAATGTCAAGGAGTTTTTCCCCTAGTTTTCCTTCTAGGAATTTGACAATTTCTGGTCTTACATAAATCTTAAATCCATTTTGGATTATTTTTGTGAGTCCTATAAGATAGGGATACAACATCATTCTTCCACATGAGGTTATCCAGTTTTCCTGGAACCATTTACTGAGGAGACTATCCTTTCGCCATTGAGTCCTCTTGGCTCCCTTGTCAACTATTAACTGACCAAAATATCTCCATTTTTGAAATAAAAAAAGGCAGTGCAGGTTGAAAATACAGAGGGAAAAAAAATGAAAAACTGGCTCTGGGATGGCTCCCGAATGTGAAGAGAAACTCCCACTCAAATCCAGCATTCCTGGCTGACAACAGCAAAGTATGTATTTAGAGGAAATATAGTCATCTAAGCTCAAGTCAAAGAGACTGGGTTGGCTGACTAACTCATTATGGAACCATTCTCCATGAATTTATGTTCTGGAGCAAGAGATAATGAAGTGGGGCATACAAATTCATAGAGGATACATCATCTTCTATTTTAGAAACTGCATGTTCAGGCAAGCATTTCTAATCTAAATTCAACATTAAAAATGTTTGAACACTTGAGGTTGCCGAGTTAAACTTTGCTATAGCTCACGTGTAGAACTTAAATATGAAGGTGGCATGGAATTTACTGAAAATTATAATTCAAGTTTTACCACACAGTAGAGTTCTTTTTAAAAATTACAATTCAAGGGCACCTGGCTGCTCAGTCAATAGAGCATGCAAATCTTGATCTCTGGGATTGTGAGTTAGAGCCCCATGTTGGGCATACAGCTTGTTTTAAAAAAACTACAACTCAATGAATCTGCATACATGTATGTGTGGGGTGTGTGTGAGTGTGAGTGTGTGTTTTATATACCATTGATATAAAGTCTTATTCTTTCTTTCCTTCCTTCCTCTTCTTTTTTTTTTTTTTTTTTTTTTTTGACTCATTTATCAGCTAATTTACACAGGGCTAGTCTGCCAAAGAGCTGATTTCTACGTATTGCATAAACTATACTATTTGTGCATTAAAAAAAAAAAACCTATTTAAACTCCCAGATGATTCATTATTTTCTTTGTTAGTTCTTTCTATCACATACAATCTTCTAGAATGATAAAAAGATTGAGGCTGTATTCACAATTAGCTTCAGCTGTCAGGAATGATGAAACATCTTCCTCCTCCCCAGGAAGGGGGTGAGCCAAACACCCCACGGAGTGAACGACCATGCTAGTGGTTCCCCTCATTTAGATGCTATGGTGCCTCTTAGCTCAGAAGAGGAAAACTGGGTTCTGGAATGGAGAATGGGATACATTTTTTGGCTTCTTTGAGGTCAGTTTTCCAGCAAGAGTTATTTTGCTTGAAGTTTTGTTTCCAAAACATGCAGACATCAATTCTCAAATATGAATCCTAAACACAAAAGTCATAAATTATGAGGGATTTGTGAGGCAATCATCCTTCATAACCATCTGTCTTTCTTTCCCTCTACTAGCATGGATAATTTGGAGTTAACTGTAGAGTTGAATTTAGAGAGTAAATCCCACATGATTTTCAGGTTAGAGGTGAGAAAATGGGAGAACAGGCAGTTCCTGTAGCTCGATGAAACATTTTATTCCATTTGCAGAAGTAAGTGCAGCTCACATGCGTGACTCACATTAGAATAGTGGACTAATGTACAAAAAGCATCACGTGCTGGCAAAGTATGAGATGACAGGCAGTTATCTCTTTGGGCTGATGCAATCCTGGAATTTCCTGAATTGAAATACAATTTAGAACCAGAGGGAGAGGCCCTGGCTGTTTGGCTTTTAGCTAATTTTGACTTTTTTTTTTCTTTTTTAAGCATTTGTCTGTTTCCTTATGTGTGAAGTGATAATTGCTAACATTTACACTACGTCAGACACTCATTTAAACGTTTTACTCTTTTAACCTTTACAACACCACTGTGAGGTAGGCTTCCCATTTTACAGATTAGGCAACTGAGATTAAAAAATCCTGTGTAATTTTGGGAAGGAGGCGGCCAACATGGCTGAGAAGTAGGGGGAATCCGTATGTCCCGCATCTCTCAACGAAGTGTAGAAGCCAAAGGACTTTGAACACCAGAGCCTGGGACGAAAAGAGACTGAATCTACTCGGAAGAAAATGGGAAAGCTGGAAAAAAGATAGGTGGGTGACTGCGAACTGGGGAAGATAAAAAAGACCGCATGGGCACGGAGGGAAGGGACCCCCTTTTGCGGAGAGACAAAGGGAAGAGAAAGAGTGTCTAGGGAAGTGCAGGACCGTATCTGGACAGGAGAAAGACCTCGGACTGAGACTGACAGGGATCCGATCTCTAACTGCGGGGCTTTCTTCGGACTGGGGCCAGCTCCCTGTTCGCACAACTGGGGAGGAGGGAAGCTAGCCCTGGGTGCGGTGGTAGGTCAGGGGCTCAGTCTGCAGCTGGAGAAATTGGTTCCCTCCCTGGAGGGCTGCACGATAGTACAGAACCTGGCTGCGTCCACCGCCCGCCTCCCCCTCCGCGCAGTGGCTGGGCCGAGGGCTCAGTCTGCAGGAAGATAAGGCCGCCGTTTCCCTGGAGTGCTGTGGAAAAAGACAAAGCCTGCCTGCGTCCACCGTCCACCACCCCGGGGGCTCGCGAGAGCAGCAGAGTGGCTCAGTCCACAGTAGGAGGAGGCGGTCCTCCATGAAGTGCGGTGGCACAGACAAAGCCAGCCGGGACCACATATCTCGGCACTGAGAGGTGTTTCCCCAGTGCCAGAGCGCACAGAGTGGGACTTTGAATCCTAGCCAAGCGCAGGGTCAGGGGAGTTTGCAGAGAGAGAAGGACCGCCCCATCTGCGCCCGGGGCACAGTGAGGACGACTCAAACTGAGTCCACCGGGTCTGGCTCCTTGGAGAAGAGACTGGGGGATCACCATTCCGCACCCTCACCACCACCACCAAGGCGGGGCCTCAGAGATCACTCCCAGGTCCATAGTGGAGGTGGGTTCAGATTACGCCAAACCACGCCCCCCCTTGCACTGGGTAACTGCATATCCACCAAAGCGGCACAGACCCTGTGACAGCTCCTCCTGACAAGCAGCATTGCCTGGATTAACTCTAGGTCAGTTCTGGATATATAGACATATTCTCCTCCCACTCCCTTCCCCCCCCCCCCCCTCATTTCTCCTCCTTATCTCTTCCCTCCCCTAGGCTGGTTACTCTGGTCTGTCTAAACAGGCATATTTAATCCATTGTCTTATTGCATGTTCCACACTTCTTTACACTCCTTTCTCTCTCTCTGGAATAATCAAACCATCTGGTTTCTCTCTCTGGATAATTTTAACTATGTTTCGTTTTCCCTGCCTCCTTCTTTATTTTCCTGTCTCTTTATTTTCCTTTTAGTCTCTCTGCCTAATCAATGTTTATTCCCGCCACCCCCCACCCCCCCACCAGCTCCTGTCATTTATCTTTTTACATGTGCTTTTCCATCAGCACCACCTCCACCCTCTTCTTTTGGTGAGATCTTTGATGATCTTCTTTGAGAGATAAAAGTCTTCCCAAACAAACAAAAACTGAAGGAATTCATCAACACTAAACCAGCCCTACAAGAGATCCTAAGGGGGATTCTGTGAGTGAAGTGTTGCAGGGGCCACAAAGTACCAGAGACATCACTACAAGCATGAAACCTACAGATATCACAATGACTCTAAACCCACATCTTTCAATAATAACACTGAAGGTAAATGGACTAAATGCTCCAACCAAAAGACATAGGGTATCAAAATGGATAAAAAAAAAAAGACCCATCTATTTGCTGTCTATAAGAGACTCCTTTTAGACCTGAAGACACCTTCAGATTGAAAGTGAGGGGATGGAGAACTATCTATCATGCTACTGGAAGTCAAAAGAAAGCTGGAGTAGCCATACTTATATCAGACAAACTTGACTTTAAATTAAAGGTTGTAACAAGAGATGAAGAAGGGCATTATATAATAATTACAGGGTCTATCCATCAGGAAGAGCTAACAATTATAAATGTCTATGCCCCGAATTCAGAGACACCCAAATATATAAAACAATTAATCACAAACATAAGCAACATTATTGATAAGAATGTGGTAATTGCAGGAGACTTTAATACTCCACTTACAGTAATGGATAGATCATCTAGACACAGGATCAATAAAGAAACAAGGGCCCTGAATGATACATTGGATCAGATGGACTTGACAGATATATTTAGAACTCTGCATCCCAAAGCAACAGAATATACCTTCTTCTCGAGTGCACATGGAACATTCTCCAAGATAGATCACATACTGGGTCACAAAACAGCCCTTCATAAGTATAAAAGAATTGAGGTCATACCATGCATAACTTCAGACCACAATGCTATGAAACTTGAAATCAACCACAGGAAAAAGTCTGGAAAAACTCCAAAAGCATGGAGGTTAAAGAACATCCTACTAAAAATGAATGGGTCAACCAGGCAATTAGAGAAGAAATTTAAAAATATATGGAAACAAATGAAAATGAAAATACAACAATCCAAATGCTTTGGGATGAAGCAAAGGCAGTCCTGAGGGGGAAGATACGTTGCAACCCAGGCCTATCTCAAGAAACAAGAAAAAATCCTAAATACAAAATCTAACAGCACACCTAAAGGAAATAGAAGCAGAACAGCAAAGACACCACAAAACCATCAGAAGAAGAGAAATAATAAAGATCAGAGCAGAAATAAACAATATAGAATCTAAAAAAACAATAGAGCAGATCAATGAAACCAAGAGTTGGTTTTTTGAAAAAATAAACAAAATTGATAAACGTCTAGCCAGGCTTCTCAAAAAGAAAAGGGAGAGGACCCAAACAGATAAAACCATGAATGGAAATGGGATTATTACAACCAATCCCTCAGAAATATAAGCAATTATCAGGGAATACTATGAAAAATTATATGCCAACAAACTGGACAACCTGGAAGAAATGGACAAATTCCTAGCCTTGCACATACTTCCAAAACTCAAACAGGAAGAAATAGAAAATGTTCTTCCTAAACAGACCCATAACCAGTGAAGAAATTGAATTAGTTATCAAAAATCTCCCAACAAATAAGAGTCCAGGACCAGATGGCTTCCCCTGGGGAACTCTACCAGACATTTAAAGCAGAGATAATACCTATCCTTCTCAAGCTGTTCCAAAAAATAGAAAGGGAAAGAAAACTTCCAGACTCATTCTATGAAGCCACCATTACTTTGATTCCCAAGCCAGACAGAGACCCAGCAAAAAAAGAGAACTACAGGCCAATATCCCTGATGAATATGGATGCAAAAATTCTCAACAAGATACTAGCAAATTGAATTCAACAGCATATAAAAAGAATTATTCACCATGATCAAGTGGGATTCATCCCTGGGATGCAGGGCTGGTTCAACATTCGCAAATCAATCAATGTGATACATCACATTAATAAAAGAAAAGATAAGAACCATATGATCCTGTCAATCGATGCAGAAAAAGCATTTGACAGAATTCAGCATCCTTTCTTGATAAAAACCTTCGAGAAAGTGGGGATAGAAGAAACATACTTAAACCTCATAAAAGCCATTTATGAAAAGCCCACAGCTACTCTCATCCTCAATGGGGAAAAACTGAGAGTTTTCCTCCTGAGATCAAGAACACAACAGGGATGTCCACTCTCACTGCTGTTGTTTAACATAGTGTTGGAAATTCTAGCATCGGCAATCAGACAACAAAAGGAAATCAAAGGCATCAAAATTGGCAAAGATGAAGTCAAGCTTTGACTTTTTGCAGATGACTGATACTATACATGGAAAACCCAATAGACTTTACCAAAAGTCTGCTAGAACTGATACATGAATTCTGCAAAGTCGCAGGATACAAAATTAATGTACAGAAATCAGTTGCATTCTTATACACTAATAATGAAGCAACAGAAAGACAAATAAAGAAACTGATCCCATTCACAATTGCACCAAGAAGCATAAAATACCTAGGAATAAATCTAACCAAAGATATAAGAGATCTGTATGCTGAAAACTATAGAAAGCTTATGAAGGAAATTGAAGAAGATACAAAGAAATGGAAAAACCATTCCATGCTCATGGATTGGAAGAATAAATATTGTTAAAATGTCAATACTACCCAAAGCTATCTACACATTCAATGCAATCCTAATCAAAATTGCACCAGCATTCTTCTCGAAGCTAGAACAAACAATCTGAAAATTTGTATGGAACCACAAAAGACCCTGAATAGCCAAAGTAATATTGAAGAAGAAGACCAAAGCAGGAGGCATCACAATCCCAGACTTTAGCCTCTACCTCAAAGCTGTAATCATCAAGACAGCATGGTACTGGCACAAAAACAGACACATAGACCAATGGAATAGAATAGAGACTCCAGAATTGGACCCACAAAAGTATGGCCAACTAATCTTTGACAAAGCAGGAAAGAATATCCAGTGGAAAAAAAGGCAGTCTGTTTAACATATGGTGCTGGGAGAACTGGACAGCAACATGCAGAAGAATGAAACTAGACCACTTTCTTACACCATTCACAAAAATAAACTCAAAATGCATGAAGGACCTGAATGTGAGACGTGAAACCAACCAAACCCTAGAGGAGAAAGTAGGAAAAAACCTCTCTGACTTCAGCCGCAGCAATTTCTTACTTGTTACATCTCCAAAGGCAAGGGAATTAAAAGCAAAAATGAGCTATTGGGACCTCATGAAGATAAAAAGCTTCTGCACTGCAAAGGAAACAATCAACAAAACTAAAAGGTAACTAACAGAATGGGAAAAGATATTTGCAAATGACTTGTCAGACAAAGGGCTAATATCCAAAATCTATAAAGAACTCACCAAACTCCACACCCAAAAAACAAATAATCCAGTGAAGAAATGGGCAGAAGACATGAATAGACACTTTTCTAAAGAAGACATCCAGATGGCCAACAGGCACATGAAGAGATGCTCTACGTCACTCCTCATCAGGGAAATACACATCAAAACCACACTGAGATACCACCTCACGCCAGTCAGAGCGGCTAAAATGAACAAATCAGGAGACTATAGATGCTGGAGAGGATATGGAGAAAAGGGAACCCTCTTGCACTGTTGGTGGGAATGCAAACTGGTGCAGCCACTTTGAAAAACAGTGTGGAGGTTCCTCAAACAATTAAAAATAGATCTACCCTATGACCCAGCAATAGCACTGCTAGGAATTTACCCAAGGGATACAGGAGTGCTGATGCATAGGGGCACTTGTACCCCAATATATATAACAGCACTTTCAACAATAGCCAAATTATGGAAAGAGCCTAAATCTCCATCAACTGACAAATGGATAAAGAAGATGTGGTTTATATATACAATGGAATACTACTTGGAAATGAGAAAGAATGAAATCTGGCCATTTGTAGCAATGTGGATGGAACTGGAGAGTATCATGCTAAGTGAAATAAGTCAGGCAGAGAAAGACAGATAACATATATTTTCACTCATATATGGATCCTGAGAAACTTAACAGAACACCAGGGGGGAGGGGAAAGGGGGGGAAGTTACAGAGAGGGAAGGAGGCAAACCATAAAAGACTCTTAAATACTGAGAATAAACTGAGGGTTGATGGGGGGGGAAGTGGGTGATGGGCATTGAGGAGGGCACCTGTTGGGATGAGCACTGGGTGTTGTATGGAAACCAATTTGACAATAAATTTCATATTAAAAAAAACAAAACAAAAATCCTGTGTAATTGCTTTAGGTCACACAAAAGACAATGTAGGACTCTTCAAGATCTTTGTTTGAGCATTTTTGCCTTCCGTGCTTGAGTTGTGTGTAAATCTTCTAGGAAGCCCCATTCTTGGAAAAACCATGCCCACTATGAGCTGTGATAAACGTTATATTGTCACCTCAGTAAACTCACTGCTGTGGTTATCCATTTTTCACCTTGAAATCGGAGCTTTATTTTAACTATATTAGAATTTTATTCTTCCAATAAATGATTGTGTCAGATTGCCTTTACCACTCTAAGACTATCTTTAGCGTTTTATCAGAAAAGGCCCACTCACCATCTAAGATATCCCCCAGCGTTTTTAGGATTTAAAGAGTAGGATTTACTTATTATTTGGGGTTTGAAGATTATCTTCAAATAAAAGGAAATGATAAGTCTTAGTAATCTTTTATAGCTCATTATTTTATTCTGCATTTAATATTTATATAAATGAGAGGTCAGAGAAAAACACACAAGGAATATTTTGGTTTGATGATTAACTTCAGGCTCTGAAAAATTAAAAATCCATATGTCCTGAACTTGTCTTCATATAAGAATGGAAGAAACTTATCTTCATGTAGGAATGGGAATAAACATGTAACAATCCTGGAGGCCATATTAATGATAGATTCCATTTGACTTTGGGTATTTTGGTGTAAAAGTTCCACCTGGTAGCTACATCAATCTAAACTAACTGTGCCTACTGGCAATTCACTAGGAAGGAAAAGAGCACAGAGTAAGTATAGATTGATTGGTCATACTTCCTACCTGGATCCCTGGTGTCCAGGACAGGCATCTCTAAAACTTCCTAGCTAAGGATAGAATTAGATCATCAGAGTTAATCCTGGCCTGAAACTCTTTTTTACTACCTCAATTTTCTCCTAACACAGAGTTCAGCCGTTGCTCTCACATGTTCCTGGGGTTACTATAATGTTTCAAAGGTTAAAGTCAAGGTTCCTTGACCTCACCCATAGTGCAAGCTCATTGTCCTGTTAGGGCTTTTGGCAAGTGCTTCTTCAAAGTTCCTTTCTTATCTATCAAGACTTACTTGTCTAAAAAATTACATGTCATACCTAGACAGAACTCCTCTATTAGAACTCTTATATTAGAATATAAATTCTGGTTAAATGCAAAGTGTGATTTCTAATCACATTTATGCAAAGAAACCAACACAACTGATGCTTCACTTATTGCTTATTTGAAGACAAATTCCTATCTCTCCCCACCTGGTGACATGCTTAATGTAATCAGCAGGCTTAGAATTTTAAGATGAAGTAGTACCTATAGAGGACGCTACTGATGGAAAGTGAACTGATTCCCTTTCCATCTCCACAAAACCCTGGGAAATGCTCAGAAATTAAAAGTACCACGTACCTCAGAAGGCAGAGGGTAAGGTGTGTATGTGTGTATTTGTGTGTGTGTGTGTGTTTGTATGTGTGTGTGTGTGTGTGTGTGTGTGTGTGTGTGAGGAACAAAAGCAGACGGATTGTTGAAAGTATGTGTAAGTAACAGAATGCCAGGTTGCCATTCACACTTCAAGTAGTCAGGCCCTCCCCACCCCAACATTTACAACAGAAGGGACGCTTTGGAGAAATGGGATCACAGCTTCTGGACTTGAGGACATCAGGAATATAGCAAAGCAAGTATGAGATGGTATTTGAAACAAGGAAAAGTGATTTTCTACACACTTAAAGATAAAACCTCTTTCTCTTCCCCCTGCTGAGTTTCAGAATAACAATAACCAGTTTTATAAACACTGGCAGGAGATGGAAGGATGGACAGCCTCAGGAAAAAAATGTCTGTGTCAAAGAAAAAGGCAGCTGGCCATTTGATTGTCCTAGAGTGAAGACTACCAACCAACAAGCACTACTCATTCATATTGCTTGAAATACATATGAAAAAAATATATGTAAATATATATACATCATATGTGTGTGTGCATGTGTGTATCACAGTATTGCAGTCAATAATGTAAAATACTAACAATGGATTTAACCAGAGTTTCTGAAAACACTGTATTGGAAGGATAGATTGGGAGAGAGTAAGGGAGTGTAATTCTTTTTCTACCATAATAATGGATAATTTAGATAATCTCTATAATTGATGAATAAATAGCAAAGTTTGCATGTTATTTGGAAATATGAAAGTAAATGTTAGAAGAATAAAAGAATTAAGAGTTACATCCAAGGAACAGAACAAGATGAAAGAGGGCAGAGGATTTTTGTTTTTCTTATATGCCTTTAATAATTATACAATATTTTTAAAACTATGGACTAATATTACTTTGAGGAAAGAGATATACTACGCAGTTAGTAATAAAGTAGACCATTTCTTTTCGGTGGATAATTTTGAGAGTGGAACTTTAACTAAATACACTATAGGTAAAATAACCCTGTTTCCTTTCAGAAGGTAATAGATTGCCTTTTTTAAGAATATTTCTCATACAGGAGCTAACTCTTTAATGAAAGATAAAGAGATTTGCTGGTAAGGGAATTCTGTGAAGACATTAGAACCCAAAGAAGGGAAGTAGAAGGCTATCTTTCAGTTGATGTATCTACTCTTTTCAAATTGCCTAGATATCTTTGCACTAAGTGGCTATTTATATAGCTAGAAATTTGGGGCACTGTGGTGGCTCAGTTGGTTAAGTGTCCAACTCTTGATTTGGCTCAGGTCATGATCTCATAGTTTGTGGAATCGAGCTTCACATCAGCCTCTGGGTGACCATGTGGATCCTGCTTGGGATTCTCTCTCTCTTCCTCCCTCTCTGCCCCTCACTCACTCATGCATGCACATGTATGTGCATGCATTCTATAAATAAGTAAAAATTTTAAATATATATACCTAGAAATTCAAATGCTTCATTATTTAAGAATGTTGTTAGTCTATAGTCTAAGGAGACAGATATAAACTGTGGAATACTGCAAACAAAAATGTTTGCAAGACTTTGGTAAATAATTTCCTCATTAACTGTATAGGGTGAAAAGATTCTTTAAAAAGTATTTTAAGAACACAGTATCCCTTCATCAATATTAGGTTATGCCCCTTGAAGAAATCAAGACCAGTCACAAATACTAAATGGAGAAAATCTAGGGTCAGGAGATTTATGAGATTTAGGTCAGAGCTTTATTATCTGGTTTTTCAGTACAAAGGGTTACATGGCTTATTTAAATACCCCTTTGAAGAAAAAACAGGTCATTCTTTTTCAAATCTTATTCTCAAGCAATAACTAAACATTATGACCAAAGTGGAGATCCAAAGTGACAGGCTGGTAAATAAGTCTTAAATTTATTCTGTTTCCTCATAAATTTACCAAAACAAATTTTAATCCAATAAATCTGTGTCTTTCCTATGAAAATGATCCCCCAGTTTAAGTAGAGATTCTCTCTACTACCAGAGTATAAAGAGATCTTAAATAAGTCAGAATAACCAAATGTGATAAGGAAATCTCTTAAGTCCAGAAATTTTGATAAAGCCTTTAAATCATGATTCTGTTTAACACCATCTTTCTATAGTGGCTTTGCAAGACATGGTAGTAAAAAAGTGGTTCATCAAGTATTTTAAAAGTCATGTTGTCCTTCTTGAAGAAATAGAAAGGATTGGGGCGCCTGGGTGGCGCAGTTGGTTGAGCGTCCGACTTCAGCCAGGTCACGATCTCGCGGTCCGTGAGTTCGAGCCCCGCGTCAGGCTCTGGGCTGATGGCTCGGAGACTGGAGCCTGTTTCCGATTCTGTGTCTCCCTCTCTCTCTGCCCCTCCCCCATTCATGCTCTGTCTCGCTCTGTCCCAAAAATAAATAAACGTTGAAAAAAAAAATTAAAAAAAAAAAAAAAAAGAAATAGAAAGGATCAAAACAAAACTATACAATTAGCAATAGTTTCAAAGTATAACAATGTCTGTAAAGGTGTACTGAAATAATATTTGGAGATTTTAACCTTGGACTTGTCTTCAAAAATCATTCTACACTTCTCCACTAGCTGGATAATGGCATTCGTTGTTTGATGAGGGCAAATACCACCTACAAAAAAATAATTCAAATAATTTAATTGAAGGGCTGAATGGATTTTTAAATTCACACCTGGCAAAAGAGTCTGAAGTCACAGCATTTTGGATTTGTATGAACCAAGCCTTTACATAGAAATGGCTTTGTTTTGAATTCAAAGAGGGCTTGGTTCCAAAGTCTGAATCAGATTGGAGGATCAGAGTGAGGCTTCATAAAAATTAACCAGAGAGTAGAGAACAATACACTCTATGACGCAGAGGCAGTTCTTCAGCCCCCAGGCTGGAAAATCAAAGAAACTTCCTGGGCTAGGGAGAGGAATCAGAGAAAGAGGGAGAGGAGAGCAAGAGAATTAAAATGTCTGAAGGGACCTGTTTCCAGCATCTTCTGGGAGCAGTCAGACCTGCAGTGGGAGAACAAGTTGATGGAGTGTGGGTCAGTAATCAGAACAGAAGGAGCTTATGCCCCATTTCCCACTCAAGACCTTAAAAAGACAGCCCCGCAGAAGGGCTACACTGCCACAGATAGCCTCAGTAGAGTAGAAACGGTACTATGATGTATTTGGTAGATGAAGAGAGCCTGAATTGTTGGTCCTCCATGACCTGGACAGGATCCATGTTCCTAAGTGCAACTGGAACCCAGGGCACACAGACCAGGTGTGCTAAGTGGAGGTACACACAGGATAATGGGTGGATGAAAGGAGAGAAAGTTTCTTTCTTGGACTCTGAATAGTTAAAAAAAAAAACTGAAACTATTTTCAGTGAGATAAAGATGAAGCACTAAGCAAAATCATAAAACAAGGCAGGCCGTAAGAGTGGAGGCCTAGGGGACGTTGGGGAGAGAGAGACAACATTTTATAGGTAGGCTTGAAAGAGAGCCCATTGCTAGTGACATGAAAGCTGAGAAGACCTGAGCATGTTGGGGAGGCAGAGAGGAAACAAGGGGAGGTCACACTGGTCTGGGAAGAGCCTTAACTAAGAGGTGCCTATAACCTTTTCTCAGCCACAAGCCAAGGAGGATACTGCTTCTAGCAGGGAGAAGAGGGCTTTGGGTTAAAGAATCAGCCCACACTTTCTGTTGTTCTTTTAAAAAAAATTTTTTTTAATGTCCATTTATTTTTGAGACAGAGACAGAGCATGAGTGGGGGAGGGGCATAGAGAGAGAGACAGAGAGACACACACACACAGAATCCAAAGCAGGCTTCAGGCTTTGAGGTGTCAGCACACAGCCCGACGCAGGGCTCAAACTCATGGACCGTGAGATCATGACCTAAACTGAAGTCAGACACTTAACCGACTGAGCCACCCAGGCACCCCTCTGTTGTTCTTAAGGAAAGACAGCAACTTGCCTTGTTGGTGTGAAATGAGGGCCACAATACACAATCCTACTAATGGTGGGGGACATGCATTTGGACCAGGACAAACATGATGCCCAGGGCTGTGTAATGCACATTCTGCACTCTTCTGCTTGGGGTCCCTGTCTAAAGCCTACCTGAATCTTGCCTCCCAAAGGAGATCTGTCTACATCATGGCTAAAGCTCCCTGGGAGCTGGAGGTCAATGGGAGAATGAAGGAAAGCCACTGATGAGGAATGTAAGGATTTTACTTAAGATCAAGACCACTGAGGTAAACCTAGAGGGCTTGCAAAGAAAGATTTCAGACTCTACACGGAAGCCTTCTTGAACTGGGCACATCAGAAGAGAGTAAATTTCTTTGTGGGGACCGTGGATAATTCACTAAGAGAAGAAATGAATTTGGAATTTTGTATGCTACTTGGAAAGTATACATGAAGATTTGTTTTCTTTCCAAAAATGATCATGTTGCCCAGTGATTCTTCACTCATTGAAATGGCACTCATTGCTTCAGGGAAAGGCCCATTCAACTAAAACAAAGAAGGCCTTTGAAGGGCTGAAAAGTAGTGTGTGTGTGTGTGTGTGTGTGTGTGTGTGAGAGTGTGTGTATGTGTGTGTGCATGCAGATGTGTATGTGCATGTACATGCACGTGTGCCTGTGTTCTGTGTGTGTGTGTGTGAGTGTGGAGTCTGTGTGTTTAAACTCAGAGTAGGCACAATTGCCTGAAACCCTGCACGTGAAATATGTTTGAAGTTTATGGTCATAATGACTCAGATGGAAAGAAATGTAATTTGTTTTTATTTGTCAATGAAAATAGAAAAAGTCCCTCATTTCTACAAGTGGTGGGAAACACTTCATTTTGCCCTTTTAAAAGAATTCAGTCATCTCCAGTTTAAAAGCTCATCTCTGGGGTGCCTTGGTAGCTCAGTTAAGTGTCTGACTCTTGATTTCAGCTCAGGTCATGATCTCACAGTTTTTGGGTTCAAGTCCTGCATCCGGCTCTGTGCTGACAGTGGGGAGCCTACTTGTGATTCTGTCTCCCTCTCTTTCTCTCTGCCCCTCCCCCGCTCACTCTCTATCTTGCTCTCTCATAACAAATAAATAAACATTAAAAAAAAATAAAAGCTCATCTCTTTTGCAAAAACACCCGAAGTGTGGCAGAATATCCCACCACTAAATATGCCATTTTGGCAGAAGGATTATTTTGAACTGAAGGCAATTAAGAAGCAGATATAAGAAGAGCTCTGTTCCCTCCCCCTATTTGCCTAAAACAGGATATCCGTTCACAAAGGTGTCCCTCCTCCTCTCTCTAAAGGAAGGACAAAAGTTATTATCTGGAGACTTTAGACCCTGTCAGCCTGGAGATGTCTCCAGAGGAACCTGTATAACAAACTTTACAACCTAGACTTTATCTACCATTAGTTTCCCACATATTTGCCTCTACAGTTTGCCACCCCAAGAGACTCAAGTTCCTTTTCCTGTGTCTTGTCACTTTTCTAAACGTTTTGTTCATTTGCTGAGATACTATATAAAGTCAAGTTCTAATCAGACCTTCTAGTTGCTGGGGAGGGGGTCTCCCATATATTACATGTGTGGTACACATGTCAAGAATCTGTTTTCTCTTATTAATTTGTCTTTTTTGTATGGGTTCTAGCTAAGAACTTAGAAAGGCAAAAGTAAATTTATTTTTCCTTTTAATTCAAAGTCAAACTCTACATTTAGGCTTTTCTAAATCTTCCTGCATTTTGTTCCCAGTGCTGTGCCCTGAGCACAGGTGGCAGGTGGCAAACAGTCAGTGTTATATTGTAGGGAGGAGCATCTGGCCCACCTGCAACTCTACTGGCCTCTGTGCCTTGCTGGCCAAAGGTGACATATTCTCTGTTGTGTGCACCACTGGCCAGCACCTGCTTGCACCTGCTGTGTGGTCCTGCCAGCACCTGCTTGGAAGCCTGGGGGTACTTCCTTGGCCTTCCTGATCAAGGTGCACTCTATCCTCCGCTGGAATCCAGTCATTGCCAGTAACATCTCAGCAGTCTTGCACCCCACATGGAGGCCATAGCCTCTGGTTCTTGTCCGGGACACACCCAACCCCAGAAAACCCACAGAAGGCCACAATCACAGATTGTTTCTGTGCCTAAACACCCCACCCCACCATTTGTACTCTATTGTCATTCCTGTGTGATGTGGAAAATTCTCTAGGGTGGCATCCTTCCAGTGTTTCATACAGAACATAGCATGTGAGCCCCCAGCTCTAGGAATCTCAAGCTTAAAGCTCTTTATCCCCACCTATCCCCATTCACTGTACTTCCTCCTCAGCCTTTTCCCCAAGCTCCCCTTCCCAAGCCAGGAAGAATTTTTATTGCCCTTTTGTGTGACAGGAAATTGCCATGACCTCATGTCCTAAACCCTATGGTTTATATTAAAAACTCTAAACTTAGCCCTCCATGCTTTGAATCTAGAGATTTAAAGAGAATGTTTTAGAATTTAAAAACAAAACAAAGCAGAACAAAACTGTGTTCTATTTCAGATGGCCAGCCTTTATAGTTGGTGTGCAGATTCTGGGCCTGTTTGCCCTCCAGTCTTTCCCTGCCCTGCCCCTATGCCTCTCTGGTCTGGGAGCCTGATGCCTATAGGCCCTCATGGCAGCTGGTTCTAGCTGGCGTTAGCCCCTGGGAGACACTAGCAGTACGTGGGGCTGGGTGGGCAGGGAGAAGTCTATTTCTCTCTCCCCTAGCTATGTCTCTGGCAGGCGCTGCCTTACTCCACTGTGGACCTAGCTCCCTGTCGGCATAGTCTTCTCCTCTGTCTCTAGTTTTGCTGATGTTCATTGCTGGGTGACTTAACTTCTCTTTTGTTTCTCCCTTCCTCCATCTCCTGTGAATCCAATGATCTTTTAATTTAATTTTAATTTAAATTTAATTTTTTTTTGAGAGAGAGAGCGAGCGGGGGAAGGACAGAGAGAGAGAGAGAGAGAGAGAGAGAGAGAGAATCCCACGCAGACTCTGTGCTGTCACCATAGAGCCCAATGTGGAGGGAGCTCGAACTCACAAACCACAAGATCATGACCCAAGCTGAAATCAAAAGTCAGATGCTTAACCTAGGCACCCCATATGATTCCAATTATCTATGGTAATTCTTCTCTGCTGTAAATTCTTAGAGGGGTTTCTGTTTATCTGGTTAAAACCTGACTGCACGCCCAGCTTTTGAGACTCTTGCTTTTGAAATGCGCTTCAAGAGTTAAACAATGGCTCTGTATTCCTGTTGTAAAAATCCTAATCCTTCTTAAGGCAATGGAGGCTAAATTATGGGGAAAGTCACTGTCAAAGAAATGCAAAAATAAAAAAAACACATCAACAGTTTTAAAAATATCTGGCTACCAAAGCATCCATAGTTCTTGGATTTATTGTATCGCTATTTGAATAGACATTTTTGTTGCCCTCATATACTCATGAGGCAAAGTTCTCAGGTGTTCCAATAATCATGATCTTTCTTGGTCCTACACTATGACTCTTACCCGTCACTTATAAGAGATTATACCTCAGTCAATAGCAAGTCATACAATTCACTCAGCTTAAGGAGGTAATGGCTCATATGCTCAGTTGTAACAAAATTAATTTATGCACAAATCAAAATGTGGACGCAGGAAAGTTTTAGAACTCCAGTGTGTAATGACTGGTAATGACCAGTCCAACAAAGATACTAAAATCTGCAGATCCAAATGGACAGATACAGAGATCACATGAGTCAAATGTCTGTGGGGCCAGACAGGAAACATAAATGAGAAAGTAGATCCTGTGTATTACAGAAGGGAGCAATGGAAACCAGAGAGCAATTGTGTTATTGAACAGGGAAGTGGTCTCTCCCCAACTTCAGCCGATTTTCCCATGTAAGAATAGGAACCTCTTGTTATGAAATTTTACAATATTTGAAGAGAAGCCGGAAATGTACATTGCATGTGAAGATCTCGTGATTTGTAAAATAATATTAACTAACTCAAAACATTTAAAATTGTGCAAACTTAGGGGTGCCTGGGTGGCTCAGTTGGTTTAGCGTCTGACTTCAGCTCAGGTCATGAACTCTTTTTTTTCCCCCAATATTAGGCCACATGATTTATTAAGTCGCTTTTATGTTCCCAAATTACAATAGATGTTTATATTTATAAGACTACAAAAGTTACCATTAGGATTGTCTGTGCTTATAAAATACTAACTTAAAAAAAACCTGTTATATGTACCCATTAACACCAGACTGCAACGAGTTAACATAGAATCATAGGCACTTCAAAGGTTTAAAAAGACGTTTACAATTTAAATGCATTTTTAAGAACAAAACTGATTTTTCCTTAAACCCCAAATTGTACCTTCAAATTGCAAGAAATTAACAAATACAGTGGCCAAAGGAATCTGCAGCAACTTCTCAAAATACTGTTAGCATCTTTGGGTTTGTTGAGGCTTGTCAGTAATTCACATCAAATCCTCCCAAAAGAAGATCTGATTAGATAGCTACGACTGAACAGCTTTGTGGTAATAATCCAATTTTACACATTAATTTGGTGTTGCAAATCTGCCTGAAGCTACAGGTAATGAAAAACAAAGCAAGTGTAAAATGGATAGTCCGACACTTAAAAATTTATACAAAGTGGAGGTTAAAGTTTACATATTTGGAAATCACTATACACTGAATTACCATTATCTGAATTATCCAAAGACAAATTGCACTGTAACAGCTACAAAAGGCATAGAGTTTTGTTTTGTTTTCAAGGAGACAAGAGGGAAGTACAGAGGAGAGGCGAACAACAGCTTCATCTGAGCTCGTGGTTTGTGAGTTTGAGCCCCACATGGTGTTCTCTGCCGTCAGCATGGAGCCCGCTTTGGATCCTCTGTCTCCCTCTCTCTCTGCACTTCCCCCATGCTCTCTCTCTCTCAAAAGTAAGCATTAAAACAACAACAACAACAACAACAACACATGTCTTGCACTGGATAGGACCCCAAGTCATATAACTGGACATTATACTTTGGAGCAATATATATTATGTGTGTTCAAATAAAGCTGTCTCAACTCAAAACATTTGTGGATATTTTAGAGTTAACTCCATAACATGGCTTATTCTTTTGAATATTCTCATTCATGTGAAATATGCATTCTTTTAATAGTAGGCCAAAGTTTTGAAAATAGTCAAAATAATAATAACATGAATATCTTTTATAAACAGGGAAAAAGCAGTGCTAATGAATTCGGTTTTATTGTTTATCTGTCACTTTCACTACTTCCATACATGTTTATTTGCCATATATTTGAGTGTGAAAAATATCTCTGGTATTCTCATCGCTACCATCCCAGTTCAAGTAATGAACTCTAGTAAACCATTCTGGTAACTTCCCATTTCTCTGGGCTCCCAGGCTTTCTTATATGCATCTTATTATGGAGCAGCTAACATGTACCTAGCACAGTGCTAGGTACTCAAAGAAAACCTGGACATTTGCATTCCAGACATTCTAGTGGATCTGAGGGCTGCGTCTTTGGGGAGGAAGGTGTCCCAACCCTGCCTGAAGGAGGAAATGGGGACTAACAGAATCTGGTTCACTGATTGAAGCTTCAAAGAAACCACTATCCCATCACAGATTGCATTAGTTATAAACTCTTTCTCTCCACATTTAAAACAATATAGCCATACACTAGATTTCAAATTTTATCTTTGCCAAGAAAACTGTACTTTTGGGTTCCTTGAACACATTACCATGCTTTTCGGGCTCTGTATTTATTTATGCTGCACTTTCCATGTTGGCCTACTGAAATGCCAGTTGAACTTCAAAACTCGAATACTACCTCATCCATATATCTTCTGCTAATTTTTTGAGTTATTCTTTCTTTTGAGTGTCTATAGAATGTCTTGTCTGTGTTTTGACATTTACATTCTGCTTTGAAATACAAATTCTTGAGTTCTTGTCTTATCCCCACTGGACAACAGGGATATCTTATTTTTGATCATCAGCAGGACCTACTTAGCATGAAGCTTTGTACAGGGTAGGCACTGGAATTTTCTTTCTTGCATTGGTGAGAAAGTGAGTTCTCCATCTAGTGGTAAAACTGAAAAATTGCATGCAACTTTTGCGTTTAACACAATTATGATTATAATACCCCCCTCCCCGCCAACCGCCAAAAGAGTGCCTCATTGATACTACAGGTTACTTTAGCTTTCATCTGTATTGAGGACTGCATTGTGCTACTTCTCAGACATAAATCTCTGTTATACGATGTTTGATCAAAACACTTTGTGCAACAAATTCCTCTAGAGGATAAAAGGTGATACAAAGAATCATATAGATCCCTTTAAACGGGTAAACTTCCATTATTAAGTCTGTATGTATGTCACCATTGCTTTCTGACCCATGACATAAATATATTGGAATAAATACAGATAATCTCAGACTCTTCCAGTTTAATAGCTTGTATTTGTAGAATTTGTGAACTAAAGTATTCTCTGCAAATTCTGGGTCTTCGTACAATTCTAATTATTAACCATTCAAGGACAGGTCCTGAAAAGTTAAAGTAAACACTCTGAAACGTAGGTTTTTACAGAAGTTTTTAGAGTAGGCTTTCTAGTAAATCAGGACCTACCCAATGTTCTAGAGGTCTTACCTGACAGTTTCGGGCTGCTTGCTGCTTTTATATTACACTTCTCCTTATTCTCTCTTCCCTAGGTTTAACAGGATTTCAGGAGAGAACAGCTCTGGTCAGCAATGGTGTCCCCATGGGATGATCTTGAGACCTGAGAAAAAGTTTGATAATTCATAAAATAGTTTGGAAACACCCCTTTTGCATTTGGTATCTTTCTTTTAAAATGGCCTTTCTGGGGCACCTGGGTGGTTCAGTCAGTTAGGTGTCTGACTTGATTTCAGCTCAGGTCATGATTTCACAGCTTATGAGTTCAAGCCCTGCATCCAGCTCCTTCATGCTGATAGCATGGAGCCTGTTTGGGAGTCTCTCTCTCACTCTCTCTCCGTTCTTCCCCCATTTGAGCACTCGCTCACACTCTTTCTGTCTCTCTCTCAAAATAAATAAACTTAAAAAAATAAAATAAAATGGGTTTCCTAAAAACAAAGAAAAAAAGAAAGGTAAGGTCTTTTTGACATTAGGGCTAAAATACAATGATTACATAATGTTTTTATAAGACTGATGTTTTAAATGCCATATAGTTTATTATGTAGACATTCATTCTAGTTCTGCTCTATTTAGTACTTTTAATTCCTAAGTAAAAATTGACTAAAAATTTGACTATAATTTTTGTGGTATGGTGGTAGATTAAATAACATTTTTCAGCTCTTCTCATCAATAAGGTAAGAAGAGATATTACTCAGTTCTCTGCTAATTCCCCATCTCTTGAATCCAGGTTGACTATTTGACTTGCTTTGATAAAGGGAGGAGAGAGGTGTTGAACACTGAGTTAATTACCAATGACCAATGATTTCATCATTCATGTCTAAAAACATGGAGCCTTCATACAATAACTAAATATGGGATTCAGAGAACATCTAGGTTGGTGAATATGTCCACGTGCCACGAGGGTACACACACCAACTTCGTAAAACACAAGTTCCTGTGCTCAAGACCCTTCCAAACCTCACCCTAATTACTTCTTTGGCTGATCCTCTGTATCCTTCATAATAAGCCAATAAGAGTACGTAAAGCATTTCTGTGGGTTCTGTGAGCCATTATACAAACTCATCAAACCTGAGGAGGAGGCTGTACTAGCTTCCAATTTGCAGCCAAGTTGGAAGGAGGTGGGCATTACGTGGTGACCCACTGCTTGTGCTTGACATCGGAAGGCAGGGGCAGCTTTGTGGGACTGCGCCTTTAGCCTGTGGGTCTGTGCTAACTCGGGGTAAATACTGTCAGAGTTGAATTAAACTGTGGGTCACCCAGTTGATGCTCACAGAGCATTGGAGGATTGCTTGGTGTGGAAAACTTATACACTTGGTGTCAGAAGTACTATGAGCAGAGAAACTGTTTTTCTTTAGCCAGGCATCTTTCAGCTCTCCATCTGGGTAACTGAACATCTTTCCGTGTGGCTCGGGGCTCCAAGAGGGCAAAACTGAAAGTTGCACAGTCTTGTAAGACCTGGCACGGTGTCACTTCCGCTGCATTTTATTTGTCAAAACAAGTCACAAAGCCAGCCCAGACTCAAGAGGAAAGAAAATAGACTCCATGTCTCCATGTGGGGAAGAGAAAAGCCATCTTTAATTTTTAATCAGTCACAGTCTATCTTATGGCCATAAATTACTTGCATTTCTCCTACATGAAAAGTACGTTAATCTCCGCAAATCTCCCAAAGTCTCATCAAATATGGCAGCAGCTCAGTGTTCAGAATTTCATCATTTGTTTTAGGTGTGGATGTAACTAAGGTTGCTTGAGTGTGGTTTTTCCAATTTGGAAACTTGTGAGGGCCAGGTTATCTGGCCCTCCTGCCTGAAGCCCACACACAACAGTGAGAGAGCAATAAGATATCAGCAATTGATGCCCTCATTCCCGGGGGAGGAAACTGAAGGCACATGGCAGCACGGGTCCTTACCAGTTCCAAAATCCAGCCACATACATGTTGCGAGCTCCCCTGATTTAGAGGCAGGGACTATTTCTTGATGAGGACCTGCATCTGCTCCCAGCCACTGTTCTTGGCTGTTGGCTCTTTCCTCAGATATTTTTCCTTTTCCATTAGGACTGGTGCATGTTTACAGCTGAGTAATTTCTCATTCTGCTTCTTGCTGATGAAAAGTTAGGGGCTGAGAAGTCTCTTCATTTTGAATCATCTTTGTTCCTTTATTCTAAGTGTGTACAATCCCATACATTAAATTATAATCTACTTTGTTAGACAAAAATCACTCCCCAGTTGGAGACAGGCCCTCTCTATTTTGGGCTGTGAGGTGTTAAAACAGGTCTTACAACCATACCCTTTGTCTTAAGTCAGGTCATATTTTGCTGGTAGCACCCTCAGGCTATTTCTTACTCTGAAAACCCTTGGGGTCAGAACAAAGAGTTTTGTATTCCAACCCAACAAGCTTGCAAATATTTTCTCTAAATTCTGCTTGAAAACTGAACTGCCCCTTCTTTTGCTTCATGTTTCCTTCCATATTTTATTAGAGGCAGCTAAGGAAGCAAATTAGCCCGTTTGGCTTTCTACCTGGAAATATCCTTTGGCCAGATACTCAAGTTCATTAGGTGCATTTCCTTTCCTCCATGTTTCCGTGGTCATGCTCCACTAATTGTTCCACCAACAACCACAAATCAATCTTTCCAGCCTCCAATCATAATTTTCTCACTGCCTTTGCCACCCTTCCAGCCCAGATTCTGTGGCCCAGTCTCAAAACCACTATTGTAGGTTTCTGTCACAGCAGCACCCCACCAACAGTAACTACTCTCTCTTTTTGTTACCTACTGCTGTGTAATAAGCCATTACCAAATGCAATGGCTAATACCAATGATTTATCATTTCTCATGGTTCGGTGGCTTGACTGCAGTTCTGTGGCTGTATTCATCTAGGATTTTTCTGGGGCTGGACCACCCAGTGTGCGCTCTTGTCCTTCAGGGTATGTCTCCATGCGGCCTCCCATCATTTGGTGGTTGAGCCTCCATCACTTTTCAGCATGGTGGCTAGCTACCAGAGAGCCTTCTAAGAAGACAAACCCCAACGTGCAAGTGCATATCAAGTTTCCTTCCATCACACTTGCTAGTGCCCTGTTGGCTAGAGCAAGTCATACAATAAAGTCCAGAGTCAATGTGGGACATGATAACATGGGCATGAATACTAAAAGGCAAGAATCACTGGGGGTCACTGTCCACCACATTCTCCAACTTTGTGTCTTACCTGTTTCTCCCTTGTTTGCTATGCTTAACTTATACTGTGTTCCTTGACACACAAATCTCTGCCTTGCCTCAGATACTTTGCTTTGATTTTTCTCCATCTGAACCACCATTAGTCTTCTAGTATCTGTTGAAACGTCACTCCTCCCCCGACCTAGTTGCTAGCATATTACCTTGTTCAATTCTTGTCATTGAAATGATCTTAAGTTTTTTAACTTGTTCACTTTTTCCTCCTCCTATCAAAATATCGGATCTGATGTTGGGGGCACAGACCTCGTCTACTTTGTTCACAGCTGTATTCTCACCACTCCAAATAGGCCCAGCACATAGTAAGTACTTAAATTTTTCTGAACATATGATGAATACACAAATGGATGGATGAATGAAGTAACTAAATCTTAGTGAAAATGAATTTATAAGTAAATACTTTTATTTTTACAGGAAGTATATCAAAATTTTAAACACCTGTTGATTACTAAAAACCAGGAGTGATCCAAAAAAGTCTTTTTTGAGAACTGGACTTAATATTTGTGATAGCTTGTCAAAGTATTTAAAATAAGTGATATATTTGGAATTTGCTTCAAAATAATCTGGAGAACATGAGGAAATAGCCTGGGGTACAGATGAGATGAGACTGATTGTGAATTGACATTTACTTAAGTTGGGTTATGAGTACATAAAAATTCATTCAAAACACTGTTCTCTTAACTTCTATATTTGTTCAAACTTTCTATAATAAAACATTTAAAAATTATATGTAGATTATGAGGTGTCTGGGTGGTTAAGTTGTCCAATTTCGGCTCAGGTCATGGTCTCATGGTTTGTGAGTTCTAGCCCCAAGTTGGGCTCTGTACTGACAGCTCAGAGCCTGGAGCCTGCTTCAGATACTATGTCTCCCTCTCTCTTTGCCCCTCCCCTGCTCGCACTCTGTCTCTCCCTCTCAAAAATAAACATTTTTAAAAATTAAAAAAAAATTACATGTAGATTATTAAGGGAGTGAAGACTTAGAAAAGTCTTAGAAAACTTTTCGCAACTGTGAACTAATTTATCAATATCCCTGCTTTTCCTAATTTAATTTTTTTTTAATTTTTTTTTCAACGTTTATTTATTTTTGGGACAGAGAGAGACAGAGCATGAACGGGGGAGGGGCAGAGAGAGAGGGAGACACAGAATCGGAAATGGCTCCAGGCTCTGAGCCATCAGCCCAGAGCCCGACGCGGGGCTCGAACTCACGGACCGCGAGATCGTGACCTGGCTGAAGTCGGACGCTCAACCGACTGCGCCACCCAGGCGCCCCTACTTTTCCTAATTTTAAAAAGAGATTTCTATCCTCATATGATAGAAGGGAGACATTTTTAAAGATCACCTAGAAATGTCATTGGCTACATGATTTGAGGCTTATTTAGATGTTGCATTTAACCTGTAATAGACCCCCTTTTAAGATATTCCTGGAACTTTGCACGCAGAACAGATTTCTGTACAGCAAATCATTTCCCCATTGACTTCCATTCAGTTTTGAAGGCATACTCTGCTATCTCCTGCTGATTTCCCTGTCTGCTAATTAGAGCTCAAGGCAGGAGATGGGAAGTGTAGAAGCTCACATAAGCACTGGCATTTTGCCTTGATCTGCAGCTCAAGGCAGGTATCTGATGCAACAAATTTTTCTGTTCTGTGCCCGGATCAAGAATAACCAGGGAGAACAGGAGTTTGCTCCAACAGATGCCATCCTTAAGCTGACAGTCACTTTGCTTGGCTCTGATATCAGTCCAGGGAGTTGCTCATCTATTGGCAGAATTCAATAAATAAGGGACTTTAAATTACTGTATGTCTTCCAAACAAGTCTTAATTTGGGGAAATATAAAAGAAATGTGTCTTTATCTCTGGTATCAAGGAGTCTGAAGACTTAAAGAGCTCAGGAATAAGTCCCTCCTTTTAATGTTTATTTTTGAGAGAGACAGCATGTGAGTGGGGAAGGAAAGAGGGAGAGAGAGAGAGGGAGACAGAATCTAAGCAGGCTCCAGGCTCTGAGCTGTCAGCACAGAGCCCAACTCAGAGCTCAAACTCATGAGCCAAGCCGTGAGATCATGACCTGAGCTGAAGTTGGATGCTTAACCAACTGAGCCACCTAGGCTCCCGGGGAATAAGTCCATCCTTAAAACATTATCTGTTATTTTCCATCAAGAACTAGAGGAAAACCAGTATATAAGGTTGAGGGCTGCCATTTCCCGAGCATTCACTTAAGGAAAAAGGACAGTGGGGCCAAAATCATCCAAATATAGAATCTACTTACAAATGAGCCATGGAATTGAAGATGCGGTTTTTTGGACAGAAGATCAGGTGGCTTGTTTCCTGATGGAGCAGGATGTTGTTCTGCTACTCCTAAAGACCCCTGGATTTATTACCAGGCAAATCTATTCAGGAAGAACATTCTGTTGGGCATCTCTGTCTCTGGAATAGAGATAAGGAAACAAACGTGAATTTCTTTTTATGGAAGTCTCTTTGCTTGGATTTGTCCTCACCCACAGCTCACATGTACCCTTCATATAATGCTGCCTGATTACAAAGGAGGAAAGGCCAAGACACAGAAATGGAGGGAAGAAACCTGGGTTAAGAGGGACATATCAGGTCATGATGCTTTTGGCAGTAAGCAACAGTGGGCAGTTAAGTGTGGGTGCTTCATCCAGTCTCACCTTCCCAGGCAGCTGCACATTAGCAGGGATGCCCCATATTTGTAGTGGCAAAAGCACTGATCCAGGGTCCAGGCAGCCAGAGTATTAAGTCTTGACTTATTAATTTCCAAACACTGCTTTCCCATCTGAAGAACGAGAGAGGTGGTCCAACTTCTCTGAGATATCAGGTTCTAAAGGTCCAAGAATCAATTAAAAAGTGGTAAGATAAAAACTTGTAGACTACTGGAGAGGGGAAAATTTAGGAGGAGTTTGTAGTTAAGACCTTTGGAGAACCAGGACTTTCTCTGGGTAGGTAGTGGATCTTTAAGAAGTAGGAGCAAATAGTTCCTAACTTTGCAATCGTGTTCAAAGCCCCAAACAGACCTTGGCTTTTTAGAATAAGTTAAGTGAAGGTACCTACCACAGTGCTCAATGAATGTTAGTCTCCTGCTCCCTTCTTATAGGTGAAGGAAGCCCACCTTCCCAATGTAGGACCACCTCACCAGACAAGAAAGAGAAACACTTCTGATTTGCACATGCAAACACCAGTCTATGTCAAGACTCTTTTTAAAAGGGGGGGCTACGCCTGGGTGGCTCAGTCGGTTAAGCGGCCGACTTCGGCTCAGGTCGTGATCTCACAGTCTGTGAGTTCGAGCCCCGCGTCGGTCTCTGTGCTGACAGCTCAGAGCCTGGATCCTGCTTCAGATTCTGTGTCTCCCTCTCTCTCTGACCCTCCCTCGTTCATGCTCTGTCTCTCTCTGTCTCAAAAATAAATAAACATTAAAAAAAATTTTTTGAAGGGGGGGTTTATTAAAATTTTTAAAAAATATATTTACATAACATAATTTCATAAAGACTAGAGTAGACTCCAGTCACCAAATTAAAAATAAAAATATATTTTGATTCAATTGGATTCGAGGATGTTCCCACTCATTGACCCACATGATAAAATAGTAGCTTAATCAAAGATTCATTTAATGCAAATACTTGGCATCCTACCAGAAAGACCATAAGGCTATTGTCAAATCAGTTAAATTTCTGTTACAAGCACTAAGGGTGGCCATCTGCTATGGCTGGCAAAGAAATGAACATATTTCAAAATGCAAACACATCTTAAGTCTTCTCCCCCTACAGATCTCAAAGCAGGCATCATGACTATAGACAATTGAGATCTAAGACTTACTATTCAATGAAAAGGATATCCAATGTCTTTAAAGAGGCAAGAGTTATTAGATAATAAATGTTCTATTTATTTGCTGTTATGAAGGATGACAATTTCTTAGGTTGATACTTTGTGCCTTCTTGAGAAACACTGTATCAATTCAATTCAGCAAACAAAGATTGTGCCCTACAAGTCACTGGGCTCTGTGCTTTGAGGCATACGATGAAAGGGGCCTTTAAGGGGCCTCCAGTCTAGTGGGGAATATGAACACACACATTTGCCCATACAAGGCTGAATACTACCATAGAGGCCTGAATCCAGGGCTACAGGAATCTTCTTATCTTATAGGAATGGGTGGCAAAACCTTCCCCTCAGATGGCAGTTTAGGTAGATTTTGAAGGAAAGTAGGACTCTTTTTTTTTTCTTTTTTCTTTTTTTTTTAATTTAAGAGAGTGTGTGTGGGGGGGCTGGGGAGAGGGACAGAGGGGGTGGGGGTAGAATCCCAAGCAGGCTCTATGTTCAGCATGGAGTCTGATACGGGGCTTGATCCCATAACCATGGGATCATGACCTGAGCTGAAATCAAGAATTGGATGCTCAGCTGAGTGAACCACCCAGGCGCCCCAAATATGAATGACTCTTATTAAAAAAAATAGAATAGCCTGAGCAACATTTAGAGGCATAGGAGTGTGTGCTCTATTCAGGAAATAGCAAGTGGTTCTGTTTGGCTGGATACATTATTTAAGATGGAGCTCAAAAAGTTTCATGGGAACAATAGTGAGCATCTATTATGTTTTTTGCCTACCTTTGACTCCCTCCTTCAGGAAAGAGCACCCTGATTTTCCTTTAGGGAAACTATCCCTGCTCCCTTGCCTACCTTTGACTCCCTCCTTCAGGAAAGAGCACCCTGATTTTCCTTTAGGGAAACTATCCCTGCTCCCTTGCCTACCTTTGACTCCCTCCTTCAGGAAAGAGCACCCTGATTTTCCTTTAGGGAAACTATCCCTGCTCCCTTGCCTACCTTTGACTCCCTCCTTCAGGAAAGAGAACCCTGATTTTCCTTTAGGGAAACTATCCCTGCTCCCTTGCCTACCTTTGACTCCCTCCTTCAGGAAAGAGCACCCTGATTTTCCTTTAGGGAAACTATCCCTGCTCCCTTTTCAGCTCACACAACTTGAAGGAACTGATTGAACAGTGTTGTGTATACCACCCAAGGGAGATCGCACTTGAAGTTATGTATTTTAAATCTCTTATTTAATAGAATGGAGAATCGTAAAAACCCTTTTAAATTAAAAATGTTCAAACATATACAGAAGTAAAAACAAAACAAAACAAAACAATGAGTCTGTATAAACTCAGATCCAGACTAAATTGTCAAGATTTTATCATTCTTCTTATAGCCTCCTTTTACTGAAGTATTTCAGAGTAAATCCTGGACATCCTGTGTTTTCACTTCTACTTATTTTAGTATGCATCTTTAAAGAGTATGGACATATTCGTACAAACAAAATTCGATTATCACACCTAATGATTCCTTGGGATCGATTAATACCCAGCCCACATTAAAATTTCTCTGATTATCTCAAAAATGTCTTCATAAGCAGGTTTGTTTGAATCATGTTCTAACCAAGGTCTACACATCGCATGTGGTTTTTATAGCTCCTAAATCTATTTTAATCCATAGCAGCCCTCCTCATCCCAGTTTTTTTTTTTTCTCTTTATGCCATTGACTTGTTGAGGAAACCATGTCAGTTGTTCCGTAGAATGTTTCCAATTCTGGATTGGTCCAGTTGCTTCCCGGTGGTGTTAACTTCTTTTACTATGTCCTGAATTTCTTACAAATGGAAATTACCTGATGTCTGCTCGCCCTACATTTATTGATAATAATCCTAAGATTGATCAGTGCATTCAGGTGGTAACAGCCTGATTCTTCCCTTATAAAATTTCCTGTCTACTACCTATTGGTTTCATTCATCGATGACCTTTGCCTGAACCTTCTATTTCACTAGGGGTTGTAAGATGGTGACTCTCTAATTTTATCACTCTTTCCACACTTATTACCTAGAATTTTTCACTAAAGAAAAAGTTTCTGAGTCATGTAGAGTTATTGGGTTATCCTGAATTTCCTTATAACTGTCAACTTTTAACATAGTACCTGAAAAAATTTTTAAACTGAAAAATATAACACAGATACAGAAAGTCACAAAAAATAAATTAGTACTTTAATAAATTACTGTAAGCAAACACCCTTGTAACCATCACCTACGTGAGGAAACAGAACTTTGGCAGCCACCCCAGAAGCTCTCTTTCTGTCCACTGATTCTGATTTTTATGGTAATCATTTCCTTGCTTTTCTTTATATTTTCTCACTTAAGTGTGCATCTCTAAAAACTATAGTTTCATCTATTTTATTTAATACGAACTTTCATATGGCTCTTTAAAAAGTCTACAAGTTCTCCTTCCATTACTCTTTTTTTTCCCCCTTGTAGAATTTGTTAAAGAAACTTGACTGATTTTTAGTTTTCCTAGACTCTGGATTTTACTGATTGCATCCCCATCATACAGTGTTTCATAATCTACGTACCTCCCATCAATTGGTACTTGGATATAGAGACTTGATTAGATTTCAGTTTAATTTTTAGAGGCAAGACTACTTCATTGTGGGTTATGTTCTTCTATTGTTCTTTTCATGATATTAGTAGCCATTGATGCCTATTGTTTAGACCCTTTCAATTCATTAGGGATTGCAAAATGATGATTTATCAATTTTATCACTCCATTATTTTTTTAGCTAGAATATTTCTATATAGAGCAACTCCCCCTCATCTATTACTCAGTTACCCATTGGTACAGCTCACATAGGAAAGGCACAATAAGTATTGGATTCCTTCCCTTTACCCAAAGTTAAAAATAGTGATTGGTTGCCTACCATCTTCAAAAAGAGAGCAATTAATCTTTTAGGATCATTAAAACTCAAAGATTTAAACATATTTTAAATGTTTGAAGCCACTGAGGGGCGCCTGGGTGGCTCAGTCGGTTAAGCGTCCTACTTCCGCTCAGGTAATGATCTCACGGTCCATGGGTTTGAGCCCCGCCTCAGGCTCTCTGCTGACGGCTCAGAGCCTGGAGCCTGCTTTGGATTCTGTGTCTCCCTCTCTCTCTGCCCCTCCCCTGCTCATGCTTTGTTTCTCTCTGTCTCAAAAATAAAAGGGTTTTAAAAAATTAAAAATAAATAAAAGCCACTGAAATTATTATCCTTATTTAACAATTATCCCATCTTTGGCCAGTGGCAGCTTCTTCAAGTTGGCTCCTAAGTCCTTTTGACATGGCCTCAGTAGTCTTTGGTAGCTTCCTTACTATTGTATGGGAAGATGTTCCATGAGTTCATTCTTATACTTTCAGAATTCTTCTTCTTCTTCTTCTTCTTAATTATTATTATTATTATTATTATTACTTAACATCTTCTGTCTTACATGGGTATCCCCTTTCATTTGAGAATCCAGGTTCCCAGGGACAACAGGGAAGACAACAGAATTAACTATCAGTTATTGTTTGCATTGTCTTGCACTATACACACAACAGTCTCAGCAAAATCACCCATTCTACCACCACCAATATCGTTTATTAAGTTAAAAAGTTGTTTGCATATGCCCTCTCCATTTTCTGAAGTTGCATTTTGTAAACATTTTCAGATATATATTCAATACATAGTATATTATTTCTTCCTTAACTTTCATGTAGTCTTTGTTTTGCAAGTAAATAGGTACTTAATGCTCACCACCAGTCCTCATGTCGATGTGTCTCTAGTCATTTGGATGTCTGAAGTTTGTTCTCTAGTAGATTCTTCAGAAACCGTGCAAGGAAACAATATTGAATGCCCATACTCCCACAATGTTTCCAACAGAGGATGCTGTCAAACAGATCTTTTTGCAAACCTGATAGGTGAGAAGTGGTAACTTGATATAGTTTTAATTTGTATTTCTCTTTTTATGAAACATGTTGAACATTTGTTTTTCATGCTTAAGAATTTCTTTATCTGTGAGTTGTTTCATATCTTTTGTCCACTTCCTATTGGGTTTCTGGTTTCTCTCTTCCTCCTTTTAAGAGCTCTTTGCTAATATTAGAGTTATTACCCCTTTTTATGTGATATGGGTCACAAAGATATCTTCCCACAATTTTTTAATTTGACATTACTGATAGGAGTTTTGGCATATTTAAAACCTTGTAGGGTTATCCCCTCAAACACAGCTTTGTTTTTTTTTTCTTCCAGATTATTTTTGGTACTATAATTGTTTATGTTCTTATTTTAAATATATATTCAACTTGTCTAGCTCCAGAAAATAACCATTTTCATTTTTGTTGGGATCATGTTAAATTTAACAATTAAGTTAGGAAGTATTGATATCTTTATGATATTGAGGCTTCCCATCTAAGAATAGTTTCTCATCTCATTTCTTCTGGTCTACCTTGTGTCTTTCAGTAAAAGTGTTTAAAAAGCTCTCCTTATATAAAGTTTGCATAATTTCTTATTAAGTTTATGCCTGGATATTTAACTTTTTTGGTTGCTACCATAAAAAGGGTCTTCTCTTGCATTATATCTTCTAACTGGTTATTGTTTATATATATGAAGAATATGGACTAATGAATATCAAAGACTTTTGAGTTAAATATTTTTATGGTGACACTCCATAGAAATTATTAGAGAATTCAGTAATCCTCAGGTGAGAAATGCATCGTGTACCAAGGCAGGATCAGGAGATGAAGGAACAAAGAGATAAGTACTTCAAAGATACAAGACTTGGAAACTAATTTGATGTTGAGGAGAGGATGAAGGGAAGGGCACGGAAGTTTCAGCTGGGTGACTGCAGTGATGATAATTAGCAGGTAATAGGAAGAGGTGAAGGCTGGGGAAAGAATGAATTTTTTTTTAACCTTTTTATTTTTATTTTTTGAGAGGGAGAGCTGGGGAGGGGCAGAGAGAGAGAGAGAGAGAGAGAGAGAGAGAGAGGGAGAACCCAAGCAGGATCCACGCTGTCAGCGTAGAGCCTGACACAGGGCTTGAACCCATGAATGGTGAGATCATGACCTAAACAGAAATTGAGTCAGACACTTAACCGACTGAGCCACCCAGGCGCCCCTGAGAGAGTGCATTTCAATTTGGGGGCATTTAGATTTCGAGACTGAGAGTCATATCTGAGAGAGGTCAAATCTGAGAATTTAGATTTGGAAGCCATCAGGTAGAGCTGTAGGAGTGTTTGAAATGACCAAGGAGAGAGAATAATTGAATAAAAGGAGAAAAGCCAATAGTAAATGTCAAAGGACTTCTATATTAAATAAGAGGCAGTGGAAGCTGATACCTGAAAGAAACCAAGAATGAAGACTTGGGGGGGTGGGGAAGGGAGTGAATCAGAATACAAAGTCAAAGAAACAAAAGAATAGTGTCACAATTACAAAGTCACCAGTAATTTTTGAGACAGCCATTTCAGAACCATTCTGAAGGTGAGGTTAGATTGTGAAAAATTAAGAGATCATATTGAACTAGGGATGGATTTGTGTAGGATATTTAAACTGTGCATTTCAAATATGTGAAATTCAAATAAAAGAAATCTCATGATTTAAATTATCTATGTAGATACTAAACAAATGTGATCAGATGACAACAGGTTGGCCTACGTTAATTTTATTAAGTAATTTCTTGTTTATGGCCATCTGCCTAAATACAAAGTTCAGCCCTTTGTCTGAATAAACATTCTTATTTTAATTCCTGATGGATGTTAGTTTGTGGCTTCAAGTACAACATAGCACTTAAGTGCTGAAAAGAAGAAGAATTTCCCCCCACTCTTAGATAAATGTCTATCCTTTTATGTAGGCATTTATAACAATAATAGCTTATACACAGGGTTTACAAAATATGGTCATATGCTACTGAACTTCATAAAAGATTCTGGGAAGTAACCAGGGCAGTGATCTTTATTCTTAATAAAGTACAGAAAGGGGAAAAGAATGACAGAGCTAGGTCTAGATTTTCGATGTTCTGGACTCCTAGCCTACAGGCATATGTTAAGAGTTAAGTAGGAAATGCTTATTCTAGGTATTTTAAGCAGAATTTAATACAGGGATTTTGGTGCTTATACATAAATGTTAGGCTGTGCCTCCAAAAACGACTCCTAGAACAACATGGTATTTGACCATCAAAGAAATAAGCTCATACTTGGAGTCGCTCCAGCGATGGGGAAGCCAGACCAGGAAGGTGCGGATACTGCTGCTGCTGCCATCACTGCCACCTCTTGACTGCTTCTTGACATTCACAGAACCGGAGACTTGGCAGTGTAATGTGGTCCCTTGAGAGTTAAGAATCTCAAGAATGAACTCGAACACATAGCTGCTGAAAACTGTCACAGTGAGCTTGTTTGCAAGGAAGTCACTGAAAACAAGTAGGATAGCTTCTGCTTCATTTTCATCTGCCGGGGTTTTCAGGAATGAATTTAGTAGAATGTAATTCATATCCAGAACCTAAGCTATGATGAAGTAAAAAAAAAATGTAGTTTTTGGATCCCCAGGATTTGCATACCAGGAAGAGGCTGGAACAGAAATTGAGCAAGCCAGTCCACAGTATCTGCCATAGAAAACTTTTTGTCTTCGTTCAAGATATTGGGACAAATACTAAACAGGCCCAAATCATGTGGCCCACCACTAGAAAATGCTCTTGATGGATACCATAACACATATTCAAACAACTTGCCCAGAGTCCTGGTTATAATTGGCAGAGCTGAGTCTTAAAACCAGGTCTGAAATCAAAGACCAGAATGTTGTAATGCTTTTCACTTTGATTCATTAATTCCCTTCAGTCGTTTAAGCAATCTATAATCCACCTAATTTTATCTTTTTTTTTGGACCGCAATGAAACCGTATTCAAATACTGTGCTAAAAATCAGGGTATTCTTTCTTAAGATCCTCTCATAATTTACCAATTCCAATGAAAAAGAGATGCAATTTGCCATTCTTCAGGGGAATCCATGATGGTTTAGTGATCCTCATGCTAATCGAACATTTCCCACTATTGCTGAAAACCTTCTGTGGCTACACTGGGTTATAATTGGGATTTGTGTTGAGTGACAGCATGGTCAAAATAATTGTGACTTAAACCAGGAAGAAATTGCTCTGTCATGTAAAACACATTCAGGGGCAAGCAGTCAGCACAGCTTCCCTCAGTGTCATCAGACGCTTGGGCTCCTTCCATGTTGTTACTCCATCATCCCTAGTGTGTGGCATTACCTCAAAGACCAAGGGAGCTTCTAGAGTTCTACTAATCACATATGCATTCCAGCCAGCAGCGAGGAAGGAGGGCAAGTACACTTCAAAGCAATTTGCACACAAACCTTTTGATGACATCCTTTTGGTTGAGTACTTGGTAAGTGGCTCCACTTAACTACAAAGGAAACTGGTGAATGTGGTCTCTTGCGGATGCCTAGTGGCAAACAGCAGTCTCTGCTACAGTGACCTCATTGCATCCCGAAATCCTGTTTGAGTCTTCACATTATACTGTGTAAAATTTCAAAATGGCAGGTGTCTTCTCCAGCAACAGGCACAGAGACAGACATAGTTTAGATGCTCTGTCATTTGTTCAACAAACAGCCTAGTTTTTATTTCCTGCTGAAATTTTAAAAGTGGTTTAAAAATCAATGATTAGGTATACCTCTAAGAAATGTACTTGAAAAGTTGTGTGTAAAATCCAATTTTGCATTTAAATCTTATTTCTCCCTTGACTTCCAATACATTAGGGCATGTATTTCTATGGGGAGAAGTGAGGAAAAGGAACTTAAAGTTACAAAACACAGGTGAAATCCCAAAGCAACAAAAGTGAAAAGAAGTGTAAGAGATGTAAGCATTGGAGGTTTAAGAGAAATAAAATCCCCACAAAATCAAACCTAATTCTAAATTTTAAGCCGGAATAAAAATGTCACAAAAGCCACCAAATCAAACTACTACAGTAGGTAGTTTGAACAAATATTTTAAGTACAGCATAATGGTTAGGAACTAGGCTTTGGAACCAAGTTATAATCCTGGCTTTTCCTGTTATTAGCTGCTACCACTACCAGTTAATCCCCAAGCTAAAATTCTGTCACTTGAAAAATGATATTCTTTCAGAATTATTCCAATGAGGAAATGAGAGTATGTGCAAAATACTTAATAGAAGGTCTCATGCAAGGAAATATTCTATGTATACTAATACCATTCTCATGATACATTTTATTTTTTCTCCCTTCTCTCTAAAATTAAGTACTTCTTAGAAATAAAATTTATATTAAAAAGACTAGCCTTTTTGTTTTTACCCTTCCAGCCTCGGAAGCAGATTGATTATAGCTTCAGGGCTGGTCATATACATATTAAAAAAAAATTCAGATACTGATAAGTGATCCCATTCTATTAAAAAAATTCATTTATATCATTTATAGCAATGAACATCAAAATCAATCTCTACTTCATATATTTAGCAAAATAAAAATTTTGGCTCTATTATCATAATAGGTGCTTAGGCAATTTGCATTTATGATACTAATACCCGATTGTTTAACTCAGAGAGGGAAGGCAGGAGACCAGTTTACACCAGTAAACAGCTATTTCTAAATGTAGTCCTTTTTATCATACTTTTGCCCTGTTCTTGGCTCCTCAAGAGTGTGAATTCTCACCTTTTCTTCTATATAGCATATTGTATTGGGATACACACACACATCTATCTAAAATTGGTACATCTCGAAAAACATGTAATTAGTTCAAGACTGTGAGCCCCTCTAATGTGGGCACAAGATCTTGAGTCCCTAGTGTCTTTCCCAGGTTATAGAACCCACTTTAGCGGTGCCTGGCTGGCTCAGTCTGGCTTTGGCTCAAGTTATGATCTCACGGTTCGTGAGTTCAGGCCCCATGTCGGGCTCTGTGCCAACAGCTCGGAGCCTGCTTCATTCTGTCTCCCCATCTCTCTGCCCCTCCCCTTCTTGCATTCTCACTCTCAAAAATAAATAAACATTAAAAACAAAATCTAAGCTAACTGGCTTTCAGGTAGACCTTTGATCTTGTTTCACCCAACAAGACTAAATGAGGGGTTGGAGGGTGAGGAGGGAGTGTCTAATAGGAGATTCCGGTAAGGATTTTTTTTTTTTTTTTTTTTTTTTTTGGTACAAGGCTGGGAGTTGCTCTTACCACCTTGTTTGGGATGTATGCAGATATAAAACTTGGAGGTATGGCAGCTACCTTGTGACCATGACCCAATAGACACGGAAAAGCAAAGCTGAAGATATTGCAACAGAAACCGAGTTCTTAAGAGTTCAACATTTTTTAGAACATTGAGCCACTGAATGAGACCCTGAACCTCCTATCTTCAAAATTAAGCTAAATGCCTTTATGGTTCAAGCCAGTGTTAGGTTTCCTGTTATGTGCAGCCCAAAGCACCTCAGATACACAGTATTTTTCCCCCAGATTTTATCGGTTCACTATATCCACTAGTTGTTTTGTTTACCTGCTCTTATTAAAACAACTTTTTGTTACTGAGAATCCTAACACACCTATTTTTTAAGTCAACATCTAGGTAGTTCATTACTTTTATTTAAGTGCAGATTGCCTTTCTTAGGATTAGTTTCATTTTCTTCAAGTACTTTACAATTTTGGTTTGTAGGCTCATTTTGTGTAGGAGTCTTCCTGCTTTTCCCTCTCCCATTCTCAATCGCTACTCTCTTCTTTTTATAATTGCTTCTACCAACTGCCCAGTCATGGCTACAGTCCTGTAGTGTTAGTGGGGCCGTCACAGATCACACGGATGAACAGCCTGTTTGGCTCAGGTCCCAGCTACAATATAAGTTATATAGCCCCAGGCACTGGTTGTTGATGCAGTTATTTCAAAAGAGTGTGGAAACTCCATCTCAGACCCTGGTTTCATTACTCTCTAGGAGTTAGGAGTTGAAATGTCTTTCTTCCTCCTTTTTTGAGTTGAAATTTCTGTATGCTTCTTTCTGATTCCATACCTACAGCTCAGGTTCCAGTTTACAAGTTCAGTGTGTTTTGTATTTCTGGCTCACCAAAATGTCGATGCTGCTTTGGGCACACTTGTGCTTCAGAATTTTCTCCACTTTTTTCCTACTATACTTCTATTCAAAGCTTCAAAAATATACATACCTAGGTACGCCACAGACTAGCACTTTAAAGCAAACATTATGTGAACCAGCAAAAGCAAAGATGTTTGGGGATAACATAAAGCTCCGTGCCATTTACCACTCATCAGTAATAAATCCTAAGTGAACAGCAGAGTTCTGATGAATAAAATCAGACCTGTGTATCCTGTTGGATTAATAACAGAGAGAAGATTAGCAGCCCTGTTCAGCCTTGTGCTGATTTTTATCCATTTCTATGAATTTCATGAGATCTAAGGAAGAATGGCATCAGGTCTGTTTGAAAACGGCACACTGCCTATGTAAGATGGATCCCACAAATCACCTTAAGACCCAGTCAGTTTAATATAAAATGTTTTTAATTGTTTTTGAAAACATTTAAAAAACAATTTTTGAGCACTTTCAATAAAAAAAGAGAACTGAAATGCTACTGCAATATTCAACTACTGGAGTTTCAGCAGGTACAACAGACAACAAAACACTGGGGAAATCTGACTTTTTGCACTAAATGAAAACATGAAACAGGGCTTGTTTTTTGTCATTTATGGTGTAGTAAAGCACATTATAGTACAAGACTATTATATGAACCTCAGATGCACTGCACAAAAAAAAACAAAACGAAACACTTTCCTTCTTTTCAGTTCAAAAGTCAGTGCTTATTGCAATTATATGCAAAATTATTTACTTCATGAAGTCTTATCATGATAAACAGTATGAAAAATGTTTTAAACATGAAAACAATGAAAATAATCTGAGAAAAGAACATATTCAACAATAACTAAGCAGAATTAGTCAACATAAAAAAGTAAATAACTCGTGAATAACTATGCTTGCCTGGTTAACACTGAACCAGTTTCAATACAGCCAAGAAAAAAAAAAAGTGGTTACAGGAATACCTAGTACTGTACAAGATAAGTCAATAACACTCATGCACATTTTGTGATCATGTATTAACATGGTGAAGCAAACTAAACTTAATTCTTCCTGCTGTAATATTCTCATGTAAGAGAATAAGAAATAGAAATATCTCATTGAGATCAATGCACATTGCTACATAAGACAATTTTATCTGTCACTTTGATGACATTTTGTCTTTTCATAATGAAACACATTTAAAAAGTTTAATCTGTGGACTGTATTGGTTGCATTTATCCTAAGAGATGTGCCTACCACAGGTTCAACAAATTTAGTGCAATATATGAACCCCAGAAAGTTTGCTGGACGAATTCAGCCAAATTTAAAGTGTTTGCTGCAATACTGTACAGAGGGTTAAAAATCCTCCAGTCTTTATATTTTTATAAAAAAAGATTTCCATTATTTTTATATTAGTAGGAAGCTAATAATGTAAACAAGGGATTAGAATGGCCTCAAAATCTCCTTTTCAGAGTATCTCATCTAGAAAGGCTCCCATCATTTGTTAAAAGAAATCACACAGTTTCCTTTGGGTATTGCATACTTTGGTGTGCAGTAGTGCTGTGTCTCAATGTACAGTGAAGAAATAATTAGCATCAAGAAAAAATACCTAACAGATAATTAAATCAAATAACAGCAAACACACACAAACGCCAATAACTAGGACATATCAGTATATAAACCTCTGAGCCAACCCTAGCACCGTTTATTTATCAAAATATGTTAATACCCTATCTTGCAAATTTATTGAGCAATGAAACCTTATTAAATTAAACCCTTCATCACATTTGTTAAATATTCATTGATTGTAGTCTTCTCATTGGCTTGCTAATTAAGGTAAAGGAAAGCTTAGCTAGGCTCAAAGTAGCATAGCAATGGTTTAATGTTAGCTTTAAAAACTCAATGGCAATTTTGAAATCTATTTGAAAGAAATCCTAAATTCACTCAAACGGAGCGGACTAGTGAGCAGATTTGTGTCAACAAGAAATTCATAAATAATTACTCATAAAACAAAATGGGAGCCAAACAGAGAAACATTTTAAAACAAATCCTGAGTGCTTCTTTTGCAATTGTGGTTATCACAATAAATAAATTAAGCATGTAATAAAATGCTCCTCTTCTTCAAGTACTATTGATGTCCCCTTTAGCAGAGACATAAAGATTTGTGGCTTCAGACCTTAGGTGGCGAAATGTTTGTTTGTTTGTTTTTTATGTCATCTCCTTCCTGTTTATTTGGATCCCATGATCAACGTGTATGACTATATTCAGGAGTGAAGGAGTCAGTCACTAAATTGAGGACTTAAGAATATTATAATTAAAAAACTTCAAATTAAATCTTAAATAGAATTTTAATATGTGCAGGTAGCCGTTGTGATAGAACTAAGAAAATGCTTTTATTCTTTCTAAATTCCCCTATCTCAATTTCCAAACAATAAAACATAAAATGTTTTTCTAACATGCTTGTATTTATCCTAGTAATAGATTCTACAATGTTTGGAGTTCTCGTGTGTGCGCGTGCACTCACACGTGTATGCAGGTCTCTGTGTGTGTGCTGGCTCCATACTGAAATTAAATTTTAAAATAAGACTAATGCAAAGTCACAAATATAAATGGCTACTAGTTTTTCCTTTTAAAAATTTTAGTGCAGCTTTTGCTTTCCTTAAATTAACATTTAATTTTCCATTATTTTCTCCTATTTAAGCCCTTCAAAATGCAGGTGCAAATGGTACTGAAGTCCCAGAAAGCCCTACGGAGATTTTGTTCATTCTACAGTAGCTCTATGCTTCAAGCCTAAATACCGATAATAACCTGAATATTATCCCTGTTTCAAGGAAGACCTTCTTCTCTACAATTTACCTTAGCTATGATTTCATATCTAAAAGATAATGCCAACAACAACAAAAAAATAGCCTATACCTAAAATCAATGGTTTCCTCTACATTCTGTGCAGATCAACTGATGAATTAAAATGAACTCACACAAAATAAAGATCTAGACTGCTCTTGTAAAAGCTGGTTAGTCAATTGCTTACTAGCCAACAATGTGATTACATGGGGCAACATTATAAAATTTAAAACCTAATACTTGTTCTCCTACAGCCTACTGTCTTCAGAAACTTGTTAAGAACTGAGGCAAGTCTAACCATTTCCTACTGAAGAAGAAACCACTTCTGCAGCAAACTCTTTTAAAATGTCACAATTAATAGTTAAGTGTTTCTGCTGCGGGAGGCACTTCCATTAAGACAAATACAATACATATGTCTTTAGATACAGTGTGCTACATATTATAAAACACTATTTAACCCAACATTTCAACAGTAGGATGGTCCTTGCTTTCTATCCACTCAAAACCTGATGAAGTCATAGAGCTCATGGATTCACTGCAAATTTGTTGAAATAATGGGTCATTCTTTAATTCTTCCAGTGTAGCTTCATCATCTTGTCCCTGCTGACGCCCTGGATCAAACAGTAGATTTGGGTCTAAAGTGTTCAAATCATTGATGCTGCCTGAGAGCTCAGAAGACAACCTGATATCACTAGAGAAATCAGACGCAGTATTAGTGAGATCAGATGCTACCTGACCTACCAGCTGCTGGTTGGATTGCAAGCTGTCTCCACTCAACAGGTCTTTAACAGTGCTATTGAAATCTAATTGTTGCTCTCCGATTTCTGATTGTGCTTGATTATCTTCAGGAGAAAAACTGATCTGATCGGTGCTATTACTTTTAGTGAGGTAAGATGGTGTTTGGAATTCATAAACAGAAGTGCTGGAATCGATCATATTCTGTGGATTGGCACTAGGAAAAACAGTGGAAGTTTCCAAAATCTGAGTGAGATTCATCCGGGCTGTGTAATTGGAGGGCAGGTTGTTCATGCCCAAACCTCTTACTGCATCATCATTGTCAGAATCAAGTTTACTCAACAAAACACTGGTTATTTTTTTACTGTTTGTTTGCTTCTGAAGAGCATTCGGGAAGGCTGTCTGCATCATGACCGTCAATGGAACTGATTGACTTCTTTGAGCTATGTTGTTGGCACATGCATCTGTGTGAACATTTGTGAAAACGTGAACTTCGGGGGTTACTGGACTTCCAAAGGGGGTCACATTAGATCGGGGGATATTAGATACTGGATACAGGGTGCTTCCACTAAGATTACGTTGGCGATGAACAGCAGGGCTCACACTCCGGCACCTGAAGTTGCTGCTGGCAGATGAATTAGTTCCTTTATTATCAAGAGGAGCAGGGACTGCAAAACCCTCCTGTTTGTTGGTGTTACTTACAGTGGCACCTTGATGCTGTACAGGAGACACAGGAGTCAAACGACCAAAATGAGTGTCATGATGTCTGGATTGAGACTGGTAAGACTGTCCAGGCACAGCAAAAGCATGAGGTTTCCTGAAACGGTCTTCCACTAGTTCCTGATAGCTTGGGAGAATGCCATGGCCAGAAACTGACGAATTACTAACCCCACTATACCCATTATTCATCCATTCAAGCTTGGTTTTGTCAGGGTGTGTGGCCATGGGTCTTTGCATTGGTTTCACAGGACTACTTGAGATAATGCTGGCATCATGATACGCCATGCTGGAGCTTATTGGGGTAAATGCAAACGGATTCCTGCATTCAACAGGGCTGGGAGGGACACTACTGCTGCAGTTAGAATGTGGAGTACCAATGGGTGTGTGTCGGCTACTTCCTAAAGCACTATCCACAGGTGTGGTCTGGGCTAGCCTGGAACAAGGGCTCTCCCGGGACAGACTCTGAGACCCAGCAATCATTTCAGATGTTGGAGTTGGGGTTGGGGTGGGGGTGGGCGTTGGAGTAGGAGTGGGTGTGGGTGTGTGGATCGGAGTGCCATTGCTATGGATTGGATGGTAGAAGTGGGTACTGGAGGCATGAGATGACATTGGAGCTCCTGGAGTTACTGACTGACTCTGAAGGGCCATTCCCAAACAGTTACCATAAGAATGAGAATTGTTCATTGATATCTGCTGCTCCATAAGCACCAGCTCTTCCACAATACTATCTTGTGTAAGCTCATCATCAAAAGGAAAGTAGCTTTCATTTGTCTGGGAAACAGAAGGCTCAAACTCTTTCAGTTCAGACTGTAGAGGTAACTGATCTGAAGACTGTGCTTGTATTTGATTCAAAGAAGATTCTTGTATCTGGCTATGCAGCTGCTGGGTGTATGTATCCTGTGGCATTCCTTCTAATTCCCAAACTGATTTCTCTAAGTCATTGATATCAGAGTGCTCAGGAATTGTCATAACACTGATATCTTGTTGTTGTTCACAGCCGGCAGATATAAACTCAGAATCCTTACTGACCTGTTGCCATTCGTTTGAATTAAAGCTGCCATCTGGTTTTGAATCACTGTCCAAAAGAAAGACATTCCCTTCAAGTTTTACTTTGATATCTGGAGATGATGATGGTGTTTGCTGTTCGGAAGCTGAATCACTAGCAATGAGAGCAGAATTCAAGGGTCGATTTGCCACTGTGTGTGAATTGACATTTATTGATACCTTGCTAGGGATCTGAGCACCGGCTGTTGAACTTTCTATTTTCCCTGAATGTGGAACCTTTTGGTCCTTCTCAACACTGCCTGGTTTCTGACCTTCTATGATAACTGCAGAAAGCTGTTCCACAATTGGTTTCTTTATGGGAGGCACCTGGGACTCTTGCAATGCAGAAGACAGTCGCTTTCTTGGACTTTTAGTGCATAATTTAGGGTCTTTATTTATTGAGTCACCATTAGCTGGTGAGCTGGTGCTGGTGAAAGTTAAGTTCTGAGTGGCAACTGAGAGAGTGATAGTGCTTTGATTATTGCCTGTTGAAGTGCCTGGCGGAATTTCATTACAGCGACTTTTACATTTGGTCCTCTGGTCACAGACCTTAGTTGCTTTTACTTCAGAGACACCTTCATTTGAAGGTTTTTGCACTACTCCATCTGTATTACTTTTCTGCCCCAAAAGGGCACTAGGTGTTGTTTTGGGAGCTTTTGTCCCATCAGAGTTCTCTTGGCACTGTGCAGGATGCTCATCTGATGATGCTTCAGGTTCCATTTTGACTTCCACAGCAGATGATCCCCCGGTGCTGCTGGTCCTAGATCCAGGAGACTGAAGTGATACGACAGAACCATTCTTGATCTGTGGAATGGTCCTTGATTCTTCTGTTGTTCCTGTAGCACTGTTTACTGAGGCAGAATGTTTAAGAGGGGCACTACCGTTGCTGGGTGTGAGAGATATTGCTGTCATTTTCACCACATTTAGAGAACTCATGTGTGAAGTGGGCACAACAGCGGTTTTGATGGGACTGCTAGTAAAGAGGACAGTAGTCGGGGAGCGAATGGTGAGTGCACTGCTGTTAGCTGGTTTGGGTAAGATCTGAGGGTAGCGGTGCCGGGCAGAACGATCCCCACCAGGACTGGCTGGAACGTTCTGAGGAGTCTTTGGTGCCTGTTTCACAGACTGCATGTGCTGAGTGACCACTTGTACATTGAGGGGAAGAACTTTGCCGTCAGAAGAACTCATTGGGCTTGGTGAAGTTACCAATTGCCTGGTTCGCTGGACCTGTTAAAAGGTGGAAAACAAAAAAGTCAGATTTAACGAGTCTAGGATATAAACAGCAATTCACGTATCTGTATAGTATGAAGGCATTAATAAATGTAATGCTAAGACAAAAAAACAAAACAGTTCCTTTCTTAGACGAGAGTTCTATATATGTATGATGTTAGACCAGTATCAGACACAGAAATATTATAAAAGATGCAACACAGTGCAATATAGTTATCAAATAAAAATATGTAAGAAAAACATTAAGATACTTTTCAATAAACAAGACTAAAACTTCACATTTGTGATGAATACTTGCCAAAACAATCATTTTTAAGGAGGTGATAGGAAGAGATGACAAAATCTTGAAGAAACATGCAACTATAAAGGTATCTACCTTTGGGCCAAGAAAACGACTCACTCATAGGGGAACGGTGGGGGAACTGTCCTGTAAATGCATCTACCTTGGACATTAGTAATTAAATCACCGTGGATAAGGTCTCAGATAAAACTACTGCCTCCACAAATTTTCTCTATAGTGAATAGCATAAGAGTATGCTTACCAGGTATACCACGTTTTAATGACATGATAATGATGATGATAAGAAAAACAAATTTGATAAAATATCTCAACAATACCATCAATAATAACATAAAATACCACTTTGTTGTAGCATGATGCACTCTCATTTAAAAAAATTTTTTTTAATGTTTATTTATTACTGAGAGACAGAGAAAGACAGAGCATGAGCATGGGAGGGGCAGAGAGAGGGGGAGACACAGAACCCGAAGCAGGCTCCAGGCTCTGAGCTGTCAGCACAGAGCCTGACATGGGGCTCAAACTCACAAACTGCAAGATCGTGACCTGGACCTGGACGCTTAACCGACTGAGCCACCCAGGCACGCCATGCACTCTCATTTTAAAAGCCCCTTTATCATAACCTCATTTATGTGAGATAGAAGACTATAATCTCTATTTGTTAATAAGGAAACGGTCTCAGAATAGCTAAGGGAGACTTGTCCAAGGCCCTATGTCCAGCAAGCCATAGCTTATAAGTCTACATTAAAGTTTATCAATATGTATTACAACTTTGCTCCACTTGAATGTTAAAAAGAAGAAGAGTTTAAACCAAAAAAAGTTTGCAACTGATCATCTTGGCTTAGCTAGGGATGAACCAATTCTGAAAACGACTCCTCTTTAACATAAAGCTCTGACTGGTTATGTATGCATACTGTGCATGTCTTGAATCTCTGTATTTTCACTTATGTTCATTATATACCTTGCTTTGTAATCAACATCGTATACTGTGACTAAAAGACAAATGACTGAAGCTGAATATGTTTGTGCTCACAAAATCAATTTGTACTGAATCTATACCTATAATTGCCTCCTTCTTATGTACCATTTTTTTTTAAGTTTCTTTATTTTTTTACTGACAGAGAGAGAGAGAGAGAGAGAGAGAGCGAGAGCATAGGGGAGGGGGAGAGAGAGAGGGAAAGAAAGAGAATCCCAAGATCCCAACCAGGCTTCACACTGTCAGTGTGGAGCCTGACACGGGGCTCGATCTCAGGAACTGAGAGATCATGACCTGAGCCAAAACCAAGAGTCAGATGCGTAACCAACTGAGCCACCTAGGCACCGCTCATGTGCCCCTTTTAATTAAACAAATGAGCTCCCACCATCCCAGTGAGGTCAAACACTTATTTAATGATATTACCGGAATGGGACTAGGGACAGCTGCCACAACGATACCAATAGGCTGAGGAGAAAGGATTGCAGGATTTCCATTAGAAAGATTAGTCACTCCATTGGTTGTAGCGCCTTCTGGTTTTTTTGCTGAGGATTCTCCTGGCAAAGGGGACTGTAGTTTTTGTTCTTGCTGCTTCTTCTGAATTTTCCGTTGCAATTGCTGTTTAGCATCAATAGGAGAAGGCAAAGTCTTCACCTGAGGCTGAAAAGAATTACTCTCAGCTGTAGGTATAAAAGCAGACGGCTGGGTAATTCCTTTAATTCCTGAAAATAAACAGAAAAGAAAGCTAAAATAAATACTCTGTTTTACAGAAGGCAGTTACAACTCAATTTCTTTGAATATGTAGCCATCTACTGGACAAAGCAACCAAAACCAGCAAATTTTAACTCACAATCTCTTAATAAAACATAAGGGTTACACTTTCAGTTTGTAAGCATTTGTCAGTACTGTTTTCACTGACACCTTAAAATATGGTTCAAATGAGGTGACAGTTTCAATTAAATCAGCAATAACAAGATGCAGGTTTTGAAAAGAGTAGTAGCTATGACATAAATATGCAGAAGCTAAGATAAATAAATGCCAAGGGAGCAGGTTTCGCATTTTATCAGATGTCAGAAATTTCCTTCCACCTTCTCTAATTAGAAATTCATGCATTTTCATGATTTAAATATTCAGCCTACAAGGGGTATTCAATAAATATTTGCTGAAACCGTTCATATTTAGAAAAATGTGTACAGGGAAAACAAGTCTTTAATTCTACCAGAAATTTACAAAAAGAGGGACTATTTTAACTGTGACTATACAATTATTCCAGGATGACATAGGAGAAATAAGCAGAGCTTCTGAATAAAGCTGAGGTTAAGATATTTTGAACAAGTGTCACTGAGAAAACTTTTTAAAGCAGCAGTAACAGCAACAGTGAGAAAAGACGAATGATAAACCAAGCAAGAGATAAATTTTAAGTTAAGGACTGATGATGTGATACAGTTAATTTTTTAAAAAGCTCTTTTCATATTTAGGGTGTAGCATTACAATCATTAGAAACTAAGCTGTGGTTGGTAAAAACAGCGGAGAGCAAAGGGGAGGACCACGCCATCCTGCTGGTACACCTTGCCTTTCCTTTCCCCAGCCTAGTTTCTGCTTTTCATCAACAATTTGGGGAGGGGGAACAGGACAGAGAAAAAGAAGTGACTGTAAACTTTTTCCCATATGCTCACTCCTCAAAAATCCCTCATCTTTTGATCACCTTAGTGCCAATTTTTCCTCTTCAAATCCATCTCAGACTGTACTGCTCCCTCTTGGCCCCCAGCCTCAGCTCTGGCTTCTCAGCACCTGCACCCAAAAGCCTCTGCCAATGGCTCAAAGCTCAGATGTCTCCCTCCTGCCAGGGTTTCTGGACAGGAATGATTTCCAAGCAGCTGACTTACAAAAAGGACATTTGTAACACAACCTGTTCTTAATATGGAGACTATTTTTATAAAAAACCAAATTCACCTTCAAACGATTGAACATTAATCACTACCAAAGGTATTAAATTAAATTAAATTAAATTAATACCAAAGGTATTAAAAATATGGCAGTGGCTGAGAACAAAATTTTAAGAGTCTAAAAATGCTCTGAGTAATGATATAATTAATTGCTAAAGTAACAACTTCCCAAGCTATTTTCACAAAGTGAAACATATATTTATACATGAAATTTTTAGTATTTTTGCTTAAAAACACATCTTTCTTTACACTTCTGCTTTAAAAATTCATTCATCCATTCACCACTTCTCTCAGTCAGACTTTGTGAAAATAAGGAAGGAAGAAACGTTTCATGTTCCATGATACCTACCAAGTCCTCAGCTTATTAAAGTACTTATCTGGGTATCAGTAGAGGCAGGAGAAAGAGAACACGGAAAGTTGAAGGGCCCATTATCTTTTAAAAGCTCATTTTGCCCGAAGAAGACAGTATAGTAACGTAGCCAACCTGGGCTGTGAGACCTGACAAATCAGAATTCAGATCCTGGTCCCACTACTTATCTGGCAATGGACAAAATTACTTAACCTTCTTAAACCTGTTTCCTGATCTGTAAAGTGGGAATGAATATCACATGCCTCCCAGGACTGCTGGAGGGAAGAAATGAGGTAACATATACAAGCTACCTAGCTAGGTAAGGCTACCCAAGCACTCTCCTGCTCATATGTAAGCGAACAGATTTAAGTCACAGTTTACAATCTAGACAGAGAGAATCATGACAAAGCTCCGGTAAGAGATTATTTTGAAGTGAGTCCTCAACTGACAATAAAATGAAAGGACAGAACAATTATACACCCCTCCCCCAAATATGTAAATCTTCTGATAAACATAAACTGGAAGGAAGACAACTGTTAAAACTATTAAAATTTTTAAAAAGTGAAGTTATTTAAGGAACTGTAATTCTGGCTGGGATGAATCTATTGTAGATTTAAAATTGTTTACACTTAACAATCAGAAGAATCATCTCTGGAAAACAAGTTCCACATTAATATATTTTTCGCAGAAATTATAATTTCCTAGAGTAATAACAACTTAGACTTTTCCTTAAGTTTATAAGGTATGACTGAAATGAGATATTTACAAATTGCATCAAAACAGATACTTTGTTACTAATTTAGGAAAGAGTCGTTTATTCCAATACTTCCTAAAACTGTCAAATGAAAAAATCCCTATTTAAACAAAAATACTCATTTGAACATATATTTTTAAAAAATCACTTTTGCTATTTTATAATAACGCTACTATCATTTTATAATTTATATATTTTATAAAATTTAATAATATTTTATAATAACCTAAGTATTAGTTTCTAAAGGAATCCAGCAAGTCATTTAAAACATTTAATCTTATCTAATATTTATTAATTTAGACACACATATACTTAAAAGTACATATTCTTTGAATTTTAAAATAGCAATAAAAATATTAATGGAATATCAACCGGGAAATCTTGAAAGTTTCATGTTTCAGCAGGGAAATGTACTATAGAAAAATAAACTATAGCTTTAAGCTTTACAATGAAATGACTATAATTACTACTATTTTTGTTGGCTCAACAAATTCATCTGAACTTAGTGCTAAGTGAAGTGACAGTAAACTCATACAAACACTAAAAAGACAAAGAAGTTCTCTGGTGAAACACTTTTTTTGCTATCAACTCTAAAATATAGTAATATCTGTCAGTTTTAGCTTATTAACGGTAATTTTGTACCTGGTGGTGCTGCTGCCATTACCGTTAGAGCTGCCATCGACTTAGTGCCTATATAATGACTTTTTATAAGGAAGCGGGCTAATTCCAAGACCGTGTCAAATGGCTGGCTTAACACTTTCTGGGCCCATTCACACACAAGACGGCAAGCAGAAGAGATAACTTCCTCATCAATATTTTGAAGCTGCCCAGAAGGTTCAGCTCCTTCCAACTAAATGAAGGAAAAAGGAAAAGTTAATATAAAAGAAAACTCAGAGAAATTAAACTGAAGCACATCGAAGACATGTATTCTTAATTAGAAGACGCAATCTATATCTGTCGGGTCAAAGTCATATAAAATGACCTGCTGGCAGGCATATAAGAGCCTTGCAAAGAAGAGGCCTATCCCTTTCCCCACCAGGGCACAGTTACCAGCAGCACTATGAATACAACATTTAAATGGTTGTTAAACATATATGAAGGCTAAGAGATACTGTGAATCTTTCTAAAAGCCTCTTCTGACATCAATAAAACAAACTATGCCACTAGCTATATACTTTGTCTTCTTTATACTTTTGGCCACCCCAAGTCTTTTGTACACCAAGGTGGTATTAGATAAATATATAAGTAAATCAAAAAGGAAAAAAAAAGACATTCATACTATATATATATATATATTATCCTACACCTTAATCTCTCCTCTTGACAATATACCTATTGTCAATATATATCATGGATGTATCTAGAAACCAGTTTAGATTTTTGTTACCTCTAATTTCATGAGCCATGTTGTCACAGTCAGATATTTTAACATTTTTCAGCCACTGTTAAATTTTTTGTCTTACATATTTTGTAAAAGGCATAGTTCCTGGTCCCTGGTTTTATCAAAAGGAGACTATGCAATATGCTTTTCAATGCTGAAAATAAGGCATGACTCTACTTAGCAAAAAGAAAAGGCAGAATTCTTACCCCATCTCCAGTTTTGTGAAAATCAAGATTGGGCAGTGTTGGCATGTGAACAAAGGCTTTTTTCCTTAGTCCACTGTAGCAATATGTAATAAACAGTTAAGGTCTAAAGCATTCTAAATTAAATGAACTGCTTATATAATTAGCATTTGAGAAGTAGCCATACATAAGAATACAATCAACATGAGATAACAACTACTTTCAGAGTTCTTCGGTAAGAGCAACCATAATATTATAAACTCAGGACACTTTCACTCTTTTCAAACTGAAATAGTCTGCAGAATGTTACTGTCTTAAATGAAACAAAATGATTTTCATCTGTTATAAATTTTATGAATAAATGTTCCTAATAGGCTGTGCCAACCACCAGCAACAAACAGGTCAGAAGGAAAGGAATATCCAGATGGAAACCTGGCACACCAGAGGGAAACTTTAGCCCAGGGCACTGGGACAAAAACAACTCTTAAAGAGTGTCACAAGGGCTTTAACCTTTTCAGTTCTTTTTCCACTGAAACACACAGGATTATCACCTGTAACATGCCAAAGACCCATCAAGACATTTTTGTTTGTACACAGGGAACAATGATGGGTCATGCAACAAGTGGCTAGAGAACACCTGGAGCAGTGCCCCTTCCTTCCCCTTTCCTCTCATCTCCACAGGAGTGAGCTTCTGTGCTTTGAAAAAGACCAAGGGCTAAGTAATGAGAAATAATGTTTTTCTAATACAGAGACCCTCTATTTTACAATCTTCTTCCAAGAGAAGGAAAGACTTTAATAAGTTCTTAATCTTCATTTCCTTCTGTTTGCTACTAAGCATTTCTCTGTCACAAGAGGGACATTTTGTATGCTCTGGCTTTAATTTTAATATGGCTTTAAATGGTTGGCTGAAAAATACTTTAAAGAGAATATAATCTTCCAGTACAAATTCCACAAGAATTTTTCTTGAATGTTGTACATTTTGCCAAGAAGATCCCTACGTTTCAAAATTACAGGAAGAAGACAGCTAACATCTTTCTCCACTTTTATTGATATGACTTACTACTGCTGCACTCTGGCATGTCTCAGTTAATTCTTATTATTGAAGAAAAGGAGATCAGACCAGTAAGAACACACGAGAATGACAGAACAAGGTGAAATCTATCAAAATCCTAAAACCACTATTAGTTATTTCTCTGGCAGTTTGATATATAGCCAGGAAAATAATGTTTGCAATTATTCTACTAAGAGCTTTAGAGTTGTTTGTATCTGTTGACTTAAATTTATTTCTAAATATAGTTGCTAGTTGAACTACAACAGCAGATGTTCTGTAATAAGTGATTACTAAAGAGATCACTAAAAAAACCATTCTGGTAAAGGATATTTAGATTTGCCTCTTGTGCCCAGGCGACGTGCCTTCATGTTTGGAAAGACATTTTTCATGATCTTTCCAAAATCAGCAGCACTTAATGGATGGTAACCAAGATTGTCGCAATAGCTCCTGCAAAAGAAGGAGGTACCAATTTAGAGCAAAAAAATTCAGAATACATAGGACAGTGCTATTTCAATACAATTTGACTACTCTGACAAAATAAAAAACCACATCTTCAAGTCATTCACCACAATTTTTATTGATTGTTCTTTGGAGGATAACTCAGGTTTAGTTAGCTTCTTTCATCCTCGGTATACAATACCACTGCTTTCAACAGCATACAAAAAACTTGTAGTAAGAGATACTGGTGGTACAAAGTTTTCCAATTACAATCCAGCCCTGCACTCTGAAATGAGCATATCCAGCTCAACCAGTAGGACTCGACATTTCCACATATGTATCAAGTTAATATATAGGGAGATAATTCCCAATATACACATTATGTAAGTCAGACATCAGAAACAAAACTATATGGCTTAAAAGAGAAACATGATATATTAGACCTAAAAGGGACTTTAGGGATCATCTATACCAACACTCTCATTTTACTGATAAGGGGGAAAAAAATGAAGGCACAGAGAAATTCCAAGGTCCAGTGTTCTCTCTTCACCCCTACCACTTTTATTATTGCCAGGAAAAAAGTACTTTGTAAGGCAGTAACTTCAAGTGGGAACAGGGAAACAAGCCAAGTCTTAACTACTACTGGAATCAGGTATTCTGTTTTTCTCTAGACCTGCCAGTCATAGGTACAAAGCCAATCCCTCCTCTACCAGTTCAGCAGCAGGTCAAGGCCCACATCTTGTCCTGGCTACCAAAGCCTTGCTCATAACTGCTGGCCTCTGAGAGAACCATTACCTGAGAAACACCAAAGAGGAAGTCAAGAGGAATTCCAAAGTAATCCCATCAAATTTCCCCACCTCACCCCTAATTTCAGCATGGACCAGAGCAGCTTCTTGATGAAGCCATGCAGCTAAGAGCCAAAAAGAGATTTGGGAAGAAGAAACAAAGGAAAACAACTGGAAGGACTGTGAACAGGGTATAATGTTAACTGGGACTTCAGTTCTTGTAAACTGCTGAATACACTGGCAACATTCCTAAAGTGACCTGAATTTAAGAAGCCAAACTGGGTGAGATTTAATATGTTATATTTAACTTGAGACTACATGTTACACTCTGAGTGGTTCAGGGGTCAGGTTTAAGGTACAAAATGAAGAGGTGAGTATTTTGGGGTGCTGACAATTTAAATGAACTGCATCAAATCATAACCATTTCAGTAGCAAGTTAAATCAGTTATTTTTATGGTTTAAATAAGCACAGAAAGAAAATGTAAATGAGGTTGGTTCTTTTGCACCTCAGGGACTTGACATAACCTGAAAAGATTATTTTTCTTATTCTTCAAGTCTCAGCTCAAATGTTATTTCAAAAGTGTCTCTAACAACACTTATCTAAAGCAGCGCTCTCCTGTGACACCCTCACCATATTATCTAAGAGTGTGCTCTGTTTCTTTCCTTTCATGACTTATAATAATTATGTAACAGCTGATTTACTTATCGTTTTTCTCCTCCATTAGGCTATATGTGCAACCAGGGCAGTGACCATATCTATGTGGTTCACCACTGTATTGTCCGCATTAAGAAGATTTAAGAGGTCCCATTAAGTCTTAATATGACATTAAGTACATCATACTTAAAACAAAAAAACCTTAAAAAAAACACATAAAAAGGCAATAAAGAAAACACTGCCCACTAGGCTCTTGTGATGGCATTGGCATATATATATGCCTAAAAGAACTGACACCAGATAAAGAAAAGCAGGACAATGAGTCTAATAAGAGATGTAATATATCCACTCTATTCTCCCTCTGGGACTTAAGTTTTCATGTTTTTTTCATTATATTAGTATACCGAAATTTTTTGCTTTGGTGGAAGGGATGTGTCAAAGGTTGGCAAAGTTAAATACCAAGATGATCAATGCAAAATGTGCTTGTCAAATCCTGAGTGTAACTTTGGAATATGACCACCCCATTTCATGTTTTTTGATTCTTATTTATTCCATTAGAAGAGAGGAATTCCCCTTTAGGAAGATTGATTTTTTTTTTTTTTACAATGACCTTATCTTTAGTATACTCTTTAGTGGATAAATAAGTACCTTGTAGACATAAACAGCTCAAATTATTCTTCCTGAATCAAATAGTAGATAATGTTAAGAATAAAACTGCTTATGATTAAAAATTCTGCAGTTGACATCTTATATGTCAAAGAGAACACAGAGAGCCCCCAATTAAAAGCAACCATACTTGGGGCGCCTGGGTGGCGCAGTCGGTTAAGCGTCCGACTTCAGCCAGGTCACGATCTCGCGGTCCGTGAGTTCGAGCCCCGCGTCGGGCTCTGGGCTGATGGCTGGGAGCCTGGAGCCTGTTTCCGATTCTGTGTCTCCCTCTCTCTCTGCCCCTCCCCCGTTCATGCTCTGTCTCTTTCTGTCCCAAGAATAAATAAAAAACGTTGAAAAAAAAATTTAAAAGCAACCATACTTGAAATAGGTCATAGATTTATTTAATTTTATGAAATCTCAGAACTGGCAATACATTCAGAAGTTGTATGGTTTAATTTCCTGCTGGATGTGAAAATGACCATGCTCATACATGATGGTTACATCAGTATGACAATGTGAACACTTCCCCTGATAGAGACGGCTCTATACTGTGAGGTGGCCTATTCAATTTTAAGTGGTTCTAATTTTCAAAGAAAAAGAATTTCATTATTAGAGCCCATTCTCCATTGGGAAGACATATTCAATGATTTCACTTTAATCAGTAAATATTTTTAGGTTACCTATTCATAATTTTGAAACCAGCTATAGGTTATTCCAGCCCATGTGGAGATTTTGGTTAGTTTCCATCTAGTTTTCCTGGTTCATAATTTTAACTGCGGGTTGATCAGGCAAGATATGGTGTCAGTTAATATCTAACTCAGTGTCAGATTATATTTACCTAACACTTAAAACAATGGGAAGGAACAATGTTCTGTTCACAGGATAACTAATACCGTAATGCAATTCTTAAAATGAGATTTTTTTGGGGGGGTTTGTTTTTGGTCTCACTCTTTTTTTTAAAAATATGCTTTTCAATCTTTGAAATTAAGCCTAACATTCAGCAACACATCACTCAAAATCCTTGGTAGCGAGTCAATCTTCAATGTTTATTCATATCATTTATAAATTAACTATGTAAGTTACACAATGCTTAAAGGTACAAAAATATAAACTAGTCAAAAATACTAGTGGCAAAAATACAGCCTTAGGATACCTTAACATACCTGGACATTTTTGAGTGATTTGTATGCATTACATTATTTAATTCTCTCAGTGACCTTGAGGCAGGGTATTTTTCCCCCCCAGCAGAGTTGTTTTTATCGTCTTGTAAGACATGAAGTTTCAAAACCATTATATTATACAGGAACTCCTGTTTTCTTATAGATGTAAAAGAAAATGGTCTTAGCATAATTTATATGAAAACATGTACACGTATTTCACTGCATGTAAAATATATATACATTATTTATAGTACCAGAATTCAATAAATGTCAATTGATAAGGATGGTGATACAGGAGTCTAGTCTCTAAAATGCACTTAAGCTGTCTCACTGCAATAGCACATTACTACCTATAAAAAGTGTGATGCAAAAAACAAGAAAAGTGTGATACACTACCAGGTAAAAAATCAAGGAAGACAGCATTAGATGTATAGAAAATGTTATAGAGCATAACTATTTCTAAGAAGATAGATTTACTTTGTGTAGCAAAAATTCTGACTGGCACATTCTCAGCTGTGAGCTACAATTCGTGGCATGTTAGTGTCTTCATGAATGATTTCAAGATCCACACTTTTTTATTTTTAATTTTTTTTAATGTTTATTTTTGAGAGAGAGAGAGCGTGCACAAGTAGGGGAAGGGCAGAGAAAGAGGGAGACACAGAATCTGCAGCAGGCTCCAGGCTCTCAGATGTCAGTATAGAGGCTGATGTAGGTCTCGAAGTCACAAACCATGGGATCATGACCTGAGCCAAAGTTGGATGCTAAACCAACTGAGCCACCCAGGTGCCCCTTGATTCATTCTTTTTTTTAAAAACCTTTTGATCCCCTTCACCCATTTTTCCCACCCTCCTGAACCCCTCCCTGCCTTTGGCAATCACTAGTCAGTTCCCTGTACCAACTTTCTTTTATTTTTAAATTGTTAAGATTCCATATATAAGAGAGATGATACTGTATTTGTCTTTCTCTATTTTCACTTAGCATAATGCCCGCAAGCTCCATCCATATTGCCTGAACTGGCAAGATTTCACTTGTTTCTCTAGTGAATAATATTCTTGTGTGTGTATGTACCACAATCTCTTCATCCATTCATCCATCAAAGGACACTTAGGTTGTTTTCATATCTTGGCTATTGTAAATAGTGTTGTGATGAATATGGGGGAGCAGATATCCTTTTAAATTAGTGTTTTCATTTTTGGATAAGTACCTAGAACTGCTAGATCATATGGCAGTTCTATTTTTAACATTTTGAAGAATCTCCATATTATTTTCCATAGTGGCTGCACCAATTTACATTCCCACCAACAGCGCACTAAGAATTCTCTTTTCTTACTACCTCGCCAACACTTGCTATTTCTTGTCCTTTTGAGAATAGCAATTCTTACAGGTGTGAGGTGACACTTCATTATGGTTTTAATTTGCATTTCCCAAATGATTAATGATATTGAGCAACTTTTCATATAACTGTTGGCCACCTGTAGTCTTCTTTGGAAAAATGTCTGTTTAGATCTTCTACCCAGTTTTTAATCAGTTTGCCTTTTGCTATTGGGTTGTATGAATTCTAAATTTTGCATATTTTCCCCTTATGATAGATAGTTTATAAATATTTTCTCATATTCAGTAGGTTGCTCTTGTATTTTGTTGACTTTCCTTTGCTGTGAAGGAGGATTTTAGTTTGATGTAGTCTCATTTGTATATTTTTCCTTTTATTGCTTTTACTTAAGGTGCCAGAGATCAAAGATCAAAGATCAAAGCCAAGACCTATATTTTCTTCTAGAAGTTTCACGGTTTCAGGTCTTATGTTCAAGTCTCTAATTACTTTGAGTTGGTTTTTGGGTATGGTCTAAGATAGGAGTCCAGTTTCCATGCTTTGGCATGTCGCTGTCCAGTTTTCCCAACACCATTTATTGAAGAGACTGTCCTTATGCCATTGTATATTCTTGGCTTCCTCTGTCATAAATTAATTGACCATATATGTATGGGTTTATTTCTGAACTCTCTACTCTGTTCCATGGATCCATTTTTCTGTTTTTATGCCAGTACCATAGTGTCTTGATTACTTGTTACTTTGTTAACAGAGTTTGAAATCAGGGAGTGTGATGTCTTCAGCTTTGTTCTTTCATCTCAAGATGATTTGGGCTATTTGGGGCCTTTTGTCGTTCCATACAAATTTTAGGATTCTTTATTCTATTTCTGTGAAAAATGCCATTAAAAATTTAATAGGGATTGCATTGACTATGTAGATTGCTCTGGGTAGTACAGACATTTTAACAATATTATTTCTTCCAATCCATGAGCATGGAATATCTTTTCACTTGTGTCTTCAATTTTTTCCTTATGTTTTGTATTTGAGGGTACACAGGTCTTTTATCTCTTTAGCAAAATTTATTCCTAGGAATTTACTCTTTCTGATGCAATTATGAATAGGATTGTTTTCTTAACTTCTGATAGTTCATTATTAGTGTCTAGAGACACAACAGATTTTTGTGTATTGATTTTGTAACCTGCAACATTACTGAATTCATTATTAGCTCTAACAGCTCGCTGACCCAGTCTTTAGGGTTTTTGATATATAGTAAGACATCATCTGCAAATGTCTTTTCCAAATTGGATGTTTTAAATTTCTTTTTCTTGCCTAATTACTCTATGACTTTCGATACTATGTTGAAAAGTAGTGAGAGTAGGCATCCACATCTTGTTCCTGATCTTACAGGAAAAGCTTCCAGCAGTTCACTGTTGAGTGTGATGTTAGGTGTGGACTTGTCATATATGGCCTTTATTATGTTGAGATATATTCCCTCAACCCACTTTGTTGAGGGTTTTTATCATGGATATTGAATTCTGTCAAATGCTTATTCTGCATTTACTGAGTTAATCATACGATTATCTTTCAATTTATTAATGTGGCCTATCACCTGTTGATTGAAGACAGCAAACCACTCTTGTATCCCTGAAATAAATTATTGATAGGTATGTACTTAACTGTCATCTTGTTGATTGTTTTCTGGCTGTTTTTGTAGTTCTTCTCTGTTCTTTTCTTCTTCCCTCACTCTCTTTGTGGTTTTATGGCTTTCTTTAGTGGTATGCTTATATTGCTTTCTCTTTATCATATGAGCATTTAGTATAGGTTTTTGCTTTGTGGTTACCAGAAGGCTTACATATAACAACTTATACCTACAATAGTCTAAGTTTATAACTTAAGTTTGATCGCATTTTATTTTTTTTTAACGTTTATTTTTGAGACAGAGAGAGACAGAGCATGAACGGGGGAGGGTCAGAGAGAGGGAGACACAGAACCTGAAACAGGCTCCAGGCTCTGAGCTGTCAGCACAGAGCCCGACGCGGGGCTCGAACTCACGGACCGTGAGATCATGACCTGAGCCGAAGTCGGCCGCTTAACCGACTGAGCCACCCAGGCGCCCCTTGATCGCATTTTAAAGCTCACCTTCCACATTTTATATTTTTATGTTACATCTTTCTGTCTTATATACATCCTTTACTAATTATTATAATCAGTTATTTTTACTTTTGTCTTTGAAACTTCACTAGTGATTACTACCTTTTTACTATATATTTACTTTTGCAGTAAGAGTTACTCTTTTTTTTTTTTTTAATTTTTTTTTCAACGTTTATTTATTTTTGCGACAGAGAGAGACAGAGCATGAATGGGGGAGGGGCAGAGAGAGAGGGAGACACAGAATCGGAAACAGGCTCCAGGCTCCGAGCCATCAGCCCAGAGCCCGACGCGGGGCTCGAACTCACGGACCGCGAGATCGTGACCTGGCTGAAGTCGGACGCTTAACCGACTGCGCCACCCAGGCGCCCCAAGAGTTACTCTTTCATACATTTTCTTGTTATTAGTTTGTGTTTTTTCAGCTTAAAGAAGTCCCTTTAATATTTCTTTTAAGGCCAATTTAGTGGTGATAAAATCCTTTAGCTTTTATTTCTCTGGAAATCTCTTTATCTTTCCTTCAAGTCTCAAAGATAACTTTGCCAGGTAGAGTATTCTTGGTTGGAAATTTTTTTCTATCAGCACATTGAATATATCCTGCCACTCTCTTCTGGCCTGCAAATTTTCTGCTGATGGATCTGATAGTCTTAGGGAGTTCCCCTGTATATAACAAGTTGCTTTTGTCTTGCTGCTTTAAAAATTCTGTCTTTAAACATTTTAATTATAATGTATCTTGGGTGGGTCTCTGAGTTCATCTTAATTTGAACTCTCTGGGCTTCATGGATCTGGGTATGTTTCCTCCTCATATTTGGAAGGTTTTCAGCCATTATTTCTTATTTGAAGAAATAAAAGCCGTGTCACAGATCACTAGTCTTAGGGATCTTGAGACACAAGCCCTGCTGCTTTTCAAACTTAGATACTTTGGGAGCTCATCTCCCAAGTTTAAGTCTTAAAAGTTATGGTGCCCAATGTGGTGTTCAAATCCTTTGCTCCTCATGGAGGAATTCTGGGTTTTGAGTTCCCTCCTGATTATGGGTCACCTGAGAGTGGGGTTTATGGTGAGACTCTGTTCCAGGCCCTTTTATCTGCTTGGATGTGGTTTTCTTCTCATTTGTCCAATGTGTAGTCATCACTCAGCCAGTCTTTAGTTTTTTTTTTTTAGAGGAAAACTGTTCATATGTAGCTGTAGAGTCAGTGCGCCTGTGGGACAAGGGGAGTTCAGGATCTTCCTACATCACCATCATGTACCATTTTCCTCAGTTATTTTTATTATACATACACATTTTAGAGATGAAGAACTTACATAGAGAGGTAAATCTGGAAAGAATTTAGTTATCCAGCTGATCTTACAGATGGGAAATATTGTTAATTAGTAACTACAAGCAAACTGAATGCTTGGAAGGCAACCAAAATTATGTCATTGAATTTTTTTCTAACATTTATACAGAGAAGTATTTTTTTAACTTTTTTTTTTAAAGTAATCTCTACACCGAACGTGGGTCTCAAACTCACAACCTGAAGATCAAGAGTTGCATGCTGTACTGACTGAGCCAGCCAGACATGCCCAAAGAGAAGAATTTATTAAAAATTACTGATTTTCTACTAAAAGCCCCTTTTCTTAACAAGATCCACACTATTGTTTTGGTGAGGCTTAACATTCATGTATTATAGATGGTAACAAAAGGTAGAGGAATTTAGAGAGGTCCCAGTTATACTGCTGGGTACAGTTATATTGCTTTAAAAGTATTAATCACACAATACATTTGCCAGGTAATCTGAAGACAAATGAGGTGAAAGTAATATGGCCAAATATCTAATTAGCTTGAGCCTTTGAAAAGTGGAACAGTTGTTGAAATTCTCTAATATGTTTAAGGTACAATTAGCTCCTGAGACTCTGGAGAGAAAACTCTTTGAAAGTACCTAAACCTGATCATAAACAGATTTGATTTTTCTTAGTGTTCCACATTCTGGGTAGAACAATATTACACAGCTAAGTCTGAGGCACAAGTGAAGTCTGCTGGACTCTCGCATTTGGCAAGGACATTTGGAGAACACTGGAGAAGTGCACAGTGCAATGGTTTGCTGTAACAGAGGACAGCAGAGCTGGAAAAGGGCTGTGTACGTTTGTTAGGTTAGTTATGGTGTCTCTAATCTAAACCCTGGAGAGAATTTAGAGCTGTTAGTAGTACTATTAAGCCAAGTTTAGACTAAGATAAAATACCACTTGTTGAAATTCAGGTAACCTTATTTTTGTGGTAAATAACTACATAATGAACAATATATCTAAAAGATTGTTTGAAGTCAACAACGTTAATTTTAAGAAGAGTTAAATTATAATGTATATATAAAGCAAATAATCATGTATGACCTTATTACCCAGGTCTTCCCTTTCAACTTGCCTTTCCTTTTTATGGGCTTATTACCCATGATTTTAGATAATAATCCCAAGGGAAAAAAATTTGTGTCCTTAACTATTTAATCACAGTAAAAAAGGAAATATTTCTTTTATTATTTCTTAAGAAAGGCTTGATTTCTCACTGTTGCTTATGAAAGAGCCATTTAAAACAACTATTCTTGGGGCGCCTGGATGGCTCAGTCGGTTGAGCGTCCGACTTCACTCAGGTCACGGTCTCATGGTCCGTGAGTTCGAGCCCCGCATCGGGCTCTGGGCTGATGGCTCAGAGCCTGGAGCCTGCTTCCGATTCTGTGTCTCCCTCTCTCTCTGGCCCTCCCCCCATTCATGTTCTGTCTCTCTCTGTCTCAAAAATAAATAAATGTTAAAAAAAAAAATTAAAACAACTATTCTTTTGGTCAATTTGTATTGTATCTTTTTTTAAAAATAGACTATATATATAAAAAAATAACAAGTGTACACACATAAATATATACATATGCTGATAACATTCTGTATGCAGTGCTCCTGTGGTACCCTTATGTTTATTTTTCAATTGTCTCAGTTTTCAGTTCTTCTAACATAAAATGTTCAGATTATATGAATACAGATAGTAACTGCCTACAGTTTAAGAATGAACAAAAACATGGACGCATGCAGCACCTGGGTGGCTCAGGCCAGTTAAGCATCCAACCCTTGATTTCAGCTCAGGTCATGATCTCACAGTTTGTGAAATCAAACCCCGCATCTGGCTCTACGCTGACAATGCAGAGCCTGCTTGGGATTCTGTTTCCCTCTCTCTCTTTCTCTCTGCCCTTCCCCTGCTCATGCACACATTCTCTCTCTCTCTCTCTCAAATAAATAAACTTTAAAAAACAAACAAAACACTGAAGCAATGCTTTGACCCAATGAATTCCTGATTAACCATCTCTCTTCTCTAAATTTCCATCAAAATCCAATTTTACTATACTAACAGTTCTTCAATAGTTTCAAACATTTCTTAAAATCCTGTTAGTAAGAGGATAAATCTGGACAAAAACAAGGTTGTCTACATTAAAAAAACAACAACACACCAATAACCTCCAACATCATCTTGTACAATCATACCATTTTGTAGATGAGGAAACTAAGGAACAGAAAGGTAAAAATGATGTACAAGGGTAATTGATTATTGAGTGATTCTTTATATCACTGATGAGCCAAGCAGTTTTATATAATGAGTATTTAATACATAATGACTGGTGGCACTGCTAATTTTCAAAAGGCTCCTTCTTAAGACACCGATCAGTTCCCAAATTGATTTGCTACATAAAATCTCACACCAATAAACACATAAGATACTATACAGTATGGCATTCTTCTATAAACTATGTCAGCAGGAAATAAAAGAGATATATTTAACCTGCCTTTAATGAGAACAATGGACAAAGACAAATACATTCTCCACAAGAGCAGAGAGCCAATTGGCTAAAAACACATATAAAAACCCCCTCAACTTTAGTCATCAAGGAAATGCAAATGGAAACCCAAAGTGGGGGGGGAATCCCTCATGTTCACACACAATAAAATGAACAAAGAAACGGTGGTATATATTCATAAATGGAATAGTGAACAGCTATTAGAATGAGGGAACCAAAACCATGTGAAACAAAATGCGTGAATCTTACAAACATGTTGAATAAAAAAGAACACAGATAATAAATTACTGTATAGGAGTGCCAGGGTGGCTCAGTTGGTTAAGCATCTGACTTCAGCCCAGGTCATGATCTAATGGTGCGTGAGTTCAAGCCCCGTATTGGGCTCTGTGCTGACAGCTCAGAGTCTGGAGCCTGCTTCAGATTCTGAGTCTCCCTCTCTCTCTGCCCCTCTCCCATTAGCACACTAATGTGTGCTAGTCAGTCTCTCTCTCTCTTTCAAAAATAAATAAACCTTAAAAAAATTATTGTATAATCTCATTCATATAATATTAAAAAATAAACAAAGCTAATCTGTGGTGTCAGAAGCCAGGAGAGCAGTTACTCTTGGTAGGGCTAGGGTGGTGGTTCTGGGAAGAGAGTGATTAGGAGGGGACCCAGAGGGCTTTCTGGGATGATGGTGATGTCATGCTCAGTTTCTTGATCCGGATGCTCGCAGTATGAGTGTACTCACTTTGTGAAAATTTACCAAGTTGTACACTTAAAATCTGTACAATTTTTAGTGTGTATGTTATACCTCAATACAAGCTACAATAAATATTGTAAATAAGATGCTATGACAGAAATATATATAAGGTGCCATGTGATCACAGAAAAGGGAGTCATTTAATTTAAATGTTTTTTTTCAACGTTTATTTATTTTTGGGACAGAGAGAGACAGAGCATGAACGGGGGAGGGGCAGAGAGAGAGGGAGACACAGAATCGGAAACAGGCTCCAGGCTCTGAGCCATCAGCTCAGAGCCTGACGCGGGGCTCGAACCCATGGACTGCGAGATTGTGACCTGGCTGAAGTCGGACGCTTAGCTGACTGCGCCACCCAGGCGCCTCGGGAGTCATTTAATTTAAATAATTAAGGGTACAATGGTATATGGAGAAAGTGGATTTAAATTGGGCCTTAGAAAAAAAGCAGATTTATCATATGAGTGGTAGGGTGGGATGGGGGTGAGGCAGATCTGTTTCATGTGGAGGACAAAATGTGAACAAAAAATGAAAAGAGCAGGCTGTGTTTTTAAAATCTCAAGAGGTACAAAATAGCTAAGGTGTAGGATAAATAATGGGAAAAAGGAAGAAGGGGGAAGAAAGGCTTATACAAAATAAGATTTGTAGCAGCTACGGCCAAAATGCTGGATTGTGGATGAGTCTGAATAATAACAATTGCTGCCATATATTGAGGGCTTACTATGTTCTGAGTATTGTGATAAACATTTTACAGATATAGTTTTAAGCCTTAATAAAAATAGTATGGTATTTTACAGAGGGATAGAAAGCAAATTGACACTAAAGGTTAAGGACTTGCCTGCAACTACAAACCCCAGCATATGTCTAAATTAGGATTCAAACTTGGATGTGGCTAGTTTCAAAGTCTAATCTTTCTCTACTATATAATTATGCCTTTCTCTGAAAAATAAAAGTTTTGGACTTCATTCTATAGCAAAGGGAAATATCAAATACAATTTGGAAGGAGTCCTTTTTATAGTTTATACTTTTTATAAACTTTTAAAGAAAGTCTTTATAGAGGGTTTCATCTGCCAGGTGAATAGTTTTTATTTCTTATGATTAAAATGGCTATTTCATTTGCTGGTTCATTTCAGTTAACTTTTCAATAAAGTGTGGCAGTTAGAACTACAAATAACATTTCTGGGTCTTTAACATTCATGGATTTCAACTTTATACTTTTGGTGACATCAATAAAAGGAAGGGCCACTGAAATCCACTTCTCCATACAACAATGGAAAAAACTGGCAAAGCTGGTCAATATCAACTTTTCTGAATTCTGGAAATTAACCCAAAGCTTGCAGTAAACTAGAGAGCATTTACCCAAGAAAACTGGCTGATTTTCAGTAAGAACAGCTTTGTATCATTTTAACTTGCCCTGATTCCCTCAAGATCCAACAGTAGCCTTGAAAAGTAACAGCTCAACATTCCCAGTTCAGCATAGTGGTCACTAGAATAAACATAACACAGCTGGAGCTTGCTCAAAGCCACATCCCAAAGAACTGTCATTATTTGTCTTCTGTGGTGGATTCTGTGGATGATCCATCCCACTTTTGGCTATATCTGATCTGTCTTGTAGCTTTGTCCACTGCAAAAAGCTTTCTCCCTTGAGGGGATGGAATGGTAGGGAGAGGAAACCGTTAAAAAGATTGTAGGCAAATGTCTTAACTTTGTGGCTGCCTAAGACAGTGGATAACAGCTGGGCAGACAACAAACTAACCAAAAAACTTAAAAGGAAAAACTGGTAAATAAGACGTCCATAGAAGCTTTGGAAAGCTCCACCTTATTCCTGGGAATCTAGAAGGCCATACACATGCAAAGGGCTGTGTGCATCTCAAGACCCTAGAAAACCCCAAGCTCTCACCTCTGGCTAAACTTGAGGCTCCACAAAAGCACGTAGTAGAGGATTAAGAAGAGCTGTCAATTGCTTGACTGTTTATGGTATGCCCCAACACACACATAGCCCTTTGGTAAAGACTGGGAGATTTATTGGTTCAAGTTATTTAAAGAAATCTCTGTCCAATCAATAGCTGGCCACTAAGCTGAGTAGAGACTTCAATGACTGGATAAAAACATCACAATTCAACACTAGCAGACTGGTTCTACAGGAAATACTAAAGGGGGGTCATTCAAGCTTCAATGAAAGGACACCAAACACTAACTTGAATCCACAAGAAGAAATAAAGAGCACCAGTAAAGGTAGCCATATAATAAACATAAAATTCAGTCTAAATATATTTTTTCTTCTGAGTCCTTTATTCTTTCATCTGATCTAAAAGACAGCTGCACAAAGCACCAAATACAAGTTTGTGTTGATGGGTACACAATGCATAAGATGAATGGGGTTATGGGAGAGAACATATACATATAGGAGTGAAAGATTTTGCATACTTTTGAAATTAAATTGGTATTAATCCAAACAAGTTTTTTATAAATTAATGTGTTAACTACAATCTCTAGGATAACCACATATGAAAATAATTTAAAAATATATATACTAAAAGAAACAACAAGGGAATAAAAATGATTCACTGTATAATACCCATTTAATATGAAGTCAGTAACGGGGGAACCGAAGAACAAAAACAGACAAAAACATACAGGAAATAGCAAAAATGGCAAATGGAAATCCTACCTCATAATTACATTAAATGTTCACTTACATTTAACCTTTTCAATTAAAAGGCAGGGAGAGGCAGAATGGATTTAGAATAAAATATTATCAAACTACATGTTTGATACGTATTACATATATGTTTTAAAGTAAAAAAAAACCCAAATAAGTCAAAAGTAAAAGAACAGAAAAGACATAGCATGCCAAAAGTAACCAAAAGAGAACTAGGGTGCCTATATTAACATCAGAGGAAAAGCCTTTAGGACAAAAATTGTGGCTAGAAACCAAGAAAGTCATTATTTCACAATAAAAGGGTTAATCAATCAAGAAGATATAATAATTATAACCTATTATGTGCCTAAGAACAGAGCTCCAAAACACATAAAACAAAAATGGACAATAGTGAAGGGAGAAATGGATATTTCAACAATAATTTTAGATTTCAATACTCCACTTTCAATAAAGAATAGAACTAAGAAGAAATAACAAGAGGAATTAGTACTTTGAGAGGAATAGAAATGAAGCACAATATACCAAAACTTATGGGACACAGTGAAAGCAGTGCTTAAAGGGAAACTTATAGCTGCATATGCCTACATTTAAAAAGAATGGTCTCAAATAAATAACCTAATCTTCCATATTAAGAAATTTGAAAAGTAAGAGGAAGCCAAACCTAAGGCAGGCACAAAGAGGGCACTGTAAGGAGTAGAGTGGTAATCAATAGGGAATAGAAAACCAATAGAAAAAAATTAACAAGACCCAAAGTTGATTCTTTGAAAAGATCAATAAATCTAATAAACCTCTAGCTAAACTAAGATTTAAGAAAAAAGACTCAAATAACTAAAATCAAGAATAAATGAGAAATATTACTATTAATCTTATAGGTATACCTTAGAGAAAGAAAAGATACTATAAGAGAATACTACGGAAAACTATACGCCAACAGATAGGATAAGCTACACAAAATAGACAAATTCCTAAAGACATAAATTACCAAAATGGACTCAAAAAGAAATAAGACAATCTGACCTATAAAAGGAGATTGAATTACCAATTTAAAAAGTATCTACAAAGAAGAATCTAGGCCTAGATGGTCTCACACTGGTGAATTCTACCAAACAGTTCATACCAATCCTTCATAAATTCTTTCATAAAAATAGAAGAGGGAATACTTCCAAAGTCATTCATTCTGTACGGCCAACATTACCCTGATTCCAAAATCAGACAAAGACATCACAAGAAAGAAAAATAAAAGTCCTTATGAATACAGATACAAAAATCCTTAACAAAATACTATCAAACTGAATCAATCAGCATATATAAAACTATACACCATGACCAGGTGTGATTTATCTCAGGAATAAAGATGGATTCAACATACAAAAATTAATCAAATCAATAATGTAACATACTGTATTAATTGCATAGGGGAAAAATCTCGATATGATCATCTCAACAGGTGCAGAAAAAGTATCTGACAAACGTCAACATCCAACAAGGTGGAAGCACAATGCAAGTTCCTCACCCTGATAAAAGTCATCTATGGAAGACTGACTGCTAACAAACATCATACTTAATGGTGAGACACTGAAATCTTCCTCTTTCAAAGTGGGCAGAAGAGAAGGATGTCCACTCTCACCATTTCTATTCAACACTGTACTAAAATTCCAGCAAGGGCAATTAGGCAAGGAAATGGAAAGAAGCCAAATAGGGAAGAAAGCGGTAAAGCTATCTCTATTCTCAGATGACATATTATATACAGAAAATTCTAAGGAATGTACTAAAAAACTATCACAGAGCTAACAAACTAGTTCAGCAAGACTGAAGGACACAAGATCAATATATAAAAATTATTATTTCTATACACTAGCAACAATCAAAAATGAAATTTAAAAAGTAACTCCATTCACAGTATCATTAAAAAAAAAAACCCAAACAACCCTTAGGAATAAACTTAATTAAGAAGTATAAGGTGGGGGCACCTGAGTGGCTCAGTCGGTTTAAGCGTCTGACTTCAGCTCAGGTCATGATCTCACGGTTCATGAGTTCGAGCCCCGCATCAGGCTCTGTGCTGACAGCTCAGAGCCTAGAGCCTGCTTCAGATTGCGTCTCCCTCTCTCTCTGCCCCACCCCCACTTGCACTCTGTCTCTCTCTCTCTCTCTCTCTCTCTCTCTCAAAAATAAAAACATAAAAAAAATTTTAAGAAGAAGTGTAAGGTATATACATAAAAGCTACAAAACACCCTTGAAAAAAATTAAAGACTTAAGTAAGCTGATATATATCACATGTTCAAGGATTAAAAGAAGTAATATTGTTAAGATGGCAATACTCCTGAACTGATCTACAGATGCACGGCAATCTTCATGGAAATTCTAACTGCTTTCCTTACAGACACTGACAAACTGATGCTAAAATGCACATGGAAATTAAAGGACACAGAGGAATCAAAATAACCTGGAAAAGGAACGAATTTAGAAGATTCACACTTCCCAATTTCAAAACTTACTATAAAACTAAACTAATCAAGACAGTGCAAGACTAGCATAAAGAAAGATATATAACAATGGAACAGAATTCAGAATCTGGAAACAAGCCCATACATACATGGTCAAATAATTTTCCACAAGGATGCCAAGACCATTCAATGGGGGAAGAAATAGTCTTTTCAACAAATGATGCTGGGACAACTGGGTATCAATGAGCAAAGAATGAATTTGGGTACCTACCTCACACTGTGTACAAATATAACTAAAAATGCAGACCCAAAGGTATGAACTAAAACTATAAAACACTTAGAATAAAACGGTATAAATTCCATGACCTCTGATCAGGCAAAAATTCTTTACATAGAATACTTAAAAGCACTTAAAAGCACAAGCAACCAAAGAAAAAATAAACTGGATTTAATCACAATTAAAAACTTTTGTTCACTGTCAAAAAAAATGAAGACAACTCACACATAGGAGAAATATTTGCAAATCATAATGTATGAAATAAGGTTCTAGTATCCAGAATATATGAAGAAAATATAACTAAATAATAAAGAACAGTAACAATTAAAAATGGGAAAAGAATGAATACTTCTCAAAAGAAAATATACAAATAAGTATATGAAAAGATGCCCATCATCATCAGTCACCAGGAAAATGCAAATAAAAACTATGAGCTATTACTTCATATGTACTAGAAGAGCTATAATAAAGAAATATGGACAAGTGTTGGCAAGAATGTGGAGAAATGCAACCCTCATACGCTGTTGGTAGGAATGTAAAATGGTGCTGCCATTGTTCAAGAACAGTTTGGTAATTCCTCAAAAACTTAAAACACAGAATTTACACACGATTCAGCAATTCTACTGTTAGTATATGCCCCTGAAAATGGAAAACACATGCCCATACAAAAATTTAGAGACTTCATGAGCAGCAAAACTTCACAGCAGCATTATTTATAATACCAAAATGTGGAAGCACCTCAAAAGTTCATCAACTGATGAATGGATAAAGAAAATGTGGTATATTCACACAATGGAATGATATATAATACAATACAGATAAGCTTTGAAAACATTATGTCAAGTGAAAGAAGCCAGGTAGGAAAGGCCACATAAATGTATGGTCTCATTTATATGAAATGTCAGAATGGGTAAAATCATACAGCCAGAAAGTAGATTATTGTTGCTAGATCCTGAGAGGAAGAATAGATAATGACTGCTAATGGATAAAGAATTTGGGGAAAGAATGAAAATATTCTGGCATTACTGGTGAATGATGCATGACTTTATAAATATGCTATAAGCCACTGAATTGTGCAATTTTAAAACAGTGAATTTTATAATTTGTGATTTATATCTCAAAAGATAAAATTTAAAAAGCAAAACAAAAATTTATAGTTTCATCCATCTGTGAATAATTTTCTTAATCTATGACATGCAGTAATTGAGATGTTTTTTTTACTGCTGCAAAAATCTGAATCCGATGCTTTATGACAGGAGTGGTAGTGACTCGTTTGCTGGGACATGAGCTGGCTATTTGCATCTCAGTAAGGCTTCACTGTTCTCAAATCATTAAGACACATGCAGTCTCTGAAAATGACAAAAATGTTTTTTCTCTGTTAAAAATAGCCCCAAACCAGAGAATAGATGGATTGTAGAATTGTTCATTTTCTTAGACGTGATAAAAGTATTATGGTCGTTGGGGCGCCTGAGTGGCGCAGTCGGTTAAGCGTCCGACTTCAGCCAGGTCAGAATCTCGCGGTCTGTGAGTTCGAGCCCCGCGTCGGGCTCTGGGCTGATGGCTCAGAGCCTGGAGCCTGTTTCCGATTCTGTGTCTCCCTCTCTCTCTGCCCCTCGCCCGTTCATGCTCTGTCTCTCTCTGTCCCAAAAATAAATAAACGTTGAAAAAAAAAAGTATTATGGTCGTAAGTGATTGTCCTTATCCTCAGAAGTATATCCACAGCTTTTTTTCCACATGGTATAGGAAAAAAACTATTCAATCTAGGTGGAGAATATCTGGATATTCTTATATTATTCTTTCAACATTTGTTATGTTTGAAAATTGTTTAATAGGATGTTGGAGAAATTGTCCTCAAAACAAAGCTATTCTTCAAAGCAGATGATTATGGTAATGAATAGAAAGTGAAGACATCTAAAAGAGTAATGATATTCCCCAAACTAGGAATCTGTTAAGGTCGTGCAGTATCTGCTTGGCAAAGTTCAGGCTGCATTACCTGGCAGCACCATTGTTTTGTAAAATAATGAATGTTAGCATGCTAGTTTTGTATTTTTCTTTTTTTTTTCTTTTTGAATATTTATTCATTTTTTTGAGATACAGAGTGTGAGCAGGGGAGGGGCAGAGAGAGAAAGACACACACACACACACACACACACACACACACACACACACACAAAATGTGAAGCAACCTCCAGGCTTTGAGCTGTCAGCACAGATCCTAATGCAGGGCTCGAACTCATGAACCATGAGATCACGACCTGAGCCAAAGTCGGATACTTAACTGACTGAGCCACCCAGGCGCCCCTCACTGACTTACATTATTAAAGAACTTAATAATCTCTGACTAAAAAAAGTTTGGTGACAGAATGCAGTGAGCTGCAGGGTAAATAAGAGGTGAGAAAGACAGTGTTACTGTAGGGCCCCCATCTGTTGATAGAACTATCTCAGAGATCTAAAAGTTACTCAGCCTTAGGCTGAATATACTGACAAAGGGTCTACTACATGCTAGGTTCCTACGGGGAGTTAAGATCAGTCTGCAGGACAAAAAAATATGCTGTGTTGCACTACCAAATGCGAAAACAAATAAAGAAGGATTCTGTCCAAATATGCTAGAAAGATCACATGCTTTAAAAAAGAAGAAAGTTGGGCGCCTGGGTGGCTCAGTTGGTTGGGTTTCAGACTTCTGTTCATGATCTCACGGTTCATGAGTTTGAGCCTTGCGTCGGGCTCTGTCCTAACATCTCAGAGCCTAGAGCCTGCTTTGCATTCTGTGTCTCCTCACTCTGCTCCTCCCATGCTTGTGTTCTGTCTCTCTCTCTCCCATCCTCTCTCAAAAATAAATAAACATTAAAAAAAACTTTCAAAAATGTTAAAAAAAATAAAAAAGAAAAAGTTAACATAAGTTGAAAATGCACCCCCCCCCCCCCCCCCCCCCCCCCCCCCGGCTAGGAATTCCAGCTAGGAATCAGTTCTTCAGGCAGGATAACTTAACACTCAAAAAGAGTAGGTGGTAGGTGGAAGTCAGAGACAGCAAAGGTGAGGTGGAAATCTAAAGCCAGTCTGGGTAGTAGTGGGGAGGGGAAAAGGGAGTACAGTGAGTGTGCAGATTTTTAAAAGTCTACCAACAGAATAGTCCCATTTCCCCCTTCCCTATCCAGGGTCTGGGGTCCAGAACTGCTAACAGCAGCCAGTGTGTGTGCCCCAAAACAGAAGTTTAGAGGAATCCTTCTGAAAAATGATCCCTGGAGAACATAGAGACATTCAGCAATCTCTCAAGCTTGCTTAGCTAAAAGGAAAGTGCAACAGCGGACAAGCTCTGACTATACATGGAATTCCTAAAGATTTTTTTTTTAACTTGCCATTTAAAAATATAAGCAGATAACAAAAAGATCACCAGACACGCTGAAGAAAATCTCCAACATGAAGATTAAAAAAAACACAAAAAAAACTTACAATAACAATAAAAAGTCAGAAGAAGCAGAGATGATACAAGAAATGAAATAAAGACTAAAGAAAATTTCACATCTCTATGTGTTGGGCAATTTGTACCCAAATTAAAATTAAGGCACAAATCCTGGGGTGCTTGGGTGACTCAGTCTGTTGAGCATCCCACTCTTGATTTCAGCTCAGGTCATGATCCCAGGGTTGTAGAATTGAGCCCCACATTGAGCTCTGTGCTCAGTGTGAAGCTTGTTTGAGACTTTCTTTCCCTCTGCCCCTCTCCCCCTCTTGCAGTCTCTCTCTCTAAAAAGAAAAAAAAAGCACAAATCCTTAGTAATTTATCTCACTGGTGTTTATTCATAACAACATTGTTAGTATTATCAAAAGGCTACAAACAACCTAAATGTCCATCAATTGTGGTCTAAATGAATAGTGATTCATAGCACAGAATAAGATGCAGCCATTCATAATTAGTAATCATTATGATTATGTAATTATAATTATTTAGGTATAATTCTATATTAATATAATTAATGATTCATGCTCTGTTATGAAAAGATCTCAGGATATGTTTCTGGGTAAGCAAATGTAAAGTACAAAACCATGTAGACGGTGTGCTACCATTTTTGTAAAGAAAGGGGAAACAAAAATACCTAACAGTGCTTACTTGTAACTATTACAAAATACTGCTAGAATGATAAAGAAGAAACTAATTGGAATTGTTGCATATGGGGACAGAAAATGGGTGGCTGAAAGGCAAAGGTGAGACACAATTTCTTCTATATATACCTTGTATACCTTTTGATTTACAATGGCAAGAATACAATAATTATTCAAATTTTAAATTAAAAATGATGAAACTATAGTTTTTTGTTTAGTTTTGGTTTTTGAGAGAAAGAGAGTGAGGGGGGAGGGTTAATAGGGAGAGAGAGATTCTTAAGCAGGCTCCATGCCCAGTGCGGAGCCCAACTTGGGGCTCCATCTCACAAATGTGGTATCATGACCTGAGCCGAAATCAAGAGTTAGATACTGAGCCACTGACTGAGCCACCCCGGTGCCCACACTATAGCTTTTGATCCAACAATTCTAAGTACTCCATACTTCAGTGTTACTTTTATACAAGCACAAAGATATATAATTCAAGGTTTCTGAGTACAGTATTATTTTATTTTATTTTATTTTATTTATTTTTTTTTTTTAAATTTTTTTTCAACGTTTTTTATTTATTTTTGGGATAGAGAGAGACAGAGCATGAACGGGTGAGGGGCAGAGAGAGAGGGAGACACAGAATCGGAAACAGGCTCCAGGCTCTGAGCCATCAGCCCAGAGCCCGACGCGGGGCTCGAACCCACGGACCGCGAGATCGTGACCTGGCTGAAGTCGGACGCTTAACCGACTGCGCCACCCAGGCGCCCCGAGTACAGTATTATTTTAATAGAAAAATATAAATAAAGGGCTTAAAAAACATGTCATCGAACATTTATATTATGAAATACTGTGTGGCAGTTAAAAAAAAAGAATATAATAACTCTACATATATGGACAAGAAAAGCTACCTAGGACATACTGCTTAGTGATGAAAGTCAGACCAATATGTATAGTATGGTTTCATTTGAATTAAAAAAAAAATAAAATTTAAGAATAATTGACATAACTCCTATGTATAGAAATACAGAAAGATAAAGCTGGTAGGAATATTACACTCTCAGGAAGGTAGTGGGATGAAGGAGAGAGTAAAGACTGATCTTTATTTGATGCTATACTTTTAGACTGTTTCAATTTGTTGTAATGAGCACATATTTGTATACTATATGTAGAAATAATTAATTTGAGTATCTCATGAGATGTTAATATTTAGAATGTAAAAAGAACTCCTACAACTCAGTGACAGTAAAACCAAACAACCCAGTTAAAAAATGGGCAAAGGACCTGAATACATTTCTCCAAAGATGTACAAACGGCCAATAAGTACAATACATACTCAACACCATTAACCAGTTAGGAAATACATCAAACCAAAATGAGATACTACCTAACACCCATTAAAATGGCCATCATCAAAAGACACAGAAAATAACAAGTGCTGACAAGGATGTGAAGAATCTTGTGCACTGCTGGTAAGGATATAAGATGGTGTAGCCATTATGAAAAACAACAGTGTGGTGGCTCCTCAAAAAATTAAAAATAGAATTACCATATGATCCAGCAATTTCATTTCTGGGCATATACTCAAAATAATTAAAAGCATACTTGAAAAAATATTTGTACACCCATCTGTATAGCAGCATTATTCACAGTAGCCAAAAAGGAAGCAACCTAAGTATCCATCAATGGAAGAATAGAAAAACAAAATGTGGTATAAACATACAATCGAATATTCTGAAATATGCTATAATGGATGAACCTTAAAAACATTTTGCTGAGGGAAATAAGCTAGCCACAGAAGGACAAATATTGTATGGTTCCACTTATATGAGGTTCCTAAAGTAGTCAAATTCATAAGAGACAGAGGTAGATAGAATGGTGGTTTTGAGGGGCTGAGGGAAAAAGAAAAGTTCTGTGGGGATGGGAGGTGGTACATAACAATGTTAACGTACTTAATGCTACTGAACTACATGCTTAAAAATGGTTAAGATGGCAAATTTTATGCATTTTACCACAAATAAAAATAAAATACTGTGGTTTTATTATAAGAAAGGCTTAGGGGCACCTGGGTGGCTCAGTTGTTAAGTGTCTGACTTTGGCTTAGGTCATGACCTCACAGTTCATGAGTTCGAGCCCTACAACAGGCTCTGTGCTGACAGCTCAGAGCCTGGAACTTGCTTCAGATTCTATGTCTCCCTCTCTCTCTGCCTCTCCCCCGCTAGTGTTTGCTCTCGCTCTCTCTCTCTCAAAAATAAACAAACATTAAAAACTTAAAAAAAGAAAAAGAAAGAAAAAGAAAGCTTAGTGCAAGGCTTAAAAATAGTATCTTGTCTATTTGGGAAGAGGAAACAAACACTACATTTAAATGACAATTTAGAAAAATTGCAGAATATGACAGGATGACTAACTTTATTGATTGACTGACTGAATAACTTTATATAACTAACATAAATGAGTGATTTTCAACGTTTCTCTCCTTTCCTTCCATAATGCATCTGAATTCTAAGTCACTTACTTCTCCTATCTGCCACAGTAGCTCACTTTAGATGGCAACAAGTAAAACCAGGCTAATAAGACTTACAGGTGGTGGAGTGGGGATTTAGAAGGAGCTTGGGTTCCCTGCTATCACAGAGCTGCCAAAAGAAAAAGTGAATTTACTCTCCTTGAAAACTACTGTTCACTGGATGTTCTGTTACATACAAATGAACTTAATCCTTACTGAATAAGGCTAAAAAAAAAAAAAGTCTGTTCTAATACCCACTCTCCCCCTCAACTGCCAACTACTTTTTCTTTCTCCACCTCTTAAAAAACCTGTTTTTACTCAAGGTCCTTACCAACCACCTATTTACCTTTCATGGCATTACAATCAGGCTTCATTCCCCAATGCAATATGGAAACTGCTCTGGCAATACATCCCAGTGGGCTATTAATGGATATGTAACATGGGCTTTTTTCTTGACTTCCTTTTACTTGGGCTGAGGCAAAGGACACTGCAGTGAACTCCTCAAAATAATCTCTTTTCTCAGATTATATCATGCTTTTTTTGTTTCTCTTTAAATTCTTCCTCATGTTTTTCTGCCTAATCCTTAAATACCCATTTCCTCCTTCTCCTTATCATTTCTCACTTTCTGAGATGTTGTTCTATTGCTTGCTTACAGTAACTTTCCAAGACCTACACATGGAAATAATTCTAATTTTCTTGGGCTGGTTTCTGACATCTTCTCTTGAACTCTGATTATAAGCCACCATGCATTTATTATTGCACCTTCCACTCAGAATGCACTTCTGAATCCCTAGTCTGCTTGGTAAACTCAGTTTTTACAATTTTATACACGTCATCTCTTTTGTGATGCTGGCCCTCACTCCATCAGGTTAATCTGGAAATTCTTTCTTTGTGCCCTGTTTAGTTACTGATCTGTTTCTCCTATTTGAGAGTAAGGACTATGTATATATAATGCTTGGTAAATTAATGCACTCAAATAAATTTACTTTAAAATATTTTATTTTTATTTGTTATTGCCAAAAGCACTACTAATTTCTTCCATGAACTCTTTGTCCTTGGGAGTGGTAATGCTGAAATCTTCACTGCATTAGTTAAAACAAAAGTACTAAATGCCCACCAACTGCCACATATCATGTTGGGGGCAGATGAAAAAGTTAAGGTAGTAAGAGCAGTGATAAAGTGATAATTCCAGGATTCAAAATATGTGATGACTGGGCTCATGGGCATCCAGTTTATATGGGTGGGGGAAATGAAAAGGATTTTATTTACTTATTTATTTATCTACTTATTTATTTTCTCTTGAAAGATAGAGAAAGTGCGTGCATGAGCAGGGGAGGGGCAGAGAAAGAGGGAGACAGAGGATCCAAAGCAGGCTCCATACTGTCAGCACAAAGCCCAACGTGGGGCTTGATCCCGCAAATCAGGAGATCGTGACCTGAGGTGAAATCAAGAGTCTGATGCTTAACTGACTGAGCCACCCAGGTGCCCGAAGGACTCTGATTTTAAATGAGAAGACTTGGGTTTGTACTTCTAGTTATGATTATAATGTATTTAGTATAGAGAGTGTGATTTGGAAAAGTCAATCAACCCTTTCTACAACTGTGTCATATATGAGAACCAGTTCCTTCCTGATACAACATCACTATTGTAGCTCTATTCTGCCACTCTTTTATTATTTAGTCCATGCTTTTTCTATCACTAAAGAGTTTAAAAGTAAAAGAAGATAGTAAATGAGGACTCTGTGAAAGTACAATTGGTCAGAAACAGAGAAAGTGAGGACAAAGAGATGATGTAACTACCCCCCTTAAAAGTCAAGTCACAGAAACACAGAGAAAAGAAAAAACTGGGATAAAAATTTCTATGAAATAGACCACACCAAGCAAGTGTGTGGGAAAAAAATCTTACCCAAAAAATAATAACATAAATGCTAGACAACGTATTTAGGGAAATAATTCAGACACTATTAGAATAAATTTCAATGGTAAAATCTTAAGTTTGTATCTTAAGACAGTTAATATCCCAATAATGAACAAAAAGTAATGCTGAAACTGATGACTTTTACGCTTTAGTTTACTTTTATGCTTTAGTTTATTTCCGATCAGTTAAAAATATTTAAAATATAATTAAGGCATGGCAAATGCTGTTCTAAAAACTTTTTAAAAGAATAGCATTTGGAGTAAATTTCCAGAGGTAATAGGAATTATTGCAAAAGAGCCCAGCACTGAAATAACAAAACCTGGGTTCAGATGTGTCTATATCTAGACATTCATTTCTTTAAGTCACCCTTAAAGGGAGGGATGATATTTGCTTCCACTTACTTTATACAGATGTTATAACATTAACAATATATTATAAACTTAAGAAATTTATAAATTATGTACATATGCGTAGGCCCAACCTAGATTTTAGACAGGTGTAAAATATTTATATGTCATTTAACTTATGAAGTGGTTCACTGTCTTAATGTTCTTAAAACAAGTGTTTCTGGAACCTATTTCTGCTTTCAAAGCTGCCCTAAGAGTTTCATTTACACTGATTAGCAGAATAGAAATCATAAACTTAGCTGGTAAGTACCAAAGTATCATACATGTTGAATTAATGTTTATACACAAAATGGTTATATATAAAAATTAAAACAAACATATTCCTTAAAATATTAAATCTTATAAAAAAAGGGATTTGGACAGAACACTTGTGTACCAGAAAACACTGCAGCCAAAGTTGTCAAGTTTAGAAATCTGAAAGTTTGTGATTCTTCTCAGAATGAAAGCAGATTTTCAGGACTGCTAGCATTGGCCACATATTAATTAGTAAGAAATCCATTTAAGATTAATGCTTGTGTTTCTCCATCAGGCGGCAGGAAAAAGCAGTAGAAGCTGCAGCCGCTGCCATCCCTGTTACTAAATGTCTGCACACATCAGACTTTAGATTGGTTTATTCCATGAGTTTCATCAACTAGTCAGATTTTAAGACCAGGAACAATTTTAGATTAAAAACTTTAGAAACACTGTAATATAAACAGCCTAAACAAAATGACACAAATGGTTAAAAAAAAACCAGGCATATATACATATATATGTATGTATGTATATATATATATATGCATATATATGTATGTGTATATATATATGTACATGTGTATATATATACATATATACATATATATACACACATATATATATGTATACACGTGTAAATATATACACACACCCATATATATATATAAGATGTATATATATCTTATATATAAGATAGCCAGATGGGTCAAAATGGGTCAAAGGAGAATAAGACAAAATACATTCAATATGACACAGAATCATTTTTTGTTGACAAAAAGCAAAAACTTTAACAAAGATCTAAATCATGGACTTTTCTTGTGTCAAACAGCCCAGAGATCAGCCCAGAGATCTATAAAAAAAAGCATTAAAAATACTATGAGAAACCATGAGAAGTATCACTTTTGTAAGAGATTAATACACTATTCATCTTCAACTGGTTAAACAGACCAAAACAAACAAACAAACAAACAAAAAAGATTTTGCAGAATTTGAAGTATTTGAAGAATATAGAAAAGTGGATTTAGTACATATCAATGTACAGTGAACAAAGAAAATGTCCAGATATATTTATAAAAACTGATAATTTGTTAGACTGAAAGTAGACCTCAACACATATAAAAATTCAGAAATTGAATGTGGTCATTCCCTGACCACAGTATAATGAAACTACAAATTAATAAAGTGCAAAACAAACAAAATGAAAGAACTCCCTCAAGCATATGAAAAATAAAAAAAAAAACTACTTTGGGTCAAAGAAGAAATTGGAGCTATAACTTCACACTATTGGAAAATAATGATAATTTTAACAAACACATCCATACTAAGGGATACAGCCAAAACTATAATCAGAGGCAAACTCTTAGATATAAATGTTCACATCTTAAATATGAAAAAAATGAAAATTAAGAATTCCATTTAAAGAGTAATAAAAAAATCTCAAGAAAATCAGGAGAAAAAGAAAGGCACCTAATAAATAAAAAAACAGACAAAACAAAAACAAAACCTCAATATCAATCTCAGCTTCATTTTTTTCCTGAAAGAAAACCAATGAAATAGACTACAGCTAAGTATAATTTGAAAAAAAGGAAAATTCAAATGTATAAAACTAGAAATATGAAAATAGCTATGAAATATAAAAGATATTCAGTTTAGGAGAGAATAATATATGTAATGCTATGCTAATAAACATTTAAAAATCTGAATGAGTTCCAGGAAAAACAAATTACCAAATGTGACTAATGAAGTAAAAACCTAACCAGAAAAAAGCCACAGAAAATTGTCAAAGAATTACCTCGAACAAAGGCTCCAGGCCTAGATGGTTCTATAGTTGAGTTCTGTAAAATTTTCAAGAACAAATAACTCCCATGCTATATAAACTGTTCCAGAGCACAGAAATTAAGGGAAAGAGTTCCAATTCATTTACGAAGCTGGCCTAACCCTGATATCAAAACCTGACAAAGATAGCACAAAAAAAGAAAATTACAGACCAAAATATTCACTCATATAGATGCAAAGATCCTAAATAATATACCTGAAAACAGAAATCAACAATAGACTAAAAGATTACACATCTTGATCTGAAGAGAACGTTAAGTCTAGGGCTAAAAGGAGAGTTTGTATTAGGTAATACCTTTATATGGCACATCAACAGGTCAAAGAAAAAAGTACTTTGTTCATAGTAATCTCAATAAATGCCCAAAAAGCATTTGGTAAATTTCAATATCCACTTCTCATAAAGCAACAAAGAAAGTCAACTATAAATGATACATTCTTAACATCAAAGAACTGTAAGAGGAAATGATGCCTATCATTTAAAATCAGAAAGAAAATCTATTAAATGTAATAAAATAAAGAGAATGAGAAAGATATACAGAATAAACTATACTCAAGAGTCAAAAGTGACAACTGAAAAATTAGAATTAAATGAAGTTCAGTGAATATAAAACGTACAACATAAATATAACAAAAGTCTATAGATAGCCTATAAACCTAAACAAATCAATAGTAAAGCAATAGAAAAAAAATACTTTTAATATATATAACACAATAAAAATTACCAAGGAATAAACTTAATAAGAAAAACAAGTGGACTTAATTGAAGGGAAAAAACTGAAACTTCACTGAAGGACATAAGAAAGATGTAAATTAAGAAATATATTTCTGGCTCTGAAGTTAATTTTTCTAATATAAAATTTCACATTTAATGCATTTTGAATCAAAATTCCTTTGAGGTTTCCGTTTTTTAAAGTTAGAAAAGTGATTCCAAACTTTATATGAAATATATAAATTGGTCTGAAAATAAAACCAAGGAAAATTTTTAAAAACAGAGATAGTAAGGAGAGTCTGGTCCTACCAGTTTCTTAGACAGTCAATAGCTAAAATATTAAAAATGGTATGGTACTGGAATAAGAACAGAAAATATAAAGGAAGAAAACTGAGTCCAAAGGGTTTTAGTAAGATAAAGCCCTGTAAGTTATATTACAGATTACTGTGTTAAGAAAAACTATTCAATAAATAAGGCAGCAGTAATTGAACATTTAGAAAAAAAATTAAAACCAGTGCTTTATCTAATGGCATTTACCAAAATAAATACCAGATGGACTAAAGGATCATATATGAAAAGTGAAATAAGAAATATCTTTAAAAAAAGTCTAGGAAAAATACATGGAAGTTCTTTCTAAGCATAAAAACAATGCTACAAGCTGCAAAGGAAGTAGCTATCTCAGGCTACTTACAAAAAAATGAACTAAAATTAAATAATAAACAGCAATCTTGAAAAGATATTTACATTTTATTAGTAAATATCCTTAATATATAAAGGTCCATAAACCAGCAATCCCAATTCTGATAATCTACACTAAATTAGATCATCAAGAATATTCACTGCAGTGTTGTCACTGTTTCCCCTTCAGTAATTGTGTAAACAATGGGGCCAAATTTGTTAAACAAAACAAGAACACATACACAAAAAGAATGCATTAGAAAAAAAAAAAAAAAAGGAAATAAACCAAGGTGGTTATTTTTATGTAGTGAGGTTTATTGGTACTAGATTATTTTTTTAATATACATTTATAACTCTTTCCCAAAACTGTAATGACAAATATATATTACTTTTGTAATTCAAAAATAATATAAAAAAAACACAAGAATGATCATTTTCATAAACACATGAGATTATCAGAATTCAAAAGTTTCAACAAATACAAAAATTCACAATCATTTGTAAATCAAACTGTCTTTGCATGGTGAAAGCCCCTTAAAGCTTTCTGGTTCTATTAGTTTCTTAATGTTACATGAAAATACAGTTAAAAGAAGTCATTCAATGCTGTCTTCGATTTTATTTCCATTTTTTCTCTCAAAGGGATTTTGATTTTAATGACAATAAAGGGATTAATTTCACAAAAATTACATCTGAACATCACTGCAATGAATTCTACAAGGGTCTATATGCAATGGAATAGCTTAAGATAAAAGTATATTTCACATTCATAATATATTTTCAGTGAATATTTAAAATAGAATCAATTTAAGTCTAGTCATTCTATGTTAAGTTTTTATGTAGGAAACCTCATCAATGTACTCCAAACAGGAAGATGACTAGTCTAAAAAGGACATTAGGAAAGGACAAAATTTCTTTAAAAGTGTTTACTGAGAAGAGTATTATCTCTTCCGTGATTTAAAACTCTTGTACTTTAAAAAAAAATGTAGTTATACTACATTTTGCTTTCTTTAGTAAGCTATTTCCTAATACTTGGATATACCTCTTGCCTGTCTGTAGTCCTACATTTTGCATCTCTCTCAAGTTACTTAAACCCATATGGCAACTTATGCTTTTAGGCAAGGCACAATCATATGAGAGAATAATTTGGAGCTCCCATATGCTGTGATACTGTGGACACAGAAACATACTTTCTTCTTAGCCCATGTTGTGCTAATACATGTTACTGTATTATTTGTATGCATGTGTACTAATTCATATTTTGAGCAACTTATTTATTCACACTAAGTGAAAGTCCTAGCCAACTTTATTTCTAACTACTTGACCAACCTTCTCTACCCACACAGTATATCACTCAAATTTAACAAGTTTGCCTTTTCCCCCATTATGAAACACTCATGGAATCGGAGTTCTAGCCCTATATGTCTCCTAACTAGTTTTGTGACACTGGGAGAGTCACCTAACTTCTCTGGGTTTCCATGTTTTCACCTACACAGTGAGGACAGGACTGTACTAAAACACTTAACGAAGTCTTTTATAACTCTGAAACTTTATCATCAATGTTAGGGAACAGAGTCCATTCTAATCACTCTTAATATTAAATTAGTATCTACTGTGTGGAAATACTGTGGGGAACACAACAGTAAATAAAATATATTCTTAGCAAAATGATTTTTGAACTAAAATCCCCAGACTTAGGTATAGTACTACATACTAATTATAAAGAGAGGCATAATCATTAGCACAATTCTTTCACATTCTATGAACAGAACTAGTCACATTATTATTAGAAATTTCTCTTACCTATTACTACTTCTTTTTTCAACTCTCTGAGGTCCTTCCTTTTATTTTTGCTGCTCTCTATTATAACTGCAAATTAATTGTTCAAAACTGAAGTGCCCACTGCTCCCACAAAATGATGGAATGTCTTATTTCTCTTGTTTAGGCAAAACCTGTTAACTTTTTTAACCTGTAACTTTTCATAATGAAAACAATTGAGGGTTTGTGGGAACCTCAGAAAATAATTTAATAGAAAATATAACTGTTCTTTGTCAAAGGCAGGAAACCATTAGGAACATAAGGAATACTTAATGGGCCAGAGTCATACTTCTACAAAGTTAGGGTGCTGTCTCTAACAACGGTGGAAAGGGTTGTACAGTGGAAAGATATCATTTCAAAAAATATATGAAGTCTCAAGTTCTCTTATTAATTCATTATGAAAATGTCATACATTAATTGGTTCAATTTCCCTTTTGGGAAACTAGGAAGACATCTTTGGAGAACTAGTCCCTCAACATTCCCCACTTCAGACAACTTCTAGAATTTTAGAGCTATAAGAGACCTCATACTCTTTCAATTGCCTCATTTTATAGATAACACATCTGACAAAAAGAGTGGTGAAAACACCTTTCCAGGTCACAAATTTAATGACAGATCTATTCCGTTGATCCTCAGTCCAGAATTTCTTCAGCATATCACATTTGCTGGTATTAACAACCTTTTAATAAGTTAATATTTGCTTCCTTATAGTTTTATAGGGTTATTTCTGTTATAATTATCTGGATTTAGTGAAAAATTAACACTTACTATAAATACATAACAGAATTTTCACCAGTGGAAGGGACTATATCTTATTCATTATATCCTCAGAACTTAATACAGGTTCTGGCACATAGCAGGTATTTGACAGGTTGTTATAAGTTAAGAGAATGAACTTTACAGACTTGGGTCACATGTACTCTTAGCTTTTCTTAAAAAGAAAAAAATCTAAGCTTTTCTTAAAGAGAAAAAATCTAAAGCTCTTCAGTTTAACTTTGTTCCCTTGATTATTTCAGACATTTTTCTCCAGACTTTCTCTGGCTCTATGTTCCTTAAGGTTAAGGAATCAGAATTTTGAATGAAGATAAGTTTCCTTTCTAGAAAGTATAGTAAGTGTGGTAGTGTAGTCCCTTTGCATCATTTTACACTGGTTAACAACAGCATTTGACACTTTTCTTTCAAACTGTAGAAGTACAACACATGAATCGTTGGTGGTTTGACATTTAAATACCCAGAGAATGTTGTTTTTATTTACTCTGCCAGAATAAATTCCATTTTCAGTATCAATTATAAAAAATGTTAAACAAAACTAGACTTGGCAACTATTAAATTTTTTTAACCAGAAAGGTCCATTAGTCTATACTTTTGTTTCCTGTATTTAAATAAATTATCTGTACAATCGACATTATTTGAGCATCTAATATGTACAAGTCACTGAACTCCCTCATTCATGAATAAGTAATTCACAATATTCCAGAAACTTATCTTTTTTTTTTTTTTTGATTGGTACAGAGACACATTGGGTAAGTTTCGAACACATGAAAAAGGCCCTTAAAAAGTTTTAATAAAAAACATGTTTTAATTTTCTCTTATACATTGACTTATTTATTGCCTTCCACTGTCCTAGACCTAGGCAGACCCTTCCTGTCATCCTTAAGAACTCTACAGAGACGCTCTTATTTAGCAATCTTTTACCATTATCATGCTACCCTCCAACATCCCTTCTATCATCCAGAAGAACTCTAAAAGAATCCTTTTATTCAATAATCCTGTCCTTTATGATATATGCTACCAGAGAAGCTTAGAGATAGGAAGAATCTTAGAAGTATCTAAGTTAAAATCCCATATACCAGAGTGATATTCACCAAGAATAAAACAAATCACTGTACCCAAGTATAGTGCTTAAGCTCTTTAACACATCAGCATGCCTAATGTGTACACATGATACTTACTTGTACTCATCATAGACTTCCTGTTTGGGCAATGAAGTCTCAGGATGTTCTTCTAGGGTATTCCGAATCCAAGAAAAGGCATGCATTTGCTGTGCCCGACTAGATGACACGGCATTCTGATCACTAACCATAAAACAAAGACATGTTTTAGCTGAACCAGACAGCAATTCGTTGATAATTTTTGAGACAGCCTATAAGCTCCACTAAAGAATTGCATGTAAATACAATTGTAAATACATGTAAATACAAATGACCAAACCAAATTCAGGCCATATAGTAAATGCCCCATTATCTATATACAAATTGTCCACCTGTGGTTGTGAGCCATTTTCTACAGCTAGTGACTGACTGAAGTTATTGCTGTTCCATCCCTGTACCATCCCTTCCCATGCATGGTCTCTAGAGTGGCATAGGTGATGGAGCGCTGACAACATAAAGTATTTGTTTCTGTGACAATTACACAGATTAAGTGGATATTTGCTCACTTACTTGCCTATACGTTTACCTAACTTACCAAATCATCAAACTTTTAAAATAAGTTATGGAAACAATTATTTTCTATTTGCTTGGCATTTTCAAGTAACTATTCTGAAATCTTATTAAGCACTCTATGCTCCAGAATGCAATTCATACCAGAGAGATCCAGAGAGGACAAATCTCCCTCTACAGTCCTTCTCTAACTGGCCCCCTCCCCAGGCCATTACTTCCATTAAACATCCTCAGTTTTTACTGTAGGGCAGCATCATTTATAAACTAAATCCATAAAAGGGACACCCAAGATAGCATGAGGGAAGTTCCTCTATTGATTCTGACATTCATCCCAGCTACCTATAATAATTATTTAATTCCAAAGAAGATACTAAAGAAGTTTCTAGGACAAAAAAGATGATTAAAATGGTTATGAAATTTGGTTTCAGGGAGAAGAGGTAAAAGCAACAGAATTTTCATGCTATTTCTTTTTAGACACAATTTTAAAGTAATAGAAATTTAAGTACAACTTACATGAAAGAAATGCACTTTGAGAAATACTTAAAAGGGTAAATAAACCTAAGAATAGAATGCATGAACCAACAACTTCTCTATTTTCTGGATGAAACTATTAATTTTTTTTTTTTAATGTAGGCTTAATGCAGGACCTGAGATCAAGACCTAAGCTGTGATCAAGAGTCAGATGCTTAACTGACTGAGCTATCCAGGTGCCCCTATTAAATATTTTTAATAATGAAAATACAATAATATCCCAAAACACACTTAAAATATCTTCTGTTTAAAATAAATTCATGTTCCATATATGTAATTTCACTTTTTTTTCTTTTATACTGTGCTCTGTTTACCTGGCAGTAACTACAAAAAACTCCTGCAACATCATTCTTTACAATACTTAACTGTTTATTTTCTGCTTTTCTGTTCAATTTTCACAATCCCTCACACTGCATAAATATATTGATCTGTTTAAAAAATAAAACCCAAATTGTATTTCATAGCATTTACTCAGGTACACAAATGAATCAGAAAAAACTATAGGTAAACACTTACCCAAATATGATCAAAGACTAAAAAAAAAGATCTGTTTTGCCATTCTGTTTCCTGATGGTTTTAGAAATAGCACACAACAATAACAACCACAACACACACTCCCCGCACAGTTCTTAGGGATGTCCTACAAACACTATAATTAAGGCAAAAAACAAGAGATATACCTTTTCTCTCCATTGCTGAGACCAGAAGGCAGCTGAAGGTAGAGGTAGAGTTTCTCCAGGTCTGTAAAATTCTCAACTTCTTTCTGGTTACAAAAGATTAAAAAGAAACATCATTTTAAAAACACTTGTTTATCCCTCAACAAAATTTACTAATACCTGTGTACTACTGGTAGGAATGTAAATTGGTACAGCCATTGTGGAAAATAATATAGATGTTTCTTAAAAACTTAAAAGTAGAAATCCTATATGATCTAGTAAGTAATTCCACTACTGGATATTTACCCAAAGAAAATGAAACCATAAATTCAAAAGGATGAACACCTATGATTACTGCAGCATTATCTATAATAGCCAAGATACAGAAGCAACCTAAGTGTCCAGTGATAGATGAGTGGACAAAAAAGATGAGGGGTGTGTGTGTGTGTGTGTGTGTGTGTACACACACACACACACACACACGAATATTACTCAGCTATAAAAAAAGAATGAGATCTTGCCATTTGTGACAACATGGATGGAACTAGAAGGTATTAAGCTAAGTGAAATAAGTCAGAGAAAGATAAATACCATGTGATTTCACTCTTATGTGGAATCTAAAAAATAAAACAAGCAAAAATGAGCAGAAACAGACCCATAAATACCGAGAACAAACTGGTGGCTGCTAGAAGGGAGGAGGTAGGGGGATGAGCAAAACGGGTGAAGGGGACTGGAAGTACAGCCTTCCAGTTATGGAATTAATAAAGCACAGGGATGAAAGGTATAGCATAAGGAATATAGTCAGTGGCATTTTAATAGTATTGTATGGTGACAGATGGTAGCTACACTTGTGAGCATAGTGTAACATATAGACTTGTCAAATCACTATGTTGTACGCCTGAAACAAATGCAACATTGTGAGTCAACTATACTTCAATAAAAATAATAACAATTAAAAACATATTGACTGTTTAAATTTAAACTAGATGAGTCACCTGCCAAAGAAAAAATAAAGGTTTTTTTCTTATCAGTAAAATAATAGATAAGTTGTTTGATAAATATATCTCACATAAAGTTACTAAAAGAAAATGGTAATTTCCTATTAATTCTTATATTCTAGGTATAAATAAAATCAATGCTTAGACAAAATAGTATTAGAGGAAAGGTCTAGACTAGAAGTCAAAAGAATATTCATTCGTTAGTCTTAACTTAACCATTTAACTGGCTATGAAACTTCAGTGCTCCGGCAAATTTTCCCTACAACTGTGAGACGGATGACAGGACTTCTATGATCCTTTTCTAATTCTCAAAAACCTACAACATGTGACTGATGATGATACTCTGCATACAGGGACAGAAATGAAGTTTAAAAATACTGAAGTACTACCAACAAACCTTTCCACACAATGCAGATTTAATTATTCACAGAGCTACAACCATGGCTGCTATTTGGAGAACCTACCTGTAAGATAAGCTGTAGCTATTCTGCAACTACATCATTTTGTCAAAATAATTTCTGCTATACAGAGGACTGTAGAACTTTCTTTCGCAGCTCAGTTTGCCAAAAGTAGCTTTAAATGTGCCACAAACTCTGTTACAAAAATAATACAGTGAAATTTTGGTAGCCTAAAAGAAGTCCATTGCAATTGAAAATGTGGACAAATAATTGGTACTCCTGGTAACAGAATTTATTCTTATCTAATAAAGCACAGCTTAAACACATATCCAATTTTAAAAAAGTTTAAAATGATATAACTTAGCCTATTCTTAGTCTCACCAGGATTTATCTATAAAACAGTTTAATCCTAGAATTCATCCACAAAAATCTACGTATTTTTCATTCTACTGTTTTATGGGAATTTTTGCAATTAGCTCTCACTCTAATACCTAATATATTTATCAACAATACCATGTATAACTCTCCTCTCAACAAAGGAAAAACCAAAACACAAATAGACATTTTCTTCCCAACTGTTACTTAACACTTTCTTTTCTCCAGATCCCCAGAATTCAGTTTTGGAGCATGCTTAATTTTATTCCTTGTCATGCTCTCCACTTTAATCCTTTATTTAGTCCTCTTAAGTCTTTCCCACACATTCTTCCAAGTCTCTTTATTTTCTCTGCCCCTACATTAGTCTAAGTCTTCAGTTGTCTGTCTTTTAACAATAAAGAAGGATTCATTTACTCATTCATCAATTTTATTTTCTGCCATGTTTCACAAATGATTTACAGTAATTACAAACTTACAGTGAACCTATGTATGAACCTATGTTCATACACATATGAACAATGCAACAGTCCTTGTCCTTAAGGAACTTACAAAGATTTGTCATTACTAAAAACGTGCAAAACTAGGGGCATCTTGCTGGCTCACCCAGTTGAGCATCTTGATTTTGGCTCAGGTCATGATCTCTCATGGTTAGTGAGTTCGAGCCCTGCATCAGGCTTTGCACTGACAGCATGGAGCCTGTTTGGAATTCTGTCTTTCCCTCTCTCTCAAAATAAATAAACTTAAAAATAGTTCCTAAAATACTTTCTGTTGAGTATTGTTAACATCACCCAGTTAATCTCAACAATCCTTATCATATTAAATCCAACGTAGATTATGTTACCAAAAAACCTTATTATGTGCAAAGCCTGAGAAAATGTAGTACAAATCATCATTTTTGGATAAAGAAAATGCAGTATATGTGTGTGTATAAAACAGAATACTATTCAGCCATAAAAAATAATGAAATCTTGCCATAAGTTTATGATAACATGGATGGACCTTGAAGGCATTATACTAAGTGAAATAAGTCAGACAGAAAAAGGTATATAACATATGATCTCATTTATATGTGAAATCTGAACAATAAACAAATAAAACCAAAAAAAAAAAAAAAAACCCAAGCTCATGGATAGAGATAGATTGGTAATAGCCTGAGGCAGGTGGCAGGGCATGAGCAAAATGGGTGAAGGGAGTCAAAAGGAACACACTTCGAGTCATAAAATGAGAAAGTCATGGGGATGTAATGTGCAGAATGGTGACAAAAATTAATACTAATGTATTATAGGGGTGCCTGGCTGGCTCAGTCAGTAGAGTGTGTGACTCCTGATATCAGGTTGTGAGTTCAAGCCCCACACTGGGTGTAGAGATTACTTATAAATAAAATCTTTAAAAAATACTACTGTATCACATATTTGAACATAGCTTAGTGAGTGGATCTTGAAAGTTCTTACCAAAAAATATTTTTTTGTAGCTACGTATGGTGATGAATGTCAAATGGACTTACTGTGTGTCAACTGGGCTTACTTATTTTGCAATATATACAAATGAGGACTCATTATATTGTACACCTGAATCTAATATCATGTCACATTAATTATACCTCAATAAGAAAAGGAAAATATATCATTTTTGATGACTAAGAATAAAAAAACTTCATAGAGCTTGAGAAACCTTGGATTCTGTAATTTGCAAATTAAACATATACTAGAGGAAAAAAGAGAAAATTCCAGAAAAGAGGAGAAATTCCAGAAGGAATTCAGAAGATAATCCAAATCAGGAGAAAGTGCCAAAGAAGGGATTTAAAGACAGAAGTCAGAAAAATATTTTTGAAAAAGATCAACCTCACTGTCCTATTTTGGGTTTTTTTGCCTTTAAAACAATGAAAAGTTAACTACTGATTCCTATTTCATCTATTATGTGGGACTCAACACATAGAAGAAAAAATATTGAGAATTTGCTAAACCTGATATCAAAATTCTGTGAAGCAAATGGGAACAAATGACTCAAGTGTGTAGTGATGGCATTCAGGTCTAGCAAGGCTGAGTTCACCATGAAAATTTTTGGTTTCAGAGATAATGTGTCACTTAAAGATAATCATTGGCTTCCAAAACAATGACTAGTGGTGTAGAAGACTTAGCCTTGCTTGATAATCAAGGCAAAAATATGTTGCAAATATGTTAAACATCAGATTATTTGTTATGCTTTGTGAAGATTTAAATGTCAAGAAACATGTTTTTCTGTCCCACGTTGAGATTTGTTGGTTGTCAAAAAGAAGTACGTTTGGCTGGATTTATGAAATGAAGAACAAAGTTGCTCCATTTTTAGAACATTAGAAAAAAGACCAACTGCCGAAACTTTTAAAAGCTGTAATTTTAAAATTTAGCCTGAAAAAGAATGAAGTACTGATACATGCTGCAACATGGATGAACCCTGAACACATTATGCTAAGTGAAAGAAGCCAGACACAAAAGGCCACATATGATTGTACCTCTATGAAATATCTAGAATACACAATTCCACAGAGAAAGATTAGTGGCAACCGGGGGAGTATGAGAACTGATTGCTTCATGGGTTTCCTTTTGGGGTGATGAAAATGTTTTGGAACTAGATAGAGGTAGTGGTTATGCAATATTGTGAATATACTAAGTAAGTATCACAGGGGCACCTGAGTGGCTCAGTTGGTTAAGTGTCCGACTCTTGATTTCAGCTCAGGTCATGATCTCACGGTTCATGGGGTCGAGCCCCACGTCAGACTCCATGCTGATAGCACAGAGCCTACTTGGGATTCTCTCTGTGTCTCTCTCTGCCCCTCCTGCACATGCACGAGCACTCTCTCTCTCTCTCTCTCTCTCTCTCAAACTTAAAAACTAAGTATCACTACATGTAAATTTTTTGTGCTGTGTATTTTAGGTCAATAAAAAAATTACAATTTTCAAGAGCTTGACATATTTGACAGATATATCTGAATACTTGACTTTAAACTTCAAATAACAAATATCAACATCCTTATTCCGTAGGCTTTAAAGTTTTCATTTTCTTTAATTGAAGAAGTCTCAAAGCAAAATTATTGAAAATGATTTCAAGTTTACCTCAAATATTATCTAGTTGGTTGAATGAACCATGGTGATAATTTCCTACTATTGTGATTGAAGGTTTCTTCTGAAAGCTTATGAGGACCTCTCTCTCACACATTTCAATCTTTGTATGAAGACATACAAAAGGAAATCTTTGAACTAAAGTTTGATTTAGATGTCAAAAACCTTCCAGGAAACCACTTTAAACTTAATTTTGCACATGACCTAGTTAGTGCTTTGATCTTTCACATCCTGAACAGAAGAGCCTGTAGCAAACAATCAGATTCAGCATTCAGTTTGATATCATGTGATCCAGAGGGGGAAAATAGGTATAAATGTAAGATATACAAAATCAAGTTACTTTTGGAGGTTCAAGGTGGAGTTTGGTATTCAAGTCCTACATTCAATCCCCTTCCCTTCTGAAGCTTTGGCTGATAAAGAATATTCATTCACACCAGGAACTAGTAGCATGGAGCTATCTAATTCCTTCTATGAGGTGCAAGTAAAGTGGTAAAGAGAACAAGGGATAGAGACAGTGCTCATCAAACATTCCACTTGCTCACCTACACTTCTCAGCTTCCTTTGCAGCCATGAACTGAGCAGAAATGATTATTTCATTTCTCAGCTGACATAATTAAGAATCAATGTGTCAACTCTGTTCTTTTCTTCCCTTTGTGAACCTTGGAAGCCATGTATTTCACTGGTGAAACTGTAAGATGCAGTGTCTCAATGTGGGTTCCCAAGGGACCACGTGGAGCAAGGACCTCCAAAGATTTGTGCTGTACATATAATGTGAATGAAAGTAAATTTTTGCAGTTATGCCACTGGTATTTCAGGCATACTTTGTTATGGCAGCACAGACTAGCCCATCTTGAGTAATACAGAAAGTTAGACTTTTCCTTCTAGCACTTTTGAAAGAACTGAAGATCCCTTTTCTATATGTAGATAAAAATGTGAGGAGGGGGAAAGGATTCCTTTCTGTAATCACAAAATCTTTTACTCAATCATTTTTAAAATGGCATTTAATTTATTGTGAAATTTCAAATTAAATTAATCATGGATATAAGATATTTATATTTATCAAAATGGGATATAAGCTAAAAAAAAAAAAGGTTGAGAAGCACCACTTTAGAAGATACAGCCTTCATGTTCTCTTCCACTTAACTTTTATTTCTAAAAAAAAACACACAAAAACAAACAAAAAACTAGTTAAAAATTCAACTCTAATAATTTTGGACACATGATCCTGTAATATATGCCTTTGTCCCTCTACTTTGGGCCACAGCAATTATTCAAGAATTTATACCCAATTAATTTGCACTTACTGCTTTTTTGCATTTACTATTCAAAAAATGATTTTCAGTGTCTAGTTACACCTTCCCCCTCAACTAGATTGAAGATTCTGGTTTGCCCAAAGTCAATCACCTTTTGAAGCAGAATCCTGAAAGATAAGACAGAGCCAGATGGGAATCCTTCTAATACTTTAATATCCCATTTAGTTTTTTTTTTAATTTAAAATTATAAAGTATTTCAAACAACATACAGGAAACAGGTACATATGCATCACTAGTCATATTTAAAAGACGCTAACTTTTTGCCACATTTGCTCCAAAATTCTTTCACTTTTAAACAGATTATACAACAACTACATGGATAAAAAAAACCAATTTGTTCATTTCTTTACTGACAGACAGTTATCATAAAGTTTCACTATTTCAAATAGTGCTACAATAAAAATCCTTTATTTGTGACTGCTGTATCTTTGTGTAAGAGCTTTTTCTATGGTACATACTTAAAAGTAGAAATACCTGGCCATAAAGGGTGCATATCTTCAACTTTATTGGGCATTTCCAAATTGCTCCCCCAAAACTGTTGTGCCAATTTATATTTTCAGCACCAAAGCTACAATTTTTCTATATCTCTGTTAAAGCTTAAGATTTAAATGTTAGCCACTCTTATGGGTACGAAAAAGTATTTCACTGTCTTACATTTTCTGATTGAAGGTGAGACTGAGGATCTTTTCATATTTTTTTATCATTTGAGTTTTCTCTAATATAATTGCTATCAAATTTTAGCATGCATCAGAACCACCTGGAGAGCCTGTTAAAAACTCCAGAGTTTCTGATTCAGTAGGTCTTGAGTGGGGGCCAGAGAATCCTGATTTCTAATACATTCAGTTCAGTGATGCTGATACTGCTAGTTAGAGTATCTTATCCAAAGAACCACAGTTGAAGAACATTTAAAAATGAGGATATTTGTCATAGTCCATGTACTAATCCGCCATTGGCTATAAGTGCTGCTATTACATTTTCCTAGTTGTAGCTTGTCTTTTCATTTTGTTTTTCGAGTCTTTGATGCAGAGAAGTTTTTAATTTCCAGGAAGTCAAATATATCAATCTATTCATTGATAACCTGTGCTTTTTGTGTCTTAAGATCCTTCCCTGTCCCAATGTCATAAAGATATCCCTCATTTTCTTTTTAAAGTTTTGTCTTCCACAGTTAAGTCTTTAATTCCCCCGGGATTTATTTTTCTCATATAAAGTACGGTTCTAATTACAATTTTCCCACAAGGATAGCTAAATGTTCAGTATAATTTATTGAATAATTCACCAATTCCCTTATTTTTCATGCTCCATCTACTATGGGATTCTTGTCTATTCACAAGTTTAAAAAGGGATGCATGCAATTTTTACTTTTAGCACTTAAAAACACCTTTTTCTGAGGTGGAATTTAATTTAGAAAAAAAATTATCTTTAAGAGTAATATAGCAAAATGTATGATTTACTGATTGTTCTTGAACTTGTGTCACAGAGACTTTTCATATAAAAACATCATCCAGTAGCTGATTAATATAGTAATAAAGCATCTTTGATAGAGCTTTTATAAATCTGAGTTTAAGAGGCACATTTCCTATTGATAAATAATATGAATATGACCTATATTATATGTTATAAATGAAAGCAGCAGCTGCTACTTGAGCTTGATAGACTGACCCTTCAAGTTCAATTTATCTAAAGCAGTGAGATAGAGTAGTAAGGTGTAGAATATAGAATTAGAAGGCTTAGAGCCAAATTCCAGATTTGCACTCATTAGCTTTGTGATATTAGGCAAGCTGTTCAAGCTGAGTAATCTGTATAAAATGCTCATAAAATTTTTGTGAGGATTAAAAGCAGTTTATAAAATACATTTATAATAGATATTATTATTATTATACAAATATTATTCTGAATTAATTTAATTGCTTAAAAGATTTTGCTGGAAGAGTTTATTATTCAAATTCTATCAAAAAGTACATAATCTTTTATCTCAAAAAGCAAGATATCTTAAGAAATTTAGGAATTATTTAGCTTGGTGACCTCCACTAACGGGAGGTACATTGTAAGAGCAAGGCTCCTAGATTTTATATGTAAGCGACACATTTGCCCATAAGTTATTAAAGGCCACGTTCTGCCAGTGCTGACTTTCTGTTGGGTAAATGCAGAAGAGAGTTGATACTATTCCTTCCTAAGCCATCAAGATGAAATAGAAATTAGAAATTACTTCTGACAACAACTGTGCTAGTACTAGACAGAGAGGAATCAATTTAAGCAGAATAGGTCAGAAATAAAAGCTTTTCCTAGGTTGGACTTGGAACAAAATGTGTAACGTTCCACTTGTCACCTGTAATTAAAAAGACTTGAAAAAATATTCTATAATTCAAAAACTGAATTTATTTTTAGTGTTTCTGCTTATATGCTCAGGACATCTGCCTCTAAACTACCAATACGTACAGGATGGATTACTGAGACCCAGGTAGAATTTCAAACGTCTGATTACCAGAACTTGAAGCCCTTTCAGCAGATGGAAAAGAAATATGTTCCCAGTATTTACTATCATGGATATAGTTACAAGGTAGTCTGAATGGAGAGATCTGCTCCTGTTTTTAGGGAGCATCTTGAATCAGGTTTGCTCTATAATTTCATGTTAAAAAAAAAGGAATTTCTCCGGTGTGAAACCAATTCTCTATAGTGATGTGTTTCTTGTTATGAGACTTCCCTCTCAGGTGTTATTCAGAGTTTTGTTTTGTTTTAATAAGGTCATAGAACTGGGAAATGGCTGATGCTTAAAAGAGCATAACAATTAAAGGCTTAATTGAGAAGTTTTCAGGTAGATCCTTGATGGTGAAATGACATCTGAGGATCATCTTTATTTCCAGAAGAAGAAATTCTTCCATTGAGATGTATAAATACCCTTCAAAGAACTGGCTAGGTTGACAATGACTGAGTTCTGGTGGAAGATGACCAACCAGGGTATCATGTCCATTATTATTCTTTAATCTTTACTTTTCAAACTGGTATCAGAAAAAGGTCTTTTTAAAAAGTTTCAATTTAAATTTATATTTAGCACAGTCAGCTTAAAATCCAGAAACCTAAATTCTCCAGCTTGACTGTTTCTTCAGTTAATCATGTATGGAGGGAAAAAAAAATACACTGATAGGATAATCATGCTCGAATTTGCCTTTAATTTTTTGAACAAAAAAGCAAAAAACAAAACAAAATGTAAAAAAAAAAAATCCAATTTCTTCCCCTCAGGTGACACTAATTCAAGAGCACAGAACTAAAAGTCCTCTTCACCAGCATCACTGACAGAAGGACTAAAAGGGGGAAAGTAGAAGCTTTTTTTATAGCTTTTTTTAATTGATGGAAACAATCACATACCTGATATTATATTCTCTCAGGCCCGAGCAGTTGTGAAAGCTGTCCTCCCACAGGATTGAATAAGGAAGACAGAGAAAAAGGTCAAGGTATGAGGACTCTTATTTTTCAATCCTTGTTTCTTAGAATTCTTAATTTTCAGTTTCCTAACTTGCTATGATAGAACCATAGTGGGCATGGGGACGGGATGCGATCTTCTTTTGAGCTACCTGCTACAAACAATGTAAGATGAAATTATTTTTCTATTCTCAGTCCTAGAAAATATAAATCAAATGGGAAGAGTAATTTTTATTATATTTGTATTATTGTGAGAATTTACTCTATTTGTAAATTTACTGATTTAGATATAAAATGAAAATGGTTTAAATTTCTGTTCAAAATATTCTGCTCTGAGATAAGGAATGTGACCTGAGTTCATTTGAAAGACATTAATTACTAAGGGACAGCTTAGAAAAAGTAAAGCAAGGCTGACAAGCAAACTCCAGCGAAACCCAAAATTTCTTACTTTCTTCTAATTCTGCTGGGTGAATTAAAGAATCCATGGCCATCTGAAAACAAACTAATGAACAAAAAACCCCCTTCAGCTTGCCTCAACTGCAATCAAACCTAGAGAACTTCCCACATCAAGAAGTCCTGAAGGGCTGCAAGGTAAGCACCGGAAAATTCACACTCCAAGTGGGTAAGTAAGGTATTTCTGAGTAGATACTGTGTCATAGGTTAGGAAAGTTCTGCACATAAAATTGGAAACAGATTAAATCATGAAAAAAAAAAAAGTTAAAGACATTGCCAAGGACATCCAAACATCTAACTGTATCTAACAGTGGTCATTTCAATGAATGTACTTTAAAATATACTGGTTTTTGTACGTGTGTGTGTATTTATTTATTTATTTATTTATTTATTTATTTATTTATTTATTTATATATGAAATTTATTGACAAATTGGTTTCCATACAACACCCAGTGCTCATCCCAAAAGGTGCCCTCCTCAATACCCATCACCCACCTTCCCCTCCCTCCCACCCCCCATCAACCCTCAGTTTGTTCTCAGTTTTTAACAGTCTCTTATGCTTTGGCTCTCTCCCACTCTAACCTCTTTTTTTTTTTTTCCTTCCCCTCCCCCATGGGTTCCTGTTAAGTTTCTCAGGGTCCACATAAGAGTGAAACCATATGGTATCTGTCTTTCTCTGCATGGCTTATTTCACTTAGCATCACACTCTCCAGTTCCATCCACGTTGCTACAAAAGGCCATATTTCATTTTTTCTCATTGCCACGTAGTATTCCATTGTGTATATAAACCACAATTTCTTTATCCATTCATCAGTTGATGGACAGTTAGGCTCTTTCCATAATTTGGCTATTGTTGAGAGTGCTGCTATGAACATTGGGGTACAAGTGGCCCTATGCATCAGTACTCCTGTATCCCTTGGATAAATTCCTAGCAGTGCTATTGCTGGGTCATAGGGTAGGTCTATTTTTAATTTTCTGAGGAACCTCCACACTGCTTTCCAGAGCGGCTGCACCAATTTGCATTCCCACCAACAGTGCAAGAGGGTTCCCGTTTCTCCACATCCTCTCCAGCATCTAGAGTCTCCTGATTTGTTCATTTTGGCCACTCTGACTGGCGTGAGGTGATACCTGAGTGTGGTTTTGATTTGTATTTCCCTGATAAGGAGCGACGCTGAACATCTTTTCATGTGCCTGTTGGCCATCCGGATGTCTTCTTTAGAGAAGTGTCTATTCATTTTTCTGCCCATTTCTTCACTGGGTTATTTGTTTTTCGGGTGTGGAGTTTGGTGAGCTCTTTATAGATTTTGGATACTAGCCCTTTGTCCGATATGTCATTTGCGAATATCTTTTCCCATTCCGTTGGTTGCCTTTTCGTTTTGTTGGTTGTTTCCTTTGCTGTGCAGAAGCTTTTTATCTTCATAAGGTCCCAGTAATTCACTTTTGCTTTTAATTCCCTTGCCTTTGGGGATGTGTCGAGTAAGAGATTGCTACGGCTGAGGTCAGAGAGGTCTTTTCCTGCTTTCTCCTCTAAGGTTTTGATGGTTTCCTGTCTCACATTTAGGTCCTTTATCCATTTTGAGTTTATTTTTGTGAATGGTGTGAGAAAGTGGTCTAGTTTCAACCTTCTGCATGTTGCTGTCCAGTTCTCCCAGCACCGTTTGTTAAAGAGGCTGTCTTTTTTCCATTGGATGTTCTTTCCTGCTTTGTCAAAGATGAGTTGGCCATACGTTTGTGGGTCTAGTTCTGGGGTTTCTATTCTATTCCATTGGTCTATGTGTCTGTTTTTGTGCCAATACCATGCTGTCTTGATGATGACAGCTTTGTAGTAGAGGCTAAAGTCTGGGATTGTGATGCCTCCTGCTTTGGTCTTCTTCTTCAAAATTCCTTTGGCTATTTGGGGCCTTTTGTGGTTCCATATGAATTTTAGGATTGCTGGTTCTAGTTTCGAGAAGAATGCTGGTGCAATTTTGATTGGGATTGCATTGAATGTGTAGATAGCTTTGGGTAGTATTGACATTTTGACAATATTTATTTTTCCAATCCATGAGCAGGGAATGTCTTTCCATTTCTTTAAATCTTCTTCAATTTCCTTCATAAGCTTTCTATAGTTTCCAGCATACAGATCCTTTACATCTTTGGTTAGATTTATTCCTAGGTATTTTATGCTTCTTGGTGCAATTGTGAATGGGATCAGTTTCTTTATTTGTCTTTCTGTTGCTTCATTGTTAGTGTATAAGAATGCAACTGATTTCTGTACATTGATTTTGTATCCTGCAACTTTGCTGAATTCCTGTATCAGTTCTAGCAGACTTTTGGTGGAGTCTATCGGATTTTCCATGTATAATATCATGTCATCTGCAAAAAGCGAAAGCTTGACTTCATCTTTGCCAATTTTGATGCCTTTGATTTCCTTTTGTTGTCTGATTGCTGATGCTAGAACTTCCAGCAGTATGTTAAACAGCAGCGGTGAGAGTGGGCATCCTTGTCGTGTTCCTGATCTCAGGGAAAAAGCTCTCAGTTTTTCCCTGTTGAGGATGATGTTAGCTGTGGGCTTTTCATAAATGGCTTTTATGATCTTTAAGTATGTTCCTTCTATCCCGACTTTCTCAAGGGTTTTTATTAAGAAAGGGTGCTGGATTTTGTCAAAGGCCTTTTCTGCATCGATTGACAGGATCATATGGTTCTTCTCTTTTTTTTTGTTAATGTGATGTATCACGTTGATTGATTTGCGAATGTTGAACCAGCCCTGCATCCCATGTATGTGTGTGTTTTAAGGGCTTAATTAATAATAAAGAAGGAAGCTGCAATTCTGAAACTGAAATAATGAGTAACATGGTAGCAAGTGTCATGGCTACATAAGTGCCCCGATGACCAAAGATTAAACAAAATCTGAGACAAGGGCATATTGCTAAAATATTCATATAGTAGGTCCTAGGGTTCAAACAGGCAGAGGGCACATAAATTGATAGATTTGGGTCCCTTCGATACAGGACTCAGAGGAGGGCACTAGTAACCACAGTTAAATTCTACAAACAAGTGATCAACATGGGATGATCATTTGGTACTTCTCTGGATCACTTAGGTGAGGCAAAGGTTATTATCAACATCTGCATCCCTTACAAAAAGACCCCAGGGTTCTACCAATGCTTGGGGTTGGAGGTGTGGCACTAACAAGAAGGATACAGTTTAGGTCTTTCTAGTCACTTTGTTTTTAATTTTTTCAGCATGGGAAGAAAGAATGGTCCCCAAGAGCACAGCTATTATGTTCTAAAATGGATTTCTAGTTGATTCTTCAAGATTTTAAAGCTACAGCCTCAGCAAAAGTGTAGGCCATAGAGAGATGAAAATTCAGTTCTGTAATTGCTATCTCTGTTTCTAATAAACTTTCCTTTTTTTTCCCTTAGTTGACTTTTCTGCAAGTTTGAAATGACTGAAAATGCAAAGACAGAAAAACTAGAATCCTATAACAATTCATTTGTTTGCTATGAGACTATGCTTTTGTTGTGTTATGCCATTGTTATGAATATAGAGATAGTAATAAAATTGTGTTTCTTTCAGGTAATGGTGAGAGATAGCTATTATTCTTTCCTATTTTTCTTTGTGACAATAAAATGAATTTGAAAACTAGCTGACAATGGTTAGGGCATTCTTAACAATTATGAAAGAGAAGAATCACTAGAACTCATGATTTGGGCCTTACTGGCAATTTGGTCCACTTGAGTCCTTAACAGGAGGAAAAAAAAAAAAAAAAAAAAAACCACATTATGACTATATTGTCCTCCCGTACAAAGAGAGGATAAAGTAACTCATGATTAATGTAAAAAAAATAAAATAAAATAAAAGGTTCAATATCCTCTAAATGGCTTGGCCTTGTACAGATTATTTCTTTATGATACTCAAAAAACAAAACCAGCTATTTAAATCTGGCCCTTTTGTTAAGTCTTCTACCCTGCCCCGGTAAATTCTACACAAAAATGCTTTCTTTTGAAAGTTACCCATTTCTTTACCAAGTGACTGAAAGCAAAAAGTCAGATTCTGAAATAGGTCTTTACTTACTAACAGTAACCCTAGGGTCACATCCCAAGATAAACCCCATAACAATGAGCCTTTTTCAAGCTACAATGTATTTTAATTAGATACTGCAAACAAAGTTTTTTGTTTCAATCAAGTCTGGGTTAGTAAATTGACCTCAGTCACCATTTAGCATTCATTCACCATTTAGCATTCATCACAGAAAGGATGTGGGGTCAGAAAGCATGATTTCTCCTGTAAAGGAGGGAAAGGAGGAAGGAAGCCTTCCAGTTGTATTGACCTCATACATGCCCCCTCAATGACGTATTAAACACCTCTGGAGGGCAGGAGAGGACAAGTACCTCCTTTTCTTCTTCTTCTTCTTCTTCTTCTTCTTCTTCTTCTTCTTCTTCTTCTTTTTTAAAATGTTTATTTATTTTTGAGAGAGAGAGAGCATGAGCAGGAGAGGGGCAGAGAGGGAGGGAGACACAGAATCCAAAGCAGGCTTCACGCTCTGTGCTGTCAGCACAGAGCCCAATGTGGAGCTCAAACTCATGAACCGTGAGATCATGACCTGAACCGAAGTCAGATGCTTAACCAACTGAGCCACCCAGACACCGCCATATGCCTCTTCTTTAAAAATTGTTCCTTGGGCAAGTTATTGAAAATTATGTCCAGCAGAGTACCGTCTGTCTTAGTCCCACTCTAACAGCATTAGTTTGGTTCTCAAGGAGCAGATATACTACATTCTCATGTTGCATACATCTTTTAGTTCCTGCCCACTCACTTCAGCAGTAGGCACACTCAAATAACTGGCTTCCAACCAAAGACATTAACCATGGGATAGACTTGAAAAGTTTAAAAATTAAATGAGAACATTCATTCATTCATCCAGCACTGAGTGTCTACTATGCTTTAGGCATGACCTTAAATTTTAATACAAAGGGAGAGACAATCAACAAAATTGATTTATTTATTTTTAAAGTTTATTTATTCATTTTTGAGAGAGGCAGAGAGAGAGAGAGAGAGAGAGAGAGAGAGAGAGAGAGGCAGAGAAAGCAACCCAAGCATCTGACAGCTCAGAGCCCAAAGTAGGACTCAAACCCAAAGACCACAAGATCACAGCCTGAGCCAAAATCAAGAGTCGGATGCTTAACCAACTGAGCTACCCAGGCACCCTGACAATCAACGAAATTCAAAAATGAAACAAATGTTACATGATTATGATAAATGCTATGAAGAAAAAGTTTTGGAAAGGGATACAATTTAAAGTAGAGTGGTTAGGGAAAGTTTCAGTGGGAAATAAGACATGAAAATGTTTTGCACAATGGCTAACCAATGGGAAAGACTCTCAAAAGAGCCACCATAATTCTTTGTTCTACCCTACTTTTGATTTCTATTGACTAGCTGTTGTAATGTTGCAAGAACAGACAGTAAAGAGAGCCCACATTACTAAGAGACAAAAAGAGAGGCTGTCTTCTGTCTGTCCTCATACATATCATTATGGCTCCCTCAACCCTGTAAAGAATGACTCTCAGAAGAACCTTGCCCCAAAAGAATCTAACACAGAGGTCACAAATTCAAATGCCAGGCAGGTAACGCAAATGATTAAAAACAGACTATAGGGAAGAAATGTATTTATGCTAAGGAACAAAAGCCTGGTGGGAATTGAGAAGACTGGAGAGTACAGATCATGTTTGAAAGGGGTAACTGCTACCGAAGCCTAGTAACTGCTGTCATATGGAAGTAAGGACTTAGTGCCCTGAGTTTTCAAGAGAAACCAAACACACAATTTTTTTTCTGTGAACTCTCCCAATTTTGAAATGTGGTAACCAATATGAAATTTAAAAAATGTCAATGTGGGCCAAAGAAAACACCTCTGTGGAACAGACCTAGCCTGTGGTTCTCTAGATTAGTTCCTCTGGTCTACAGGGTTAAGTGCTGATTCCTTCCAGGGCCATAAGCACTAAGAAGCTTGATTTGCTGGAAAGACCTGCTTGTTATTACCATCCAGTCCATATCTGAGTTAGCATATGTTTTAAAATCCAGGAATGTACTTAGATTCAGAGAAAGCCATATTAAAAAGATGCTATAAGCCAAGATGAAATGATACTAGAAGAGCCAGGGAAATATCCTCTATTGCAGTGCTCCAAATACAACCCTGGTGAGGATCCAGGTACTGCTGAACTTCCACATAGGGATCTCTGATATCTGATAAATGAACAAACTTCCCACAGACCGACTTCTTGCTTGGCTTTCTCCTTGCCTGTTCTAATGAACTTACTACTATGCTAAACAGGATTTTTCAGATGGGGTATTTGGTGTCTTTTTTGTGATTCTATTTTTAGGTTTTAGATTTTGTAATGGACAACTCATATGTGCCCAGAAAGTTGGTTGCTTTACCTGAAAACAACCTTTGGTGCTCACTAAAGGCTTTGGTGCTCACTAAAAAGGTAAAGTTTTTTATTTTTTAATTTTTTTAATGTTTATTTATTTTTGAGAAAGACAGAGTGCAATGTTTATTTAATGTTTATTTATTTTTGAGACAGAGAGAGAGAGGGAGACACAGAATCGGAAGCAGGCTCCAGGTTCTGAGCTGTCAGCACAGAGCCCAATGTGGGGCTCAAACTCATGAACTGCGAGATCATGACCTGAGCCGAAGTCAACTGCCTGAGCCACCCAGGCGTCCCAAGAGATAAAGTTTTTTAAAACATAGTTTAGTCTTTTAATTTTTGTTCATTTCCTTAGAGAGGACAAACACTATTCTAGTGGGAGTGGGAGATAGAGTCTTTAAAGGATTAATGAATCAATATTCAGAACCTAGGACACACTTAATACAGATTCATAACAAGTTCACTTTTTCAAGTTTTCTATTGTACTCCCTTGCAAGAGGACCCTCCTGAGAGCTCTCCTCTGGAGGGAACCTACCTCACTACTTGAATGGTCTAAATGATGGCATTTGTCACCCAGTTTCAGGTTTCTCCAACCCTCTAAAAGGAATAGTCTTCTGGCAATTCTGTGTCACTTACCACTTCTCCCTCTTAATGATAATCCTACAAAGTCCTCTTTTGGTCAACTTTCATATGAATAAACCCTATCCCAGGATTTATAGCACAGTTCTGTAAAACACTTTTTTTTTTTGTTTTTTGTTTTGAGTCCTTTTGCAATATTGGTCAGTTAGTCCGTTAGAGAGCCCTAGAAGTCAGGCAGCATACTCCTCCTGAGAGGTTTAAAATACGGACTCAAATGGTTTAAAATATCCTCCCTTATTCTTGGTTTTAAGCCTTTATCTTTCCAACTAATGAGAAAAAAGGTAAGCAAAGGTTGTCTAATCTTACATTTATATACTTACTAGGATTGCTGTTGAACTGCCTAATCCATGAGACATATATTTTTCTTGGTGCTTCGACTGATTTCCTGACAAACTGAATGTTATTTAATATTTACATTAGCCTTTCCTAACAGGAACCAAAACATATAGTCTTTCCCCTGCCTGCCCCCTTAACCATTATTAGTTCTAATAATTTCAAAGCAGGACTAATCATTTAGGGAACCTGAACATTAGAACTGCTGGAAACACTGCTTCCTGGTGGTGCAAACACCTAAAACACAGTAACGTAAGTAGGAAGTTCTCAATATCCTGGTAGTTCCGAATGATAACATACGGGAAATAATTTCTCTCTCTCTATTCTGGAAACTTGCTCTACAGATTTTACCAATCATTTCCTAAACAGTGTGGCCCAGAAAACCGTTTTCATGATAAGTCTTATGAGGGGAAAAACGTACAGAACACACTGAGTACTTAAGATTCATGACATGTAACACCATATTAACAGCTTTTAAGATATTTTTTAATCCAAAGTTCATGAAACATTTTTGACTTTTCAAACTTTTTGCATAATATTTTAACATTCTATGGGACTATTCTTCCAAGGACCATATTTTGGGAAACGTGAACAGTGATTCCCCAACTCGCTGTGATGGACTCTAACCAAAACAGGCTTTTCCTATACCAATTACACTCATGGTTATTTCTCTCACATTTCAGGCCTTCCTACACCTGTCAGGTAGTTCATTTAACTAAACTAAGGCAAGAGGACTAAGCAATATGGACTGAGCAGCTTTCAAATTCTGCTGGGGTCTAGCTAATCTTCCAGTACTAGGTATGGCGAGGGTAAGATTTAGTCTCTACTATTAAATTGGTTATAAAAAATGTAACTGGGGGATGCCTGGGTGTCTCAGTTGGTTAAGTCTCCAACTTCAGTTCAGGTTATTATCTTGCAGTTTGTGGGTTCGAGCCCCACATCAGGCTTTGTACTGACAGCTTGGAGCCTGGGGCCTGCTTTGAATTCTGTGTCTCCCTCCTTCTCTCTGCCCCTACCCTCCTTGCACTCTCTCTCTCAAAAAATGAATAAACATTAAAAAAAAATGTAACTGGATCAACTTTACAAATGTATAATGACATTATAGATCTAAAAGTGTTATAACTCATGAGAAATTTAGTTTAAGATATATTGGCTATCATTAAAATTAAGTAAAAACCAAATGCTTTAATTGCAAAAGCATTAAAACATTAACAAAAAAATTTTATTCACAATTATACCACTACAAATATTTTCATTTTTCTTTACTGATAAACAGGCAAAATGCTAGGCTTTAAAACTAGCATAGATACAATTTAAAATTTTTCACTTCTTCTAGATTTCATAGTGGTATAGTCTTCGCAATTATAATTGATTTAATTAATTAGAATAATTTTAGCTATTTTGTTTTAGAGACAATGTTATTTCTTTAAAACGCATTCAAGCAACCTGCATGCAAAAAACTAAATTGCATTTAGAATTACTGACTACTAAAATTCAGTAAAATAATAAAATCAGATTTTAATTTTTTCATTTCAGAATTAAAGTTGGAAAATTATTTTCAAAAATAATTATTGATTAATATTTTGAGAAATAATTCTTGATTATAATAAGAAACAGAATTTCAAAAAATTCACAAATAAACTCATGTTTCAGATATTTTTAAAAAATGATATAGTGTATCACAGTTTTTAAAAGCCTGGGTTCTGGGGTCAGATTACCTAGATTAAAAACCTAATTCTACCAATTATCAAGTTTTATGACCTTGGATAAATTACTTAACCTGTCTGAGCTTCCTTGTCTATAAAATGAAGATGAAAACAAGATTAACCTCATAGGCAAATTAAGAAGACAGAGTGATAAAACATGTAAAGTACTCATCTGGCATATGGTAATACATACTCAATAAACGCTAACAATAAAAACAATAACAAATACAAAGAAACTCTGTTTGGGGATATTATATGCATATTATACATTCTTTTTGATAATTATTGTTCGTGAATAATCATTCAGCAAATGGTTACTGAGTATATTCCATGTACTAGACACTGTGCTAAGCACTAGGGATATAAAGACCGTAAGAAATAGTCTTTACTTCGAAAAGCTTATTTTTGGAGAAGAAAACAAATTAATCTGGTGATTAGCATACTATGTGGTAAGAGCTTTAAGAGGAGTACAGAGTGTTTTATAGGGTGCATGAAAGCAGGGGCTCTTAAATGAGAAGGTAATGCAGATAGGTTGAACTAGTATATATGTACATATACACATAAATTGCTAACCATTTTCTTCTTTGTCTTCCTTTCATATAGAGGCTAGAAAAAAAAAAAATCCTCCATGTTCTAGTTTCCCTTACAGCTAGGAGTACCCAAATGACATTACTCTGGAATCTGAAGTTTCTGAAGTGGGTTTTCAGAAGGGAAGTAAAGTATCCTAAAATAAAGACAGAACGTCTCTAGAAGAAAGCTCTTTTGCCTTTCCTCCCTGCCTGCCTCACCATTTGGACAAAGGCAGATAAGTGCAGCAGCCATCAATGACGTGACTGGAACAAAAGATGACACAGCAAAAAAACAAAAAAAAAACAAAAAAAAACAAAACACCTAGGACTCCGGTGGCATTGTTGAGTTACCGCACCACTCTAGAATGCCTAATTTTGGACTTGTTAGATAACACAAACTCTTATTTCTGTAAGCCACCAATAGGGTTTTCTGTTATCTGCAGCTGAATTCATTCTTAGTACATGAACAAAACTTTCTGAAAAGGTTTCTGAACCGAGTCCAAAAGAAGGGGCAGGAGTTATCCAAGTGAAAAAAAACCTGAGAAGGGCACAGCTGGCAGAGGAAATAGCATCTACAAAGGCCTGGAGGAAGAGAGAGTATGGAGTGTTGACACCGGCATCTGTTCTACAATATGCACCTTCTGGCTTCTCAGAAGGCTTTAGCCAGGAGATTCCCAACCTTTTCCATCTTCCATTCACGAGGTTTCAGGGATTCAATGCTCTCCTCTCAGTGTTTCCATATGGGCAGCATTCATTTTTAAACAGTATGTTCTGTGATGATGAACATGTGTCTTTAACTAATGTTTAGACTTCTAAAAACAAATTTATGGTAATTTAAGTCAATTAGATCCATATTATCAATTTACACGTATAACACCATCAACTAAAGCTGCCATGTGTGCTTATTATGTGCCAGGCACTGTATTTATACTAATTATCTCATTTAATATTCACAACAACTCTGCGATAGGTACTGTTATTATGTCCTTTGTTACAAAACTGATTTAGGTTAAAATTGTCCAAATTCAAACAGTAATGGTAATATTGGCTGGGGCAAGGATTCAAACTCACGTCTGTTTCATTCTATAGCCTCAGCTCTCAGCCATTCTGCTATACTGCTAAACAGTTTCCTTAGTTTCTGGCTTGTTAGTTCCACTTCATTTGCTTGCGTCCTTCCTGCATCTATGCAGTAAAGTTTTAGTTCCCCATCTGTACTCTGTAAAGGAGAGTGGTGGTGGCTCAGGATGGTTATCTCCTAACAGGAGAGTAGGAAAGGAAGGGGTATATGTAAGTAGAGTAGAACAAGAAAAAAGGGAAAATGTCAGAAAAAGAAAAAATGTTCTTTTCCTCCAAAACAATGAAATAAGTTTCTGTTCTTACTGGCAAACTGTGAAGCAATTCCAAAAAATAAATTCAAATATCTTAGCAAGTTTAAGGTCTCTAAAATGCCTAAACTGAAGGTGGCAACCTTCTTTATATTCTAAATTGCAATGTTTAATAATTGATTAGTTTATGCTCATTCATATACCTAACAAATATGCACTGACCATTGTCATATGCCTTTGCCCATATTATAATGAATATATTCCTACACTTGAGAAGCTAAGAACAAATAAAAATGCTTATTATAATTATCATAGAGATGACTACATAATACCAAGAAAAGTAATTAAAACACAGGATAATATGGGACACAGATGTATCAAACTCAGACCTAAGAAATCACAGATGGTATTCCAGAGGGAGTGATACCTAAGAATCTTAAAATATAAGAAAAAGAAAAACAAGGAAAAAAAAAAAGAAGAAGAAGAGATGGTCTAGACCAGAGTTTTTTCAACTTTAACATTACTAACAATTTTGGGCTGATAAGTATGTTACAGGGTGATGTCTAGTGTTTTGTAGAATGTTTGAACAGCCTTGTCTTCAACCTCCTTGATGCTGGTCGTACACTCTGTTGAAAATCAAAACTGTCTCTAGATATTGTCAAATGTCCCATAAGGGGCAAAAATGCCTCTGGTTGAGAACCATTGCTGCACAACGAGGCCTGAGAACCAGGCCTGCACAACGCAAACTGGTTGCCACTGGTCACATGTAGCTATTTCACTTGAAATTAACTTAAATGGAATAAAAATTCAGTTCTTCAGTCACACTAGCCACATTTTAAGTGTTCATTAGCCATGTTTTAATGGACAGCACTATTCTAGAGAGTATATATTCTCTTATTTCACAACTATTCGCTATGCCTTAATGAGAGCCTGTGGAGGGAGTGAAAAAAGGTAAGATTAAACAAGAGAAGTAAGACATGAGTATGAAAGGTCTCCCATGACTTAACAAAGAATAATGGGGATCTGGTGAGAGGTGTGAAGCAAGGGTATAAAATAACAGATGCACATTTTATAAAGCTGATTATAATGGTGCTGCAGAGGACAGAATGAAAGTGAAGAGTCTAGAAGCAGAGAAAGAGCTGCAGTATTTCTAACAAGTATGGCAACCTGGATTAATGCAGCAGCAGTAGGGACGGACAAAAATGGATCAATTAAGGAGGCAGAATTGATAGGACTTGGTGATTGACCAGATATGAGGTACACTGAGGATAAGAATGAAGAATGACTACCAGGTTTTTAGGATGGATGAATGAGTACATCCACTAAGACAATATGGTACAAAGAATGTTCATGTCCTAATCTTCTCTTCCCAGGAAAACAGTAAACCTGTTACCTTCCATGGTGGCAAAAGGGACTTTGTAGATGTGATTAAGGACCTTAAGATGGAGAGATTATCCTGGATTATACAGTAGGCCCAATGTAATCACAAGTGTCCAGATAAGAGGGAGCCTGAGGGAACTCTGAACACACAAAAAGAGAAGTGTCAAAGTAATGCAGTGTAAGACAGACTTGAGCAGCCACTGCTGGCTTTGAAGATACAGCCATTAAAAGCTAAAAAAGGCAAGGAAGCAGATTCTCCCCTACAGCTTTCAAAAGGAACACAGCCCTGATGCTACTTTCATTTTATCCTAGTGAGGCGTGTCGACTGCTGACCTACAGAACTGTAATAAATTTGTTTTGTTTTATGCCACTAAGTTTATGGTAATTTGTCGTAGCAGCAATAAGAAACTAATACAGGTAGGTTCAGAATTGGGGTATGATACAATGAGATTGGTTCTGGAAAAGAGGAGTATGAAGTAACTATGGGACATTCTGGTAAACTTGATGGAAAGATGAAATCTAGACCTTAAGGTGGGGATGTATAATTAGCAGACATCACCATACTGACATTAATTGAAACCATCAAAGTAGATGAAATCATCACGGGAAAATACAGACAGAATGCAGACAATTCAGGTAGACGTGTACTAGAGGCTCTTGAAGGAAACTGGAGAGGAACAGCCTAAGATGTAGCAGGAAAACCAAGATAGTATGGTATCTAAGGAATGAAAAGAATAGGAACGTACTAAATGAGGAGGGTTGGGGAATGATCAACAGTCAAGTGAAAAAGGGTGGTGAAATTAGGGACTGAGACCGTTATATTTAGCAATAAGAGACCGACCATTCATGGTCTTCTTGGTAAACACAGGTGTCAGAGAAGTGGTTACTGGAAGACTTGTTGCTGGAGTTGAAGAGTGAATGGAAGGTGAGGCATGAGAATGGGTTTCAAAAGAAAGAAGGAAGACAGGGTAGCTAGAGAAAGGTTGTGAATTTCAAGAAGGATTTTTTTTAATAGATGAGAAAAGGTTAACCATTTAACTTTTAACAGAAAAAGGCTAGTTGAAAATGAGAAAAAAAAAAAAAAACCCAGGAGAAGAGAATAAAGGAATTCTGAGATAGGAAGGTATGGGATCAGAGCCTAGATAGAGATCAACTTTCAGAAAGGCAGAAAGATATTTCTACTATTAGGAGAAAAGAGAAGGGATACAATAGGTACAGAAGTGAGCGACTAGTGAGTTGGCGATCAGAAACAGTGTTAATTTTGTGGAATACCTTCACTGTGTCTTCTTATTTTCTCAGAAAAGTAGGAGGTGAGATCATCTGCTGACAGTAAGAGAAGAATTGAGTTTGGGAACTTTAGTTTAAAAGTTGGAAACAGTTTTTGTGGAGAAGAGTCGATGACAGCTCACTAGGAAATGAAGGGGGTTGAAGGGACCTGTACATTTTACTGAATCTTTAAAATATCTATTAATGGGCTTATGAATGTGGCCACACAGGAGTACCTGACACTGGAGTACCTTTCCCAGCTTCACCAACTAAAAACCTAAACAAAACATACCCAACAACTGTTTTAGCATAGAACTGTTACATCTGAGAGAAAAGACACAAATAAGATAATTCCATCTGAAGGCAACTTGTGAAATGGTATAAGGAGGGGGAACTCAAGCAGAACATGGCCAAGTACTGATACACTAAAGTGACACAGATCACTGTTTGAGAAAGCAAACTACCAAAAGGAAGATATGAAATCACTTCAAAATCTACACAAATCATGTAGATTTGGAATCTACTGCTGAATATTAAACTGTATGAGTACAGAAAAACTCCATGAAGCTGGGTACAGAATCACCAGGGAACTGTATTTGTCTATGACATGTTCAAATTCTGATTAGACAGAATTGAGAGATCTCAGTGAACACCCAAGGAATGCAGTATAGACACCAGAAATTATATTTTAGTATAAAAGCTAAATTCTAACAAAAATGCCATTATAGATTTGCCCCAACAAAGCTTAAACACAGCAAAGGATCAAACTATCCTACAAGTAATTTAGTTCCTGGTCTAAGAAAGCTTTAATACACTTTAAAGGAAGAGAACAAAACCCACACACTATAAACAAACAAATAAATACTAAATTAAAAATAATTAGATATGCAAAGAAGAAAACATGACCCAAACTGCAATAAACAAAAAATCAGTAAATAAAACAGACTTAAAGATAATATAATTAGCAAACAAGGACTTAAAAGAAAGTATTATAAATATGCCCAAGGGTTTAATAAGAAGAGAAATGGACAATAAAACAAAACAAAATATCCAAGTAGAATTTCTTGACCTGAAAAATTCAAGATCTAAAACAGATAATAATTCACTCAATGGGATTTACAGCAGATTAGACACATCAGCAGAAAATATTAATGAATGTGATAAGAAATATAACCTATCCAAAATGAAGCAAAAAGAGGAAAACAAAAAAACTAAGCATAGCCTTTGTGACCTATTTTGAGTTCCAGGATGGAAGGGGCAATGAAGAATATTTCAATGGCTAGGAATTTTTTTGAAAATTGGTGAAAAATATAAACTCACACATTTGAGGAGCTCAATGAACAAAAAGCAAGACAAAAATAGAGAAAATCATACTAAGGCTATTATAATAGCACTGCTGAAAACCACTAATAAACAATCTTACAAGATATTAAAGGAGAATAAAAAAGAATGTATTACATACAGGGAAACAAGAATAAGTACAAACTTCCCAATGGAAACTGTGCAAGCCAGAAGACAGTGAATCACCACTGCTAAAATGATGAAAGAAAAACTAGAATTCTTTATTCAAAGAAGTGTCCTTTGAAATGAAGGGCAATTAAAGGATTTTTTTTTTCAGATAAACTAAAACTAGGAGAACTAACAGTAGACCTACAAGAAAATAAATGCAAAATCTTATGTGTACACTCAACCATACAAGTAAGCAGTAACAAGATAAAGCTTGTCAGACTGGGTAAGAACGATACAAGTATATGATGTCATCAACAGCAACAACACACTTTGACCATAAAGACCTATAATGCTTAAGAGTAAAAAAAGGGTCGAAAAAGATATGTCTTACAAGCAAACACCAATTATAAGAGGGGAAGATTATGCAGACAAAGCAGACTTCAAAGCAAAAATATTATCAGAGATAAAAACGGAAACATCACAATAATAAAAGAACCAATTTACAAAGAAGACATAATGCTTCTACATATTTATGTCCAATAATAGCTTCAATACATGAAGCAAAATCTGCCAGGATCACAGAGAAAAAAATACTAACCATCACAAGAGAGACATTTTAGTATCCCTCTCTGTAACTGAAATAAGGAAAGAAGAAAAGCATCCCTATATCTTGAAAAAAAAAAAACAACCAACTGGACCTAAGTGTTAGATTAAGAACATTCCATCCAATGACAGTTGAATACACAGTGAAACTTTGGATTGCGAGTAACTTGTTCTGCGAGTGTTCTGCAAAATGAGCAAACATTTCTAATAAATTTTAACTTGATAAACAAGCGATGTCTTGCAATACGAGTACTACATGATGCCCAATGTCACATGATCACAACTGAGCGGATGGCTCTCTCTTTCTCTCTCTCTCACTCGCTGTGGGATTGTGGGTGACTGTCTCCCATGCTCGGATGCTTGGTCTCAGGCTGCGGTGTGTGCCGGTCAGTAATTTTTCAGAACACTGCAAGGTGCCCACAATTGGCACTAGTGTATTTTTTGTCATGTCAAAGCACCTATGGACAGTCCTTTGCTTTTCCACACAAGAGTAACCTTAGGAATGCTTTGCTTCATTGTAGGTCATTAGATAGGTTCCTTGTTAAAGTTGTACAAAAAGAAAAAGATTCCATTGAGCCAAAAGATGGCAGTGATTCTGTTACTGATAGTGAAAGCTATCCTACACAATAACCCTCCTCTCTCTTGTCTCCTTCACACCAGCCACAAAGGTTTTCAAAGTTAACTACAGGTTAATTTGCTTATTTTTCTTTATATTTTGTATTTTCTTTATTACTTTATATTATATTACACTACTGTAATCATTTTTATATGAATATTTTTGGATTGTGGAACAAATCATCTGAATTTATCCACTAAGATATATAACAAAAAAGTGTTGATAAATACTCAATTATCTAGGAGCTGATCAAGATATATCTAAGTGTCCCATGGGTATAAGAATAAATGAGAATGGAAATATAAAAAAAATTGATAATGAAAACATAACATAATATGGGATACAGCTAAACCAGTGCTTATAGGACAATTTACAGCACTTTAGCTTACAACAGAAAAGAAAAAATGTTTCAAGTTTCCATATTAAGGAGCTAGAAAAATAGGAATAATTTAAAACAGAGGTAAGCAGAAAGAAAGAAATAATACTTACTAGAAGAGAAACAAAATAGAAAACTGACAAAAAGAGAAAAATCAATAAAGCCAAAACTCAATTCATGTGAAAAGACCAATAAAATTATTAAACCTCTACCTAAACTGATCCAGAAAAAAAGAAGATATAAAGGGCCCTTATCAGGAATCAGAGATAACTGCTACAGATTCTACAGACAATAAAGGATAATAAGGGAACATTATAAGCAACACTACATGAACAATTCAGTAATATAGTAGAAATGAACAAATTCCTTCAAAGACTAAAATACTAAAACTGTATCAAGAATAAACAGAAGAATAGCCCTGTAATAATAAAAGAAACTAAGTTTGTTACTAATACCTTTCCCACAGTTTTACTAGTAAAATCTATGAAACACTTAAAGAAATAATAATTTTAAATAGATTGCTTCAGAAAATGGAGAACAGCATTTCCAAACTCATTATATGAAGTCAACATTACCCAGATACCAAAAACAGAAAATGATTTTACAAGAAAATAGTATTTCCAAAGCCCTAATTAATACAGACAGTACTCTTTAACAAAATGGCAAATCTGATGTAGTAATATATAAAAGTATAATGCAACACATGAAGTATAGAGTATCATGTAGAGTTTATCACAGAAATGCAAGGATTGGTTTCACTTGGGAAAATCAATCAGTGTAATTCACCATGTTAACAGAATAAAGAAAGGAGAATTATCTTGTGATTACTTTGATGAGTGCTGAAAAAGCATTTGATAAAATAAAACATGCACTTGATAAAAAAAAAAAAACTCTTAGAAAAACAGGAACAGAAGGGAACATTCTCAGCTTGAAAAGAGCATCCATGAAAAAAAAGTAGTATTAACATCATATTATAAAGTGAATGAATGAATGGTTTTCTTCTAAAACTAGGAACAAGGAAAGAAATTCTCACCATTTCTATTTAATGTTGTCCTGGAGGTCCTAGCAGAGCAATAAGGTGAATAAAAATAAATAGATGTTTAAAATGAAACATCCTGGGGTGCCTGGGTGGCTGAGTCAGTTAAGCGTCCGGCTTTGGCTCAGGTCATGATCTCACTGTCTATGAGTTCAAGCCTGGCATTGGGCTCTGTGCTGACAGCTTGGAGCCTGGAGCCTGCTTGGGATTCTGTGTCTCCTTCTATATGTGCTCCTCCCCCACGTGCACTCTGTCTTTCTCTCTCTCAAAAATATATAAACATTTATCTTTTTATTTTTTTTTCAACGTTTATTTATTTTTCGGACAGAGAGAGACAGAGCATGAACGGGCGAGGGGCAGAGAGAGAGGGAGACACAGAATCAGAAACAGGCTCCAGGCTCCGAGCCATCAGCCCAGAGCCTGATGCGGGGCTCGAACTCCCAGACCGCGAGATTGTGACCTGGCTGAAGTCGGACGCTTAACCGACTGCACCACCCAGGCGCCCCATAAATATATAAACATTTAAAAAAATTATATGAATGAAATGTCTTTATTTATGGACAATTTGATTAAGTAGGTAGAAAATCCAAAGGATTCTCCATATAAGCCTCTGAATATAATATATAAACTTAGTATGTTTTCAGACTACAAGGTCTACACAAGTATTAGCAATAAAACATTATATAACAAACATTTTTAAATACCATTCATGATAGCATCCAAAGTATTAAAATATTTAGGTCTAAGTTAAGCATAAATAATATAAACCCTATACATAGAAAACTACAAAACACTGTTGAGAAAAATTATAGAAGAACCAACTAATAAAAAGATATACCATGCTCAAGGATTAAAAGACTTGTTGTTAAGATGTCAACTGACCCCAAATTGATCTATAAATTCACTGTAATCGCAATCAAAAATCCCAGTCGACTTACAGTTTTTCCTTTTTTTTTTGCATCTGACTTCAGCTCAGGTCATGATCTCATGGTTCTTGAGTTAGAGCCCCATATTGGGCTCTGTACTGAGAGCAGGGAGCCTGGAACCTGCTTCAGAATCTCTGTCTCCCTCTCTCTCTGCCCCTCCCCTGCTTGTGCTCTGTCTCTCTCTGTCTCTCAAAAATGAATAAATTAAAAACAAAAAAAAAAAAGAAAGAAATTGACAAATCTATTCTAAATTTCCATGGAAATGCTAAAATCAATGTCAACCATTATATTACCTGATATCAAGCCTTTCTACAAAGCTACCACAAAAAAGACAGTGTGGTGACGTCATAAGGAAAGATAAAGCAATGGATGGGAAAAAAGAGGATAGAAAAGGACACACACGGGGCGCCTGGGTGGCTCAGTCGGTTAAACGTCTGACTTCAGCTCAGGTCACGATCTCGCGGTCCGCGAGTTCGAGCCCCGTGTCGGGCTCTGGGCTGATGGCTCGGAGCCTGGAGCCTGCTTCCGGTTCTGTGTCTCTCTCTCTCTCTGCCCCTCCCCCGTTCATGCTGTGTCTCTCTCTGTCTCAAAAATAAATAAATGTTAAAAAAAAAAATTTAAAAAAGAAAAGGACACACACATGATTATTTTTGACATAGGAGGTGACTGGGAAAGGGTGGACTTTTCAATAAATGGTGCTGGAACACCTGGATATCCATACATATGGTAAAAGATAAAGACTGCAGTTCACTCATACAAAACACAAATTTAAATCACAATGGTTAACAGAAAAAGACCTAATAGAAAAAGCTAAAATAATAAAATTTTACAAGAAAACATATAAAATCTTTGTGAGAAGGCTGGGAAATCTAGAAAATGAGGTCAGCAAATCCTCCCCTTAAAATAACTATATAATGATATAAAACTGTCAAGAAGAACAATTTTAGGGCTTTGGGCACTAATGGCAAACAACATGTTAAGAAATGTTTCGTCATTAAAAACTGAACTTTAGGTACTAATTGTTGAAAGTCTGTGTCATTCTTGCCTGGTCTACTCCCATGACCTATCCCATATGATCTGGACAGTAGTCCTGCCAGGATAAGGGTGCTTGTGTTTAAACATACACAGGAAACATGATGACAATGATTCAAATAAAGAGAATTGTAATAAAGACAGAGAAACTAGAACACTGAGAAAGACAATCAGAAAAATGAACAAAGCTTCGGAGACTGAAAGGATAACATTAGTCATCTCAACATACATGTAATGGAAGCTTTGGAAGGAGAGGGGAATTCAAGGAACAGAAAAATATTTGAAGAAATAATGGCTGAGAACTTCCCCAATCAGAATAATCCATAGATGTGAGTTCATCAAATCTCAAGCTGGATAAACACAAAGTGATCCGTAGATACACATGTAACACAAAAAGTGCTGAAAGCCAGAGTAAATGGGTGAGCAAACAAGCAAGTGAATGAATTTCAATAAATCTTGGTATGGACCAGAGAAAAAAAACTCATCATGCACATGAAAACAACATGATAAATTACTCACTACTCATCAGAAACAACAAAGGCTAAGGGCGGCAGAATGGCATATTCGAAGCGATGGAAGAATAAAACCTGTTGATAAAGAATTATGTTTCCAGCAAAACTATCCTTTAAAACCGAAGGCAAATAAAGACATTCACAGAGAAAAACCAAGAAAATTCACTAAAAGCAAACATGCCTTACCAGAAATATTAAAGGAAATCTTTTAGACTGAAAGAAATTATCCTTGATTCCTCTTTGTTTCTCCCTGCACATTCAATGCATAAGCAAGCAAGGTCTATTAGCTTTATATACAAAATAAGCCTTGAATCCATATACTTTTTTTCCATCTTCCACTGCCATCATGGGAGCAAGAGCCTTGAATTTTCATTTCATACTATTCTCCTACTTGAAACCCTTTAATTGGTTCTCTATGTATTGAGAATGAAATCCATACTATTTGTCATGGCCAAATATACCCTATGAAAAAAAACTTCTCCCTACCTGAACTTTTCTCCTATCATTCTCTCCTCTCTCTATAAGTTCCAGATCGCTGCACTTTGTATTCTGTAAATGTCCCCAACTCCTTCCTGCTTCAGAATCTTTGTACTTATTATTCCCTCTGCCTAGTAAGTGTCACAGGCAAATCATCACACAAGGCTGGATTCTCCTCTCAAATGCCATTTCCTCAGATCATCCAATCTAAATTTACCCTACCCCCATGACTTGCCTCCTTTTGCTTTACAAAAATTTTGTAATGATAAATAGCATTTATCATTATCTGAAGTTATAATGTTCATTTATTTGACTTCATCTAATATATACCTCACTCAATAAATTATAAGGTTCATGAGGACAGAGATCTTACTATCTTGTTCATCAAATATACATAACTTTAAACCTTATGCTAACATATAAACAATTTTGAACTCTTGAAAGATTTTTTAAAAGCCTTTTTCTTATTTAGTATTTTATAAATGTCATATCTTACAAATTCTTCAATTACAAATTCTTCAAAAGCTGAATAATCCTCCAACACTATCTCAGGTACTGAAAAGAAAGCAGTATGCCATAACTACTGAGTGATAAACAATGAAACTCTTGAGGGTTGGGGCAGATAGGAAATCCTCTGGGGATTGGGTGCAAAGTCATCCCTCCATCCCCAATTACTATCTTCCTAGGTCTTAACAGCACTCTTAAATATGACACTGTGATCAACAGTGAATTCTTGAGAGCAAGGGAATACGTCCTTTTTATTCTGAATCCCATGTATCTAGCTAGCATTGCTAGACAGAAGGTGTTTAATTATTTTTCTGAAGTGAACAGCATGTTTCTTCATTTATAAAAGGAAGGTAACAAGATTACCTACTTCAGAGGGTTATTGTGTGGCCAATAAAGAAAAAAAGAAGAAGAAGAAAGGGTAAGTGAAAGAAACAAGGAAAAACATCTCCATGAAGTACTTAATCTCAACTATTAGGTTAGAAAAGCACAGGAGAACGGATCAAATTACCACCTCTCCTATGAACTCTTCCCATTTATTCACCTACCTAGAAGCTAATAAGTTAATAATATCATAAGGTCATAATAATTTCATAAGCTAATAACATATTTACATACTATTTCAGCACCAGACAGTAAAGATCCTCCCTTTCCCACAAAAAAAATTGGCTTATAAGGAACATGGAAACTGAGTAAGAAAGTTCTGATGTCACAAAAAACTAGGAAGAGAACTAACTACAAGAACACTGTGGGGAAATCTAACAGTGCAGAGTCACTGAGTATTTTAGAGCCTAGGGAGTATTCCATTAGCAGAGATTTCATTAAAGACATCAGTACTATTCCAGTAGCCCCAGTAGCTTCATGTCCTACCCTCACATGTTCAAGAGAGGAGCTAATGAACTACAAATACAATCTTAAACTATTGTTGCGGTTTTAATTCCTGAAGGCCATCAAACCAAACATGAAAAGTATACCAACAAAAATTAATCCATGAAGCATTTAAAAAGGCTCTCATTTAAATTCATTTTTAAGAGTTCTATTAACTGCAACATAAATTAGAACTATTATCTTGGCTTTAATTCCTAATGTCTAGCAACCTAAATAGGAAAAATATGCATGCTATCAACAAAACTAAACCATCAAACATCTTAAGTAAAAGCCAGTAAGCTTCAAAAACACGCAACAGCCTCAGGTTGTGATTTCATTATTAATGAGATATCGGAAAGTATCTACATAGCTTGTAGCCAGTTCACCAATAGGGTTGTAATTGAATGTCAAATTTTATTTGCTAAAATTGAGTTATATTTAAAATAAATATTTACTCAAGAATAATATATTTGATATAGTGGAAAAGGCTATTACAAAAGAACTTTAATATTAGTTATTTTACTTACCAAAATGCAGTCCACTTTAGATTGTACAGTTTTGCTAAAAGAAAAAGAAAGTTAGGTTAATAAAAATGATAAATTTATTAAATATTTGAAATAGTAAAATTCTTTTTTAACATTAGGCATAATACCCTAAAACTGCATCTTTCACAAAGCATAACATACATCTATTTCCCATTCACTGTACTAAATTCAGCCCTAAAGCATGATCAAAATATCTTGAGTTCACTGCTACAGTCAACCTATTACTGTTACAATGTATCATTCTAACAGATGTTTTGAATAAACAATTAAGTTTTTAGAGACATACTAAAATGCAGATATGTATTATAATACATAGAAATAGGACAGAGAGTTTATAATGAATTATGACTTTTATTCAATGCCTGCCACTCTGGAAAATGACTTGTTTGGCATTTAAAAGCCATAATGGTGTAATATTATCTGTATTTCTAAAGACTTGTTATAAAGTAGATTCTCTTGTCCTCTTCTCCCTCCCATTCACACATATGTACGCTCGCTCATGCACAGGCACACAGCCTAGGGAAAGGAATCCGTAGACATAAAAGTAGTAATAAAGATTAACTACTATGGTAATAAATTGGAAGGGGATAATGTATTTAGAAATAAATAATCCATTAAAAATCAAATTAAAAAAAGAAATAAATAACCCAAATAAAGGCATTATACATTAATTTAACTGAGCCACTGAATAAGTGAATTATTAATACAGAATACAAATGAAGTCAGTATAAAATAATTTAACTGTCATCTGAATTTTGTTATAACACATTAAAGTTCAAATGCAATGAAATCACATATAAAGTTCAGAGATAGTTTATATCTTAAAAGATGTTACAAACAAAATTATCTCTCATAAAAGATTCTAGTCAAATGTAAAAAATGGTTATTTGCCTCTTTATACAGCTATGCAGTTAATCTATAGAGTAAAAAAATCAACATTTAAATTTCATTACAGTCAATGCAATCAATAACCTCAAAATTTTTCATTTGTATTGAGATTTCAAATTTCACATTTTAAAGAACAAAGTATGACTTAATTAAGTTCAATTGCAAAAATCAGAATGACTAAAAAGAACAAGAAAAGCAAATGATACCTCCACTTAAGAAGAAATGAAATCCCCTTCCCACAATCCCACGGAAGACTTTTTAGAGGTTTTTAAATCTTTTGGGATTTGTATAGTTTATAACACATTAGCAGCTAAAGTTAAAGTGTGCTTTTTTTTTTCTCTTCTTAGTAACTCCCACAATTTCCCTGAGATAAGAGAGGAATCTACAGATTAAGAATTGCTCCTAAAAAATAAAGAATCCAAACACTGTTCACCACATTCTTCTAAGCCCCCAACATTTCCTGTCTAAAGTGCTACCGTAACCTAAACGGTCTCCCTGCTTCTTTCCTTAGCACCTCCCCCTCCTTGCCCCAACAACTCTGTGGGCTATTGTCAACAAAATGGCCAGCGTGATTCTTTGTCCAAACCACATTAGTCGTTCCCTCCAGTCTTGATCATGGCCAACAAGGCCCCGGACGACCCAGCCTTCAGCTAGCTTTCTAATCTCATCTCCTCTTATTCCTCTGTTCCTCATTCATTCAGCTCCTGCCACACTATCCTCGGTGCTATTTTCTCAAGGCTGGTGCAGGGCCTTTGTACTGGCGTTTTCTGTCAGCTTCTAAGACTTTTCTCCCATATAGCTTATCTGTTCATTTTCTTCATAACTTTGCTAGATGTTATCATTTACAGATAGTTCTTCCTTGACTTTCCCAGATAAAATATTCTCCATCACTCTCCTCCTTGCTCTGTTTCACTTTTCATTATTGCACTTGCCACCAGTCATTTTATATTTTTATTAATTTGTCACCGGCTATCTTCCTTGACTAGAATTTAACTCCATGAAAGCAGGCTTTATCTGTTTTGCTCCCTGGGGTATTATAATCTGGCACATGTTAGGTGTTCAATAAAATCTGTTAAATGAATAAATGACAAAAACATTCAGTCCCCCAAACGAAGAAAACTCTTTGGAAAGACGGATCACTTAAAAAAGGGTTTGTAGAAAAATTAATATAAAATTGAAAATGTGTTCATTTTTAAAGCATCACTCTAGATATACTCCTCTTCTAACAGAAACCTGATCTACGGGATATCTGAAGAGGATGACTATGTCTTCTTATCACAAACAATTTGGTAAATTGCTAAAAATTATGTATAAAAGATAGCCTTTCAAAGAATAAACTTGAAAAGTAAAGTGAAAGTGCTTCTAAGCTAGATATGAACCTTGGCAATCACCTGACCTAGGCTTTTGATGATTTTTTACCTCATACTTAAAACAAGCATAATAGAAGGATATAGATTTTTAGTCCCCTTTGATCTTCTGTCCAGTCTCATATCATACCTCACTACTTTCCCAAAGACAACTTATTAACCTGATGTGTAACTTTCCCAGTTGATATTTCAATATTTGTATGAGATACACAAATATCTACAAGCAAAATACACTGTTGTTCCAAGAAGCTTTTACATGTTTATATAAATGCCTTTACATTATATATATATATATATATTCTGCAACTATCTTTTTTCATTCAACATTATTTTGAGATCTACAGTTTGATGAAATGCATTCATTTTTTATAATGTCTGAAAAGTATTTCAGTGGATGAACATATCAAATTTATTCAACCATTTCACATTTACTGAAAGCCAGTTATGTACTTTCCAGTTTTTCTACAATGTTGCAATAAACATTGTACATGTCTCCTTGTGTACACATGTGAAAACCTCTCAGTTAGAAATTCAGAAGTTAATTTTCTGGGTCTCATGGATGTATCTATTCAGTTTTATTATATATTACCAAATTCTTCTCCCAAGCAGTAATATCCATTTATATTTCCATCAGCAATATATGATAATCCCTATTTTCCTATTAAATTGCACAAATAAATGCCATTTATACATGACATATAATACACATATTAAATACTTATTCTAAGGAATATAAATTTTTAAAATTTATCATTTCCCAATTTCTAGCAATACTGTGTACCTTTTCACCTGCTTACTGGCCATATAGGTTCTTTCCTCTGTAAATTGCTGGTTCATATTCTTTGCCCATTTTTAAGGGAGTTGACTATTTCTTATTAAATTGTTGTAGTTCTTTATACATTCTGGACACTAATTCTCTTTTACATATACTTAACTTTATTAATGATGCATTTTAATGACATCTTACTAAAGTTAAAATTTTTGATTTAGTCAAATTTATCAATTTTTTTCCTTTATGATTATATTTTTTATCTTAAGACATCCTACCTAAAGTTTTTTTTTAATATTTATTTATTTATTTATTTATTTATTTATTTATTTAGAGCGCTTGCTCATATGCACATATGAGCAGGGGAAGGGCAGAGAGAGAGGAAGAGAGAATCCTAAAGCAGGCTTCACACTGGCAGTGTAGAGCCTGATATGAGGCTGAATCTCACGCTCGATCTCACAAACCGCGAGATCATGAAAGAGCTGGATGCTTAACTGACTAGCCACCCAAGTGCCCCCTATCTAGTTTTAAAGACATATTTCACTCTAAAATTTTTGAAGTTAGCTTTTGAATTGTGATCTTTATTCAAATTAGAATTTATTCTTATGTATGGTATGGTATGTGTGTGTGTATAAATAAATAAATACACACACACACACACACACACACACACACACACACACACTCTTTTTGGCAAGCCAACTGTACCCTATTTTATTATGCCAAGTTTTCATGTGTGCTTGAACCTACTTGTGGCTTTTTTTCTATTTTATTATTAATCTACGTGTCTATCTCTGAGTCACCACTCTAAGTTTATTAGTGCTTTAAAAATTAGGTCTAGTTATTCCATGACCCTCCTTGACCATATTCATAACAGCCTTGATAAGTCTTGGGCCTTAAAAGACTCTAAGTGATTTTTTCGGTTTTTTCAATTCCACAAAAATCTTGCTAAGATTTATACTGAGCTGTACTGAAGTTACAGATTGAAGTGGGAGAGCTAATTCATAATTTGGATTTATTTTTGTCTGTCTTAAAAAGTTCTTATAATTTTCCCTATATCTTTTGTTAGAAAAAGTCCTGGCTAGTTTATAGATGAATTATATCGTGTACCATGAATTATAACTTTTTTTATTATGTTTTCTAATTGGCTCTTGCTAATGTACATGCTGATGTGCACAAAAATGTTAGTTCTATGCTGACCTTGTATCGAGAAACCTTCCTGAACTTATTAGCTCTAATAGTATGTAGAATCTCTTGTAGATAATTTCACTTACAATTAATGAAAATGTTTTTCTTCTTTTTCTGTCTTTATGCTTCTTTTTCTCCTCCTTTCTCTTAAATAATTACATCGGCTAAAATCTCTAGTCTAATGGTGAAGAGTGCAGTGACAGCAGACATCCTTGTTCTGTTTCCAATTCTTATTTCAAAGTTTTAATATGATATACTGTGATATTCCATTTAGGGTATATTTTATACTTTCCTACAATATTCCTAAATATTTGATGCTTATTTGATTAAAAGAAAATAACGCTTCAATTTTCTAATGTCCTGCTTCAGATAATAAGGTAACTTCCCACATACAACAATGATATACTGTGGACCACATATAAAAACAAACATTAAAGTTAAAGAGAGTGACCAAAAGCAGGTGGCGACTGGAGGGAAGGCATCCTTAAAAGAAGGGAACTGCACTGGGTAGGATATGTATTTATAAGGCTGTTGCCTGAGGCCTCTTCCCCCCCATGCAGCACTGAGCCCACAAGAATGAAGCAGAAACCTGCTGTCTTGCCAGCTGAGGAGCAGAGGACAGTATCTGGGATTGCCAGAGCTACTATAACGTGAAAGATGAAATCCCAGAAAGGAAGGTGCCACAAAATTTTTATGTAAACTATGCCCAAATGTTTGGATAACCTTCTTCTGGGAAAGACAGCAAGGCTTCCAGAAAAAAGTAACAGCTGGAAGGTGGAAAGACCTGAGCTGAGCCTTCTTGCTGCTGCCTATTATAGGAGCAATGTTGGCATTTGAATCCAGTGTACCGGGATAAAAAACAAAAACAAAACCCAAAAGACAAAACACCCACAACACTCTGAGAAAAATAACAGAATCCAAAGCCTACAACATATCACCGACAATGTCTATTACACAAGCAAAATTTACCAGAAAGAAGACAGAGGAAAAAGAGACCCATACTTAAGATAAAAAAGCAGCTCACAGAAACCAAATCCTGAATGATCTACATGTCAGAATTAGTAGGCAAGGATTTCTAAGCAAATATTACAAATATATGCAAATATTTAAAGGAAAATATGGTCATAAGAATGTATACATGGTGTGGAGGGCAGAGAATATCTCAGCTGAGAAATGGTAGTTATGGAAAAGAGCCAAATGGAAGTTCTAAAACTAAAAAAAAAGTACAATGTCTAAAATGAAAAATTCATTGGATTACCTTAAGAGATCAGATACAGCAGAAAAAGGGTCACTAAACTGGAAAATAAATCAATACATCTTACTGAATCTAAAGGAGAAAGAAAAAGATTTTCAACATAATAAACAAAGCTGCAGAGATTTGTAGTACAACACCAAGTCTAACTATGTGCAGCCAGAGAGGAGAGAGAATGGGACAGAAAAATATCTGATAAATGACCAAAATTTCCCCAAACTGGGTAAAAAACACAAACTTACATATCCAAGCTCATCAAACTACAAGCAGGATAAACACTAAGAAAACCACACATGGGATTATCATAGTCAAAGAGATGAAAACGCAAAGATAAAAAGCAAATTTTGAAGGCAGCCGGAGTACAATTAACATTAAATGTGGTAAAGAAAAAAAGTGGTATGAACGATAGCTGACTTCTATATAGCGAAGTGATTTGTAACAGAAGTACTAAAGGAATTCAAGAGACAAAGGAAAATCCTTTCAACAAATGCTGATGGAATAACTGTATGTATCTATAAACAAATAAACATAATTCATTCTACACCTAAATTTGAATTGGAACTTAAAATTAACTATAACAATTTAAACTATAAAGTGCTTAGAAGAAATCACAAATCATTATGTCCTAAAATTATACAAAGATGTCTTAGGACACAGAAGCAATAACCTTAAAAAAAAAAAAAAAAACTAAATTAGATCCCATCAAAATGAAAATCAACTTCTATTCATCAAAAGACATCAATTAAGAAAATAAGCCACCAACCAAAAACAGTATTTGCAAAACCTATACCTAACAAAAGACTTATGTTTGGAATATGTAATAAATTCCTTCAACTCAACAGTAAAGCCAATTAGTAAAAAAGCAAAAACTGGAATAGTTTACACACACAAAAAAAGGATATACAAATGTCCAATAAGCATACAAAAAGATGTTCAATATCAGTAATCATCAAGGAAATGCAAGTCAAAATCATAATGATATATTATATACTCACTAGGATGGCTAAAATCAAAAATACTGAAAACACCAAGAAGTGGCAAGAATTTGGAGAAAGTGCAACTGTCATACATTTCTGATGGAAATTTAAAAGGAAAAACCACTTTGAAAAATTTGGTAGTTAAATATAAACCTATGTTTAAATGCAACAATTCTACTCCTAGGTATTTATTTAAAAGAAATGAAACTATTCACAAAACAGTCTTTTACAATAATGTTCACAGCATCTTTAGTCATAATAGCCCCAAACTGAAAACAATCTAAATGGCAGTCAATAGAAGAATGGATAAAAATGTGGTATATTCATAGTACTTAGCAAATTAAAAAAAAAAAGACATATACACATACAAACACATAGATGAATCTAGTAGATATTATACTGAGCCAAAGACACCACCTGGGAAAGTTCACTCCGTACAATTCCATTTATATGATGTTCTAGCATTGGCAAAATCAATCTATGGTGAAAGAAAAATTAGAAAAAGTGGATGTCTTAGGATGAGGGTGGGGTTGGCTTGGAAGGAGAACGTATGAACTCTTTTTGCCCCATCTGCCCTTTACAGGAAAGAATTTTGCCCTTCAGCTGCTGGTAGTGCTTCCAGCAGAAAGATCTCTGTTGTCTGGGGGTTGTCTATGCTGAAGAAAACTTCACTCCCCAAGTCATATCTCCTTCCAGGAACAGCCCAAACCCAGAGACTGATCAACATGGGGATATAAAGGCCCAGTTCCTTACTCCACCTTGGACCAACTCTGACGGATGATTCCAGCTTCCAAATACTCCAGCACTACACTTTAATTTTCCCTCTGCCTTCTTCCATTCTTTCCATAGATGTGAATCTCAAGAGCATTCCCTAATGAAGTGATTCTTAAAATATAATTCTTGGACTACCATCACCTGGGAGTAGTTACAAATGCAAACTTGTGGGCCCCACTCTAGACCTATTGAATCAGAAAGCAGAAGCCCCAATCACCTATAAAAAGTTTCTAAGCCTTTCTGCCTCACTCTTAAATATACTCAAATAGTTACACAATTGGGGGAAATCCCTAATATGAAAATCAGAACTTTCCCGTTAAAAAGAGGGCATGAAACCCCTACTAGAAGGCTATGCAAGAAGAAAAAAATATAATCAAATCTTCACAAAGGTAAGGAACAAAAACTGGATACTATATATACATTTTAAAACACAGAAATAAAAAGCGATGTCTTAAAATCAAAATGATTGGGCTGGATATTTTCTATTTGCCAGAAAACCCTTCCAGATCCAGTTCTCATCCTTTGCAATAACCCAGGAGCCTGGCCTCATGCACTGTATCTATATGGCTCCCTTCTTTGGTTTCCAGTGAGCCAGTATCAGTCACTGGAAGGAGATAAGAGAGCAAAAGAAGAGACAGGAGGTATTTATTCCTCTTGGCTTTCTCTCTGACAGGCAATGAGTTTAGTTGTTGGGGAACTTCTGAACAAATCTTAAAACCTTTTTGAACTCATTGAGCTATAAGCATCAAAGACTTTGGTCAAAAATGAAAAATACATAAAAATTTAAATTAAGTCTTGAACTTATAAAACAAGAAATGGTATTATCTGTGGATATATTTAGAATTAACTTATAATTACTTTTTCTATTATTTTTCCTATTTAAGAAAATTTTTCAGAAACAGGAAAAATATACATAAAAATACATTCACCACTCTAATAATGAACCACTGATGCACATTTGAGCATTTTAAAAAAGGTAGATAGTATAGTTCTTCATTTTTATTTTTGAATAAAGCCATTTTATTAATTTTATCGACAAATAACTTATGTTCAAATGATAATATGTTTAACATGAATATTTTTCTATGTTTTTTGACATTTTCTAAATTGTTGATAATTTATTAGATTTCAAATGCATCAAACTTCTGGTCTCACTTTTTTTTAAAAAAATTGTTAGTTTTGTAAACATTTTAAATCGTATCAATCTGGTAATTGGTATTAGACAAAAATAACACAATATCAGTATCACAATTTTGCTGTGGTATTATAACTACTAAGGTTAGGGAACATGCTAAACATTCATCTGCCCCATCTTTCAGTTTAAGCTTTGCATGTCAAGTCAGATCAACACAATGTTACGAAGTAAAAACCTTAAACCTAGACCTATAGAGTAGGAAAAAGAAGGAAACACACCAGCAAGAAGAGCTTATACTAATTTAAGGAAGAGAGATACAGCTTGAGAAAGCATATTTTGTTTTCCCTAAATTGAATTAAAAAGTGAAGCTGGAAATAACTTCTTACCTCGTGCTGGTGGGGTTATACAAAAGAGACAGTAATTTTAGAAAGTAGATGTTAAAAAAAAAATTAGTCTAAGCCTACTTTACCTCACACTTAATAAAAATAACCATGTAATATTCTCTTTTCTTCAGACTTAAATATAATACAATAAATTAGCAGTCATGGGCCAAATATACTCCGAATATAATACTCTGTAAGTAGTAGTATGCCTGAACGAACATTTAGAGACTGCTTGCTAGAAACATTTCAGAGACTGTTTCTCCAGTTTCTACAAATTGTTTATAAACTATTTATTACAGATAAAATCATATTAAGAGACTCTCACTCATCTCTCTAACAACAGGTTTGGCCTCCATCCAAAAGTTCAATATTTCTTCTACATTTATGTAGAGTCTCCAAGTCAGAATTAAAAGTCAGTCACAGTTCCTAAATATCTGATTCAAAATTCTCGTGTTGCAGAAATTGTGATTTATGAATGCTAGATATTAGACTTCACTCATGGAAAATCTGAGGTAGGTGAGGTACAGTGTAATATACCAACTGTAAGAAGCTCTTGCATTCTAGCCTTGTCAGGACAAGTCAAACTCTCTGTTAGCTTCCTCTTCCTGTAAAATAATGAATTCTATTAAAAATATATTGACTTCAGATCCTTTTTGTAGATTATGACTCAACTCACAGTCATCAAAGTAAAACACAGTTTTGCCTTATACTTATCTATAATGAATGTGAAGAATTTTAGTTTGCTCAAATGAGAACAAACAAAATTTCACATTTAAAAAAAAAACCACAGTAATAATGGCTAATTCTATAAAGTTTGAAAGGTAAAATATTTTTAAAAAGCAACCTACCCTTAACACCATCATCCAGAAATATTTATTTATATACTTACTATGTCTTCTTAAAAATAACTGGGATCTGTTGGTGAGGACATGGAAAAATTGGAACCACTGAATACTACTGACGGGAATGTAAGACCATACAGCTGCTGCAGAAAGCAGTTTGTTACTTCCTCAAATAACACAGAATTACCACAAAGCCCAGCAAGTCTACTCCTAGGTATATACCCAAAATGAGAATGGGTATTAAAATAAAAATGTGCACATAAATATTCATAGACACATTATTCATAACAGTCAAAAGGTGGAAACAGCCCAAATGTCCATCAACAGATGAACAAACAAAATGTGGTACATCCATATAATGAAATATCATTCAGCCACAAAAAATAATGAAGTACTGATCCATACTAAAACATGGTTGAATCTTGAAAATTTTATGTTTAGAGAAGGCAAACATAAAAGGTCATGTATTGTAAGTTATAATGTATATCCAAGAGTATCTACATCCACAGACATAGAAAGGAGACTGGTGGTGGCCAGAGGTTGAGGGGACAGGAAACTGGGGAGTGACTACTTAATTAAACTCATATGGGGTTTCATTTTGAGGTGATGAAATATTTTGGAACTAGACAGAGGTGATGGTTACAAAGCCTTGTAAATATAAAAGTACTAAATGTCACTCAATTGGGCATTTTAAGTGGCTAATTTTAGATTATGTAAATTTTACCTTAATGAAAACCAAATTGTGATCATAAAACTGAGAAAAACTCACCTAGATACTACACAACCTAATCAACGAAGTACCAATGTTAATTTTTATAACCCAAAATGCTTTTTTTTTTTTTAATTTTTTTTTCAACGTTTTTATTTATTTTTGGGACAGAGAGAGACAGAGCATGCACGGGGGAGGGGCAGAGAGAGAGGGAGACACAGAATCGGAAACAGGCTCCAGGCTCCGAGCCATCAGCCCAGAGCCTGACGCGGGGCTCGAACTCACGGACCGCGAGATCGTGACCTGGCTGAAGTCGGACGCTTAACCGACTGCGCCACCCAGGCGCCCCTAAAAAAATTTTTAAATTTTCATTTATTTGTGTGTGTGTGTGTGTCCTCCCTCCCTGTTTTTATATTATTTTGTTTCCCTTCCCTTATGTTCATCTGTTTTGTCTCTTAAAGTCCTCATATGAGTGAAGTCATATGATTTTTGTCTATTTCTGACTAATTTCCCTTAGCATAATACCCTCCAGTTCCATCCACGTAGTTGCAAATGGCAAGATTTCATTCTTTTTGACTGCTGAGTAATACTCCATTGTATATATATACCACATTTTTTTTATCCATTCATCCATCGATGGACATTTGGGCTCTTTCCATATTTTGGCTATTGTTGATAGTGCTGCTATAAACATGGGGGTGCATGTGTCCCTTCAAAACAGCACACCTGTATCCCTTGGATAAATGCCTAGTGGTGCAATTGCTGGGTCGTAGGGTAATTCTATTTTTAGTTTTTTGAGAAACCTCCATACTGTTTTCCAGAGTGGCTGCACCAGCTTGCATTCCCACCAACAATGCAAAAGAGATCCTCTTTCTCTGCATCCTCACCAACATCTGTTGTTGCCTGAGTTGTTAATATTAACCATTCTGACAGGTGTAAGGTGGTATCTCATTGTGGTTTTGATTTGTAACAAAAAGCTTTAATTTTAATATAGTCAAATTTATTAGTATTTTTCTTCATGAAAAGTGCTTTTGGTGTATTGTTTTTAAAAATTCTCCATTATTACGAGGTCACAAAGAGATGTATTTTCTTTTAAATGTTTGCTTTTCACATTAGGGACGTGTTTCCCTGGATTCTGTGTATGATATACATACACATATTTTTTCATATAGATGACTAAAGGTCCCAGTGGTCCACACTTTTCCTTGTAGATGAGGCTGCAGTTTTGTTTGTGTTTCCTAAGTCTAGCACTTTTCCTGGTACACATTAGGCAATGTGTGCTCAATAAAATGAGGGACAGAGAAAGATGGGAGACAGAGGCAAAGCAGGGATAGGAGTGTGGGAAAAAGTATTCAGATTATGGTCCTTGGTGCAAACTTAGGTATCAGAACTATACAAGTCAAAGGATATTAAAAACAGACAGAGAGGGAAGGCTGTAGGAAGATGGGCTTTCCATAACTTTGGAACCCTGAAGCAAAGATACTGATCACGTAACTGGGGAACAACTCTGCTTTCTCTCTCCCAGGATGAGAATGCGGCCTTGCTGGTGCTGAGTTGGTTCAGTATCTGGAAAGCTGTGATGCTGTAGAACTATCACTTGGTTTTTGTCTTTGCAGAATTTTAATGAAAGCCTACGTTTAAAGGGCAAAGCTATATCACACATTTGCTACAGCAACTCTTACTGAACTTTTCCTGTAGGAAGGTAGTTGTATGCATGGAAGAAAACCTACAGGGATCAAAAAGCAGTTTAAAGATATGCTGCCTTCACTATTATTCAGAATAGTCATTTGGCTTCTGTATCCTTAACTAAATAATCCAGGAACATGGGGCATCTGGGTGGCTCAGTTGGTTACGCACCTGACTCTTGATCTCAGCTCAGACTTCAGGGTCATGAGTTCAAGCCTTACACTGGGCTCTACAGTGGGCATTAAGCCTACTTAAAAAAAAATCTATAAACATACAACAGGTGGGTAGACAGTCTCTTCCCCAATAATTCCTAACCTTAAGGTCAAACTGGGGCGGGGTGGGGGGGAAGGGCACAATAGAAATAAAGCGAAGAAGAATGTGACCTACAAAGACTTCTGCTTCAGTGGCCCTCAACAGAAAAATAGCTCCCTAGTTAGCAAGATTATGGTACCTAGCTCACTCGGTATAGTTGAGGAAGTACATTCCGTAAGAGTAAAAGGTGGCTTAGGCTCTTGATGGATGTATACAAAACCACCTACAAAGTATTCTTGCCAAAATATTAAATCAGGTCTAATATTGAACCATATTTATATCTAACTACCAATATATAGAAAATAGAGCAGATGAAAAACATGAGAAAAAGCAGCAGGGGGATTGAAATCAGCAAAACCCAGACTGTGGGAAACTCCAGAGAACAAATGATTCAGTTTCTTCAACAGATAAAAAAACTACAAGAAAAATTTTAAAAGATGACCTATAGATTAAGAGACATCAACCAACAGCAATATAAAGATACCAATTCAAACTATAAAGGAAAAAAAATAAGACATAAAAATATGAGTATGAACTGTATCCTTGTAGATATTAAGGAGTGACTGTTACTTTTTTTGGTGGATTGATCATATAGTTATAGTAATTTGCAGATGATATGATGTTCAGGATTTCCTTCAAAATACTCAGTGGAGAGATTTAGATATACATAATATATATACATAATATAGATATAATATTAAGTTAAAATAAATTAATTTTATTAAATATTAAATATATATACATATATATATTTAGCTATGAGATTAGTTGTAGAAGCTGAATAAGGACATGAGAGTACACTGTATTTTCTTTCTGTATACAATTGAATTTTTCAAAATAGAATGTTTAAAAAGAGGAATGCTTAACAGATTCTTTTCAAAAGAAAAGCAAATCATTAAACACAAAGCTCCTATAGCTAAGAGGGTAGTTTGATATCTAAAAATCTGATACGAATTAAAACTATGAAGGACTTAAACTCTAGAAGACTACAAACAAAACTAAGAATCACAGAATCATCTACTATACTGAACATCCACTGAGTTAATCAATGTTTATTAAACAGCTATTTAGTGATCCAGAGTATGTTACTGGTATTTGAAAAGTTTAGACTATGATTCACTTTAGTAACTCTCTATGAGGTATTTTCCTTGTTTTGTTGTTCTCCACATATAGATATCTATATGAATGCTGGTTATTCCAAATGCTGAATTTTACTATTAAAATTTGCTCTTAAAGGACTGAAAAGTCTGTGCTTTCGGGAGGCAAGATACTGAACAAATTTTGCTATTCTCTTTAGTCTCAATCTGTGTACCTGCCCATTTTTTTCCAATGTGCAGATTTTTAGGTTTATAATAAAAGTTCAAAGTAGTCAAATGATAGGAAAGTATGTGTTCATGCAATATACTTTTTACTTTTAATATTTAAAAAATGTTTAATGTTTTATTGATTTTTGAGAGAGAGAGAGAGAGAGAGAGAGAAAGAGAAGGAATGGGAGTGAGAGAGGGAGACACAGAATCCAAAGCAGACCAGGCTGTCAGCACAGAGCCCGATGCGGGGCTTGAACCCACAAACTATGAAATCATGACCTGAGCCGAAGTCGGTCACTTAACCAACTGAGCCACCCAGGCGCCCCATGCAATATACTTTTTAAAAGTTAAAAGGAACAGTTCGAATAAATTTAGTAAGAAACATCATGGTATATGTAGTGAAGAAAACATGGTTTATGAAAGAAAGAATTCCAATTCTGCTATATGCCCTTTACTTAAATGACCTCTTTTTCTCTTGAGGTACAGGATACCTCCTCCAAAGTTTTTTTGTGAAGATTAAACAAGATGATCTATATAAAAGTCATATATTGCAATAACAAGCAAGTAATAGATTCTTAATAAATGCGAAATGAAACTAAATCTCGTCTAACCCTTTCATTTACAGTAAGCTGAGAATCAAAAGAGTTTAAATGACTTGTGCTAAGTCACACATTGATTTTTTATTTGGGAACATTATCCAGTAAAAATGCTACTATTATACCAGATAATCATGGCTCTATTCTACACAGGGATTTTAATTAAGAAGAAAGAACAACTGTGTCCCAGTCCCATCATTTTGGAACTTCCTTCTCCAGAAAACATGAGGTATTGCCAGTAAGTGAGCTGAATGAAGGTTTTGGCCAGCTCCCAAGTCATACACTTTTTGCTGGGCTTCAATGCCCTCTAGTGCTGATCTGCAGAGGCAGCCTCTAGTTCCAAATACAGGCAAATTTACCTGGTCTATAGAACAGGTAATAATGCCCATAAAAATAATGAAATGAAACATGAGGCAACATTGACACCCATCTATAAGGATGAATCTATTTTCTTTGGAAGATGAAATCTTGAAGAGGTTTTACTCTTTTCAAACTTTCAAAAAGTTTTTAAACTTTTTGTTCTTATCTGAATTTGTATAATAAACATATAAAACTTTAAAAAGCAAACTAAAACACAAGGCAAGACAGAATCATGTGGATAGCCCAGTAAGGGTAATTACTCTTCTTCCTCTACTGCATAGCTTCCAAAAAAGAGTGACACGGCCATGCAGCTTAGTATTTTCTTGTGTTATGTTATAAGAAAGCTAGGTCAGAAATAAGGCAGATCTTTAAAATGAAAACCACATAGGGATAAGTGCCTTCATTTTCTTTGGATGTACCTTAGACGTCACCAATAGGTGACATGTAAGTCTTTTTAAGCTGAATGCATTAAGCCAATCTATTATTATCAGATACTTACTAGATTTCTTAACTGAGATCCCAAAACAAGGAAACCAAAGTAGGAATTGCTGTAGAGGACCACAGTTAAAATGATGGCAGACTCAGGCAATAATGCTTGATATGCAGATCAGAAAGTATACTGGGTGCCTGAAAAGCTCAGTCAGTTGAGCATCTGCCTCTTGATTGTGGCTCAGGTCATCATCTCACAGTTTATGAGTTAAAGCCCTGCACTGGGGGCTGCACTGATGGTGCAGAGCCTGCTTGGGATTCTCAATCTCCCTCTCTCTCTCTCTGACCCTCCCTCCCTCTCTCAAAAATAAATTAATAATAATAATAACAATAATAGTAAAGTAATTATTATTTAGAGTGCCTAGGTGGCTCAGTCGTTAAGCATGTGACTTTGGCTCAGGTCATGATCTCACAGTTGGGGAGTTCGAGTCCCATATCCGGTGAGCATGAGCCCTGCATTGGGTGAGCTCCAGCCCCACTTTGGGTGAACTCATGCCCCACTTCTGGTGAGGATGAACCCCACATCAGGTAAAAAACAAAAAAACAAAATAAACCGAGCCCCTGGTGAGCCCTGACTCTCTCTCTCTCTCTCTCTCTCTCTCTCTCTCTCTCTCTCTCTCTCTCTCTCTGCCCCTCGCTCACTTGCGCCCTCTCTCTCTAAAAAATAAAAAATATTAATGTCTCATATAAACTAAAACTGTAGTTGAAATGACACTTGTGTATACTGCCTTCACTCTTGAGACATAACTTACTACTCTCTTCTAGACTATATTGGGGTAATAAAGGGTTCAGTATCCCAAAATCTATTCTAAAAAATGTAGCCACCATGTTCAATGTCCTTGTCCTCTGTTTAGCCCCAAGAATCACAGGACTTTTGTCATAATGAAAGGCAAAAACCATGAAAACCAATTTGATAGTTGTTACTAAAATTCTCTCCCAAAAAGCATTTAAAGAACCAAAAGTGGTAAGCCCGATCTAAAAATGTTGTTCCCGTCTATAAAGCCAAGGGCTATCTAAGAAGATCAAAGAATATTCAATGTTCAAATGATGGTTTAATGAGAAGATACGAAGACTAACATGTTTTTAAAGTACAATAGTTATCAATGGAAATAGGTAAAATTATTTATTAATGATATAGTTAGAAACTTCTAGATTTTCCACCTTTCCCCCTGTGCCTAAACCACAATTCCATGTAGTAAGTCTGGTAGTAATCTCTTGAGATACTTCAAAGAGACTTATGAAACGAAGGATCATAAGATCTTAGGCCAAAATTTTCCAAAACAAAAACAAATACAGAATTATTTCCGGGGCTAGAAAACTTCATAAAAACCTAAATAATGAGTTTTAGTCTCTGAGACCTGTCAGTTCATGGGGAAAATGTTTCACTATCCAACAGAAATATAACACAACCCACATAAGTAATCTTATCTAGTAGTCACATTAAGTAGTACAAATGATGAAATTAATTTTAACAAAATATTAATACATCAAAAAGATCACTTCAATATATAATCAATATAAGAAATACTGAAATATTTTAGATCCTTTTTTCACACTAAGTCTTTGAAATTCAGCATGTACTTAATACTTAACATATTTTAAGATGATTTAGCCATGTTTAAGTGCTCAACAGCCACATGTAGCTAGTGACTAGTGTACTGGACAGTTTAGGTCTATGGCACAATAACTCTCATGGACTATACTTAAAAGAATATCAGAAAAGTTTGATGACACCTTCAGAGGTGAGCATGCAGAGACAAAACAGGTCATCTGTTACTTCTAATTACAGGGCTTTCTCCTTAGAAAGTATGTATAGAAATTCAAATCTCTTAGACTGCCCTCAACCATGATACATGCAGAATAATTTCTTTCTAGATTTTACTAGAACAGTATCAGTATCCCATATATATCCTCCAAAAAAAGAAGTGACTTATTTAATGACCTATTGCCCTTCACTTAAAACCAAGAATCACAATCCCAAATGACAAAGCACAGTCAGTAACAACACAGGCAGAATTTAAGTGCCAGATAAGGGAGTAAGAATATATCAGAAGCCAGCCATATACCATCCGGAACAGAGAACTTCAATGCAAGGTTAGTATATATTATTACCAATATTCTAGAGCTGCATTTCATAAGGACTGCTCCTCCTAATATGAACAGGCATCCCATGGAAAAAGTGGCCAATATTCAAGTCAATTTAGGAATTGCTGAATTAAACAATATTAAACATATTCTAGGTTTCTCCATCCCTATAATATCTGACTATTCAAGGATCTCAATATGTCAATAAGCACAGTGTCCATTTGATAGGGGTTTAAAAAAACAGCTACAGGACATAGCATTTCCCAACTAATTTAGTGAAGAAACTTTATTTTCATGGATGTTGAGGAACTAGTATTCCAAATTGGGAAATGATGATCTAAAAGCACAGTAAGATGACTCTCACAACCCCAGGAAGAATCAATTCTAGGTAGATAGTGGTAAGGGCTTTAAGAAGTATATACTGCTAAACTAGGCTTTCAGGGTCTAGTTCCAAACAATATTCTAATGGGAACTCTGAGGACTAAATTATCAGGAACACCTTTTTGATTTGATAAAGTAAAATAGGCAATGATCTGTATTATTCTATCCACAAAGCTATAATATTCTCCCCCATTCCTAATTCAAGTAATAATAGCTATGAAATACAAGATTAATTTAGTTAAAATCCTGCAAAAAAAAATATCTCATTTTGGTCTTATGCTCCTACAGATCAAAAAAGAAACTTTTATGAATCAAATGGGAGGGTCAAAAACTCATCCAATTGATTCTAAAGCTGCTACAGTTAAAACTAGATATGCTTAAAACTGTTAACAGCACAAAGTTTAAAGAAGTAATCAAGCAAACAGGATAATTAATGTACACAGAAACATCTAAAATAACCACATTGTCTAGAACCAAAAGGGATCTAAATGGGATGCCTAGGTGGCTCAGTCAGTTAAGCATCTGACTTTGGATCAAGTCATTATCTCACAAACCCATGGTTTGTGGGTTTGAGCCCCACATTGGACTCTGTGCTGACAGCTCAGAGCCTGGAGCCCGCTTTGGATTCTGTGTCTCCTTCTCTCTCTGCCCCTCCCCTTCACACTCCTCCCCCTCAAAAATAAACATTAAAAAAACTTTTTAAAATACATACAAGGGTGCCAACTAAGACAACAAAAACAAAAAGACAGTTATTTCCTCTAAGGAGGGGGATTTTAGAAGATGTCACAAGCAAAATAAAGAACACACTCCAAAAAATACTGTGATCTTTCTAAATCCTGAATCTGGATTAAACACTCCCGCCTACAGGACCAAAGAAGAGAAAACACAAAATGAAGGTAACAGTCAAGGGACAGAATTTTAATAGCCAGCAGGAGGAGACATTTAATTTTTGCCAAGTCTGGGGGGTATAAAATGGTTGTCTTGATTTGCCTTTCTCTGAAAACAAGTCTGAGCATGTTTTGGTGGGTTTTTTTGAATCATGTATCCTTTTAATAAATAAAAGGCCTGATTATGGTTTCTGCCCAAATTTCTATTTGCTTCTCTTTCTTAGTAATCTGTAAAACTTCTTTATATTTCAAATACTAATCTTCTTTCAGCTGTGTTGCAACTATCTTCTCTCAGTATGTGACTTATGTTTTCACTTTCATTAGGTTGACACATGATTAACAAAACTTTAGAATTAAATATAAATGCTCAGAAATGCTAGAGAATTCTACCAAACATTTAACAACACCAATTCTACATAATCTTTTCCAGAAAATAGAAAGGAACTTCCCAATTCATTTTATGAAGCTGATGTGCATTAAGTGTATTGGCAGTGATAGACACAAGATCAATGGAACACAACACAACACCCAGAAACAGATCCATTCAAATATGTTCTACTGACTTTTGACAAAGATGCAAAAGCAACTCAGTGGAGGACAGATTTTCAACAAATGGTGTTGAAGCAACTGAATGTCCATAGGTTAAAAAAGGATATACCACCTCATACCCATCAGAATGGATTAAAAAAACACTACAAAATAACAAGTGTTGCAAAGAATATGGAGAAACTGGAACTCTGTGCCAAAAATGCTGCAGTCACAACTAGTCTTGACATTTGATATTAAAAGTGCTTAACTTTGTCCTTCAGGAACATCTTGGCTATTATAAGCCATTACCTATCTGCAAAAAGCTTAAAATTAGATTGTGTGGGTTTTTGAAAACATTATTTTGGTTAAAATCGCATTGAATCTGTAGACTTATTTGGTAAGACACGAAAAAGTTTTTATGGTAGTGGTACATTTCTCCATTTATTTAGGTCTAAATTACTTAAAAATCTTTCAATAAGCTTTTAAAATCTTCTAAAATAAAGGCTTGCATGTTTCTATGTAGATTTATAAGAATCTTTTTGTTATTGAATGCTTTTAATTTATATATTTTATATAAAAATTTTATTGTATATACAAATGCAAATGGACTTTGCTAGACTATCTTAGTAATCATTTCAATAATTTTTATAGAGTTTTCTATATAGCTTAACCTAGGATGTCTGTTTCTTCAAATTATTTCTTTTACTCAACTTTTTAAATTTCTGAATGTGCTAAGACTGTACAATATGGATGAGAGATAATAAGCACTGATATGTTGTTTCTAACTTTTAAAAAGGTGTTTTAGATCTTTTTTACTAATTGTTATGTTTTTCTGTGGGTTCTTTGTAGACATTCTTTATCAATTAAGGAACTTCTTAATTTGCTAAGAGTTTTATCACAGCTTTTAAATGTTATTATTTTCCTACATTAATTCAGATAATCAAATAATTTGTCTTTCTCCATTTGTTAAAGTGGTAAATTGGGGCGCCTGTGTGGCGCAGTCGGTTAAGCGTCCGACTTCAGCCAGGTCACGATCTCGCGGTCCGGGAGTTCGAGCCCCGCGTCGGGCTCTGGGCTGATGGCTCAGAGCCTGGAGCCTGTTTCCGATTCTGTGTCTCCCTCTCTCTCTGCCCCTCCCCCGTTCATGCTCTGTCTCTCTCTGTCCCAAAAATAAATAAAAACGTTGAAAAAAAAAATTTAAAAAAAAAGTGGTAAATTATATGAACAGATTTTCTAATGGACTAACTTTGCACTCTGTAACACACTCAAGCTGGCTAAGGTATATTACCTTTTTTTTTTATACATTTTTGGCTTTGATTTTGCAATTTTTGTTTTGGACTTTCTGTTCCTATGTTTGAGTAGGATAGTAAAATTAAAGGCCATTTTAATATCCTATCTGGTTTGGATGCCAAGATTATACAAATCTCACAATATGAACAGAAATGTGTTTGGGTTTTTTTTAGTGTTTATTTTTGAGACAGAGAGACACAGCATGAACAGGAGAAGATCAGAGAGAGGGAGACACAGAATCTGAAGCAGGCTCCAGGCTCCGAGCTGTCAGCACGGAGCCTGACGCGTGGCTCAAACTCACAGACTGTGAGATCATGACCTGAGCCTAAGTCAGATGCTTAACCAACTGAGCCACCCAGGCGCCCTTTTTTTTTTTTTTTTTTTTAAATTAGGAATGTGTTTTAATTATTGCTGTGTAATAAATTACCCCAAAACGTACTGGTTTAAACCAACACACATTTATTATGTAACACCTTCTGTGGGTCAGGAACTTGGGAAAGGCTTCTAAAGGTTTCTATGAGGTTTCGGTCAGGATGTCAGCAGGGGTTGTAGAGTCCCCTTCCAAGATGGCCCACTCACATGATGTTGGCAGGAGGCCTCAGTGCCTCACCACATAAGTAACTCCATAGGCTTGAGTGTCCTCATGATAAGTTACTGGCTTCTCCAAGATCAAGTGAACCAAAAGAGTAAAGAAGAAGCTACAGTGCTTTTTATGAGCTATTCTCTAAAGTCCCACATTGTCATTTTTTTGTTACTGGGTCCAGCCCACACTAGAGGGGAGGGAATTAGACTTCCACCTCTTGAAGGGAAGAGTATCAAGAGTTTAAATATATTTTATAAAGACTATGGAGTATTCCCTCTTTTTCTAATTTCTAAATTTGTGTAAGATTGCAATTATCTGTTCCTTAAATACTTGGGTAGATTTCACTTATAAAACTATTGGGACTTGGTATTTTATTTGCAGGCAGTTTTTTTAAAGAACTGAATTCAACTTCCTTAGTGATTAAAGGGCAATCAGTCTTTCTATTATTGGGCCAATTTAAAGTTTTCTTGGAATTTATCCATTGCTTTCAATTTTTAAAATTTTAAAATGTGTGCAAACAAGTGGCATCAAGGTTGCTTACAAATACCCTTATTTTAATCTCTGCTGCATCATAGTTATGTCTCATTTTTCATTCCTACTATTATTTACATCTACTTTTTTCTTGCCCCATCATCATTTCTAAGTCTTGACCATTTAATAAGATTTTTTAAAGAAACCAATTTATTTTTATTTTTTAAATGTTTATTCATTTTTTGAAAGAGACAGATATAGTGCAAGTGGGGGAAGGGCAGAGAGCGAGGGAGGCAGAATCTGAAGCAGGCTCCAGGCTCTGAGCTGTCAGTGCAGAGAGGGACGCAGGGCTCAAACTCACCAACTGTGAGATCATGACCCAAGCAGAAGTCAGATGCTTAAAGGACAGCCACCCAGGTGCCACCCAGGTGCCCCCAACAAAGAAACCAATTGAGATGACGATCCTCTCGTATCTTAGTTTTTATATTCATTTTCTAGCCTTACCTTTATTACTTCTATTTTCTTTGGGTTAATTGTTGTTAACTGTTCATCTTAAATTGAAAGCTTATTAGCTCATTAATGTTCAACTTGTCTTTTTTCCTAGTGTAAACCAGGAAAGGTACAAATTTCTCTATTAAGTACCAGTTATTGGATCTATAAATTCTGATAGAAAATCTTTGCATCAAATCAGGAGACTATAGATGCTGGCGAGGATGTGGAGAAATGGGAACCCTCTTGCACTGTTGGTGGGAATGCAAACTGGTGCAGCTGCTCTGGAAAACAGTGTGAAGGTTCCTCAAAAAATTAAAACTAGATCTACCCTATGACCCAGCAATAGCACTGCTAGGAATTTACCCAAGGGATACAGGAGTACTGATGCATAGGGGCACTTGTACCCCAATGTTTATAGCAGCACTCTCAACAATAGCCAAATTATGGAAAGAACCTAAATGTCCATCAACTGATGAATGGATAAAGAAATTGTGATTTATATACACAATGGAGTACTACGTGGCAATGAGAAATAATGAAATATGGCCCTTTGTAGCAACATGGATGGAACTGGAGAGTGTGATGCTAAGTGAAATAAGCCATACAGAGAAAGACAGATACCATATGGTTTCACTCTTTCTTATGTGGATCCTGAGAAACTTAACAGAAACCCATGGGGGAGAAAAGAAGAAAAAAAAAAAATCTTTTCATTATCATCTAGTTCTCAGCATTTTCTAATTTTCACCATGATTTCTTTTTTGAAGGTGTTTTAAAAATTGCCAAATGTGTGCAAACGTGTGCAACTTTTTATTATTAAAATAGTTTTTAAAGCAAAGACAATTTGAAAGAAGGGGACAACCGTACAGGCTTTACCTGGATTGAATAATTATTTGCCAGTTTATTTCCTCTTTCTACATACACAGAAATACTTAACACATGTATTTTGCTGTAGCATATAAAAGTTGCAGACATTAAGACATTTGAACCCTAAATAGTTTGACATGCATTTCCTAAGAAGAAACAAATTCTCAATAACAATTCCATTATATCACCTAAGAAAATTAACAATTTCACAATATAGCACGCAGCCCACATTCACATTTTCCCTAATTATCACAAGAATGTCTTAAAGAGCTTTTACCTGAGAAACAGATCAAATACAAGTTCATGCACTTTGAATGTCTCTTGTAACTTTGGAGTCCAGTACAGTTGACTTGAGAATCTCACATACTCTGGGATTTGTGTGATTGCTTCCTCTTGATGTCGTAAGTGAATGCATGCACTATTCTAAAGCAAATGCTTTATCTTTTCCGCTAAGCATTTTAACTTATGAGTCAATGTCCATACAACTTGAACACCAATTAATTGCCTGAGTACACACTAACTGAATTACATGATATTAAGACTGATTTATAACTTTAATACAAATGTAATGATATGTACAATTGTTTTTTGTGTGGCAAAGTATTCAGGCACAAAAGTTAAATATCTCATATAAATGATAATAATCAATATTCTTTTACTCAACCAAATCAACCTGTCATAGTTTTCTTTCATTTTTATTATTTCTCCAGTAATAAGCCAACAACATTACATAGAAGCAACAGCATAAGAGTTTAATCCTCACAATTATTCAAATATTAAGAGATCTAATATTCCTGGTTTCTTCTGCCTTCCTCCCTTGTACAGTTATGACTGACGCTTAATCTTATCTTTCCTTATACCTTCCCTACAGAGACTGGTCCTAAGGGATCTTTCAGCAATTCACTGACCACGATTTCACATCATTAGTCTCTTCGGTTTTAAATCTACAACAGAAAAAACACAGTGTCCCCACTTTGCGAAAAGCCCATTTGGAAACCAGAGCTGGGGCAATGCACTGCCAGGCTGATTACCTGGGAGAGAAGAGAAAACAAAGTGAGCCTGGTTTATGGATATATAGCATCTGGGCCTTTAGAGGTGGGGATGACAAAGTAAAGTTATTCTTTAATGAGGAAGGAAGTAGAGACCCAACTTTAACGGCATGTACAATGAGCAACAAGAAGGCTCCAATCACTTCCATGCAAAATAAATGAAAAAAATATCAAAAAAAAAAAAAATACTAAAACTCTTCCAGATAATAATGCTGTTGTGTACTGACTGCCAATACATAATACTTCATATACATTGCTTATAAAATGAGGTACAAAGAAAATACAAATCTAGAAGAGGAATCAAAATTAAATCTAGATTTGTCTTCTTACAAGTCTATGTTGTATTTACTGATACCAGATAAAAAGAACTAACTGCACAATTAGAGAGCTAATGCACATTAAAACAGTGAGTAAACAAATGTAAATGAGTGAAGGAATTCCATTCAGATAAAAAATTATGAGCAAAATGTCACTGGGAGAAAAAGAAGTTGATAACAGACCACTTATACAATTCTGAAGCTTATTATAAAAAGCTAAAATACAGTAATTCCTCAGCTACTAACCGGCAACACTACAATATTTGCTTTATTTCTTCCTTTAGTATAATCTGTTGTGTCATGTACACTGAAGCTCCAATATGTGGCACAAATACATATTTGGGATTTTACATCTTTTTGACGAACTGGCTCTTTTATCATCATGAAATGATTCTCTTTATCACTGGTAATAACCTTTGTCTTGAAGACTTCTTTGTCTGGTATTATTAGAGCCACACCAGGTTTCTTATGATTAGTATTTGTGTACTATGTCTTTTTCCTTCCTTTTACATTTAGTCTATATCTTTATACTTAAAGTACATCTCCCGTAGACAGTATATAATGTAGTATTTGCATTTTTATCCAGTCTGAAAAATCTGACTTGTAACAGGTAGTGTTTAACACATTTACATTTAAGGTAAATATTATTATGGTAGGCTTTGTTTCATCTAGTATTTTTTAGTATTCCATTTCATTGCGTATATTGACTTTTTAGCCATACCACTCTGTTTAGTGATTGCTTTAGGGATTTGTCATATACAGTCTTAATCTTTAACAGTCTACCTTCAGTCAATACTGTATCTTTTCATCTTACAACAATGCAATTCACGCTATCTTGCTACCATACTGTTTTTTTATTTGTACATATTATAAACCTACAATACATTAACATTTTAAAATATTTATTTATTTTTGAGACAGAGAGGGCACAAGCGGGGGAAGGGCAGAGAGAGAGGGGAAGACACAGGATCTGAAGCGGGTTCCAGGCCCCAAGCTGACAGTGACCCTGATATAACCCATGAAACGGAACCCACAAACCGTGAGATCATGACCTGAGCTGAAGTCGGACGCTTAACCACCTGAGCCACCCAGGCGCCCCAATGTTAACTTTTTAAAAGGGGCACCCACCTTTTATATAGTTTTCATAAAGAAGAAACAAGAAAAAAATGTCATTTATACAAAGACCAATTCTGGCTCTCTTCAATTCCTTCATTTAGAGCTGACAGGTATGTTTCTGACTAGTATGTCTCCTTTAGCCTGAACTTTAGTATTATTTGTTGTGAAGTCTCATGGTGAAGAGTTCCCTTAGCTTTTGGTCAAATAAGAATGTATTTATTTTGCCTCCATTGCTGAGAGTTATTTTTGGTGGATTTATAATTTCAGGTTGGTAACTTCTTTTGTAACTTTAAAAAAGATAATCCATTGTCTTCTAGCCTCTATGATTTCTTATGAAAAGTATCATCATCATCATCATCATCATCATTATTATTATTCCCTTCTGCAAAATACAATGTGTCTTCCCCCCACCATCAGTCGCTTCTAAAATGTTCTCTTTAAGTTTCATTTTCAGCAATTTGACTTAATGTGTTAGTATGGTTTTGTTTACTGTGCTTGGAGTCTGCTGACCTCCACAAGTCTGTAAAATGTATTGTCCAAATTTTAGTCAAATTTGGAAATCTTTCAACTAACACAGCTTTAAACATTTCTCTGCTGCAACCTCTCTTCTCTTTCTGGAACTCCATTTACACGTAGGTCCTACCACTCAATATTAGCATGGCTCTCTGAGGCTTATTCTCCCCCACCCTGAAGTTTTCTTCTGGCAGTTTTCAATATGCCATCATACATAACCCTCAAATATTTCATTCCAGGTACTGAATTTTTCCGTTTCAGATTTTCCATTTGATTCTTATTTGGATTTCCACTTCTGTTGAGATTCTCGATCTGGGCATGGATAATGCCCATCTTATCAGAAACAATTTAAAATACCTGTCAACTAATTCTGTATCTTTCATCCCTGACTCTGTTCCAATTGTCTTTTTCTTCAAAAGAGGAGTTGCATTTTCCCACTTCTTCATATGTTTAGTAATTTCTTATATAGCTGGAAATTGTTGGTACTATGATGAGTCTCTGGAGTTCCTTCAAAGTGTGTTTTGTTCTGACATAATGTTAATCTATGGGCAGTTCAACCTGATACTTTGAGGGTTAGTTTTAGACTGTTAGGATGGGTCTAAAATAGCTCCTCCTCAGGGCGCCTGGGTGGCTCAGTGGGTTAAGTATCCAACTTTGGCTCAGGTCAAGATCTCATGGTCCATGAGTTCAAGCCCCATGTCGGGCTCTGGGCTGTCAGTTCAGAGCTCGGAGCCTGCATCAGATTCTGTCTCCCTCTCTCTCTGCCACTCCCCCACTGACATTCTGTCTCTCAAAAAATGAATAAACGTTAAAAAATTTTTTTTAAATAAAAAAAAATTAAATAAATAAATAAATAGATAGATAGATAGATAAATAAAATAGCTCCTCCTCTATGAGTAAAGTAACCTTGGTCCTAAAGTATACAACCTTCTGGGGTGTCCACTAATGCTCAAGGTGCCCAACTAGCTCCTTCCAATCTGGCTGGCCAAAATTCTGTGTGACCTCTAGAATCTTTTCTTGACTTACAGGCCCCAGTAGTTTGTTCTCTGAAATGAGACCTGCCCTGCATATGTGGAGTTCAGTATTCAGCCAAAGAATCCAAGGACCCTGTGGAGATTTCTAAAGCTCCTTCTCCAAATAGCTCCCTCCTTTCCAACACCCAGCCTCACAAATTCCAGGTGCTTCAGCAGCCACACACTCCAATCACTGTTTTCTCCACTGAACTAAATCTCTGGTCTCTCTATGAGCTCTCCTTTACTGAGCTTCAGTTTGGAAAGCCAGAGTGAGCTTACCTCTTGGGTTTTCCTTCTCTCAAGGATCACTGTCCTATGCTCTGCTATCTAATGCTAAGAAAACCTCAGTTGCTACATGTATTTTATCCAGTTTTATGGTTGATTATGGAGACAGGATAAATCCAATACTCATTACCCCATTATGGCAGGATCTGGAAGTTAAGATATATCAAAATTAATTTTTAAGTACTTTTTAAGATTATATTAACATATTAAAAAATTGATGAATATAAAAATGAAAAAAAAACAAAACAACCCAAGACCACATCCAGCAAAGAATTTCTGCTAAATTCTGCTGTGTTTTCTTCTAACTACATTCATACATTTGTACATACCCATGTGTGTAAGATCTTTTTTAAATTAGGGTGAGACTAGTTTATTTTTCCTTTTTCATTTAACACTGCATGGTGGGCATTTTCCCAAGTCCTTATACATTAACTGAAAACAGAATCTTTTATGGCTATATAAAAATCTTGATAGTAATTTATAATTAATAATAAGCATTCTCTTACTGTTGAACATTTAGGTCACACCATTATAAATGAAGGCTTTGTCTTCCAATATCCACATGACTCACTCTATAATTCAGGTCTTTATTCAAATACTACCTTGGTGAGGGTTCCATGACAAACCTATTTAAAACTGTAATCCTCTCCCGGACATACAACTCGGTCTTTTTCCTGCTTTGCTTTTCTTTGGAGAATTTACCACTATGTCACATAGCATATATATTTTTAATTTTATGCTAATTATGTCTCCCTCCACTACAATGCGAGCTTTATGAAAGCAGACCTTTTTGATTAATTTGTTTACTGCCAGACTACTTGCCTAATATTAAGCACTTAATATTAGGTGAATAAACGAATGATTATAATGAATGAATACTGAGAGAGACACCATACAATATGATTTAAGAGAGGCCAAAACAAACAAAAAAATTACTTATAGGAAAAAAAGAAAGAAACATATGTTTCATACAGATGGTGGAAAGAAGTTATTTTGTTTTTTAAGTTTTCTATTTTTAATACCCTTTGCTTTTATGATATAGAATATAAATGTTCTTTTTTAAAAAGATGGTGCATTAAGATTATATATCAAACAAGAAGAAATGTATATGGATAGAAATGGACTAAAACATCTTTCTGACTCGTGATTCAAACTGTGACAAATCATTATTTAAAACCAACACAAGACTATAAATATTTGCTAACATAGCACTGTGGGAGATACAAAGATGAGTAAGACATGGCTGCTACCCATCAGGGGCTCCACATCAACTGGGAAAGACATACACAGTAGAAAAAACAGTACGTGCAAACTATGATAAGTGCTGTACTGAAAGTACAAGGTAAAATGGGTTGACAAGACACTGGAAGGAATATAATAAACTGGGGTGACCTAATCATGGTCTTGAAACTTGTCTTCAAATATGCAAAGGGAAGAAGTAAGCATTACTGCTAAAAGGTAAGCCAAAGCCAAGGGGAAAAGATAGACGACTATACCTCAGACCTTTAAGAGAACATTATATCCTCTAAAACACCTATCAGGCAAGGGGTGCAAGGCAAGGATACCCTTCAGGGATGGGCAAAAACCCTAAACGTGTGATACAGCTGGACCTAATACAGATAAGACGTGGCGGGTCATGTAGTGAAATGGAACAAGTTCGAGGCATTCACATCATAATTTTTGTAAAATTTTATAAAAAGCCCTGTGCTAGTCCATGGATGTCAGAGAAAGGAGGGCAGAGAAGATAAGCTGGAAAGTCAAGCTGGAAACGAATTAGGAAGTGTTAAACTTAATCTGTATGCAATTTTACAAGAAATATTTTTAAAAGTAAATTGTTTATTTCAGAAAAAATATAAAATTATTTTGAAAATTATCCATATCATCAATCCCAACATTACTGAAAGACAAGATTTTGGTGTGTTTTTATTCTATTTTCTTTTTCTAAAATTACAGTTGTGTGTGCAGGTGCATGCAGTGTGTATGTTTGCCTGTATGAAACTGTGTGACTATACCGTAATTTTTGTCTCCCACTCATGTTCTATCAAAAGTATTTATGTAATGACATACTCTCTTTAAAAATTTTTGATGGCAGTGTAACCATAAAAATTTTATTCTGTTCTGATTGGTCTTTTAATTTGGACTTAAAGGTATAGGTAAGAAAGTTAATACCTAAAGGTGTTTTTGTTTTTCATTTTAAGTAGTAAAATCTCGTTTGTATTGAGATGTTTTCTACTACTTCTAAGAGAAAAAAATCTTCCCCTCTGACAAAAGTTCATTTCTATCTTGTTCTAGTTTTTTTTTTTTTTTAATCATCTCACCTTTTTTTCACTGAACCATTTATTCATCTGTAATTGTTCTCATAACTTGCTGTTGAGGCTCTAAATTTATTACCCCCTCATTCAAACAGCTAAGCAAATGCACTATTACCATCTCTTCAATAATCCTCCTGCTGGTTTTGTGATGACCCTTGTATCATATGTTTGCATTAAAATTAAAATCGATTGATTATAGTTTTAAGTTTTAAAAAAGAACATGAATGACAGTAGCAAACAAGATTTCATTATTTAAGATTACTGAATGTAACAGTATTGTATTTGGAATTCAAGGGATGAGCAACCATACAAAACAGCCAAAATACACTAGTCCAAAATATAAAGTTTTGTTTTGTTTTTCAATCTGCCACAATCACTCCAAAGCCCATTCATCTCTTTAAGTCATCACAAAGATTAAACACGTGTAACATGAGCTACATAATCAAGCAGCAAATACACTGTAGCACTGGCATCCTCTAAAACTGACTTTTCTAGCTGGGTTGTGAGTATAGTCCCTAACAGCTCACTGTCTTCATCCAGGAAAGCAGTTTTCTGAGCAACATCTAAGTTTTTCACACTGGGCTGCCAATGCCGGAATACACATTCCAAGTTACTTTTAAAAAGTGAATTTAAACAACGCTGGAGAACTTATTCTATTATTCAAATAAAGTAAGACAAAAGCTGTACTTCTTTCCAAACAGGGTGAAACTTTAGTGAATTCACAACATTTTACAACTCACTTCAGGAGTTAGGAATCCTAAAGTGTCCTTTTAGCATCATTCCTCCCCATCTTCAACAGGTTGGAATTGTATCTGGAGACCAAAGCAACCAAGTAATCAGCCTAGCACAACCGTTTCCTTCTGTTAAACTTGCCTGTTGACTCACACCTTCCCTACGGTACATTATTAAATGATTTTACATAATCTTTTTCATAGCAAAGGCTCATTATATCTTTTCTTAAACAACCTCGTTAGGCTTTCAAACAACCTGATAAAGAAATATAAACCTGTCAACTTCTCAGATTCTAAATGTAAGAAAAGCAGACATAAAGTTTTAACAAATTACCTAGGTAAATTTTTTTCTTTTATACTGAGGACAGGAAGACAGTGAAAAAAAAAGGTAAAAGGTGGAAAGGATAAGAACAAGAGCAAACAACAACAAAAAAGAGATGGAGAAAAAATTCAGAGAGACAAACTAGGAGATTCTGAATTATCTGCTATAAACATCTTGTATTCTATTAACATGAGTGCTGTAAGGAAATACTTCTCTTCACAATTTACTGGAAGTTAGTTGTGTCTTGCGTTAGACTGGATGACCCACACTTAATACAAGTTTAAAGATGTACATGTAATAGACCAATGCAGAGAGTGGTCTAGAGTAATGACTAGAAGGAGAGGTGAGAAAGTGATGATTAACTATAAAGATTAGGACAAGTGTAGGCATCCAACATAGTTATCCAGAGAGAAGTCACCTAGGGAAGTACAGAAAGCAAGGAATAGCTTTAGGGTCACTAACAGATGTTATATGCCAGCTTCAGAGGCAGAACTGGAGAAAAGAGACAAAAGGTGATAAAGGAACTGAGAAAGAAAACCTGGACTTAAATGGGCTAGAGGCAAAGATGGAACAAGAAAGTAATTCAGAGAGAAAACTATTAATAAGTGCTTTGTTAAGATGTGCCACTTAACACAACAAAAGTGTGACTCTGATGTAATGCGCCCACTAGTATTCAAGCGTATACCCAAAGTTTTCCTTATCATGATGATATATATATGACATATGTAATGTAACATATAGTTTTGCATATACCGTATGTCCCTCCAGAGAGGAAGAACGTAAAAACAAAGCTGCAGCCCCAAAGAAAAGTGACATCTAACACAGGGATTGGAGTAGAAGTGGGAAACCACCAGCCAAAGAACAAAAGAGAACTTTCTTTCTGTCTGGAAGTTCTTCATATCTGTTTAATGTAGGAGAAACATTTTAGAGATCTGTGTTTTGTTGTTTAAAAACTTTAAAAATCCCCTAGGAGCAAGAAATAAAATACTCTCCAAGAAAACAAAAGTGATCATAAAGATTTTTTTAAAGAACTGAGATAGACATAAAAAAAATACAAGTAGTTAATCTTGAATTCTCTGGAAATATATTGCCTTCAAGAAAGAAATCACATCACCCAAAATTAAGCCTTAAGGATCACAGCTACGTGAATAGGTTGTCAATACGCCAGACTTCTTCATACTTTGTTTTCAACAAGAAGTCAGGCTATACTAATGTGATATGTCATAATTTCCAGAGGTTAAAAAAGTGTGGCAGCAATACCACAAAGCTGTTTTTCTCCTCCCCTATATCACCAGTGAAAAACTGTAAAGAATTTTAACGAGTCTCTAGTAAGCATACTGAACACTTCTTTTCAATAAAGAAGCACACAACATATACCAGTAAAACCCATCATACAAGGAGAAAAGGTGAATTTCAGAAAAATGCTTTATGCTTAAAGCTAAAAACAAAACAAAACAAAACAAAAACCCCAACAACTTGAGATTATACATACTGATTTAAATTCTGATATAATTTCTCTTTGGTAATGCTGTCTACATTAATAAATTATACATTCAAAAAGGTCATCTATAAACAAAAATTTACAATAAGCTATCCTTTTATACTGCTGGAAATGGTGTATAAAGATTTTTACTTGTAAAAACACTGAAGTTTGCTATTTTTATTTATAACTTCTACTATACTTAGTAACTTATAACTAAAACACACGAGGGGGTGGACAGTGTGACATGGGAGGAAGAATAGCACGAAAATCTGCACCAGACTTCCAAATGACATCTAAAAGAAGTTTGGTAGTTATGGAGTTTGCTCATGCATCCACTCATCCTGTACTAGGGAAATAATCTCTAAACGAGAGAGCTATAATTCCTGTCTTTGTGGTGTTGATATTCCAACAGAGGAGACTATAAAATTATACAATTATTTTATTAGAATTGGAATGTGTGGTAACAAGAATTAGAACCCAGTAGGAGAGTGATTTAAGGACCTCACTATGTTAAAGATTCAGGAAAGACTCCTTCCTTTTGTACTTGAGTGGAGCTCTGACGGTTATGTAGAAATTTACTTAAGGTGGGGAAGACTGGTGGTTAGGGTTCCGAGAGTATGGATTAGGCAAAAGGACAGCAAGTGAGGGAATGCAGGAAAACAAAACTAATTAGAGATCCCAGAATGGCATTCTAGTCTATTAAAAATAGTACCTAAATGCAATCATTTAAACAAGAGTTTAAGACTTCAAAAATAGTAACATACCAAACTCCACTGCAAAAGGAAACCATCAGTAATAGTAATAAGGCTACTGGACTGTTATAATGATAATCATTTGTAAGTTCTTTAAAACAGTATCTCTACTGTTAATACATAGTTTCATTTTAGTTATTTAAGATAACTGAGTTATATGTAAAATGTTCTATAGTCTAATTCTCACCTTTTACTAATTTAGTTAGGTCATTTATTCTAAATTCCTGATGCCTCATTATATTCAATAGATACATTATGAACATTTAGTCTCTCTGATGGCACATTTAAAAAATTTTAGTAACAGTACCTATGATACTGTACTTAATATGGAAGCATGTCCTTATAATAAAAAAACCTAATATATAGCATAATTTTTTGTTATTATCACAGCTCTACTTAAAGAAAATGGTAACAGTTACATTTATAATTACAAAAGTACTCTTTAAAATCGTTTGGAAAACAGAAGTATAAAGAAAATGAAATCATTCACAGCTAACTCCAACACCCTGAGACCACCACTTACTAATACTTTTAAATAATTTTAAATATTTTTAGTAATTTTTAAATAATACTTCATCTTTTACACACCTACACATACGTGCACACACACCCCTAGTGTAAAATGTCAGTAACCCAGCCTTTGCCCCTCTATAGTTTCTTCTCCACACAGCAGCCCAGGGAGCCTAAAACACCAGTAAGGTCATGTCACACCTCTGCTCAGAGACTTCCAATGGCTCCCACCTCACCCAGAAGAAGCACCTAAGTTTTAGTGCTTACTAGACCTGCAAGGCCCTACACAAATCTACCCCTCTTTTACTTACGACCTCATTGCTACACTCCAGCATACTCTCACCACTCTCGCCACTTGGCCTCCTTGCCACAGCTTTCTCACCTTCACGTTTGCTATTGCCTCTGCCTGGATAACTCTTCCCTCAAATATCATCACGGTTTTCCTCTGTCACAATACACGTAATACAGTTAAGAATAAAAAGTAATCACAGTAACATATGGTGTTTTAAAGTGAAAAAGTTCTTTGAATTTACTGTGGTTAAAGAGTAACAGCCAACATATATCAAGTTCTTACCATGTGCCAGATTCTATACTAAAGTGTTTTATATGACTTATCTCATTTAATCTTCACCACTCTGTCTGTACAAGGTAAGCACTATTACTATTTCCACTTTACTGATAAAGGAAACAACTTCTAAAAGTTATGGGGACCTGAGTAGCAAACCCAGGCAACTAATTTCAGGATGCATTATGACACATCACTAAAGTGAGCTTCCTCTTTGTGATTCTCATTATTTCTTGCTTTAAAACTTTTAAATATGTTTTTCTTTAAATGAAAGTTTTTATGCTGGACAGAGAAATTTTCTAACCATCTTAAAGAAAATTAATTTAGTAAAGTAGTATCTCACTGGTTCGAAATACATTACAGAAAAAAGCAACAGCTCACATGTTATGCTCTATAATTATAAATATAAAAAGTTGAAATGTCAGAAAATAATGTGTGCCATAGGAAGACTCAAGTATTTGACCAGCTATGATGAAGCTTAAGGTAATACTGAAACCATTTTTTTTTTTTTAGCAGTAAGCCTCTATACAGAAGAAAGCTCTTTAGCATGTCTAAAGTAATATAAAGATTGGTCCACAAAGGATAAAGACAAGGAAAGACCATAAAGAAAAAGCACAGAGCAATTACAACTTCATTTTTGAGTTTCTACAAATCAATGTTCTACTGTTAAGTCCATCAACATGTAAAACAAAAATACTATCTTGAATGCTCCTACTGCCTTCAAGCCTTCAGAAATGATTAGATAAATACCTTTCCATTTCTAATCAATTCAGTCAATATAGTTCACTTTTCAACTGCTTTAAAAAAAATCAAAACATCCTAAAATTAAATCATTGCAATTACTACACAACTTTGAAAGTACACTAAAAACCACTAAATTGTATGCTAATGCAGGTAAATTTAGTGGCATATAAATTATCTCATTACAACAGTTTAGGGGCACATGGGTGGCTCAGTCAGTTAAACATCCGACTTCATCTCAGGTCATGATCTCACAGTTCATGAGCCTGCTTTGGATTCTGCATCTCCCTCTCTCTCTCTACTCTCTACTCTTTCTCTGCTCACACTCTGTCTCTCAAACAATAAGCAAACAAACATTTAAAAAATCAGAATGTACATAAAATATGTTCACTAAATTACTCATAAAATTAATTCTAAACAGGAAATTAAATATACACAAAACTGTACACAAAATGGCCATTTTGGAAGATGTGGAGAAAATGGAATCCTTAGGCATTGTTGGTGGGAATGCAAACTGGTGCAGCCACTGTGGAAAACAGTTATGGAGGTTCCTCAAAAAGCTAAAAATAAAACTACCCTACACTCCACCAATCACACTATTTATCCAAAGAATATAAAAACACTAAATCAAAGAGATGCATGCATCCCTATGTTTACAGCAGTATTATCTACAATAGCCATGATATGGAAGCAGCCCAAGAGTCTACCGACTAATGAATAGGTAAAGATGTGTATATATACAATGGAATATTATTCAGCCATAAAAAAGAATGAAATCTTGCCATTTGCAATGACATGGACAGAGCTAGAGAGTATAACACTTATTAGTGAAATAAGTCAGAGAAAGACAAATGTCCTATGATTTCATTCATATATGGAATTTAAGAAACAAATGAGCAAAGGTTAAAAAAGAGAAAGAGAGAGACAAACCAAGAAACTGACTCTTGAGAACAAACTGATGGTTACCAGGGGGGAGGTGGGTGAGGGGATGGGTTAAACAGGTGGCGGGGAGTAAGGAGCGCACTTGTGATGAGAACTGGGTGATGTATGGAATTGTTCAACCACGTATTTTACATCTGAAACTATTATACCGTATGTTAACGAGCTAGAATTAAAATAAAAACGTTAAACAAAAACATGGCCATTTTCCCTTTAGATCTTTATAATTTAAGTACCTTATCATTTACATGTAACTTTTAGGTTCTCAAATTTAGTGTTACAACATATTGGTGAAGCATGTTACAAGTAATTGGTTACTAAATAACAAAGTACCAAAGTCAGTGAAAGGTATACTTGTAAACAACATAAGGTTGTCTTTTTTTCCCTCCAACTTTTAGAAACCTTTTATTTTCCATCAACCTTATTTCTTTGTAGAAGAGCAGCTTAAGACCACTCAGTAGTTGTTCATACACATTCAGTGGCCTGAGCAGCGGAAGCTGCAGCCCTGTCTTCCGTGGTGGGCAAGTGCTCCAGTCTTCAGTAGGGAACTGCTAACGGAGCACAGAGGGCACCTGCACACCTTTAGACCAGTCTGCGACTTCAGGTTGAGTAGCAGTGAACTCAGGAGCTGGAGCAGTCCATTCACCCTGAAATTCCTCCTTTGTCATAACATTTTCAGCAGTGGCCTGCTCTTCCTTTTCAATCTCTTCAGGATCTCTGTAGAAGAAGAAATCAGTCATGACCTCCCATGGGTGTTCACGGGAAATGGTGCCATGCACACACAGAAATTCTGGGGCCAGCGTCCACCACCCCAGACACAGTGAGTGGGTTCCCTTCTTGTTGCAAGGGATGGCAATATCCATGTAGCAAAGAGGAGAGTCTGTGTCACACAGAGCAATGGTAGGCAGGTTAACATAAGACGTTTCACTCAGAGGCTGGTGGTCAACCCTGGAATCAGTAACCACCAGAAGTCTTGGTTGCAGAAGGATGCCTGGATCTGGCTAGTGAAGGTTCCAGGAGTGAAGTGTCCAGCAATAGAATTGGCTCCAGGGGTGGCAGCAAACTTCAGCACAGCTAACTGGCCAGTATTCCTGGATGACAGAGCACTGACATCAGTGGGGTTTTCAAAGGCAACAATGGCAGGAGTGCCTAGAGAAGCTTCTCCCAAGTTCTCTTGAGATTTATGATATAGATGTCATCATTTTTCCTTTTGGAAAGTCAAGGTTGGTGCCACTTAAGTGGGTACCTGCTACAAGGAATTTCAATTTGTAAGTCAAGGTTGGAATTTGGAAGTTCAATCTGGAAGTCAAGGTTGGGGCAACTTAAGTGGGTTCCTGCTACAAGGAATTTCAGGGCATCTTCCTCCTTCATTTGTAGACTATCAAGGGCTCTGGACATCATGGAAGCTTTTTTTAAAGTTATGAGGGGAACCCAGAACACTGGTTGGACCCCTCTCTGGGCAGCACAGAAAGGCAGTTGTTTTGGTTTTTTAATCTACTGTAACAGTCTCTTTTAATTGGTGTATTCTGAACATGCACAGTTGAAGTGATTATTGATACAGTTGGATTAATATGTACCATATTTTAATGATTTACTATTCATTGCTCTTTTTCTTTGTTTTTTATTTTTTTGTCTTCTCTATTTCTGACTTCTCTGGTTTTATGTGAACACCTTATATGATTCTATTTTCTTTACTCTTTTGGCATATCAATTACATTTCCTTTCAAAATCTTTTTAGTGGTTTGCAATATACTTTTATGACTAATCCAAGTACACTTTGAAAACACTATACCACTTTAGTTACTACAAGTACTTTCTAAAACTATTCCCAATTCCTCTCTCCTGTTCCTTATGACATTGTTGTCATTCATTTATTCATAAGGTATAATCACCAAATACATTATTTTGAACAAACTATTATCTGTTAGATCGATTAAATGTAAGAAAAATGAAAGCTTCTATCTTCATTTATTCCTTTTCACTCCTTTATGTAGATCTAAATCTTTGACCTATATCATTTTCTCTTCCTTTGAAGAACTTGAACTTGTAACATCCCTTGCAAAGCAGGTCTACTAGTTACATATTCCCTCAATTTTGGTTTGTCTGAAAAAGATCTTATTTCTCCTTTACTTCTGAAGGATACAAACACAGAATTCACCAGATACAAAGTTGGTGGTTTTCTTCTTTTAACTCTAAATATTTTACTCTCTCCTTGCTTGCTTGATTTCTGAAGAAAAGTCTGATAAAATTCTTATCCTTGTTCCTCTATAAGTAAGGTGGTTATTTCTCTCTGGCTTCTTTCAAGATTTTATCTTTGTCTTTAATTTTCTGCAGACTGAATGCAATGTACCTAGGGATAGATTTTTGTTGTTTATTCTGCTTGGTATCTCGGAGCTTCCTGGATCTGTAGTTTAGGGTCTTTAATTTTTGGAAAATTCTCACCCATTATACTTCAAACACTTCTGGTTTCTTTCTCTCTTCTCCTTCTGATATCCCAATTGTGCTTATGATACACCTTTTGTAATTGTCCCACAGTTCTTGGATACTCTGTTCCATCTTTTTCACTTCTTTTCTCGGTGCATTTTGGTTGTGGGAATTTCTATCGATGTATCTTCATGTTCACTGATTCTTTCCTCAGTTATGGCCAGTCTACTATATAGGCCCAATGAAGGCATTCTTCATTTGTTACAGTGTTTTTGATTTCTGGCATTTCCTTTGGATTATTTCTTAGACTTCCATCTTTGTGCTCACATTACTTATCCATTCTTGCATGATGTCTACTTTTTCCATTAGAGCACTTAGCATATTAATCATAATTTTAAATCCATAGGATAATAATCCCCAAATCTGTGTCATATCTGAAACTGGTTTACCTCTTCGGATTGTGGGTTGTTTTTGTTTGTTTTTGTTTCTTTTTTGTTTTTATGTTTGTGTTTATTTTTGCCTTTGAGCATGCCTTGTAATCTTTTCTTGAAAGCCAGATACACTGTTGGGTAAAAGCAACTCTAGTCAACAGGCCTTTAGAGTAAAGTTTTGTATTTATCTACTAGGATTTGGGCTGTTTAACTGTTTGCTGTAGGTGTGGTGTCTAAAGCTAAAATTTTTTCTAATGTCCTTGCTTTTGTCTCCCATGTCCTCTTTGGGAATCCCTAAAGACTCTTTAAAAAAGGTGTGAGGCTTACTCTTGTTTTAGATGCAATCCTGTTATTATACAGGAGCCCTACTGACATGGTGGTAAAGCTGGAGAGAGGCATTCTATTGTCCTACAATTAGGTCTCAGTATTTTAGTGAGCCTATGTTGGATACTTCCCTTTCCCCGGGTCAAGAAAGCTTTGGTAAAGCCCCTGTTAGTTAGGCTCTAGTAAAATATTTTCCCTTGAAACAGGCCTGTTAAAAATAATAGAGAGCTCTGGGTATATTTCAAAATGACTACTTTTCTCTTCCTCCTTCCGTGACCCTTCCTTTAAACTCCCCACCCACTGAAGCTCTCCCTCACTATGCAAGCAGTAAAAGACTTTTCTCTGATCCTCACAGGGAGAACCTGGTAGGTCTCCTGGAAAGTGTGGGGATACCAGTCTAACACTGGGCCTCCTCTGTTTTCAACACTCAAGCTAGGCCACCCAGAGCCTCTAGCATTTAATCCATCAGTTAAGTTTAAAGTGTTCCTACCTATAGTGGCTTCAGTTGTGGGGCTTCTACTCCTGGGCTGCTGCCACCCATCAGCTTTGATTCTCTATCTGCCAGTCTTCAGTTTTGCAGGCAGCAGTTTGCCCTGAATTTGCCTCAATTCTCTGACGCATCTAAGAAGAGCTGCTGATTCTGTTTGTTCAGCTTTTTTTCTTCTTGTGATGACAGAAGTGAGGACTTCCAGCTCTTTATGTGTCATACCAAAAACGTTAAGTCAATATACTTTATTATCATAAGAGCTAAGGTAGGACTATCTCTAGAATATAACTCTTACTTATTTGCATTTTAATATGCTTTACACATAATCCTGGGTTTACCTAAGAGAGAATTATAAGACAATAATAAGCAGGTGACTATCATCCATTGTTTGTCAATAAAAGAGAGTGAAGACTGAGAACCACTATTGCAGTTTGGGATACAGAGGTCCACAAACTGCTGCCCAAGGGCCAAATCCTGCCAGCAATGGAACAAATCTAGCCATTCATTCATTTATATACTTGCATATGTATTGTCTGTAGCTACTTTCCTGATAACAATGCAGAGTAAAGTAGTTGCAACAGAAACCCTATGTCCTACAAAGCCAAAAATATTTACCATCTGGCCCTTCAAAGTAAGAGCTTGCTGGCCCTGGGTTATACATGTGATCTCTGGTATTTTGTCTGTCTGTCTGTCTTTTCATTGTTGACCAGGCAGAGTGCAATGATGACCATGCACTATCTATTTTTAATGTTTATTCATGGAGTCATCCATCAATTCATCTAATATACAATTGCTGAGATTAAAGAATCAGTTTAGTGGAATTTTTTGGCAACACAGTGTAAATAATATTATAACAATTACACTCAAATACTATGAAAAATTAAAGGAGTTATTAACTCTACTTGGGGTACTCAAAGTTTGAAAGATTAAAATTTTGCCACAGAGGACTCTGGCTTACTACTGTTTATTAGAAGATATATCCTCTAAGCAAGTGATTCTCAAACTTCTGTATTAGAATCATCTGAAGGGCTAATAAAACAAAAGTTGCTGGTTACACCCCCAGAGTTTCTATTCCCGTAAATCTGAGGGAGCAGCCCCAAAATTTACATTTCTAACATGTTCCAAGGTGATACTAGTATGATGCTAATATAAAGAATGGTTGCTCTAACAAACCAAGTAGCCTCATATAAATACAATATTAAAGCTAAAAGTGTACCTTATTTTTTAAATGTTTATTTATTTTTGAGAGAGAGAGAGAGGGAGAGAGAGAGAGAGAGAGACAGAGAGTGATCAGGGGAGGGGCAGAGAGAGAGGGAGACACAGAATCCAAAGCAGGCTCCAGGCTGTGAGTTGTCAGCACAGAGCCGAACATGGGGCTCGAACCCATGAACTGCAAGATCATGACCTAAGCCAAAGTTGGGAAGCCTAATGACTGAGTGAGCCAGTTGCCTCTGAAAGGGTCTTTCAAAGATAAACTAGTTGTTGTACCTCTCTGAAATAAAGAGTATCAGACTAAAAAAAAAACCAAAAAGTCATTGACGTTAGATAAATAGAAAGGTCCAATAGACTGTAACCTGTTTTATAAATGTGAAACACTTTGGGCCCTCAGAATTGCTCTATTTTGGTTATTCCCTCGTTACTTCCCCAATAAATCCATCTTCCTCAGTTATTTGCCCTAACTCATAGGGTTCATTTGCCGTCTTCAGGCTGTGGCCATGACTCAACAAGTTACCCTAGCTTTGGGTCTTGGCTCCAGAAGTAAGTGGGTTAAATCCTCCACCAGAACCCAACTTTGAAGAAGCTATCTCCAGGTTAATGTTAAGGGGTTCTTCAAAATTCCAACTTCACCTGTTAGGAACGAGGCTGGAACACGTAGCTGATTAGCCCACAAAACCCTAACTAAAATACTACTGTATACTCATAAAAGATTACTAAACTATGTAGTAGTCATTTGCTCAGTATTTTAAAATTTTTTTTAAAGTTTATTTATTGAGAGAGAGAAAGAGAGCAGGAAAATGAGTGGGAAAGGGGCAGAGGGGGAGAGGATCCCAAGCAGGCTCTGTGCTGTCAGCGGAGTAATTCCACAAACCATGAGATCGTGACCTGAGCCAAAATCAAGAGTCAGATGCTTAACCAACTGAGCCACCTAGTCGCCCCTGCTCAGTATTTGTAAAATGAAGGACACAATGGCTCTTACTTGGGAGGTATATTATTTTTTAATTTAGATATATACTCAAAAATATTTGATTAGTAGTACTGAAACACTAAATAAAAGATTACTTCAGTTTCACCAATGCAAATTAAAAAAAAAAATCTATTGCTGTAAGTCCTCAATTCTGTAAAATGCAGCTTGAGTTTAATAACTTATTTGAGCAGAAAATTACCACATCAAATGTGTAAAATACAGAAACATTAATATGTAGAAAAACATCAAGTGCCTCTAAGAATGTAGTAGACAAAAATAGTATTCACTAGTACCTACTGTTCAATGAGAAATAGATGCAAAAAGTGTTGCCCCTAGCTTCAAAGAACTTGCTGTTGATTAAACATCACAGGACAAAAATTAAAGTGATTACATGCTTCATTGTACAAACATCAATATACAGTGTGAGGTTAAGAAAAGGTCAACATGGACTAGAGTAGCTAAAGAATGTTTTATTGTATGATGATTTGAGCTAGTATGATGATTTGAGCTATGACTTTAAAAATGGTTAAAATGTGATTAAGTAGGATTTGGATACAGGCAAGTAGAGATTCCAGAAAAGATATAAAGCAGGAATAAAAGGAGGACCACAAAATATAAGGCAGACACTGAAGTGCTAGCCGGACCGAAGTTCAACGCCGATGAACAGAAAGAAATCAGGCTGGACTGACTGCATGGGGCCAGATTATACAGGCCTTTGAACCTGACAGCAATTTTTGGTATGATATGGTGGGCAACATGAAATTATTATAGGTTATTAGAAGGAGACTACATGGAAAAGGATATTTTTGAAGACTTATTTTGGCAGCAATATATAGCATAGTTCAGAGAGGGGAAAGGCCAGAGGCAGAGGCAACTATGGTGCCATTGTAACAATCCAGGAATGAGATGGTAAAGCACTGGACTGTGGTCCTGGCAGTGGAAATCTAGGGAGTAGAAGATAGGGAGAAATGTTAAGTGACCCTGTGAACTTGGCAATCTTAAAATACTGGGCATAACGATAAGAGAGAAAAATATGAAACCAATATTACTAGCCTGACAGAATGAAGAACAGGTGGCATCTACTACCCAAAGAGGTAAAATAGTTAGAAATGAAAGCAAACTGAGGTAGCAAACACTATGGCACAGAAGATTACTGTGAAAATGCCAAGTTTACAAAGACAGTGGTAGCTAGCTACCTGTACTCTAGCAAATGAATCAGTAGATGTGATTAGAGTTGTCTGATCAGTCCATCTATTTGTGACTTTATCAAACAAGTGAACAGAGAAAAAAATGGATGGTTGAGAAATAAGTGCCTGGATAGTCACCATTAAAGGGCATCTAGAGGAAAGAAGCAGGAAAACTAAAATGTTAGTCAGAAGTAAGGTCCATGAAAACAAAGATCTTGCATCTTTGTCCATGGAATCCCCAATGCCTGGCAGAGTAGCTGACACAAAGGCAGCTCTCAAAAAGGAATGAATGATAATTCCCAAACTACAAAGGAATCATATTAAAAACTAGAGCTGAAGACACGATAAAAGATAAAGACTGAAAACAAAGGCCACTGAGTTGGCAAGAAGAACAGGAAGCCAGACTGCAAGAGTCAAAAAGGACAAGAGCAGAGAGAAGATCTAGTGGAGTGAGGGTGGTGAGCTGATGGACAGATGGCAACCAAAGGGAAGAGCAGCAGGGTAGACAAAAAGCATTATTTTACTTGTTTGGGTATTTTTCTAAATCAAAAATTATACTTGCTCATTCAAGAAATTTTCAAGAATATATAAAGGCGGGGGGGAAGCATACATTTGTTCCACCATCTAAGTGCAAAGCAATTAACAGTTTTAAAATGTATGTTCACTTATTCCTCCAAATATATAAGTGGGCTTACAAATCAAACAACAGGATTATAAATAAGGGACTGAAGGGGAGAGAAAGGAGTAAGGAAAATAGTAAAACCAGGGATGAGACTAGCTAGCAATGGTTACCACGTTTCTTAAATCTTTTCTTAGTGGTAAAAAAAACCTGCATTTTTCTGCTTTATTTTTTATTATTGAGTAAGGATTTTTGCACTGTTAACTGTTTATATTATTATTCTTATAAAATGAGTATTTGCATTCTTCATTCACTTACCTAATGACTTTTTTTCTTAGACTATGAATGAGCTCTTTAGGTCACTGAAAGATCAACTCTTTGTTTTACTGCAAAAACTTTTCTCCAAGGTTGTTTGCTGCTGCTTTAAGGAAGTCATAAGCATGTATAAAGTCACAGGAAAAGCAGCCTGTGGAAAAGAACAGTGTGATGATGCTGACAGAAAGGGTACGTATTAGAACAAACTCCCTAAATATATGAAAGGGATGAATCCAAAGGGGAAAACAAATTTCATCTGATAATGGAAAAGTACACAGATACAGATGCTAAGACACAGGATCCAAAATATGAGCTAAGTGAGGTATACAGAGGATCCCACATATAGTTGTATTCTGATCCTCTTCACGAAGTGGCCATTATTCAAAGAGAGTCAACTCAGGGTACTAACAGAGCAGTTCCTGGTCCTCTGCCCCAGTTCTCAACACGCCCATCCTTTCCTTCTCTATTATTACTTTATTTTTTTCTTCTACCTTTGCACATTAAAATTTAGATGAGAGAACTGTGATTGGTGGAAACCCCACTCCCCAGGTAAGCAAATTTTGACCTAAGCTATCTTCCCCTAATTATTCTCATTACTGGTAAGGTTTACTGCCATCAACAACTGTGACTCTAATTCCTGCTAGTGGGATATTAAGTTGTATTTGGATCAATAGTCCATCCTTTGATTTTTAAGGTCACCATCAGATGGTTATGGTCACCATCCTGAATTTTGCCAATAAGAGTATTATATCTTACTGAATCCCTCTGAATCTCTCTATTTTTTAATTTAATTGATTATAGCACGCCATCGCTGCATTTAACAAAATCTTACTTTTGTTAAATTCAATTAATGACACATGCAACTACCACAAAGGGGTGAATGTTTTAAATGAGGAGTAGTGTCTTGTTACTTTTTAATCCTCCTGACTATATATAATATACATTAAAATAAAGGTATACTGTATTCAGTTTTCCTTAACCACCTGATTCTGTAAATTCAAGACTAGTTTTTGACCTTCTCACTTCTCTGAAAACTTGTATGTACAGAATTCGGCCAAACACTGGTTGTTAATATCTCCTGCTTCAGAAAAAGGAATCATGTATTTAATAATATCACAGTAACATTTTAGATCATAGACTGCTTACATACATATACAATTAACAGATCTAATAACTGCAATCAAATTAGTGAAGTGATTCACTTAAATTAACTGAAGCATCTTGTTCAAATAGATTTCCCAGATTCCCAGAAGCACCAACTTTACTTCAAGCAAGAGGTCAATGAAGTGACACTCTTATCCAATTAAATTTTTAAAATTCCATATATACTGCAAAAACAATGGTAAGTACTTGGCTACCCCATATAAATAAAATATTTTACTGTCATAAATTATTTATTTTGCAGTGACTGCTTTGTTTTAGGTATATTCAGTCTCTGAATTCCTATGAACCTTACGTACTAGAAAATGAGAATGTTTCATTTAAATTCAGTAAAAATTCACTACACTGGGATCATCTCAGGTAAGCCCAGTCTAAATCACTGAAAAAAGTTAATTCACACAACTGAGATCATTGTTCCCCGAGAGTTGAGAAAAATTTCATGGAAACAATAGACATGAATCGAATCTTAAAGTTAGTAGACCCTTGTATCAGAAGATAAAAGAAAGGTTTTTAAAGTAGCAGGTAAAGAGACCAGCACAGGCATACAAAGAGAAACATGATAATAAAAGCAAAGAAAAAGGGTTAGTGCAAACTGCAGTCACCACTTAACAGAGTAATCCCCTGTTCTCATCTTGTAGCTACTTGACAGTACAAGGTGATCAAAGTAGGAAAGCCACAGAAAAATAAAAAGAATACAAGTACAGAAAGAAAAACACAAACCCAAGTGCTCTCGATGCTTGGTTTGTAGCTTAAAATGAGGCCTCATAAATTCCAACACCACAGCCCTAGAGACTCATACCCTCCCCCTCCAAGATAACCAATAGTTCACATTGATCCCCATGCTCTTGGTAGGTATCAGTAATCAATCAGATTTAGCATGTAAATTCAAATCAATTTGTTAATCCTGTGTTGGAATTAGTGTAAAGTAAAGGTATCCTTTGCTATCTGAACCCTTGCTATCCAAGCTCAGACTATGAATGGGTTCAGGTAAAAAAAAAAAAAAAAAAAAAAAAAAAAAAAATTTTTTTTTTTTTTTTTAAGACAAAGCTATTTGGAAGAGATGGTATTTCACACCATATGGACTCTTGCCTTCCAAAATTCCAAGACATAACAGATTGGAATCTGTCACTCTGACCTCTCGCTCTATGAATTCAGAAACCAGAGACTCAAATAGCAAGGAATATCTTCATGTTTTCAGTTTGTTTTAAGATATGAGGAATATAAAACCTCACCTCCCACACAACTTTTCATAATATATAGAGAAGCTATTGTAATAGATGTCTGAAAATGGTATTATGCATAATTAACCAAACCTCGTTGTCTTCTATTTCCTCTTATAAATAGGAGGTATTAGAGTCCACTATCAGAAAAAAGTAAATGTCTCAAGAAAGAAAAATTAAATATTTTAAAGTTTTTATTCACATGGGTTAAGGTTAAGTGTTAACTCTCTTATTAATCTCATAGCCAGCGCACAGTGCATTAAGGCCTCAGAGCTTATTGTTCCTTATTTATTAACTTGCCCAGGACAGGAAGATCCTTCCTCCTTTTGGTCGATGCTGCTCATCTTTAACCTCAAGTCTTAGAATCCTCAATAAAGCAGAAGAGAAAGCAAGTAAATACACACAGGCTGGTGGAAAAAGAGGCGCTGGTTTAGTTTGGGCAGAGATATGGAGTAACCATCTTACTGTCTTGTTCTTTACACTTATAAAGAACACTATCACAATAACACATTAAAAAGTCTACCCTAGGGGTGCCTGGGTGGCTCAGGTGGTTGAACCTCTGATTCTTGATCTCGGCTCAGGTCATGATCTTAAGCTTTTTAAGATCGAGTCCTGTATCGGGCCCTGCACTGAGAGCGTGAAGCCTGCTTGGGATTCTCTCTCTCCCTCTCTCTCTGCCCCTGCCCCACTTGCACTGTCTCTCTCTCAAAATAAATAAATAAACATAAAAAAGTCTATGTTAGGTAAAGAGAAGTAGTGACGCTCCACCCTATACTAAATAATTCTGAAAACACACCTTTTTATTTACATAACCAAATTTATAATATAACATCCACTACTGCCTTAAAATGTTACACTATTACTACAGGAAAAAGTTCCTATGTGAGGTGCTTTTAAGTACTGAGCACTTCTTTATAATTATAAGCAAAACAAAATGAGCACACAAATAATCCCGACAGTGCAATCTCTCAATTAGTAAACTCCCCAACAACAGGGATTACTGCATAGACTTACATATTTCTGCACAATCAACAACGGCTCTTAGAATACTTTAAATGTAATACATGCTCAATAAATATTTGCAGACAGAATCTCACATAACAGAACTCTTGCATAAGGTAACAAAAAGTGAATAACACCTTCAGATAGTCCTGGGCTAACACCCAAGAAACACTGACAAATCCTAACAATTCGTCCATTGAAAATGTTCTGTTGATTGCCTATGACTAGTTAATTCTGTTAGTCTTTCACTGTGCTTATGGTATGTTTTATTATTCCTGTCAATATTAATTTAGTAACACAGTCATAGAAAGTTAAGCTAAAGGAACTTGCAAGGTCATCTAGTATAAACCTTTCATTTTACAGACAAGGAAATGAAGGTCTACTTTTCTCACAATCAACACTTTGGCACTTGTCACCTCTTTCCCTGGTTCCCTAACTAAATAAAAGAGACATTTTATTGCACTTTTTTGCTTAGGTTAACATTACAAGTGAAGGCACATTCCTCAAATGCCAGTCTCTAGCATAGTATGTTGTATATAGCAGGTACTCAGTCAGGTGAGTACTTACACACTGTTCTTGCTCAGTGTTCAAATTTCAGTAAATGACAATGCTCATTTTAATTATTTTCATTTGTACAATTTTTGTGTGCAATTGTTTTTCTAATATAAAAAGTGATCTGACACAAGTTTTTACTCAAAGCATTATCATTCATAACATAAAATACTTGTCTTTTCTACCACAGTGAAGCTCATTTTCCCCAATAATACCAAAACTAATAGTGAGACAGAAACCAAATCAGTTTTGCACATAACATTCAAGACACATCCCCGTAGGGAGATCGAATTGGTAAATTATACACACACACACATCCATTACCTAAGAGCTAAACATTAGGCCAGGGGCTTGAAACTGCTTTACTTGCCTTCTGGTCAATAGGGAAAACAATTTTATCAGTTTCAAATCACAGAGAACAAGGAACTGCCTTCTTTCTGAAGTCACAAACTGTTGGGATGCAACCATCACAGCTAGTCTCAATACAGGACAAGCCCCATGTTCAACCAACTATTCAAAACTATATGAAAGCCAGGTAATGTACTAGTCAGTCTCTAATTTTAAAGCAAAATGAAGATCAGGGACTTAAGGTTACAGTAAACTCTAAAGTTATAAGCTTTATAGTAAATGTTTCCCACTGCAGTTGAACGAACAATAACTATTCTCAGAGCTCATAAATGCCCTGACCCAGAACCAAGGACAAAATGGAACTGCTGAGTTCTAGTACATGGGACAGACATCAGGTCTAATACGGCTTTACCATGTAAACCTTGTGGATCATCATACTTTGCTCTCTGTAACTAATATATAAAAAAGTAAAACAAAACTGTCTAATTTGGGTTTAAATTGAATTTAGAAAACATCCAAAAGGTCCACATACATAATTTCACTTTGATTATAATTTTAAGTCTAAAATGCATGAGATTCAGAAGTCTGTATGACTTACCCAACTGAATAAAGACAAGAAACTCTGGCACCAACACTGCTTCCAAGGTCTGATAATTAATGAGAGGAATCCTATCTTTCCTGTCATTTATCTGTTTCCAAGAAGTAGGTAGGACAATGACACATCTTAAGGACTGTTTAACAAATGGTTTGTAAGGTCTTACAAATAAATAAATAAAGGGTTTTATAAACAGGCTTATAAACAACTGATAACTAATTCTTTCAAAAATCTCTGAATTTGTTTCTTGAGTAAATACAGTATTAGAACATTCTCTACAGTAAAACATCAGGATTTCTTTCAAATTTCTAGATAAAGGTTTGCTGTTTATGTTACAGCCAAATTGAAAATGTTAATCACTCACACCCATGTAGGTATAATTATTCTCATAACTAATCACAAACAGGCAGAAGAGATATCAAATGTAATTTTTTTCTATCCTATTTTTTTCACAAGAATTTTATTCTATCAGGGTTTCAAGTAAAACTGCTTTAAAATGGAAACTAAAGCAGTGTGTGTGTGTGGGGGGGGGGGGGTATTTTTAACTAAACACAAATTCTCTTTTTTTCTTCTTTAAAGTACGAAGATATTGGGAGACAAGAGGAATGAAAAACTTGCTTTGGTTTTTTTTGTTTTGTTTTGTTTTTGTTTTTTTTTCGGTAACCAAACAGGGGTGCAATGTTAAGTTCAAGCAGTTTGCAGTGAGGTTAGCAGTGGCTGTTTTAGGTTGCCAGAACAGATTTTTATTTAGGAAAAAAACACAGGTTACTAGTTTCATTTTTTTAATGCAAAGTTTATATTAGAATCCTATTATTCAGAAAATAACATTTTCACAGCATATTCAGTATTAATACACATCTCTGTAAATACCTCTCCTCTCAAAGTAGTAAGTGATTTGGACCTTTGTCTAGGGAGTGGGAATGAGGAAGGTCAAGAAGTGCCAGCTTATAAACTTGGACTTAAGTGGATGATACTCTTAAATATATCAACAAATATTACAACACTATCAAGTTGGCAGTATCTTCATTTTCTAGAACTACCTTATTAACATTTTTTTAGAATTTTATTTCCAATTCTTATGAAATAATTTCTGATCTCATCAGGTACCATGATTTCAACTTTGAACACTTAACCTTTTTTTTCAAAGTCTCATTTAATGCTTAAAATTACAATGGACATACTTTCATCAAACAGCATTTTAGTTTAACAGAATAATTATGAAGTGAAATAATAAATAACTCATTGTCCAACTAAGGGCCTGCCTCACATATTATATGTATATTTGTTGAATAGGAAGACAAGTACGGACTTGTTTGTGATCTGCAAGTTCAATAATTTAGAAACTGTGATCAACCTAAATGCAAAACCCATTTGATAATTTTAAAATGCCACATTTTGGCTTAATAAAATTTTAAATTCTCATTAGTAATGATACCAAAGGTTGATGTAGAAAGTAGTACAAAACTGACCTCTCAGAGCATTATCAAGTTATAAAGTAACTGATAAAAAGATATTATTCCCTCAAAAAATGAGAAATGAGATACTTAAAGAATTGCAATCTTATCTATTAAAAATTATTTTAATTTAGCACACTAGTTCTTAGAGGAGATGGTGGTGAAAAGGCTTTCACTTTTTGTAGTGTCTTTATTTTAGATAGTCACTTGATGAATAATACAAATCCAGCCTTGTGGGTCAGGGGATATGAGACTATATATTAGCTATCTCCACTAATGCTGTTTATGACCCACTATTGTTGTTTGTTCCAAAGTTCTAAACGTAATCATTTTTGCAAAGAGGATTTCTACGCTTGAAAATTAAACACTAGTAAGTGTGCCATTACAATTTTAAAATAAAAATATAAAATTGTATACTCAGGGATGAAGGTGTTTGTTGCCCATTATTTTTTCTGAGCAAGTAGCAAAAAAATGAAGTGCACTCTACTTTAGGATAAGTTTTTCTCACATTACAGTCAGCGCAGTTAAGTTGTAATGAATGTGTAAATACAAATTATCAATGAAAGGATAATTAAATCACATGATTTACCAAAAAGAGTACTATCATTATTATTCAGTCAGTTGGCTATATAACTTCTATTTTAAAAATATAAAGTGGAGTTTCCTTTCCCCTACTGTTCTCATAATAAATTAAAATACATTACTAATTCAACTTTTAAAATGTGCCTTTCGTAAAAGATTTTAGTTCTTTAATTTAGATGCCCCTTACCTTAAATGTAAAAACCAAGGGGCAAATACAATTCAATGATGATTTCAGAGACACTAAGTTACATTAAGTTAATAGGGGTTAAAACCCACTACTTTCTGGCAGGAGATTAACCATCTCTCCCTTTAAAGTTTTCAAAAGGGGGTGAGGGTATCCCTTAAGGAATAAAGGCTTCTCTCTATGTCTGTCTCTCTGTCTCTGTCTCTGTCTCTGTCTGTCTCTGTCTCTCTCTCTCTCTCTCACACACACACACACACACACACACACACACACACACGACAATCTTACTTCTCTGACCTATTCAAGCTGCCAAAACATGACTATCATCAAAGCCAAAAAATTCTACCTTAAAATATTTAAACTTCATTTTAAAATTAAAACTGAAAGCAAGATACTCAGCTGCCAACTACTGTGTAGTAAGAAACTATTAAAGCCTGCACTGACCTACTTCATATCAGCATCATGACAACATGGATGTATGCCAAGAAATAATAAAAATTACCATATAACAAACCTTAATTTTGTATTTAAAAATTGTGACTGTTTTTAAAATGCATAAATATTGTACTACAATGTGTTATGATGCATTTATTTTTAAATTGCAATAAAATGAAGGAGTTTTAATATTTTAGTCATATTCAATGATGGACATGTGGTATTTCATTTTTAAAATCAGAGCTTGTTTTACACCACATTCTATTTTAAAACGTCTATTAAAAGCAATCTCTTAGACCAAAGTCCAAATATTGCTTTCCACTTTTAAAACAGTACTACATTTTTAAAAAATGTCAGTTAATGAAGAATCCTACAAAAATAATGCAAGTTCATGTTCAAAGAATATTTACAATGGCTCTAACAGAGGATAGACTTAACTCAATGTATTTAATTATTAAGATTGCCACCAGTCCGTCAGAGTTTAACCTAATGCTGAAATATTGTAAATTCTCATACAAGCAAGCACAGAAATAGCAAAGGATATCTCACCTATGGTTTTTTTTTTTTAAAAAGAAAAAGGCACGAAATGGCAAGACATTTTAAAATAAAACATCTTTTTAAATTAAAAAATCACTCTACAGTGTAAACTGCCACCTTAAAATATCATATACTAAAAAAGCCCTTTCTTCACAATCATGCAAATAAACTCCCTGGAAAGGAAATTTAATCTCAGAATAAAGAAGGCAAAAACATCCAGAAATAGCAGCTAAACCAACCGAAAGGAAGAGCCACATTAGGTTTTGTGCTGCATATTAATATTCTTACGCACAATGTCTGTTTGGTGAAAATTCACAATACACTTCTTCCTCTCTGTATGACTGCAAAAAGGAGTAAACACATTTCACATTCCTGAGTCCCAAATTCATGCCACGATCATGCAACATGACTTAATTTCGTCCCATATTCCTCTTACACATAAATGAACACCACAAATAACTTGTTTATCTACACTCACAATTGAGGGGGTAAAAGCATTTGGGGGGGGGGGCTATGGAGACCAGAGGTGATGCGAAGTCCCCACACCTCCAGAGGTCCTATAAAAATGAACCCGACTCTGGATACCCACATTCAATGAATGCTTCAGCCTCTTCCTCCGCCCGCCGCCCCCCACCCCGTTTGCAGCAGAAATGTGCCTGGGCTTTTTTACCCCGGCGATGGAGGATCCTCTTACCAGATGGAGTTCTTGATCTTGTGTTGCAGCGCGCTGGCCTCTGTCCCTGGCAGCCCAGGCACAAGGGCTGGCAGAGCCACCCCCGAGTTGGGGGCGCTGGGGGGAAGCTGCTGATGGGCATCAGGCTGCTGTGGTGGCGGCTGTTGTTGTTCCTCTGCCATCGCTGCTGGAGGGGTGGGAGGGAGGGAGGGAAGATGGGGGCTCGGGGAAGGGTGAGGGAAGAGACGGGGAGGGGAGGACGAAGGGGGAGAGGAGGAGGAGGGGGGAGGGGAAGAGGAGGAGGAGGAGGAAGGAAGCTGAATAAGCTAGGCCTTTACCCCAGGGCTCGAGTGAGTCGCTTTCGCCTGCCGCCTGGGGGACATCACCGGGGAGACCGAGCGGCTCCTCACGGCAGGGACGCTTCACCGCGGGAGAGGCATGGCGGCGCCCCTCAGCCCCCCGCCGCCGCCGCCTCCTCCCGTCAGCGGCCGGGGCTGAGGGGGATGAGAAGGGGACGTCTGAAGACGAGGTGGGGGGGGGGGGCAAGTCTCCCCCAAATCCGAGAACGATTGCTCAGGGACTCCGCGGCCCGGCCTTCCTTTCTTGCCCCGGGGGCTTTCTACTCCGGGGGCCCACGCTGCTGCAGCCCCAGGCTCGGCTCCACGCCACTCCCCACGCCGCCGCCGCCGCCGCTCGCTCCCGGCCCCGCCGCCACAGCGGCCGCCGCTGCCCAGCCAGCCCAGGAGGCAGCCTAGTGCGCGCAGCCGCACTGCGGCCCGGCGCAGACGGCTAAACACCTACCGCTCCGCCGGGGGAGGGGGGGGGGGCGTGGACCAGCGTGTGCGGGTTACGGGCGCGGGCGCGGGCGCAGGGGACCGGGAGGGGGGCGCACGGGTGCGCAGGGCAGGCGCGGGCCAGCTCGGCCCGGAACGCGCGCCGCCCGGGCAGAGGAGGGGACTGGCCAAGCTGGTGGAGGAGAGCAGGAAAACGTGGGGGAGGTGCTGGCGAGAGAAAGAGAACTTGCGTGAGGACGAGGAGGAGGAGAAACCAAATATAATATTTGGCGTGGAAATGGGATTCTGTTTTTTTTTTCCCCTTGCATCTTCAAATCAAGAAAAGTGAAATTAATCAACATTATTCCCTCTGCCCTCGACGAGTGATTATTGCTTCTCCCTGGGTAAGCGAAGAGAATTGAAGCAGGTAAGAAGATAAGCTGACTTTTCCAAAGCCCCCAAAGAAGAACACCCGTTGGAATTAACCACCCTTTAGGTAATTCAGTCTTGAACGGAAATCGCAAGTCAGGAGCTGGGTTGAGTGCTTCTCAGTCGGGCATTCAAAGCCCTCCAAATCTGGCCCCACTTTAGTTATCCAATCATAGCTGCCTCCATCCCCCTGCAAGAACTCCCGGCTCCAATCAGTGAAGTCTCCATGCCATTCTCAACGCGCAGCAGATTCATTCTTCCTTCGTGCCTTTGCTCATGCTGTTCCCCTCACCTCCCCACCCCACCCCCTTTCCAGGAATGCCCTCCCTCCCTCCTCTATACCACTCTCAAGCCAACCCAGGCTCTAAGGCACAGCTCAAGTCGCGGCTTGTCAGGGTCCCTGGCAGCCAAGGCCCCTGCCTGCCTCTGAAAGAAACACATGCAATTCTGGCAACATGGAGGCTCAGGCTTCAGACATAAGCTCCTTCCTTTGGAGCCAGTTGAACCCCTGGACACACACTCTGTGCCCTTCTTCCCATTCACACTTAAGAGACAGTTTTGTCTACCAAGAATAAGACCCTGCTAGAAACAAGCAAGTCCCCTTTAAGAGCAGAAGAATTGGCTTTTCTAGGTGGGGCTCATCAGGCAGGCCTAAACTGCCTGGCTGTAGAAGACAACCGCCAAGGCCTCTGGCACCAGATGGAACAGCTGCTCAGCTCACACTGACCTTTCTCTGGGCCTGTGGGTGTTGTGAGCTCTCAGCTTTAACTTTTCTAACAGTTTCTATCAGGTTTCTACCTATCAGGTTCTCTGGCCACTTTCCTGCTGTGCTTGGACTTTGGGCCATGAGGCTCTGCCACCACTTAGAGTCCTGGGTGAGCAATCTGATTGGCTTGGGCTTCCTGGCTTTGGAGTGTTTTGTGCCCTGCCTTGCCCTGGAACTCTCTTGCTTTTGCACCGCTGTGCCCTCAGGCCTGGCTCCCAGATTCACCCTGAATGCTTGTAGATGGTCAGGGGTGGTGGAGTAGGAGGAACACCTGTGTACAAAACACTGCTCCTCCATGAGGATTTCAGGCTGCTTGGTTTCCTTTGCAGCTTGATACTCTTTGCACTGATTGTTTCATATAAATTGGTCCCCTTTCCTGTAACCTAAGGTCACTATTAGCTTAGCCACTTTAGGAAAATATAGGTTGTTTATGAATTCATTTTGCGTATGCACCTTTGTGTCCTCTACAGACAGTATTTTTCTGTACCAAACTGATAGACATGGCGTGCACTAGATAGAAGCTTTAGATAGAAGCTTTGAAAAAGAATAACAATTAGCTAATGTTTGCTGAGCACTTTCAGCCTGCCAGACCTAGCATTTTCCATACATTATCATAGTTATTCCTTCCCAAACTATATATAATATAGGTATTCTCCTATAAATTCTCCTATTAAACAAATGAAACAGAAGCTTGGAGGGATTAAATAGCATTCTTAAAGTAATCCAATTACTAAATGAAGGAGCCGGGAGTTTGATCCTGGAAGTCTAATTGCACAATCTGCAACCCATGCTGAACATGAGATAATACTAAAAAATCTTGAGTGTATATATAAATTCTATGTCCATAGGGAAGATGGAGAAAGCAGAGAGAAGAAAGAAAGAAAGAAAGAAAGAAAGAAAGAAAGAAAGAAAGAAAGAAAGAAAGAAAGAAAGAAAGAAAGAAAGAAAGAAAAGCATTGGGGAAAGTTGCCTAGTCCTCCAGATTCTAATTTTTTTACCTCGCTAAGAAAGTATGATGGCTTCACATTGCCACACCCTGGGAGGGAGAGATACTAGGGAGTGAGGGATTTCATTCAAGAAAGATAATGTGTCTGAGACCTGCCAAAGGCCCTTAAGAAAAGGAAGCTGAGAAACTAGACTTTTTTTTTTAAGTACGCCAGTGGGTGTCACACAGGCTGGCTTCCCGAGTGCAACTTTTTAGAGTTTTTTTATCGGTTCCATGAAAGAGCTATGTCACCCCAGCAGCCACTAGAGGGCTCAGCAGAGCTGCAACCCTGAGCTGCCCTGGGGTGATGATGGAAGGGCGGTGCTTTAGCTTGAGTGGGCATTGTTGAGCCTTTGGGGCCTTCAAGAACCAACAGGCGGTTGGAGGAGACATCTGTGACTCTTAGGTTCAACCAGCAATGAGTGGCAAATTGTATCAGATTGAAGAGACCTAACTGCTAGAATGAGACATTTTTGCAGGAAGGAAAGGATCTGTCTCCCACTGTTCCTTTAACATTTGGGAGTAGAGTGTGTTCTATTGCAGTTTTCAGAGAGGGCTATAACTAAAATCATGCCATTAGAAACCTAAAAGAGAGCTGACCAAGTTACCCAAAATCTTGGATAGGGACTCGAGCCAAACCTAGACACTGAATAAAGGTAGCAGTGTAGCCAAGTACTTCTGAAATTGTATGTGTACCCCTGTGGTGATGAAACCCTATACTAAGGTCCCTGAATCACCCAGAATCAGTGTGGCTCATTTTCCTAGACCTTCATTTTGACTCAGTGAGAAGTAATGGAAAACAGTATAGTAAACATGAATTTTTAAGATAACATTAGATTTTGAGCTTATATTTCCCAATCCTGAGGAGTATAAGTCTATTCTTTTTGTGAAAGTGTACTCCAGTGGAAAATTTTGAGAAACACTGATGTAGTGGGGAAGAAAGACTCTGGTCTTGGAGTTAGAAGACCTGGGAATTCAAATCCTCTGTTTCCATCTCTATAAAAATGAAACTAGTGACCTACGTCACAGAATTGTTATGAGGAACAACATGTAAGGTGACATCTAAACCACGAAAGTGGTATATGGGTATAAAGAATCTCTACAAGGTGGATTGTGAGCACCTGAAAGGTAGTGACTATGTTTTATGTATCCTGGTAGTCCTGGGACACAATTCCTTTTACTCCTAGGTGTTTAGCAAATATTTGTTGAATGCAGTATTTACTTAACCTTAAATTTCTTATCCCAATGCATTATACCATCTTGCTCTCTTATGTTTGTAAACCTTGTCTCTTCTATGAAACTGTAAACTTTTTATACTATCCAGACTATACAGCATATACAATTATCATATATCTATCATGCTTGATATATAATATTGGGCCAAAAAAATACACATATATACATACTTATATAAAAACCTGGTCCGAACTGGACATAGTTTACATTCTTTAGGACAGAAAGACATATTAACATATATTAAGTATACAAGATGATGAGTTATAAAATAGAATCATGTCAACTCATGTTACAGAGACATAGTGGAGGGACGTATTGGTCCTGTTTGGGGTAAAAGAGCTGTCTGGAGAAGGTCTCTTGGCTAGCATTTGAATTGGGTCTCATTGGGTGAATAGAAGAAGTTCAATAGGCAGAGCACTGAAGGAAGAGGATTTTAGCGTAAGCACTGGTGTGAAGCCATGAAAGGGCACATAGGATGAGTGAATAATGCATCGGTCAGTGTTAGCTTGGTGTTCAGATCCTTAATTGACTGTATAGGGGAGGGAAAGGAAAGAGAGGGAGACACAAGCCCATTTTACAAGGTGTTACTCTGGGTTATTAGTTATAATTGTTCTGACAAAAGATGAACCCTAAAATAGGTTTCATCAATAGTAAACATTGGTTATGTACTCAAAGTGTACATTTCACTTCTACAAATTATGGTGGTTTACAATAATGAAAAAGATAAGGTTCTACCCTATTCTTTTATTCCCCCTTGAAAGTAACAAAGTGGGGGGGCACCTGGGTGGCTCAGTCAATTAAGCGACCCACTTCTGCTCAGGTCATGATCTAGCTATTCCGAAGTTCAAGCCCTGCCTCAGGCTCTGTGCTGACAGCCCAGAGCCTGGAGCCTGTTTCAGATCCTAGGTCTCCCTCTCGCTCTCTGCCCCTCCCCCACTCACACTCTGTCTCTCTGTCTCTCAAAAATAATAAAATAAACATTAAAAAAATGTTTAAAAAATAACAAAGTAGGGGCACCTGGGTGGCTCAGTTGGTTGAGTATCCGACTCGGTTTTGGCTCAGGTCATGATCTTATGGTTTGTGGGATTGAGCCCCACCTGAGGCTCTTCACGGACATCATGAAGTCTGCTTGGGATTCTCTCTTTCCCTTTCTATCTGCCTATACCCACTCAAGCATGCATGCGTGCTCTCTCTCTCAAAACAAAAACAACAAAGTATTCCCTCATCCTTTTTCCTTTGATCATTACTTCCTCTGCCTCCTCCATTGCAAACTTTTCCTTCTAGGAGTTGAAAGTAGAATATGTAATCACCTACACATTATTATTTATGGGAACAATGAAGGAAGGCTTTCCACCTCCAAAAACTCTTTCTCCATATCAGAAAGTGATGATTAATGTATGGGGGATAAGCTGTTGCCTTTAGAAATGTATATACATTTCTATCTAATGTATCTTTCTGATACATTAAATTCCAATGCTGTAATGTAATTGAGTTTTCAGTCTTAATAGCATTAGAGGGAAGGAGTTGGGTAGGCGAGTGGGGAGGAGGACAATAAAGAAAAAGCAAGATTATAGAAGAGGGAGATCAGAGGGTTAAAAACCAAGTGCATGTTGGCAAATATGGATAAATTTTCTTTATGCCATACTTAGTATGATGTGAAAATTTGAATTCTCCTATTAGAGCACAAATACTCCATTATGGTATTAAAACAATGGTTTGTGAAAATAAAGTAGCCTAACTATTCAAATACTGGGCAAGGCATTAGGATGTTAACACTGTCACAACCTGGCTCTGTGACCCTATCTATACAAGACATTCTTTCAGGTTATCTCTAGGGATTAATGGGATAAAGTTCTCAAAATATACTTGGTTTTTCAAGTGAAAGGTATTATAAAAATAAATGCCAAGCACTGCTTTGACTCCACTTAGAAAATTTACACTGTTGTTACCATATACATGTTTGTGTTGTGACCTGCAATTCTCTTTATATTAAAGAAGGTTCAAGTTAATATCATCTGCTTGAATTTTAAAAGAAGTGTTTACTTTTACTTGGGGCTAGAAATGTCCCAAGTTGAAATTTGATATCTTGGAAATTCAGGCTAGCAGCAGCTGTGAACAGAAGCAGGTAAAGGAAAAGCACATTTAACTAATCCTAAAAGTGACAATGAAAAGACACTGGAGCCAATCCTGCAATAAGAAGGTCTGCACCTGTGCAGTATGAACTGGCGGAGCCTATTCAGTGACCCATGAACTCTCTCATTCCTCAGTTCATTTCAGGGCACATTTAAGTACCTATTATGTACCAATGATCAATGCTGGGACCTCAGAAAGATTTAAAAATAAGTGGTAAACAACATATTGTTAAATTTTAAGGAGTATATAATTTAAGACTAGACATATCAGCCCACATATATTTTTTAAAATGCAGTAAAATACAAATTCAAAAGAAGGTGAGTACCAGGATAACTTCCTGGGCTATTAATTTGGTTTATGTTCTTAGATTTTCCCTTCCCTTCATTCCAAACAGTCTTCAAGAAAGTTTTGTGTTTGTAGGGGCTCCTGGATGGCTCAGGCGGTTAAATGTCTGACTTCAGCTTCAAGTCATGATCTCACGGTTCGTGAGTTCAAGTTCTGCATTGGGATCAGTGCTGTCAGATCAGAGCCTGAAGCCTGGAGCCTGCTTCAGATTCTTTGTCTCCCTCTCTTTCTGCCCCTCCCCTGCTCGTATTCTATCTGTCTGTCTGTCTGTCTCTCTCTCAAAAATAAATAATAAACATTAAAAAAAAAAGGAAGTTTTGTGTTTGTAGGCAAAAAGCTGTATGACAGGAACCCTTTCTTAGACAACTCTGGGGACACCACTCACATTATAAATGAAGCCTCCTAGACCACCTTAGAGTGACGTGTCAGTGTTATCCCTGGAATTGTGCCTAGCAATCTGCCTTCCAGAGTCCTTGCTCCTTGAGGAGATTTTGCTAGGGGGTTAATCAAGTTTGGGGGGAGGGGGCATTTGGTAAGCAAGGGAAAGAAAGAAAGAAGGAAGGAAGGGGTTGTGGGTAGATGGAATTTTAGAGAAGGAAAAAATTTCCCCAAACTGAAAGAAGTCAAAGGTCAGGGTTCCAGTAGTGGAAATACCAGCCTTGCTTCCTAGAAGCACCCCAAGAGATATCCAAACCTCAGACCCTAGTGTGGCTGAATCCTTCTACCACTTTTGGTTCATGAATAGGGGTGTTACTTGGCTTCTAGGGACCATATATCCTCGAACAGTGAGGATGTCAAAGTCCATCTCCCCCCCTCCCCCCGCCACCACCACGTTCTAGAGTCAACATAAGTCTTTCAGGTTCGGGTGCACTCCTGAGGAAGAAAGGAGGAAAGCCCAGTGATAACCGAGATTAGGTTTCCTTCTACTCCAATAGAATTGAGGGTGAGTCACTCATGTCTGAGGTGAATTTAATTTGATTTGAACAAAAAAAGAAATGTGGTATTTCTTGCGCACTCAGATTTATATTTGCAAATTTATACTTACTAGTGGTGGACACTAAATACAAAACAGTGTTAGGTAAGATATGTAAGGTTAAGAATCACAGTGAATAGGACAGCTAATAACTACTCAGGGAGTTTAGAGAAAGAAAAGAGCAAAAAGAGACAGCTTCATGGAGGACTTGGGATGGAGCTAGAGAGTAAGGAAAGGGATGGAGTTTATAAGGTAGGAGGTGTAGAGACAAATTATAAGGGAAGAGTGATGTGAACGAAGTAGGAAAATGAGCATGGATATGAAGAGAGAGGAGATGGGCCTAATTGGAAGGAACAGCTGATGATAAAGGTTCTAGGGGTACCAAATTCCAAGTCTGTGCTTCCATACTGGCAGGGAGGGTTCTGTCAAGGTTTTGTCCCCTGCAATCAGTAGGAGAATATATATATATATATATATATATATATATATATATATATATATATATATATATATATATACACACACACACACACACACACACACACACTGCATATGTAAGCATAGTAACTTGCTATAATATCTATTATGACTATCATAACATTTATTGTAATTATTTTATTATATTATTTAAAGGATTTAGCTTACATGATTGTGGGGGGCTGAGTCTAAAATCTGTAGGGCAGGCCAGGAGGCCAGAAACTCTTAAACCATTCACTGCAGTGTCCACGGTTGGAATTTCTTCTCTCAGGACTATCTCACTTTTGTTAAGGCCTTTCATCTGATTGGATGGAGCCCACCCAAATTATTAATGATAATCTTCTTTACTTACAGTCAATTGATTGTGGATGTTAACCACACCCACAGAATACCTTCATAGCAACACCTAGATTAATTGAATAACTGGGTACCTGAGCCTAGCCAAGTTGAACATAAAACCAATCATTATACTCACTGTACTCTTTATGTCGTGTTCTTTTCCCAGTTTTATTGAGGAAAAAATTGAGATACATCACTATAGCAGTTTAAGGTGTACTGCATGGTGGTTTGATTTGCAGATACTGTGAAATGATTACTATAATAGGGCAGTTAACATCCATTTTCTCTTATAGATATAATAAACAGAAAACAAAAAAGAGGAAAAAATGTTCTGCTTGTGATGAGAACTCATAGCATTTGCTCTCTTAACTTTCCTTATATAATAGTGCCAGCTATAGTCATGTTGTACATTTCATTTCTAGTACTCACTTATCTTATAACTGGAAGTTTGTGCCTTTCGACCACCTTCCTCCAATTTCCCCTCCCCCACCCTCTGCTTCTGGTAACAAGTCTGATCTCTTCTTCTGTGAGTTTTGTTTTTCAGATTCTACCTTTACGTGAGAAAATAGAAATCTGTCTGTCTCTTTCTGACTTGTTTCACTTAGGGTAATGCCTTCAAGGTCATCCATCCATATTGTTGCAAATGGTAGGGTTTCCTTATTTTTTATGGCTGAATATTATATATTTCATTGGTTATATTCCATATATAACATATTATATATTCAAGTGGAATATATATATTACATATATATTTATCAAAACTTTGTTATTCATTCATCAGTCAATGGACGCTTAGGGTGTTTCCATGTCTTGGTTATTATAAATAATGCTGCTATGAACATGAGGGTGCAGATATCTTTCAAAGTACTGTTTTTGTTTTCTTTGGGGGTATATTCCCAGAAGTGGAATTCTGGATCATACTGTAGTTACATTTTACATTTTTTAGAATCCTTACTGTTTTTTTTAATTATTTTTTAATGTTTATTTTTGAGAAAGAGACAGACAGACAGATAGAGTACGAGTGGGGGAGGGACAGAGAGAAAGAGGGAGACAGAATCTGAAACAGGCTCTGAGCTTTCAGCGCATAGTTCAACATGGGGCTTGAACTCACAACTGCGAGATCATGACCTGACCCGAAGTCAGATGCTTAACTAATTGAGCCACCTGGGCACCCCCCTCCTTACTGTTTTTGATAGTAGCTCCACCAATTTACAATTCTACCAACAGTGCACGAGGGTTCCCTTTTTTCCACATTCATGCCAGCATTTGTTATCCCTTGTCTATTTGGTGATGGCCATTCTAACAGGTGTGTGGTGATATCTCATTGTGGTTTTAATTTGCATTTCCCTAATGATTAATGGTGTTGAACCTCTTTTTCATATACCTGTTATCCTTTCATATATTTTCCTTGGAGAACTGCCTATTCAGGTCCTCTGCCCATTTTTTAATTGTTTGCTGTTTGGTTTTTGGTTGTTTTCTTTTTTGTTTTGTTTTTTGTTATTGAGTTGTATGAGTTTTTTATATTTTGGATATTAACCTCTTATCAGATATATGGCTAGCAAATTTTTTTTTTCCCATTCCATAGGCTATTTCACTTTGTTGATTGTTTGGTGTTTTTTGTTGTTGTTGTTGTTTTTATTGTCCAGAAGCTTTTTAGTTTGATGTACTATCACTTGTTTATGTTTTATTTTGTTGCTTGTGCTTTAGGTGTCATATCCAAGAATCATTACCAAGACTCATGTCAAGGAGCTTTATTCCTATGTTTTCTTCTAGGAGTTTTGTAGTTTCTGGTTTTACACTTAAGTCCTTAATCCATTTTGAGTCAATTTTTGTGAGTGGTTTAAGAAATTTTTGTGAGTGGTTTCCAGTTTCATTCATTTGCATGTGCATATCCAATTACCCCAATACCATTTATTGAAAAGACTGTCTTTTCTCCATTGAGTATTCTTAGATCCCTTGGCAACTATTAGTAGGCTGTATACACTTGGGTTTATTAATCAGCTCTTGATTCTGTTCCTTTGGTCTATTTGTGTTTTTACTCCAGTATCATACTTATTTGATGACTATAGCTTTATAGAGTAGCTTAAAATCGGGAACTGATGTCTCCTGATTTTTCTTCTTTCTCAGGACTTATTGGATATTCAAAGTCTTTTGTGGTTCCATATAAATTTTAGAAGTATTTTTCCCACTTTTGTAAAAAAAATGCCATTGGAATTTTGAGAAGGATTGCATTCAACCTATAGATGGCTTTTGGTAGTATTGACATTTTACCAATTTTGCTTCTTACAACCTTTGAACACAAGATACCTTTCTATTTAGTGTCTTCTTTGATTTCTTTCATCACATGCCTTTTCAGAGTAGAGATCTTTCACCTCCTTAGTTAAATTTATTCCTGAGTATTTTGTTTTTTTTTTTTTTTTTTTTTTTAAATTTTTTTTTAACGTTTATTTATTTTTGGGACAGAGAGAGACAGAGTATGAACGGGGGAGGGGCAGAGAGAGAGGGAGACACAGAATCGGAAACAGGCTCCAGGCTCTGAGCCATCAGCCCAGAGCCTGACGCGGGGCTCGAACTCACGGACCGTGAGATCGTGACCTGGCTGAAGTCGGACGCTTAACCGACTGCGCCACCCAGGCGCCCCCTGAGTATTTTGTTTTTGATGCTAACATAAATGAGATTATTTCTTTACTTCTTTTTCAGAAAATGTATTGTTACTGTATAGAAATGTTACTGATTTTTTTTGACAGAGAGAGAGAGCAAGTAGGGGAGAGGGGAGAGGGAGAGGGAGAGGGAGAGGGAGAGAGAGAGAGAGAGAGAGAGAGAGAGAGAGAGAGAGAGAGAGAGAATCTTAAGCAGGCTCCATGCTCAATGTGGAACTGACATGGGGCTCAATCCCATGACCATGGGATCATGATCTGAGCTGAAATCAAGAGTTGGAGGCTCAACCAGCTGAGCCACCCAGGTGCCCTAAAATGTTACTGATTTTTGAATGTTAATCTTTATCCTTTAACTTTACTGAATTCATTGGTTAGATCTAATAGTTTTTTTTTTTTTCAACGTTTATTTGTTTTTGGGACAGAGAGAGACAGAGCATGAATGGGGGAGGGGCAGAGAGAGAGGGAGACACAGAATCGGAAACAGGCTCCAGGCTCCGAGCCATCAGCCCAGAGCCTGATGCGGGGCTCAAACTCACGGACCGCCAGATGGTGACCTGGCTGAAGTCGGATGCTTAACCGACTCTGCCACCCAGGCGCCCCTAGATCTAATAGTTTTTAGGTTGAGTCTTTAGGATTTTATCTATATAAAATCATGTCATCTGCAAAGTGAGATTTACAATAACTTTTTTTATGTTTTTTATGGTGTTAATTAGTGTTCTTTTGCTCCCACTAAAAGAACTCCCATTTAGCATTTCTTTTACTTATTTTTTTTTAATTTTTTTTCAACGTTTTTTATTTATTTTTGGGACAGAGAGAGACAGAGCATGAACGGGGGAGGGGCAGAGAGAGAGGAAGACAGAATCGGAAACAGGCTCCAGGCTCCGAGCCATCAGCCCAGAGCCTGACGCGGGGCTCGAACTCATGGACCGTGAGATCGCGACCTGGCTGAAGTCGGACGCTTAACCGACTGCGCCACCCAGGTGCCCCTTCTTTTACTTATTTATTTGAGACAAAGGGAGAGAGAGAGAGAGAGAGAACAGGTAAGGGGCAGGGAGAAAGGGAGAGAAAGAATCCCAAGCAGGCTCTGTGCTATCCACACAGAGCCTGATGTGGGGCTCGAACTCATGAACCATGAGATCATGACCTGAGTTGAGACCCAGTCGGACACTTAACTGACTGAGCCACCCAGGCATACCCCATTTAACATTTCTTGTAAGGCAAATCTGGTGGCATTGAACTCCCTTAGTTTTCATGTTTGGAAAAGTCTTTATCCTTCTTTTGTTTCTGAAGGACAACTTTGCCAGGTATAGAATCTTGGTTGACAGGAATTGTTTTAAGTATTTTGAATATGTCATCCTGTTCTCTCCTGGCCTGAAAAGTTTTTGTTGAGAAATCCATTGAAAGTCTTATGAAATCCTCTTTTCCTTTACCACTCTTGTTTTTTAATTTTTTAAATGTTTATTTATTTTTGATAGAGACGGGGGGGGGGCGCAGGGGAAAGGGGAGCGTGACGGGGGAGGGAGAGAATGAGCGGGGGATGGGCAGAGAGCGGGAGACACAGAACCTGAAGCAGACTCCAGGCTCTGAGCTGTCAGCACAGAGCCTGACATGGGGCCCAAACTCATGAAACATGAGATCATGACCTGGGTTGAAGTCAGACACTTAACCACCTGAGCCACCCAGGCACCCCCCCTTTACCACTCTTAAAAGCCTTTGTCTTTGACTTTAGACAATGTAATTTTAATGTGTCTCAGTGTAGCCCTATTCAGGTTCAACCTATTTAAGGTTTTGGGCTTCATGGATCTGGCTGTCCATTTCTGTCCCTAGGTTTGGGAAGTTTTGAGCATCATTGCTTTAAATATACTCTCTAGGGTTGCCTGGGTGGCTCAGTTGAGCATCCAATTCTCAATTTTGGCTCAGGTCATGATCCCAGAATTGTGTGATGGAGTCCTGTGTCGGGCTCTGTGCTGAGCATGGAGCCTGCATGGGATTCTCTCTCACTCCCTCTGCCCCTCTCTCCCACCACCACACTCTTTCTCTAAACAAACAAACAAACAAACAAACTTTCTGTCCCTTTTTCTTCTCCTTCTGGAATTCTCATAATGCAAATATTGGTTCCTTTCATTGTGCCCTGTAGTGCTCATAAGCTTTCTTCACTATTTTTCATTCTTTTTTTTTTTCCTACCCTGACTGCATAATTTCCAGTGTTTTATTACTTCCAAGCCATTGATTCTTTCTTCTGCACAGTCAAGTCTACTTTTGAAACTCTTCATTGAATTTTTCAGTTAAATTATTATATTTTTCAACTCTAGGATTTCTGTTTGTTTTATTATTTTGATGATGGTTGCTGTTTCATTGTCAAACTTCTCATTTGTTCATGTATTGTTTTCCTAATTGCACTTAATTGTCTGTCTCTTTTTTCTTGTAGGTCACTAAACTTTCCTAAGAGAATTATTCTGAATTCCTTGTGTAACAGTTTATGAATCTCCATTTCTTTAGGGTCAGTTCTCGGAGCTTTAGTAGTTTCTTTTGGTTCATATTTACCTGACTTCTCATAATCCTTGATTCCTTATATTGGCATCTGTGCATTTGAGTAACTTGACTCCTCTTCCAGACTTTACAGGTTTGCTTTGGCAGAGACAGTTCTTTACCAGTCAGTTCAGTTTGGGTGTCTGGGTGTGTCTGCTGGGAATATCCTCTGGCAAGTGTGGTCTGATATTATGATCTTTTGGGGGGCAAGGCAACTCTTTCAGCTCTGAGGACAGGGATGAGGGGGTACCTCACTGGTTGAGAACTGTTGGGTAGGGCTTTTGGCTTTGTTCCCTATCCAAGTGAGGTTGTAGGATGGGCTCTGTATTTGCCTGGACTTTCCAATCAGGCTTACTAAATGGTCAGAACTGGGTGCTATATTCAGTGGTGAATGGGGCTATGAATTAACTTCCTTGCCCTGTCAGTACAGCAAGATGGAGCCAAGGGCTTGTACAGCTCACTGTTTAGGGACCCAAATCAGTGGGTGAAGCCACTGCTGTTCAAGTGCCACTGTGTATAGTGTTGTTGAATGGGCTATGGAGCATTCCATATGCTCATGTTAGCTTCCCTGTTCAGACAGGCCAAAGGCTATATTCAGTAATGAGCAGGGCTATGAATTAGATTCCTTGCCTGGGCACAGCAGGAGAAACAGCTCTAATGTCAGCAAAGCTCTTTGTTGTTTTAACTCAAGCCAACACGCACCCCAAGTTCCCTGACTGAACAGGGACACTGTTTGTTCTGTAAACTATCAGCTCTGTTCACCCGCCTCTCAGCTCAAGTGCTGTTGGGCTACACAGCTTCCAGGTGTTTTTGCCAGCCCTTCTGGTCAGATGAGGCCAAAAGACACTAACCATAGCAGGTGATGCTGTGGTTCAGCTCCTTGCCTGGGCTAGAGGGGGTGGGGTGGGCTGTTAAGTTTCCCAAAGTCTCTCCAGTTGGTAAAGGCTGGGAGCTCCCACCACCCTTGGCTATGAATTGATCCCTGTATCTGTTCATAGCACCAGAACTCTCCATGCTGGGTATTAACTTTGGTCTGTGGATGATCAACTCTGCTTACCTGCCCCTTGGCTTGAGTGCTGCTGGGCCACATAAGCTTCAAGGATATTTGCCAGCCCCTCTGGTCAGATGGGGCTGGAAGGTACTCTCTACAGTGGGTGGAGCTATGACTCACCACCTTGTCTGGGTGTGGGCAAATTGTGCTTAGGGTTATGAAAACTTCTAGTTTGAAAACAAAAGAAAACAAAACAAAACTCCCAAGAATTGGATTCTGCAATCCCCATGAGGTAAGATCAGAGTAGGTGCTCCCACAAAGCAACCCACAGTATTGGGTGCACTAGTTGTCCCCTGGATTCTTCTTTCCCACTGGAGAACCAGAGGCTCAGGGGAAATCTCTCTGCATGGTGCTGCACTGACCTGGGGGAGGGCAATGTGGTCCGTGTGTAGGCACTTCTCTTACCCTTCTAATGTAGTCTGTCTTGGTCTCTTAGGTACAGTGGGGTGCTTCAGCCTTACCTGTGTTCTAGGATTCACTCAATGGTATCCTGTGCTTGAATAGATGTTAGTTATTCTTGGGAGGGGAACCAAAATCAGTAACAACCTATGTTGCTATCTTTGTAACATTGCTTCTCATCTCGTATATTTGAAAATAAAAGTCTTTGGACATTCTTTTTAAGAGCCTCAGGAAAGATAATTTCCTGTGAAGTAGGCCAATATGTCTCCTTTCCTTGGATGTACTTATATTCTGTGTTCTTTCTTGTATGTACTTATTCCCAGATTCTCACCATTTTTCTCCCCTTACTATTACCTGAAGTTAGCCAAGGGAATATTATGGTTGATGTTAGTATGTTTTTTGTTTTTCCATTTATAGTGGCTCCTGCGTATCTATAGCATCATTCTCCTCAGTCTAGCTTCAGGTTGCCTACCATATTTGTGGCTGCCTTCTATAGCTGACTTGTAAATGGCTCTATTGGTGTAGGCCTCCATCCTTGTCACTTGTAACCTTGGGCCCCTGTGTTGGAACAGGGCTCAGCTCCAACACTAGGACAACCAATCCCCTGACTAGACAGTGACCTATGAGTTAGCTGAATATGAAGCTTTGCCCAAGGAAGAGATTAGTAATTATTAACAAACTGGTTCCTTTTTTGGAGAATATGAATATGATAGAGGGTTAGGCAGTAGCAATAAAAACAGTAGCTGAAAGACACACATGAGAAAGAAGACTTCAGAAACCGTTAGACCACAGCAACTAGTAGAGGCAGTAAGTAAGCTGAAATCATGAGTACAGGCTTCCAGAAGATAAGATAGTTGCTTAGTAATGGTAGGAGCAATACGCCCAGGGGTTAAGAGGAACTGAATAGATTTCCTCGTAGAGTTCCAGAGTAAGGAGGCACAAATGAGGAAGAACAGATTATGGTCCAGGCCTTGGGGAAATCCAGAATAACCATCCAGAAGCCCAGAAACAGACATATAAGTGACCTCATAGAAGCTTGAAGACAGCTAGGGAACTAAAAGTTCATTTAGGTTCCAATATAGTGCTAGCAACTAATTTATCTTCTCAGGCCCTCCCTGAAAAGGTCCCTGTTATTCCCTTACTTTGGTGTGAATTGGCCTTTTTCTAAAAGAGTTTTACACATAGAATTATGGTCCTGATCTTCTGAATGGCTCAATCACATATCAGGAATTGCATCGTCTCAGAAGTCTTCCCTTATCCATTCCTCACCCCACCACCACCCTGGTTGAGTTAGCTCTCTACCTTGCAAAGATATGATCACATTATATGTTAATTGTAGGTTTACTTGGCAGCTGCTTGTATCTACCGTCCACTGCCCTGGCTCTCAGTACTGTGAACTGTATGAGGTCAGGAAGTATGTTTTCCTTCTTCTTTGTATCTTCAACATATACGGACAACACAGTCCCTATCATAAAGTAGCCAAAAAATAAATGTCTATTGAACTATTGAATTAGAGAGAGCTCCTTTTGTTTAGGCCAAGGGGGAAAGGGGGAAACAATGCCTGAAAAAAGTAGGATGGGCCAATAAGAAAACTTAATGGCTTATCCATAATAGTGCAGGAACTGAGAACTTGATTAATCCATATTTAAAATTTACATGATTCTACAAAAATTTCCAAACCAGCCAATTTCGTCTGTTCGGTCTGACATCTGGTCCTATAATTCTCCAGTTTTAAAGGTACTTTGGCCAGCCCTGTTCCTTTTAAGGAGAAGAGTTGCTATGTTTTCCCTTCAGCCTCCAGTTTCTCATCTGAACTCAGATCCACACTCTTGGGTGGGTCAGGCTTGAGGCTCATTCTCCGGGAGATCCTCTGGGCTTTGAAGCTTAGAGTCCAGGATCCTAATCCCAGCCCTACCTCTTGGCACTTTTGTAGTCCTAGGCAAGTTCCTCACCTCTGTGAACCTCAGTTAACCAACTGGTAAAAGTGGTGATAATGACAACTCCTTTGTGCAGTTATGCTGAGGGTTTGATGAAAAATATTTGTGAAAATACCTAGCATAATGCACTCAGTGAGCACATAGTGAGCCAAATCCATGTGAATTTCCCTTCTTTCCTTCTTCCTGGGGAGGTGCGGGAGGAGAAGAGAAGACAAGGGGTGATGGTAGAGGGCAAGGGCCCTGACAATGATAGGAGCCCCAAAACCCAAAAGTTACAGCAGCCTGGTGACCATGTGCCACCACTTTAAAATCTGATAAAGTACAGGTTGTGGTTACCGAAAGCCACACTGCCCCTGAGGCAGCTGCTGCAGGAGATCCCTTGATCAGAGCATGGGAGGGCATTCACACCCTGCCAGGCTGAAATTGAAGCACAGCAAACAGTAAAATAAGCACCAATCATGGCAAGGAAAAAATTTTTGTTTGCAACAAGCAAAGAAAATTCGGAGATTCATCATATGCTATCTCAGAAAGCTCTGGGAGTGTACAGAGGTATCTGACAGCAAACTCCTGCAAATGACAACCCTAGGACTGAAAAAAGGAGAAAGAGAGGAAGGTATTAATCATCACTTGGGAAATCCTAGAGTGTTTGTGGGAATTTCAAACATATATTCACCCCTTCTGAGGTCCCTAAAGAAAGCCAAATGAGACCAGCTACTCTGATTTTCAGAAACTTTAAAACCCAGATAATATGTGTGTGGGGGTTGGAGGGATCAGTGTTTATACTTTCTAGCTACTCAAGGAAGAGTTCCCTTAAATCAGCATTAAAAGCTGTTAGTTTGTAATATATTCTGAACAGGCTACTCAGCAGGCAAGGGACTGTGTATGGCAGGATGGGGGTAGAGTTCCAAAACAGGATGAGCTTGTTAGCCAAATTTTTCTGACTGAAAATGTCACAAATGTCACTGATTGCTGCTGCCTAATGTGTCAAGTTTGTTATCAGCTGGAAAAAGTGGCTAAATGATTATAGCTCTTGTGCGACCAGTGTCTCTTTCCCTGTGAAAGAACATTTTTTAATTAAGTAGACTACCCAATCTATTTTTAAAGGCAAGTGACTTAAGACTAAATACCCCTTTCCACTATAGTTGGTGGAAGTCATTTTATCATTTTGAATACCCTCAAAGATATTGTTGAAGTAGGGCTTCAGTTTTATTTCTGTGTCAAAAATACTCTTTCTGAGTATCTTGTAAAATGTTTTGACGTTAAAATGGTAAGATCATAAACTACTGCCTGGAAATAAATGTGTTTAATGGTGTTTTGAAAGAGCTAATTAAAGAACCCTATGTATTAAGATTAAATCAAGATGTCAGACTGAAGGAAACTTAATCTTTTTTTTTTTTTTTCAACGTTTATTTATTTTTGGGACAGAGAGAAACAGAGCATGAACGGGGGAGGGGCAGAGAGAGAGGGAGACACAGAATCGGAAACAGGCTCCAGGCTCCGAGCCATCAGCCCAGAGCCTGACGCGGGGCTCGAACTCACAGACCGCGAGATCGTGACCTGGCTGAAGTTGGACGCTTAACCGACTGCGCCACCCAGGCGCCCTGAAGGAAACTTAATCTTTAACAAATCTTATGAAATGGTAGAAAAGATTGAGAAATGGTAGGGGGGAAGGGGAGGGAAATAATTGGTAGCAGGATGGGGGACAAAAAGTGTCATCAATATATCAGAAATTTTTAGGAGATGGTATCAGACCTTGGAAGAACAAACTAGAGCAACTGAACCTCAAATACTCATATGCTTAAGACTGCTAAAGAGGTGGAAGCTATTTCAGGGAAGGTCCAAGCTCAGAGAGAGCAGATTCAGTGAATAGGAGGTGCTAAGATGATGACAGAAGGATTGACACATTGCACGTGGAGCAGCTGGACTGCTGATCCCTTTTCCTTTTCCTTTTCCTAATTGTATTGGTCTATATATTAAAGCAGTGAACCTACGGGGCCATGGGAGCCAAAGAACAGAATAGGATAACGGATCTCATGAGGGAGAGGGAGGCTCCTCTGCCCAGCAATATGTCTTTCCCTTTCCCTATAATAACTGGAGTCAATCCACATTAAGCAGAAATAAAGTGTTAATAAGGATTCTCATTAACAAAATAGAAGAATAATCAAACATAAGACTAATCCACATTTGTGGAGGCACCAGAGTCAGTAAATTCTGAAATAACACCTGAGGAAAGAGAGCTAATAAATAAAATAAAAATATAAGTATAAATTTATTTTATAAATGTTATAATTTTAAGAAAAATAAAGTAAAATATATAGTCACAAGTATTACAAATAAAATAATTATGCTCAAGAGATTCAGGATGTTATTACATCCATAAAAATGAAGCAAACAGTGATCTTAGAGATTAAAAACATGATTTTTGAAATAAAAAGCCTCAGCACTTACCTATCATTGAATATCCGTGAATGTATGACTATAGGATAAACTTTAACAAAATAAATAAGGAATCCAAGAAAGATGAAATCCAAGAAAGGAGCAATGAAGGGAAAAGAAATTAACTAACTTGTAGTTATCTAAATATGGTATATGTTTTAAAATCAGTAACATAAAATTAAAATCTAGATCAGATGTGTTGGCATACTTTTTCTGTAAAACACCAGAGAGTAAATATTTTTTGCTTGTGGTTCATGCAGTCTCTGTTACAACTACTCAGCTCTACTGCTGTACAGTGAAAGCAGCTATAGATAATATGTAATTGAATGGGCATGACTGTGTTCCAATAAAACTTTATTTACAAAACAGGTAGCCTGACAGATTTGGCCTACAGGCCAAACCCTGTTGTAGATCATTGCAATACAAAGACATCAGAGACAAGGCATGATGAAGAGGTAAGAGGGAAGTTCTAAAAGCATGGTAAAAAAACCACGTGTACACACACAACCAGATGGTAGGAAAAAAGTCAAACCATCAATAATCATATGACAGTGGATACAATACAGGACAAATGGATATGATTTCTTCAATAAAGACAGAGAATCTCAAATTTGGTAAACTAACAACACACTCAGCTATAAGCTATTTAGAAGAAATACATCTAAAAAAGGTTGAAAATAAAAGCACATATAAAGATATATCAGGCAAGTCCTAAAAATAGATAAGTGTGGTAACAATGTTAGACAAAAAATTAATATAAAGAGAATTTGATGAGATAAACAACATTCATATTGATGAAAGCTACAATTCCATATTAAGCTTTATTAATAATGAACTTTTATGATCCTAACAATACAACATCAAAAGTCATGCTTATAATTTGTAAAGTAAAAACTTAGCGAAATACAAGCAGGAATGAAAATGCATAGCCATTTTGGAAGACTTCAGTACATATCTCAGAAATTGACAGATAAGGTAGGAAAAAGTAAGGATAGAAAGGATTTGAGTAACGCAGTAAAGAAGCTTGGTTGAATAAGTATAAAGGGCTTTGTATGCAATAAACAAATGGTAAACGCACGATCTCTTCAAACACAACATTAACTAGCTGCTAAAACACAAAGACAATGTTAATAAATTCCCAGATAAGAAATCACTCAGATCACATTCTTTGATCCCATTGCAATAAAATTTGGAATTAATAGAGGTATAGTTTTATAAACTTGGAAATTAAAAGCCACTCCTTCAAGTAACTTTGAATAATTTTAATAAAAAAGATTTTTAAATGAAGCTATCAATTGTTCACAAATAACAATACCTAAGATTTATTAAACATTACTGTACAACCAGCATTTTGCTACATGATCTACATGGATTGTCTCATTTCTTTATCACAACACTCCTGAGAGGTTGATTCCATTATCATCTTATTTCACAGATGAGGAACTGGAACACAAAGCTCTGTTAAATAACCTGCTCAAGGGCACGCATAAATGACACAGTCGGTCTTTGAATCTAGATAGTGTGGTCTGGAGCCAGTATATTTAACTACTACAAGAAGGATAATGACATCAATACAATTCAAAATCTACATATACTCAGAGAAAACATATATCCTTGAATGCATACGTTAGAAAATAAGAAGATTGAATAGAAGTAAATCTTGCATACACCTCAAGAGGCTAGTGGAAGAAAAATTAAACTATATAAGGAAAGTATTATTAAAGAAAAAACAGAAATGAATGAAATATGGAGTGAAGTAAATTTAAATAAACTAAAATTTGATTCTTTGAAAAGAACCAAAAATCTAGAATGTCTGATCAAGGTAAATAAGAGAGAATTATCAACAAAAGAGATGAGAAGGGGCATAACTACAGATATGGAGTACATTCTAAAAAGTCTGTATAGATAAATGCTGAATTTAAAATAATAGAAAAATCTAGATGAAAATAATTTCTAGAAAATATAAAATCAAAATTGGTCCAAGAGGAAATATGTACCTTAAAAGAACAAATAACAACAAAACACAGCAAAGACATTGAAAAAACTCTTATAAAAAGTCACCAGGGGCGCCTGGGTGGCTTAGTCTGTTAAGGGTCGGACTTGGGCTCAGGTCATGGTGTCGCAGTTTGTAAGTTCGAGCCCCATGTCTGGCTCTTCGCTGACAGCTCAGAGCCTGGAACCTGCTTTGGATTCTGTGTCTCCCTGTCTCTGTGCCCCTCCCTGCTCACACTCTCTCTCCCTGTCTCTCAAAAATAAATAAATGTTAAAAAAAATTTTTTTTAAGTCACCAAACACAGAGAGTTCTGTAACTGTAGAACAAATAATCCCCATGCTATGTTAACTAATTAACCCATAGTATAGTAAAAGAAGAAAGTTTTATCATTCATTTGCATTGGGGCTCACGTGGCCTGGATATTAAAACTGCACAAAGAAAGCATGTACTCATTTAGGAACACAGATACAGAAATCCTAAGTATTAGCAAAATGAATCCAGAAATGTATTTTTGTTTATTTTACTTTTTAAAAAGTTTTATTTATTTAAGTAATTTCTACACCCAATGTGGGGCTCAAACTCATGACCACAGGATCAAGAGCTGCATACTCTTCTGATTGAACCAACTGAGTGCCCCCAGAAATGTATTTTTTAAATGAACACATTTATATAGAAATGTATAAAAATTCACAACTAAGTGGGGTTTATCCAAGGTAGTCAAAGCGGATTCAAAATATAAAGCTGATTCAGGATATAAAATGCAGATCATTATACTCAAAGAAAAAATATAATTATCTTAAGAGACGCCAAAAAGCATTTGATACAATTTGACATCTGTTTTTTTATTAGAAATAAAACCACTTCAGCAAACCAGAAGTAGGAGAACTTCTCTGTTTTACTGAAAGATATCTGCATGCATAAACATCAAGCCTAATGATGAAATATTGGAAGTTTCACACTAAAGTTATTTCAGTGTTGTTTTGAGAGTCCTAGCCAATTCCATGTGATAAGAAAAAGAAAAGTTAAAGGTGACAAACCAGGAGACAGTACTTTCAACATATGTTTTTGAATATATTTTATTATATGTAATAAACACCAAAAAATCAATAAGAAAAATATAAACAACATAATAGAAACATGTATGAAGGATATAAATAATCACTTCAACAGGAAGTGATTAGGAATGATTAGGAAGTCAATACAAATGAATAGAAATACAATTTTTTAAATTGAAGTATAGCTAACGCAACATTACATTAGTTTCAGGTATACAACATAGTGATTCAACATCTCTGTATCTTACTCTATGCTCACCACAAGTGTAGCTACAATCTGTCACCATATGCAGTATTATTACCTTACCATTGATTATATTGCCTATTGCTGTACCTTTCATCCCCATGACTTATTCATTTCATACTGAAAACCTGTATCTCCCACTCCCCTTCACCCATTTTGCCCATCCTCCCACCCCCTTCTGGCAACGATCAGTTTGTTCTCTGGTCTGTTCCCACTTTTTGTTTGTGCTGTTTTTTAGGTTACATATACGTGAAATAATCTATTATTTGTCTTTGTCCAACTTAAGATATATAATTAAAGTAACATTGAATTGGGGCGCCTCGGTGGTTTAGTAGATTGAGCATCCAACTTCGGCTCAGGTCATGATCTTGTGGTTTGTGGGTTCGAGCCCCCCATTGGGCTCTGTGCTGACAGCTCAGAGCCTGGAGCCTGCTTCAGATTTTGTGTCTCCTTCTCTCTCTGTCCCTCCCCAACTTGTGCTCTATCTCTCTCTGTCTCTCAAAAATACATAAATGTAAAAAAAAAATTTTTTTTAATAATAAAGTAACATTGAATTAATTTTTTTTGCCCTTAGAACTGGTAGAATTTTAGAAGATTGATAATATTTATGTATACCTGAAACTAATACTACACTATAGGTTAACTAATTGGAATTTAAATAAAAACTTTAAAAGATTGATAATATCTAGTGTTTATAAAGATGTGAAGAATTAGGTATTTTTATGTACACTTGGTCAAAATGTAATTTGTAAGGCTTTCTGAGAAACCACTTTGGCAGAATTTACCAAAACTTTTACTGTACAATTTTCTTTTACTCTGCAATTTTGTTTCTCTAGTTTTAGCCAAAAGAAATTAATTGTTCATAGTGTACCACAAAATACTTGTTTGTGTGCACTGAGGAAACTTACGAATGTTTGTTGCAGCATTGTTTGGAATATTGAAAAATTAGGAATAATCTAAATTTCTACTAATTGGAAGATAACTATTAATTATGTTATGTTACATCAATACTATGAATAGGGTGTTGCTTTAAAAAATTAGAGTGATCTGCATTAGACATAGAAAGAGCTCGAGATGTGTTTTTAGGGTTGAAAGTATAGAATTATTGTAAAGCATGAATGTATTTTTTTAATGTTACTATTCAATGGCATATATTTATGCACATAAATGCATAAAAATTGATTTGGAAGTAAGCTCACTTGATTTTCTTTAGAGAGGACAACAGGAATGGGGGTGCAAGAACTAAAGGTAGGATTAACATGGAATTAGGATGTTAGGAATGAGGAAAAAGGTAGGATTAACATAGGAAAGACTCTATGTCTTACAGTGTGCTTTTGAATCTTTCAGTGAAAATATATTCATGTAAACTTCTATGATTTAAAACAATTCTTTTCGAGTTTTGACATACTGAAACTAAAGTGCACAAATTGTAAATGTACAGCCCAATGAATAATTACATATGTATTACTCATATAACCACTACCTAGATCAATATGTAGAATAATTCTGTCCTCCAGAATGCTCCCACTTGTACCCACTACCATAGATTATTTTGTCTGTCTGAAATTCATAGAAATAGAATTATACAGTTTGTCCTAGTTTTGCGCCTGGGTGTTTTTGTTTAGTATCTTGTCTGTTATATTCATCCATGTTATCAGTTTTTTTTAACTGCTTGTAGTATTCCATTCTGCCACAATTTATTCATTTTACTGTTGATAGACATTTATTTCCAGTTTAGGACTATTATGAAGAAAACTGCTATGATAGTCTTATACATGCTTTTTGTGTGACATAATTCATGCATTTTCTCTTACATACCTAGTGTTGGAACTACTGGGTCATAGGGGAGGTTTTAGTAGACCTCAGTGATTCAAAAAGGTTGTAACAATTTACACTGTCATTGGTAATGTATGAAAGTTCCAGTTCTAGTTGCTCCATATCCTGGCTTCCACTTCATATTATCAGTCTTTTTAATTTTAGCCAGTCTGAGTATGTACTGATGTTTTATTATGGATTTATTTTCATTTGCATTTCTCTGATTATTGATCATAAGAAACATCTTTTCAGATTCTTATGTCCATACTAATAGTGTCCTCTGCAAAATATCTCAAGTTTATTGTTCATTTTGTTGGAGCAGTTTATCTTCATTGAATTATTTATCTTTCACTTATTGATTTGTTGCCATTCTTTAGATATTGTGGCTTTGAGTTATTTGTTGGATACACATGCTGTATACATGATATGTACATATATACATACAGAGGTACATATGCATATATATATCACAGATAACTTGTTTTAGGCTGTATCTTGCTTTTTAAAAAATTTTTTAATGTTTATTTATTTTTGAGAGAGAGAGAGAGAGAGAGAGAGAGAGACAGAGCATGAGCCAGGGAGGGACAGAAGAGAGGGAGACACAGAATCTGAAGCAGGCTCCTGGCTCTGAGCCATCAGCACAGAGCCCGGCGCAGGGCTTGAACTCACAAATTATGAGATCATGACCTGAGCCAAAGTCAGATGCTCAACTGACTAAACCACCAGGCATCCCTGTGTCTTGCTTTTTGACTCTTCTAATTGTATCTTTTGAGAAATAGAATTTCGGAACTTTAATTTATCAATCTTTTATGGTTCATGGTTTTTTGGGAGGTATTATTTAATAAATCACTGCCTACCCAAAGTCATAAAATTATTCTTCTATGTTATCTTCTAGAACAGGGGGGGCAAATTATGACCCATGTGGTCTTCTAAAAGTTTTGTAAATATATTTTTATTGGAACACAGCCATTCCCATTCATTTCTGTATTGTCTAGACTTCTTTTGTGCTTCAACAGCAGAGTTGTGTTGTTGGAACAAAGACCATGTCACCCATAGTCAAAAATATTGACTATCTGGCCCTTTATAGAAAAAATTTACCAACCCCTATCCTAGAAAATTACTGATTTCCTTTCACATATGCCTATAACCCAATTGACTAACTTTCAAAATTTTTGTAAGTGGTGTAAAACAGGGTTAAGGTCTGTTTGTTCCATATGAATTATCCAATTGCTCCAGCATCACTTATACCATAAAATTGCAGTGATACCTTTGTTGCACATCAGCTTACCACATATATGTGGGCCTATGTTTTGACTCTCTTTTCTGTTCGACTGGCCTATTTATCTGTTATTGTAGCAATATCACACTGTCTTAAATATTATCACTTTATGCTAAGTCTTGAGATCTGATAATGTAAATCTTCCAACAATTTCTTCAATCTGATTTCTTGGCTATTATATGCTATTTGCATTTCCATATAAATTTTATTATCCCCTTAAAAATTTCTACAGAAAAGCCTACTGGGATCTTGATTGAGATTGTATTGAATCAATAAATTAATTTGAGAATTGATATCTTTCCAATATTGAGTCTTCAAATCCATGAACATCCATTTATTTAGGTCTTCTTTAATTTTTCCCCATCAATGTTTTATAGTTTTCAGTTTAGTGATCTTACATCTTTCATCCAATTCATTACTAGATATTTGAAGTTTTCCCAAACTATTGTTAATGGTATTGTTTCTAAAGTTTAATTTACTAATTGTTTTTTGCAAGTACATAGAAATACAATATTAGCAGCTTAATTCATTTATTAACTCTAATAGTATATATTTCTTTTGAGATTTTCTATTATTTACAATAATATCACCTGGAATGACAGTTTTACTGGCTCCTTTCCAATATTTATACCATTTAATTCTTTTTCCTTGCCTTGTACTAATTAGGATCTGATTAGTGAAGTAATAAAATGATTGATAGAATAAAAACAAAAGTACCTGAGTTATTCCTGAACTCAGGGAGAAAGCATACAACATTTCAATATTAAATATTTTAGCAGTGGGCTTTTTGTATATAAATTTAATCACATTAAAGGAGTTTTCTATTCCTAGTTTGCTGATAGTTTTTATCACAAACTAGTGGTTAATTTAATTGGATGCCTTTTTGCATCTGTTGAGGTAATCATAAGACTTTCACTTTCATTACCTTAATAAGGTGAATTATATTGACTAACTTTCAAAATTCAAGCCACTTTTCAATTCCTAGAATAAGCAAATTTAGTCATGACATATTATGATATATATTCTTTAATATATTCTATGGGTTTGATTTTCTAATATTTTGCTCTGTGTGTCTATTAATAAGAAATATTATTCTGTAATTTTGTCTTATAATTTCCTAGTTATATTTTTGTGTCAGGGTTATACTGGCCTTATAAAGTAAGTTATGAATAAATGTTCTTTCTCTCATCCTTAAAGAGGTTATGTAAGATTCGTACTACTTCTTCCTTAAATGTTCCAATATTTCATCAGTAAAGACTTCTAGACTTGAATTTTTCTTTGGGGGATAGGTTTTAATTATAGACTTAACATATTTAACAACTATTTAGATTTTCTGATTTTTCTTGTGTCAACTAAGATAAATTGTGATCTTAAAGGAAATGCTCCATTTTATTTAGGTTGTCAAATTTATTTGTATAAAACTGTTCATAATGACCTTTTATTATATTTTTATGTCTGTAGGGTCTGTGGTGATATCCTCCTTTCATTCTGATGTTAGTAATTTATACCTTCTCTTTCTTGGTTGCTCTTGCAAGGAGTTTATCAAATATATTGATATTCTAAAAGAAAAAATGTTGACCTTGTTTTCTCCATTTTATGTCAGCTTTCTGTTTTATCAATTTTTGTATTCATTTTTATTAATTTCCTTTCATTCTTTCTCTATTTCTCAAGATGGTGCCTTAGAAATTGATCTGTGCATGTAAGCGGGGGAGAGGCAGAAAGAGAATCCCAAGCAGGCTCTGTACAGCCAGCACAGACCCTGATGGAGGCTTGAGCTCACAAACCACTGTGAGATCATGACCTGACCCAATACCAACAGTTGGATGCTTAACTGATTGAGCCATCCAGGTGTCCCTTTTTTTTTCTTTTCTAATATATGTTTTTAAAATAATTTCTCTTCTAAGCACTATGAATCAATAGTTCCAATCAGGAGAGAGAAATCACACAGTAATTTCAAAGAAAAGGTTTGGTATAAGTAATCATTATTTTCTTAACTTTAATTGTATTTATTTTTATTTATTTTTTTAAGAGAGACAGAGTGTGGGGCGCTTGGGTGGCTTGGTGGGTTAAGCGTCCGACTTCGGCTCAGGTCATGATCTCACCGTCCGTGAGTTCGAGCCCCGCGTCGGGCTCTGTGCTGACAGGTCAGAGCCTGGAGCCTGCTTCGGATTCTGTGTCTCCCTCTCTCTCTGCTCCTCCCCTGTTAACGCTCTGTCTCTCTCTGTCTCAAAAATAAATAAACGTTAAAAAATTAAAAAAAAAAAAAAAAGAGAGAGAGAGACAGTGTGCACAAGTGGGGGAGGGGCAGAGGGAGAGAGACAGAGAGAATCTTAAGCAGGCTGCATACCCAGCATAGAGCCCAACACAGGGCTGTATCTCACCAGTTTGATCATGACCTGAGCCAAAATCAAGAGTCAGATGCTTAACTGACTAAGCCACCCAGGTGCCCCTAATATAATTATTAACCATACTACTGATTGGAGTATTGATGGATTGGTCAGCAAACAGTAAAAAAGATTCTACAGCCATTACTCTTAGAGCTGATACAGCACACCCAAGAGAGAGGCCCCCTCAAGGCCTGAGATCCAGACATTGCTGTGGAAGGCTGCTGTGGCCCATTGGATGGCAGAGAAGTACTTGTGGCACCATACTAGTAAAGTGCTGGAAATCCACCTTCTGAGGTGTCAGGGAAACTCTCTGCGGGAGGCACTTTGCTACAAAGCTGCCCAAGGGAGCTCCAGGGGAAGCGGCTGGTCACTGTGAGCTGCAGAAGCCTAGTGCTAGGGAAACCAATGTGTCCTGGAGACGCTTGCCCAGCAAGCATACCAGAATGAGGAAGCAAAAACATTTTCCTCCTACAATTTATTTCCAGTGCCTTCTAATGACAGAGTTCCAGCCAGCAAGGAAAAATGTTTAAAGGGCCCAAACCCATTTTCACAAAGCTGGCATATAGGTGGATTTGGAGCTGAGAGGCCAAAAATAATAAATGGAACACACTGCGTTTACTACATCCCATGAATTTTAGTGTGTTGAATTTTTATTATCTAATTGTCATCGTGTTTTCTTGACTACTGGGTTATTTAGAAGAACATAGCTTCATTTCCAAACGTTTTTGGTTTTTTTTATTTACCTTTCCATTAATTGATTTCTAGTTTCATTTTACCATGATCTGAGAGCATGCCCTATATGATTTTTATCTTTTGAATTTTGTTCAGACTTCTTTTATGCATGCCATATAATATATTTTGGTAAATATTTCACATGAACTTGAATGTGTTTTCTGCAGTTGTTGAAGGTAATTATATATAAGTATATCATTATATTTTTATATATCACTTATATAAATATATTTTATATATCAATTTCTATATATCTATCTATATATGTTGTCATAAAAGTCTTTTGCTCTTTCTTATTGCTGCATAGTATTTCAATTCATGAACATACCGGTCTGTTTATCCGTTCACCAGTTGAAAGTTATCTGAGTTGTTTCGACTTTGGGGCTGTTATGAAAAATGTTTTTGACTTGTTACCAATTTCTGGTGATTTTGAATAACATTATGAACATTCAGGTGTAGGTTTTTGTTTGAATATATTTTCCTTTTTATTTGGTAGATACCTAGGAATCGACTGCTGTGCTATGTGATAAGTAAGGATCTGAACTCATTTCCAAAGTAGTCATGTCACTTTTTTATTACCACAAATAATGTATAAGGATTCCACATCTTCATCAGCCCTTGGTATTGTCAGGCTTTTTGTTTGCCATTCCAGTAAGTGTGTAGTGGAATCTCGTTGTGGTTTTAATTTGCATTTTCCTAACGATTGCTAATGTAGAATATCTTCTTATGTGTTTATTTGTTATCCACGTCTGCTTTTATAAAGTATCTGCTCGTATATTTCACCAAGTTTTTTCTTCCTGGATTGTTTGTTTTAGTTTCAATGAGTCTTTTTTTTTTAATGTTTATTTTTGAGAGAGACAGGCAGAGTGTGAGTGGGGAAGGGGCAGAGAGAGAGAGGGAGACACAGAATCTGAAGCAGACTCCAGGCTCTGAGCTGTCAGCACAGTGCCTGATGCGGGGCTCAAACTGGGGAATGGTGAGATCATGAACTAGGCTGAAGTTGGATGCTTAACTGACTGAGCCACCCAGGTGCCCCAAGTCTGACTGAGTTTTAAGAAATCTTTATATATTTAGGACATGAGATCTTTAACTGATGTGTGTTTTTTAAATATTTTTCTCCCAGTCTGTCACTTATCTTTTTATATATTTAAGACATGAGACCTTTAACTGATAAGTATTTTTCAAATATTTTTCTCCCAGTTATGGTCTTTTGAAGAGCTGACATTTTTAAATTTGATGTGAAAAAATGTATCAATTTTTTCTTTTATGGTTCATGAAATTATTGGAAAAAAAATCTATGAGATATTTGCATGACCTACGAACACAAAGACTTCATCCAGCATTTTATTGTTATAATTTTATAGCTTTAGGTTTTCCATATATCTATAATTCATTTGACTTATTTTTTTATGTATGGTCTGTGTTATGGGTTGAGATTTTGTTTTGTCTTGTTTTTTAAATGGATATCCAACTTTTCCAACATATTTGTGCAAAAGATGATTGCTCCTTATTGAATTCTCTTTGCAATTTTGTTGAAAATCCGCTGGTTACATATGTAGGGGTCTGTTTTTTACTGCTTGGTTTCATTGATCTATGTGTTTATCATTTGACTTTACACTGTTTTGGTTACTTTATTATTTACAATAAATCTTGAAACCTTGTAGGAAGAGTCTTCCAACTTTGTTCTTTACAATTTTGTTTTTGTTGTACTAGCTCTTATGACTTCCCAGGTACATTTCCTACTTTCTTTTTTATATTTTTATTTATTTTTTTTTTTAATTTGAGAGAGAGAAAGCACACAAGCTAGAGGAGGGAAGGGGCAGAGAGAGATGGAGACAGAATCTGAAGCAGGCTCCAGGCTCCGAGCTGTTAGTACAGAGCCTGATGCAGGGTTTGAACTCAGGAGCAGTAATATCGTGACCTGAGCCAAAGTCAGATGCCTAACCGACTGAGCAACCCAGGCACCCCCATTTCCTACTTTGTTAAAAGGTTAGGTCATTGATTTGAGATCTTTCTTATTTTCTAATATAAGCATTAGTGCTAAAAATTTCCCTCTAAGGACAGTTTTATCTGTATCCCAGTAGATTTGCTAAGTTATATTTTCACTTTCATTCAATTGCAAATATTTTCTAATTTTCTTTGCAAGATATTCTTCAACCCATTGGTTATTTAGAAGAATTCTTTCAATTTCTGAATAGATTTTTTTCCAAAATCTTTCTTTTTACTTTTATTCTGTTATAATGAGAAAACATATTCTGTATTACTTTAATTATTTTAAATGTGTTTTGTTTGTTTTATGGCCCAGAATATCATCTGTCTTGGTAAATGTTTCATATTTTCTTGAAAAGGATGACTAATCTACTATGGTGGGTGGAGTGTTCTATGAATATTAATTAGGTCAAATTGGTTGATAATGTTGTTCAAGTCTTCTAATTCCTTATTGATTTTTGGTCTAATTTTTTAATAGATTACAGGGAGAAAAATGTTGAAATCATCAACCATAATTTTGAATATGTCTGTATTTCTTCAATTCTATCAGATTTTGCTTCCTATATTCTGAAGGTCTTTTGTGCATGTACACTTATCATTTTTTGTTTATTCTTGGTGACTGAACCTTTGTCGTTATGTAATTTTTCTTTTTTTCCCAGGAAATATTCCTGTTCTGAAGTCCAATTTTCTGATATTAAAATGCCACTCCAACTTTCTTTTTTTTAATTTTTATTTTTTTTAAATTCAAGTATAATTAACATACAGTATTATATTAGTTTCAGGTGTACAATATGATGTTTCAACAATTCTATAAATTACTCAGGGCTTATCACAAGTGTACTCTCCATTTCCTTCACCTATTTTACCCATCCCCCTACCCATCTCCCTTCTAGTAACCACAAGTTTGTTCTTTATATTTGTAGACCCATTTTTTGTCTCTTTTTTTCCTTTGCTTGTTTGTTTTTTATATTCCACATGTGAGTGAAATCATGTTATTTGTCTTTTTCTGACTGACTTATTTCACTTAGCATTATTCCCTCTAGATCCATCCATGTTGTTGCACATAGTAAGATTTAAATTTTTTATGGTGTATACACACACACACACACACACACATACACACACATCACATTTTCTTTATCCATTCATCTATGGATGTATACTTGGGTTGCTTACATATCGTAGCTGGTATAAATATTGCTGCACCGAAATAAAAAGCTTTTTCACAACAAAGGAAACCATCAACAAAGCAAAAAGACAATCTATAAATGGGAGAAGATATTTGCAAATAATATATCCATCCCATAAGGGGTTAGTATCCAAAATATACAAGGAACTTATACAACTCAACACCAAAAAAACCCAAATAATCTAATTAAAAAATGGTCAGAATACATGAAGAGACATTTTTTCAAAGATGACATATCGATGGCCAACAGACACATGAAAATATGCTCAACATCACTCATCATCAGGGAAATGCAAATCAAAACCACAATGAGATATCACCTCACACCTGTCAGAATAGCCAAAATTAAAAACACAAGAAATAACAAATGTTGGTGAGGATGTGGAGGAAAGGAACTCTTGTGCACTGTTGGTTTGAATGCAAACTGTATATCCATTGTGGAAAACAGTTATGGATGTCCCTCAGAAACTAAAAAAAGAATTACCATATGATCCCTTTCTTTTGATGAGTATTTCCTTAAATTTCTGATCTGTCATGCCAACTTCTGCAACCACCGAAAGAGCCACTGGCTGTTCTCTCACCCACATTGGTCCCTCTCCTGGCACCACGTCCAATCTTTTTTTTTTTTTAAATATTTTAGGCTCTTATTTTTATTTTTTTTTAAATTTATTTATTTGAGAGAGAGAGAGAGAGAGAAAGTGTGAGTGAAGAAGAGTCAGAGAGAGGGGGAGAGAGAGAATCCCAAGCAGGCTCTGCACTGTCACTGCAGAACCCGATATGAGGCCCCAACTCACAAACCATGGGATTGAATACTTAACTGACTGAGCCACCCAGGTGCCCCACCAAGTGCAATCCTTAATCCAAACCCAGAACTAGCCAGTTGCCCCAAAGAAGAAATTGCTTGCCAGCAATAACTTATTAGAAATATTTCTCCCCATTCTGGAATATTATCCAGTCCATTTTGAATCCCCATCACTCTGATGTCTTAAAAAATATTATTTTTGTCATTTATCCATTTTTCCCCTAATTATTGCATTGGGACATTGGTCAGATGCAACCTATTAAATTCTACCCATAATTTGTGTGTGTCTCTGTGTGTGTATACATAATTACTTTTTAATTTAAGGGGAAAAAACTGCACATGAACTTACCAGTGATGGGAATTTTATAAAAAATGCTTTAATTGATGTTTGCATTCAGAAATATGCCTCAAGAATTTATAGGTTTCTCATGTTTTACAGTATTTGAAACCACCTGCCTTCATATTTTGTTGAGAAGACCTAGAGGAAGAATAACATCTAGGAGCCTTTGGTCTTAAAAGTGAACTATGTGTTAAACATGAGAATTGTCAAAGTACATTTTTTTTTAAAAATTAAGACTTGTTTCTTACATAAATATTATAATGGGCAAGTGTCAAGGGTTTCTTAACTTATTATTGAGAGGACCATGAAGAGGTAAAGCTGGTTCATGGGAGAATTCAAAATACCCAAGAAAGATGGTTATCCCATGAAAGGAAAGGGGAAATGAATTTGCTAACAGATGCAAACTAGTTAATGTCTAACAGGGCAAAGGAACCATAAGCATCAGAATTACCTTAATTCCAGAAAGAAATCTAAAGTCTAATTCTATAGAATCTAGTCCCTAATCAAGAGTAAATAGTAAGTCAAGCAAAAGTAAAAACCCCTATTTAGTTAATCCTTGGAGAGAGCCATTAGTGCTTTGGAGTGACATTAAAAAAAAGTATGTAGTCATCCTTTTCCTAATTTCCAAATATCAGAACACTTTTTTTAAATTTTTTTTTAACGTTTATTTATTTTTGAGACAGAGAGAGACAGAGCATGAATGGGGGAGGGTCAGAGAGAGAGGGAGACACAGAATCTGAAATAGGCTCCAGGCTCTGAGCTGTCAGCACAGAGCCGGACGCGGGGCTCAAACTCACGGATGGCGAGATCATGACCTGAGCCGAAGTCGGACGCTCAACCGACTGAGCCACCCAGGCGCCCCTCAGAACACTTTTCTTAACAAAATTTTGTTAATGCAAAGCAAACTTCTATGAAATATTGTTTGTATACAGAAGAACAGAAGATGTGGTATGATGTAAAGATTGAGAGACAATTTTGAGACATTTTTCCCTCTATGATCCTTGCTAACAACTTTTGATGGCCTTATTGTAAGTGCCTTTGATGTTAGGGAAATAGAAGATATTTATTTTATTGTTAAGCCTTCACATTGTGTAAGCTTTGAAAAATATATATGTTCTTATGCAGGAATAATTTTGCCAGAGCAGTAGCCCTCCTCCTATTTTCTGAACATCCTACCCAAAGGCAAAAAATTATAATTATAGATGTAATTGCTATGCATAAGGAATAAGTTACATGAGCCAAGTTAAATAATGTATGTACGAATGTGGTTGCTACAAATAAAGGCAAGGTTATGCCTATTCTAACCATTTTCAGACAGATTGGTAAGAAACAAAACTACATCCACAATAAAGATACAAAATAACGTAACTCCATTAGGATACTTTTAATTTCAGAGAATTGACTTTAATTCCTGAAGAAAGTTATCTGAGGAGGAGCATCATAGAATCAGTGTAGCTGGGCATGATTTCCACATCTGTCAGTCCCTGGCTGAATCATTTAAATTCTCAACCCAAAGTGAGCATTAACTTGAAAAAATGTTATTACAAAGCCAGATGAATAACTAATGCCTGGCATAGATCTGCTTAAGTAATTTCAACCAAAGGTGTGTGTTGGGGTATTAGTAAGTAAACCAGAAACTAAAGCAAAGTTGGCCTTTATAGCTTCAAAAGGACTTAGAAGTACTCTAGGTGGGTGCCTGGGTGGCTCAATCAGTTAAGCATCTGACTTCAGTTCAGGTCATGATCTCACAGTTCTCGTGGGTTTGAGCCCTGCATCGGGCTCTGTGCTGACAGTTCAGAGCCTGGAGCCTGCTTCAAATTCTGCATCTCCCTCTCTCTCTGCCCCTCCCCCTGCTCAGGCTCTGTCTCTCTCTGTCTCTCAAAAATTAACTTAAAAAGTTAAAAGTACTCTAGGGATTTTTTTTTCTATGATTGGTAAGAAAGTTATTGTGTGTGATAAAAACCTTGTACTGAAGAGATTGAATGACATTAGAGTCACTGGCATATTACCTTCAACATTATAAAAGTGCTAGTATTTCTGGATATAAGGGCTACTAAATACTTGATATGTCTTAAAAGATATTTGTGTCACAAAATGAAAATGAGAAAAATAGAACCTGTTTAAGGCAAATGAAAAGAAAATCCCTAAAAAGATATTGGTGAACAGAGGCAGACATATAAATTCAAACTCTCACAGTCAAAATAACTTAAAGGCAAAAGAAATCTCTGGTGTCTATTTTGTAATGTTTTTGCACTCTGAAAATAAGGTATTTGACCTAGGAACCTGTAGTGAGAATTGGTGTGCTGACTTCTTCCAGTCAGTTCTCATGGCTATTACTTCACATTTCTGCCCCAATACAGTATTCGCTTAGAAGCACTATAGGTTGAGGGATTTGATTCACCTAGGGAAAATAAGATTATATGGGTTCTGCTAATCAAATTCACAGGATGCTATTTTTATCTACCAGAATATCAGTTTTTGTACATTTATAATATAAGGTATTCTGGCATAAGTAGAGACTACCTACCTTCTAAATGTTATGTTCTGAGGTGCCTGGGTGGCTCAGTCAATTGAGCATCCATCTCTTGATTTCGGCTCAGGTCATGATCTCATGATTCGTGGGATCGAGCCCTGCCTTGGGGTTCTCTCTCTCCCTCTCTTTCAGTCCCTCCCCTGCTTACATTCTCTCTCTCAAAAAAAGTAAACATTTAAAAAAATGTTGGTATTATTTTATTCTGAGAGACTTCTCTCAAATCATAAAACGATATTACTAACTTTATTAATGTAGATATGAAAAATGCTAAATAAAATATGAGAAAGAGAAAGCAATAATATGTATTTAATCTACAAGAACCAAAGGGATTGTATCCTAGACAAGCAATCAAGATTCAATATTAGGAAACTTTTTCTGTGGTATGTTATGTAAATAAGTCATACAAAAAAATCACAATAATCTCAAAAGATGTCAAAAGGTAAGTAAAATAAGTAAAATAAAAATCCTTATTCTCTAAAATAATAGGGCTAAATAGTCACTTCCTTAACTTAGTACACATTTCAAGCCACCAGTAGACAATATTTGAAAACAAAAGAGGAAAGACATACTCATTAAAAGTAGACACAGATAGTAGGGTGTCCACTATCACTATTATGTAATATTGCAGTGGGAGTTCTGGTTAGTGCAATAAAGATGAAGCAGAAATAGATAAACTCTCATTATTTGCAATTGTATTAGTAGACATCAGAAAATTTCATTAGATTGGGGCGCCTGGGTGGCTCAGTTGGTTAAATGTCCAACTCTTGATTTCCACTCAGGTCATGATCTCATGGTTCATGGGTTCAAGCCCCACATCAGGCTCTGTGCTGACAGCTCAGAGCCTGGAGACTGCTTTGTATTCTGTGTCTCCCTCTCTCTCTGCTTCTCCCCTACTCACTCTCTGTCTCTTAAAAATAAATAAACACTGCAAAAAATTAAAAAAAAGAAATTTCATTAGAATTTCCAAAAAGAATAGAATTAATGTGATTTTATTGAAGACTAAGTACAGGAAAAAAATGCAAGTAAGGTTTTTCAGGAGAAAATATCACAAGCTAATGCCTAAAAGGTAGCTGAGAATTACCAAGATAAAGGAGAGGCATAAAGGGCTTGAAGCACATGAGGGTATTCTTTCTATCTAAGAGAAATTCCTCAGTAAGACCAAGAAACAGGAGGAAGCACTTGATGGCTGAGGAAGTAAAGGAAATTCAGTATGCCTGTTAGTGTGTGTAGGATTTGATGCAATTCCAGACAAAACATCAATGGAATATTTTGGAACTTTACAAGTTATTTTATAGTTCTTTCTGGATATGGAGTGTACTACTATTATGAAAAGGGAAGGGGAAAAACAAGTTTGAGAACTGAATGTGTAGTATGAACCAATTTATGTAAAAATTGGGGGTGAGGTAATAGACATTATGTAGGTTCTCATAAATATATACATGGACAATTTCCAGAAGAATACAAACAAAAAGTGTTAATAGTGGCACTTGTTGAAGGGGACATAGGGCATGGGGGTAGAGGAGTTCTGTTTGCTTTATACCCTTCAATACCGTTTGCATTATTTCTATGACCATGTTGTGCTGTTATAATTTTTAAAAGTTCTTTATATCAGTGTTTTAAACATAATTAGCAAATAATCCTCACCAAAAATATTTCTAGAAGAAAAACAATTATATCTTTGAAAATCATCTGGTGAGTATTAAAGCGTATTATAACACACAATTATAAACACCTTTAAATAGTATGGAAAGAAACTGTTAGTGGCACAAAATATTCCAGAAATAAATTTAAATACAATATGAAATCAATACAAAGGATACATCACTAATCAATGGAAAAATAAGTAGTTATTCAATTAACTATGTTGGAGCAATTGTTTAACAGTTTGGAAAAAGTTATGTAGATTCTCACCTCACATCAAACATCAAGATAAATTCCTGATGGCTTGAGTTAAACATATAAAAACAAATCAAAACATAGAAAAACATAGAAGGGAATATTTATCAAACTCTTGGAAGGTAACAACTGAAAAGCAATGGAAAAAACTAGGGAGACATTTAACTATGTCAACAGTTAAAATTTCTATTCATTCCCACAGAAAAACCACAACTACAATTAAGAGACAAACATAGGGGTGCCTGGATGTCTCAATGGGTTAAGTGTCTGACTTCAGCTCAGGTCGATTTTGCAGTTCATGAGTTTGAGCTCCATGTCGGGCTCTGTGACAGAGCCTGGAACCTGCTTTGGATTCTGTGTCTCCCTCTCTCTCTGGCCCTCCCCCGCTCATTCTTCCTTCCTCTCTCTCTCAAAAATAAACATTAAAAAAAAGAGACAATCATAAACCTAGAAGGAAAAAAATCACAATTTTATAGCACTGTTACAAATTTGGTAAAATACCAAGGCCTCAATTGATACTTACCTGAAACCACAGATAGTACTGAACTCTATATATACTATGTTTTTACCTATGTATACATATGATAAAATTTAATTTACAAATTAGGCACAACAAGAGATTAACAATAACTAGGGACACCTGGGTGGCTCGGTCAGTTAAGCATTCGACTCTTGATCTCAGCTCATGTCTTGATCTCAGAGTCATGAATTTAAGCCCTGTGTTGGGCTGTCCACTAGGTGTGGAGCTTACTTAAAACAAAACAAAACAAAACAAAACAATAATAACAAAATAGAACACTTACTGCAATATACTATAATAAAAGTTATGGGAATGTAGTCTCTTTCTCTCAATATATCTTATTGTACTGTACTTAACCTTCTTGCAATGATATGAGGTGATAAATACCTACATGGTAAGATGAAGTGAGGTGAATGACATAGGCATTGTGATGTAACTGTAGGCTATGACTGACCTTCTGATACTTCAGGAGGCAGATCATCTGCTTCCAGACCACATTTGACTGCGGGTACCTGAAACCTTGGAAAGTGAGACTGTGGATAAAGTGGGGGCTGCTGTATAAAGGATCATAAGAAACGACAACAGACAAGTAAAAGCCAGCAAACTGGACAACGAAGAAAAAAATGAATAAACTAGAAATATAGAAGACTGAATCATGAAGAAATAGGAAATCTGAACAGGTCAATAACTAGTAAAGAGACTGAATCAGTAATCAAAAGTCTCTCAGCAAAGAAAGGCCCAGGACCAGACTGCTTCAGTGATGAGTTCTACCAAACATTTACCAAAGAATTTACGCCAATCCTTCTCACTCTTCTAAAATGTTGAAGAGGAATGAACATTCTCAAACTCATTTTACAAGGCCAGCATTACACTGACACCAAAGCTAGGTAAGGATACTACAAGAATAGAACATTATAGGCTAATATCTCTGATTAATATAGATACATAAATTCTCAATAAAATACTAGCAAACTGAATTCAGTAACAAATCGTATATGGAAGGAATACCTCAACATAATAAAGGCCATATTTGACAAGTGCACAGCTAACATCATGCTCAATGGTGAGAATTTAAAAGCTTTTCCTCAAAGATCAGGAATAAGACAAGAATACTCAATTTCATCACTCCCATTCCACATAGTATGGAAAGTCCAGCCAGAGAAATTAAGCAAGAAAAAGAAATAAAAAGCATCCAAGTCAAAAGGAATAAGTAAAATTGTCTCTGTCTTTACATGACATGACCTTACATATAGAAAACCCTAAAGATGCTATCAAAAAACTGTTAGATCTAATCACCAAATTCAGGGAAGTTCCATTATACAAAATCAATATACAAATATCAGTTATGTTTCTATACCCTAACAATGAACTGCAAAAGAAATAAAGACAACAATCTCATTTATAATAGCATCAAAACAATAAAATACTTAGTAATAAATTTAATAAAGAAGAGTTAAACAAATTTAACCAAGAGTCTGTACACTGAAAGTTATGAGACATAGATGAAAAAAATTGAAGGAGACATATGTAAACGGGAAGATATTCAGTGTTCATAGAGCAGAAGAATTCTGTTAAAATGCCTGTACTACCCAGAGAAATCTACAGATTCAGTTCAATCCCTATCAACAATCTCTGTCAAAATTCCAATGGCATTTTTTTCACAAAACAGAAAAAAATTACAAAATTCATATGGAATCATAATAGACTCTGAATAACCAAAGTAATCATGAGAAGGAAGAACAAAGTTGGAGGCATCAACTACCTGATTTCAAACCATATTATAAAACTATAATAATGAAAATGGTGTACCACTGGCATAAAAATAGACATGTAGACCAATGGATCAGACCCAAGAACCCAGAAATAAACCATGCATACATAATCAACTATTAATTTCACAAAGGAGTCAAGAATGTTCCATGGGGAATGGATAATCTTTTCAAAAAATAATGTTGGAAAACTGGATATTCACATGCAAACAAATGAAATTGGACCCCAATCTTAAACCACTTACAAAAAGTTACTCAAAATGGATTAAATACCTAAATGTAAGACCAGAAACCATAAATCTTTTAGAAGAAAATATAGGAAATTTGAGGGGCTAAGATGACAGAGTAGTAGAAGGATCTTAGTCTTCCCTCATCCCTTGACCACAGCTAGATAAATACTGAATCATTCTGAATACCCAAGAAATTGATCTGAGTTTGAGGCCACATTGCAGAAAGTGGGAGCAGCAGAGACGTAGTTTGGGGGAGAAACAGATCAAGTGTGCTGCAGAGGGAAGAGAGCCTGGGTTGTGGAGAGGCGAGAGAGAGAGAGAGCCAGAGGGAGAGAGAGAGAGCCAGAGACAGAGAGACACAGAGAGAGAGGAGCTCACAGGGGATCACACAAGGAAAACACTTTCCCAAAGCCATTGACAGGGAAAACAAGAGGGGCTGATTTTCATGAGCTTTTTCAACCAGCAGGGCTCGAAGACTGGAGATTTAGAGGTTTGTGCTGAGGCTGGTATAGACCCCTGTGGACACTGCAGTGCTCCTGTAGAGAAGGCAGGCCGGTGACCCGGGGTGCAGCACTATCTGATAATCTCCTGAGACACACTGGAGAGATGGTTTCCCTTTCTTGGAGTGCATCTGACAGAGGTGGCATTGCCTCCCCTGGGGACAAAGGAGCCTGCAGGTGATGTTTCCCTCCTCTGACCCTCAGCATAGGCACAGAGACACTTACTAAGGCTAACCTAGACACTGGCTGCTTAGTGTGCTTTACTCCAAATTCCATGCTCATGAGCTCTGGTGCAACTGCCCTTCTGGGCCAAACCTGCATTAATCCCGGTGCAGCAAGACCCTCCTCTAGAAGACCACTGCAGGTGCCTGCCACACCAGGTCCCTAAAGTTTGAAGTTTTAAAACTCAGCCTCACTGGAATAGAGCCCAAGGTGCACTGTGCTTCACCAGGTGGGCAAGCAACCCAGACAGTGTGTAAACAGTGATCTGAGGAACACCTGGGATGCACGAGGGGAATCTATTCACTCTTCTGGAAGGGCTTCCCTGATAGCAGCAAGCATGAACTCTCCTCTCCGGGGACAAAGAAGCTGGCTGGTGCCATTTCTCTCCCTTGCCCCTCAGCATAAACTAACTTCAGTAAACAGCTCAGCACCAACACTGGCTGCCCAAATAGTTTACAACAAGCCCTACCCCACTGTGGTCTGCTGGTAATGCTTTCCTTGGACAAGTTTCCCTGAGAACCAGTGCTGTGGGCCTCTCCCTCAGGAGACCAGAAGATCAGCACAAACCCCCACATACACCACGTCTACTGATCATAAAGTTCTGCAAAGCTTTAGCTCTAGTGGAAATAGCATCAAGTCTCTTTTAACAAGCAGACTAGAGCATACCTAGTTAAAACTTGCTGCACTCCACACATGCCAAAGGTCCAAATATTCCCCACTCCTGGCAATGAGAAGTTCTGTAGAGGACTGACCTGGGAGATAGAGCAGCCATAACACAGCAGCAGAGTGCACACAGCATACACCAGCGACAATTCCTGAAGTTCCAGGCCCTGGACATGATACGACCTCTTCTTGATAAAGCCATTACTCTCAGGAAACATAACATGTTTTCCTAACACACATAGGAAGACAGACCTAGACAAAGTGCCAAACTGGAGGAATTCACCCCCAAAGAAAGAACAAGAAAAGGTCACAGCCAGAGATATAATCAAAACACATACAAGAAATATGCCTGATCCAGAATTTAAAGCAACAATCATAAGGATCCTAGCTGGGCTTGAGAAAAGCATAGAAGACACCAGGGATTCCCTTACCACAGAAATAAAGAGCTTAAAACCAATCAGGTTAAAATGAAAAATGCAATAACTGAGATTCAAAACTGATGGATATAATGACCACAAGGATGGAGGAAACAGAGGAGTGAATAAGTGTTACAGAAGAGAGATTTATGGAAAATAAGGAAGCTGATAAAAAGAGGGAAAGAAAAATCTTGGATCATGAAAGTAGACTTAGGGAACTCAGTGCTTCTATGAAATGTGATAGCATTTGTGTCATAGGAGTCCCAGAAGAAGAAGAAGAGAAAAGAGGACAGAAGGTTTACTTGAGGAAATTATAGCTTAAACTTACCTGATCTGGAGAAGGAAACAGACATCCGAATCCAGGAGGCACAGGGAATTCCCATCAAAATCAGCAAAAGCAGGCCAACACCAAGACCTATTGTAGTTAAATTCACAAAATATAAATATAAAGAAAAAAATCCTAAAAGCAGCAAGACAAAAGAAGTCCCTAACTTACAAAGGAAGGCAAATAAGGCTGGCAGCAGATCTTTCCACAGAAGTTTGGCAGGCCAGAAGGGTGTGGCATTATATATTCAATGTGCTGAATGGGAACAATCTGCGGTCAAGAATATTCTATCCACCAAGGCTATCATTCAAAATAGAAGGAGAGATAAAGAGTTTCCCAGACAAACAAAAACTAAAGGAGTTTGCGACCACTAAACCAGCCCTGTAGGAAATATTGAAGGGAGCTCTTTAAGTAGGAAAGAAAGACCAAAAGTGACAAAGAGTAGACAGGAACTGAGAAAATCTCCAGAAACAATGACAAAACAAGAAATAAAATGGCAATAAATTCATATATATCAATAATTACTCTGAATGTAAATGAACTAAATGCTCCAATCAAAAGAGTTCAGAATGGTTTAAAAACAAGGTCCATCTGTATACTGCTTACAAGAGACTGATTTTAGACCTAAAGACACCTGCAGATTGAAAATGAGGGGCTTGAGAAACATTTATCATGCAAATGAAAGTAAAAAGAAAGCCAGAGTATCAACACTTACAATCAGGCAAATTAGATTTTAAACCAAAGATGTAACAAGAAATGAAGAAGGGCACTATATCATAATAAAAGGGTTCATCCAACAAAAAGATCTAACATTTGTAAATATTTATGCCCCCAACTTGAAACACCCAAATATACAAAACAATAACAAACACAAAGGAACTCATTGATAATAATACAATAATAGTAGGGACTTTAAGACCCCACAGACATCAATGAACAGATCATCTAAGCAGAAAGTCAACAAAGAAGTAATGGCTTTGAATGACACACTGGACCATGTGGACTTAACAGGTATATTCAGAACATTTCATCCTAAAGTAGCAGAATACACATTCTTTTCAAGTGCACATGGGACATTCTCCAGAATAGATCACATATTGGTCACAAATCAGGCCTCAACAAATACAAAAAGACTGAGATCATACTATGCATATTTTCTGACCACAGCACTATGAAACTTGAAGTTAACCACAAGAAAAAATTTGGAAAGACCACAAATACATGGAGGTTAAAGAACATCCTACTAAAGATTGAATGGGTTAACCAGGAAATTAAAGAAGAAATTAAAAAATACACAGAAACAAGTGAAAATGAAAACACAATGGTCCAAAACCTCTGGGATCCAGCAAAAGTGGTCATAAGAGGTAAGTGTATATCTATACAGGCCTACCTCAAGCAAGAAAAATCTCGAATACAAAACCTAACCTTATACCCAAAGGATCTAGAACAACAACAAATGAAGCCTACAGCTAGCAGAAGGGTAATAACACAGATTAGAGCAGAAATAAATGATATAGAAACAAACAAACAAAAAACCAGTAGAACAGATCAATGAAGCCAGGAGCTGGCTTTTTGAAAAATATTAATAAAATTGATAAGCTTCTACCCAGACTTATCAAAAAGAAACAAGAGAGGACCTAAATAAATAAAATCATGAATGAAAGAGGAGAGATCACAACCAACACCACAGAAATACAATTATAAGAGAATATTATGAAAAATTATATGCCAAAAAATTGGGTAATCTGGAAGAAATGGATAAATTCCTAGAAACATGTAAACTACCAAACTGAAACAGGAAGAAATAAAAAACTTGAATAGATTAATAACCAACAAAGAAATTGAATCAGTAATCAAATTCTCCCAGAAAGCAAAAGTCCAGGGACAGATGGCTTCCCAGGGGAATTCTACCAGACATCTAAAGAGAAGTTTATATGTATTCTTCTCAAACTACTCCAAAAAATAGAAATAGAAATAGAAGGAAAACTTGCAAACTCATTCTACAAGGACAGCATTACCTCGATTCCAAATCCAGACAAAGACCCCACTGAAAAAGAGAACTATAAACCAATATCCTTGTTGAATAATTGAATCCAACAGTACATTAAAAAGAGTCATTTACCATGATCAAGTGGGATTTATTTCTGGGTTGCAAGGGTGGTTCAATACTCACAAACCAATCAATGTGATACATTAATAAAAGAAAGGATAATAACCTCTTAATAGATGCAGAAAAAGCATTCAACAAAGTACATCATCCATTTGTGATTAAAAAACCCTCAACAAAGTAGGGACAAAGGGAGCATACCTCAATATCATTAAGGCTATATACAAAAAACCCACAGCTAATATTATCCTCAATGGGAAAAAACTGAGAGCTTTTCCTCTATGCTCAGGAACAAGACAGAGGTGTCCACTCTCACCACTGTTTTTTAACATAGTACTGGAAGTCCTAGCCTCAGCAATCAGACAACAAAATAAATACAAGGCATCAAAATTGGCAAGGAAGAAGTCACAGTTTCACTATTTGGAGACAACATGCTATTCTATGTAGAAAACCTGAAAGTCTTCACCAAGAAATTGCTAGAACTGATACACGAATTCAGTAAAGTCACAGGATACAAAATCAATGTACAGAAATCTGTTGGATTTCCAACAGATTTCTGTACATCAATGATGAAGCAGCACAAAGAGAAATCAAGGAGTCAATCCCATTTACAACTACAACAAAAACCAGAAGATACCTAGGAATAAACCTGACCAAAGAGGTAAGATCTGTACTCTGAAAACTGTAAACACTATGAAAGAAATTGATGAGGACACAAAGAAATGGAAAAACATTCCATGCTCATGGATTGGAAGAACAAATATTTTAAAATGTCTATGCTACCCAAAGCAATTGACACATTCAATGCAATCCCATCAAAATAACACCAGCATTCTTTATAGAACTAGAACAAATAATCTTAAAATTTGTATGGAACCACAAAAGACCCTGAATAACCAAAGCAATCTTGAAAAAGAAAAGCAAAGCTTTTCTGGACTTCATGTTATATTACAAAGCTGTAGTGATCAAGATAGTGTGGTACTGGCAAAAACAAAAAACAAAAAACAAAAAACAAAAACAAACAAACAAACAAAAAAAACAGACACAGACATCAATAGAATAGAATAGAACACCCAGAAATGAACCCACAACTATATGGTCAATTAATCTTCAACAAAACAGGAAAGAATATCCAGTGGAATAAAGACAGTCTCTTCAACAAACGGTGTTGAGAAAATGGATAGCAACATGCATAAGAATGAAACTGGGCCCTTTGCTTATACTACACACAAAAATAAGTTCAAAATGGATGAAAAACCTAAGTGTGAGACAGGAAACCATCAAAATCCTAGAAGAGAACACAGGCAGTAACCTCTTTGACACTGGCCATAGCAATTTCTTTCTAGATATGTCTCCTTAGGCAAGTGAAACAAAAGCAAAAATGAACTATTGGAACATCATCAAGATAAAAAGCTTCTGCACAGTGAAGGAACAATCAATAAAACTAAAAGGCAACCTTCAGGATGGGAGATATTTGCAAATGACATATCTGATGAAGGGTTATTATCCAAAATATAAAAAGAACTTGTAAAACTCAACACCAAAAAAACATAATCCAGTTGAAAAATGGACAAAAGATATGAATTGACATTTTCCCAAAGAAAACATGCAGATAGATGGCTAACAGACACACGAAAAGATGCTCAATATCACTCATCATCAGGGAAATGCAAATCAAATCTATAATGAGGTATCACTGCACACCTGTCAGAATGACTAAAATTAACAACACAGGAAATGAGATGTTGGCAAAGATGTGGAGAAAGGGGAACCCTCTTACATTGTTGGGGGGAGTGCAAAATGATACAGTCACTCTGGAAGAGTATGGAGTTTGCTTAAAAAGATAAAAATAGCACTACCCTATGATCTAGCAATTGCACTACTTGGTATTTTCCCAAAGGATACAAAAATACTGATTCAAAAGATACATGCACCCCAATGTTTGTAGCAACATTATCAGTAATAGCCAAATTATAGAAAACACTCAAATGTCCATTGACTGATGAATGGATAAAGAATATGTGGTGTGTGTGTGTGTGTGTGTGTGTGTGTGTGTGTTGTGTAGAATACAATATTCCTCAGCCATAAAAAAGAATGAAATCTTGCTATTTACAATGATGTGGATGGAGCTAGAGAGTATTATGCTAAGCAAAATAAGTCAGTCAGAGAAAGACAAATAGCATATGACTTTACTCATATGTGGAATTCACGAAATGTGACAGATAAACATAGGGAGAAAAAAGAGAGAACCCATAAAACAGCTTCTTAACTATAGAGAACACACTGAGGATTGCTGGAGAGGAGGTGGGCAGCGGGATGGATTAAATGGATGGGTATTAAGAAGGACACATGTTGGGATGAGCAATGGGTATTGTACGTAAGTGATGAATCACTAAATCATATACCTGAAACTAACATTACACTGTATATTAACTGACTGGAATTTAAATTAAAACATGGAAGAAACGTTTTTTAATTTTTTTTTCAACGTTTATTTATTTTTGGGACAGAGAGAGACAGAGCATGAACGGGGGAGGGGCAGAGAGAGAGGGAGACACAGAATCGGAAACAGGCTCCAGGCTCTGAGCCATCAGCCCAGAGCCCGACGCGGGGCTCGAACTCACGGACCGCGAGATCGTGACCTGGCTGAAGTCGGACGCTTAACCGACTGCGCCACCCAGGCGCCCCAGAAGAAACGTTTTTTAAAAATTTTTAATTAAAAATAAACAAAATATAGGGAAAAATTCTTGACCTTGGTCTTGGTAATGGTTTTTTGGATATGACACCATAAGCTGAGGCAACAAAATAAAAAAGAAACAAGTAGGATTACATCAAACTAAAAATCATCTGCACAGCAGAATAAACAATCAATGAAATGGAAAGGCAACCTACAGAAAGGGAGAAAATATGTGCAAGCATACATATATCCAAAATACATAAGGAACCCATAAAACTCAATAACAAAAGAAAAATAATGCAATTTAAAAATGGCCAAAGTAGGGGCGCCTGGGTGGCGCAGTCGGTTGAGCGTCCGACTTCAGCCAGGTCACGATCTCGCGGTCCGTGAGTTCGAGCCCCGCGTCGGGCTCTGGGCTGATGGCTCAGAGCCTGGAGCCTGTTTCCGATTCTGTGTCTCCCTCTCTCTCTGCCCCTCCCCCGTTCATGCTCTGTCTCTCTCTGTCCCAAAAATAAAATAAAAAACGTTGAAAAAAAAATAAAAAAAATAAAAATGGCCAAAGTACCTGAATAGATATACAAATGACCAATAGGTACATCAAAAGGTTCTTGACATCAGTAGTCAATAGGGAAATGTAAATCAAAACTACAATAAGATATCCCTTCATACCTGTTAGGATGGCTACTATCAAAAAGACAGGAAATAAGAAGTGTGGGCAAGGGTGTGGAAAAAAGGGAAGCTTTGTGCTGTTGGTGGGAACATAAATTGGTATAGCCATTATGGAAAATAGTGTGGAGGTTCCTCAAAAAATTAAAAATAGAACTGCCATATAATTTAGCAATCTGACTTCTGGATATATATCCAAAGGAAATGAAATCACTGTCTCAGAGATATCTCACTGTTTCAGAGATGTCTTCACTCCCACGTTCACTGAGACATTATTCACAATAGCCAAGACATGGAAACAACCTAAGTGTCTGTCAATGGACAAATGGATAAAGAATATGAGATAGATAGATAGATAGATAGATAGATAGATAGATAGATAGATAGATAGATAGACAGACATGAGTGGGTATTATATATTATTATGATTATGATTATTATAATTATTCAGCCATTAAAAATAGGAATTCCTGCCATTTGCAACAACATGGATGAATTCCTGCCTTTTTGCAGCAACATGGACATTATGTCAAGTGAAATAAGTCAGAGAATGACAAATGCTGTATGCTGTTACTTAGATGTGGAATCTAAAAATATTGAACTCATAGAAACAGAGTAGAGTGGTGGTTACCAGGGGCTGATGGATGGGGAGAGAGGGGAAATGTTAGTTTAAGGGTACAGACTTTAAGTCATAAGATGAATAAGTTTGGGGGATCTAATATACAGCATGGTGACTACAGTTCAAAATGCTGTTATATTTTTTGGATGTTGCTAAAAGAGTAGATCTTTTTTTTAAATTTATTTTTTTTTCATTTTTTAAATATGAAATTTATTGTCAAATTGGTTTCCATAAAACACCCAGTGCTCATCCCAAAAGGTGCCCTCCTTAATACCCATCACCCACCCTCATCTCCCTCCCTCCCCCCATCAACCTTCAGCTTGTTCTCAGTTTTTAAGAGTCTCTTATGCTTTGGCTCCCTCCCTCTCTAACCTCTTTTTTTTTTCTTCCCCTCCCCCATGGACTTCTGTTAAGTTTCTCAGGATCCACATAGGAGTGAAAACATATGGTATCTGTCTTTCTCTGTATGACTTATTTCACTTAGCATAACACTCTCCAGTTCCATCCACGTTGCTACAAAAGGCCATATTCCATTCTTTCTCATTGCCACGTAGTATTCCATTGTGTGGATCTTAAATGTTCTCACCATGCGTGTGCGCGCACACACACACAGACAATTGTGTGAAGTGATGAATATTTTGATTAAAAAAATTTTTTAATGTTAATAATAGCAGAAACCAGGTGGGGAGAGAGAAGATTAAGGGGGTATATGGGAAGTCTCTGTACTTTCCACTTCAGTTTTCTGTAAACCGAAAACTACTAAAAACAAAATCTATTAACAAAATTCTCTATATAATTTTAATCATGTTAGAGTCATTGAGACTTGCTTTATAGCCCAATTTTTTAATAATATTTCATGTGTGCTTGAAAAATATGTGTGTATTTTATAGTAATTATTTAGATCAATTTAATTTTATTCAAATCTTACATGTATTTATTTTTTGTCTGCCTATTATATAAATTATTGACAGGTGCATTAAGAAATGTCTCATTATGTTTGTGATTTTTGAAAAAATTTTGGTTTAAACATTTTGAGGCCATATTATTATGATTATACAAATTTAAAATGCTTATGTCTTCCTGGCCAACTACACCTTTTCATTACGAAATGATCTTAATTTCTAGTAATGCTTTCTGTATTTGCATTTATTTGTTTGATATTAATACAGCAATAGCTACACTAACTTTTTTATTTGAATCTTAATGTTTTAAATGTGTTTCTTGTAAATATCATATATTATATTGTGTTATTTTACCCAGGTTGAATCTATATGTCTTTTTCCTAGAGCATTAAATCTATGTCAATTCCTGACATTTAGTTTTAAATTTATCATCTCATTCTGTGATTTCCACTTGTCTCACATTTTCCGTTTATTTTTCTCTCCTTTCTTGACTTATTTGGACTGCTTAATCTTTTTATATTTATGCCTTTTCTAGAGTGGAAGTTACACATTAGGTTTCTCTTTTTTTAGTGGTGACACTAGAAACAAAATTTTATACCTGTTTATCAAAATGTAATCAATACCTTTACTCTCCTCCAACATAATACCAATTTCTTAGAACACATTAACTTCATTTTCCCATCTCCACTTGTATGCTTTGAATTTTAAAATTCTATGTTGTAATTTTCTTTTCTGTCACAAGATGTTATTGTCTCTTTTTTATTAAGTCATTGTTCATTTAGATTTACCCAAGTGTGTTCTTTATTCCTTCTTGTGTCTCAGACCTTCCATTTGAGATTACTTTCCTCTTGTCTGAAGTATATGACCTGAAGTATGTCAGTCTCAAAAATGTTTTTTCTTGAGGCGCCTGGGTGGTGCAGTCGGTTAAGCGTCCGACTTCAGCCAGGTCACGATCTCGCGGTCCGTGAGTTCGAGCCCCGCGTTGGGCTCTGGGCTGATGGCTCAGAGCCTGGAGCCTGTTTCCGATTCTGTGTCTCCCTCTCTCTCTGCCCCTCCCCCGTTCATGCTCTGTCTCTCTCTGTCCCAAAAATAAATAAACGTTGAAAAAAAAATGTTTTTTCTTGGTACATGGAATTCTAGTTTAGCAATTCTTTCTTCAATTATTAATTATTTAACTAAGAAATTCAAGATATTCTACTGTTTTCTGGCTTCCATTAAACTATTTAAAAATAAGTCATAAGTATAAAAGTTCTTTTGAAGGTAAACTTTTACATCTGGTTTCCTTAAAGACGGTCTTTGGTGTTCTGCATTTCACCATGAAGTACATAATTGTGATTTCTTTTTATTTATCTTATTTTATTTGAATCTGTGGATTGCTGTATTTCATCAGTTCTGGAAAATTCTGAGCCATGGTCTTTTAAAATATTGGCTGTGTTTGTTCTTTTTTTTCCTTCTGGAATTCAGGTAAACAAATATTAGACCTTGTCACTCTATCCTCATGTTTTTAATGTTGCTTTCATGTTTTTAAGTCTTTTTGTGTTATATACTGTATTTCTTCTAATTTATTTTTTGATTCATTTATTCTTTCTAAAGCTGGCTATAATCTGCTGATAAACACATCCATTGCATTTTTAATTATGATATTTTACTTTTTCTTTCTAGAGGTTTCCAATTGGTCATCTGGGGTCTGTTTTATAATCTCTACAGAAATATTCAAATTAGCTTTCATTTCTTCAAACACACTATGTAGAGAGGGTTTTTATATTTATGTCTGATAATTCTTGTATCTGAATACTTTCTGCATGTATTTGTTGTTTTGTTTCTGCTAGTTTTTATTTATTGTATCTTGCATTTTTCTATGCTAGGTATTTTGAATGTGTGGAGCTCATTGTTCTTGAAAATTATTGGTGAGAATTCTTTAAGACTTATAATGAAGGTACCTGTATAAATTACCTATTGCTGCTGTAACAACCACAAACTTAATGGCCTAAAATGGCACCTTTATTCTCTTACACTTCTGCAGTCTAAAATCAAGGTGTCAGCAGGGCTGCATTCCTTCCATAGACTCTAGGGAAGAACCTTTCCTTGCCTTTTTTTTTTTTTTTTTTTTTTTTTTTAGCTACTACGGGCTGCCTGCATTCTTTGGTTCATAGCCCTTTGCATTACTTCAATTTCTGCTTCTGTCATCACATCTCTTCTGACTCTGACCCTTCTGACTCCTTATAAGAACCCTTGTGATTACATTGGGCTCGCCTGGATAATCCAGGCGAATCTCCTATTTCAAGATTCTTAATTTAATCACATATGCACTGTCCCTTTTGCCAAGTAGGGTAACATATTCACAGGTGCTAGGGATTAGAACGTGAACCCCTTTTGTTTTGAAAGGAGGGGGCATTATTCAGTCCACTAGAGTACTTTCCTCAGGGAGTATTTATGTTTCTTTTTCCAGGCTCTAATCCAGGACCATCTTAGAACAAGTTCATAGTTTGAGGTTTTCTGGACCGCCGGGTGATATAAATCCAGGCAACATATCTATGGGAGAATACACTGTATAGTCACAAATTCTCATGAAAGGTTTGGGATATTTAGATGGCTCAGTCGGTTAAGCATCTGACATTGGCTCTGGTCATGACTGTGTGGTTCATGGGTTCAACCCCCACATCAGGCTCTGTGCTATGTGGCCTGGAGCCTGCTTCAGATTCTGTGCCTCTTTGTGCCTCTTCCCCACTCATGCTCTATCTCTCAAAAATAAAAAATAAAACATTAAAGAAAATTCTCATGGAAGGTTTAATCTCTTTCTTTTTCTTTTCCTTGTTAGTCCCAAAGTAATGTTCTTTGCCATCTGTTGGAAGTGGGACTTAGCACAGATTTGCTTGTTTTTTTTTTCTTTTTTAAAGTTTTTAGTTTAAATTTCAGTTAGTTAACACACAATGTAATATTAGTTTCAGGTGTACAACATAGTGATTAAACACTTCCATACATCACCCAGCACTCATCACAACAAGTGCATTCCTTAATCCCCATCACCTATTTAACCCATCCTCCCACCCACCTCCCTTCTGGTAAGCATCAATTTGTTCTCTATAGTTAAGGGTCTATTTCTTGGTTTGCCTCTCTATTTTTCTCCCCTATAATTGTTTGTTTTATTTCTTAAATTCCACATATGAGTGAACTCATATAGTATTTGTTTTTCTCTGACTTATTTCGCTTAGCATAATACTTTCTATCTCCATCCACATTGTTGCTAATGGCAAAATTTCATTCTTTTCATTCTTTTTATGGCTGAGTCCACATCTTTATCCATTCATCAGTCAATAGATATTTGGACTGTTTCCATAATTTGACTATTGTAGATAATGCTGCTGTAAACATGTGGTACATGTATCCCTTCAAATTAGTATTTTTGTATTCTTAGGGAAAACACCTAGTAGTGCAGTTGCTGGATCATGGGGTAGTTCTATTTTTAACTTTTTGCGTAACCTCCATACTGTTTTCTAGAGTTTTCCAGACTGCACCAGTTTGCATTGCCATCAACAGTACAAGAGGGTTCCTCTTTCTCTACATCCTCACCAACACCAAACCTGTTGTTCCTTGTTTTATTGATTTTAGCCATTTTGACATGTGTCCCCACCTCCCACCTGGGGTTCAATATCTGTTACCCACCATACTGTAAGCTCGCCAAATCCAAATTCAAGTTTTTCAGTTAGGACAAAAGCCCTCATGCCAAAAGTGGTTTTGGTGTTGTGACTTCTCTCTCTGGGTTTCAGCTTTCCTTTGGGTTTTGGCCTGGCAGTTCCTTTTGACCATGTCAGTTCTTCACTGCTCTTAACTTAAAAAATATGTGTTTTATGCAGTATTTTTGGTGTTTTTACTAAAAGCATTAACTCAAATACTTACCTGCCATGACACCAAATGAAGTCCCCAAACAAATTCTTTTTTTTTTTAATTTTTTTTTCAGCATTTATTTATTTTTGGGACAGAGAGAGACAGAGCATGAACGGGGGAGGGGCAGAAAGAGAGGAAGACACAGAATCGGAAACAAGCTCCAGGCTCTGAGCCATCAGCCCAGAGCCCGAGGCGGGGCTCGAACTCACGGACCGTGAGATCGTGACCTGGCTGAAGTTGGACGCTTAACCGACTGCGCCACCCAGGCGCCCCACAAATTCTTTATAATGAACGCATATTAGTTTTGTAATTAAAAAAGATATGGATGTGGTGCCTGAGTGACTTAGTCGGTTAAGCTTCTGACTCTTGATTTTGGCTTCGGTCAAGATTTAAGGGTCATGAGATCAAGCCCCACCTCTGCTGGACTCCCCACTGGGCATGGAGGCTGCTTAGGATTCTCTCTCTCTCCCTCTCCCTCTGCCCCTCCCCCCATGCGTGCCCTCCTGCATGCACTCACTCCTGCGCGCACTCTCTCAAAAACAATAACATGGGCAAAGACTTCAGGATATTTGAAGAGCAAGATGAGTCACAAGATAATACATAATTATTAGCCCCCCCAAATGAAAATAGTGATTCTCATTTTCTGTGACTTCAGAAGAAAGTTAATTCACCATAGTTCGAAACAGGTTGACAGTTTAACAAAATAGTTTAATGGCAGAAGTGTGATTTAAAGTGCAAGATAAGGGGCGCCTGCATGGCTCAGTCGGTTGAGCAACCGACTTCGGCTCAGGTCATGATCTCACAGTTTGAGTTCAAGCCCTGCGTCAGGCTCTATGCTGACAGCTCTGAGCCTGGAGCCTGCTTTGGATTCTGTGTCTCCTCTCTCTGCCCCTCCCCCACTCATGCTGTGTCTCTGTCTCAGAAATAAACATTAAAAAAAATTTAAAAATATTCTATATATATAGAATATATATTATATTCTATACATATATAGAATATATATTATATTCTATACATATATAGAATATATATTATATTCTATACATATATAGAATATATATTATATTCTATAATATAGAACATTATATAAATATGCATACATGTGTGTGTATATATATACATATATATACATATATACATATATATGTACATACATGCATATATGTATATATATGTGCATACATACATATATATGTGTGTGTGTGTGTGTGTGTGTGTGTGTGTGTATATATATATATATAACCTTCTTTATCCATTCATCTATTGATGGAAACTTTGGAAACAGTTTGCTTTCATATCTCGGTTATTGAAAATTATGCTGCAATCAACATAGGGATGCATATATCTTTTTGAATTAGTGTTTTCTTTTTCTTTGGTTAAATAACCAGTAGTGGAATTATGGAATTGTATGGTATTTCATTTTTAATTTTTTGAGGAACCTCCATACTGTTTTCCATAGTGGCTGTACCAATTACTTAGCCATTAAAAAACAGAAGAGATCAGGGTGCCTGGGTGGTTCAGTTGGTTAAGCGTCTGACTTCGGCTCAGGTCATGATCTCACAGTTTGTGAGTTCGAGCCCGGTATAGGGCTCTGTGCTGACAGCTTAGAGCCTGGAGCCTGCTTCGAATTCTGTGTCTCCCTCGCTCTCTGCTCCTCCCCCGCTCATGCTATCTCTCTCTCCTTCAAAAATAAATAAAAACATTTTAAAAAAAAGAAGAGATCTTGCCATTTGCAACAATATGGATGGACCTACAGGGTATTATGCTAAGAGAAATAAGTCAAAGACAAATACCATACAATACAAATACCATATGATTTCACTTATATGTGGAATCTGCAAAACAAAATAAATGAATAAATAAACACAAAGCAGAATCAGACCTATAAATATAGAGAATAAACTTATGGTTGCCAGAGAGGAGGAAGGCAGGGTGATGGGCAAAATGGGTGAAGAGGAGTGAGAGACACAGGCTTCCAGTTATGGAATGAATAAAAGGAATATAGGGAATTTTCAGCATAGAGAATACAGTCAATGGTATTGTAATAACATTATGTGGTGACAGATGGTAGTTATACTTGTGGTGAACACTGCATAGTATATAAGGTTGTTGAATCATTATATTGTATACATGTAACTAATGTAACATGTGTCAACTATTCAAATAAATAAAGAAACCATGCAATTTTATTGGCTACTTAAAAACTAAAAGAAAAATTACAGCTGAATATTCATATGGTATTTGGTTCAATTCTATGTAACCTGCCACCCCCCCCCAAAAAAAATCCAGCACTAAACATCTGTCACTCTTGAATTAACTGAATAGATTCTTAAGATTGTGGTGGTGTGTGTGTGTGTGTGTGTGTGTGTGTATGCAAGATAGACCAAAGGATTTTGATGCAACAGAATAAAAAATATCTCATTAATTTTTATGGATTCATTTTAACTCATCCCATGATCAAATCTGTGTGGCTGGAAGCTATTTTGAGATATGAATCTACAGAGTGTTTCATCCCTGTATTTCCCGTGTCCTTACCTCCCATTCAAGCATGTAGCTCTGTGATTATTGCCTCCAAGGGGGTATGCAGCAGAATGGAAAACAGAAATAACCCACAAGTCTCCTTGGCTTTTGCATTCCAAAAATGTAAGACCTTAGAGAAACTTAAAGGGGGAGTTAGAAGAAAGGGAGAATTAAATTCCCAGGTATAAATGGCATGTCTCAGAAGAAACATGAAAGAACAAAGATCTACCTCAGACTAAAATGACATTCTCTTAGACTGAGGGTAGGAGATAAGGAGATCTGCAGGGTCCAGAGCTTAGACACGGGGATACTGCTTTCAGCTAGTGCTATCAGGGAGATAGTAGAGAGAAAGAAAGTAGTTACAGAGAAATAGCTCTTGAAGCATCCAGAAAGACAGAACATAGGCAGTCTAAAAATGATTCCCAGGCGCTAAATTGACACAAAAGCAACAGAGAGCTAAAATGGAGGGACCATGAAGACAGGACAGCGAACTCCCAGTGGTAACAATACTGGTTCTCCTTGCACTGGCACTGTATTAAACCCTAAAATTACAGTACTATCCAAGGAGAAAAGCATCCCCCAGAATGGCTGAGCATGATTTTCCTGTCAGTCCCGTGGAACAGAGTCAGAGGATAAGTCAGGATCAGAAAGTAACCTGAGTGGTAGAAAAAAAAAATAACTGGTATATCTTAGCCAAGTTTGTGACTGACATTCAAATTACTTCATCTTTATCTAGCTCTGACATTTTCTCAAGCTCCATGAAAGTGCTTAATGAAAATTTTGAGATGGGTGTTCCACTATCACCTCAAATTTGGTATATTCGTAACCATATTACTAATATTGCCACTGAAGCAGAGCTAGCTGAGACAATTACCCCTATACTATCCTTCTCGTAATCGGGAGAAACCAAAGAATAGGGAAAAGCAATTTGAGCACTGTCCTTTATTGTGTCTTCATGTTAGAATGCTTTGTATGTAGCCCAATTCAAGGACGATGTTATGTTCTTTGAACACGAAGCCTAAGTTTGTAATAAATAAAATCAAAGTTTTACCCCAGAAGATATATGAATCTTTTGTGTAGAGAAATGTGTTAAAGAAAACTAAATTTCAAGGTGGATGGGTGTTTGATTATGACTACTTAGAAGAATCCCAGCCACAGCGAGAGTGGAAACTTCCTAGTCCTGTTCTTTCTCCACTTTTCATGGGACAAATGTGTTAAGGGCAGTGAAGGATCTGAGATTGAACCCTACTTGCATGCCACAAGTTAGGCTGACACAGTTTCAGGGATGTTGGCAGAAGACACAAGACGCCTGGGTCAGAGACATGGTACAGGAGATAGCCTGTCGTCCCCTTTGTCGTCCAAGTCCCACGAGGGTGATGCACAGGTGGAATCAGATAGATTTTGCACATGCAGTAAACATGTGTCAGGACCCAAGAAGGGGTTAGGAGTTGGTGAGTGCTGTAGGGACGGGTGACAGATCCCAAGGAAGTGGGGAGGCATACACTACAAAATGTGCAGATGGAAATAGAGTAGGTTAAAGGAAGAGAACTTTTCAGAGTGAAGGAGAGAAAGAGAACTTTAAAGAAAAAAATTTTAAGTTTATTTATTTTAAGAGAGAGAGAGAGATTGTGAGCAGGGGTGCGGTGGAGAGATGGGGAGAGAGAGAAAGAATCCCAATCTGAGCTGACAGCTCAGAGCCCAACATGGGGCTAAAACTCACAAACCGTGAGATCATGACCTGAGCTGAAATGAAGAGTCAGATGCTTAATTGACTGAGCCGCCCACGGTGCCCCAAGAAAGAGAACTTTGAACTAACCCCTGAAGATCTAGAGAGTAAAACCTCATGTAAAAAAGAGAGCACATTTCAAAGACCAAAGATTTAATGCCTCACTTTTTACCAATGCCAAACGCTTCACCAGAATTTCAGTAAAATAGCTACAGTCTTTATTTGTTTTGGGGAAGGTGGGTGCTGCAGACTGGGTCCTCTAGGAAGCAGACTTCCAGAGTGCAAGATGTTGAGTACAGAATGTCCTCGGGGTTAGTGGGGGAAAGAAACGCAGATTGGGGCAGAGAGAAAAGACAGGTTGCAATGCAGGCCTGATGACATTTCGCCAATGCCAGCACCAGCTATGGAGCTAAATTAGCCTGTCAGGGTTGGTTTTTTGGGGTGGAAATGGTGAAACCTTTATGTTAGTGTCAATGAGTCACTGCATGTGTGCCATTTGGAAGGGGTGTGTCCTTGGGCGAAGGACTTTTCTGCAGGCAATCCTGGAGGGAGCTGAGAGCTGGCTCTAGAAAACCCAGTGACTGGACAGCAAGTCCTTCTTTGGATGAGGGTCTGGATATCACAGTTTCATGTCTACCACTATCTTATCCACTCTGTGTCGCTTAAAATCTACTTCTTAAAATACGTTCAGAGAGTTCAGCTAGGATTCTGGTTGGCCTCCCCTACTGGGGAAAACTTCGAAGAGGAGTGTTAATGAAGTGGACTATAGCTTCCATAATTGCAACTCGTTTAGATGTCTCTCATCCTTAGCTGGCACCTCTGCTGGTTTTGGACATAACTCCTGTATGAGAAAGGGACACTGCTCTTCAGGATACTGCATTCATCTTAAAGTGATATCCAATAGTCCTCTGAAATGTTTGGATAGTCCCCTTTGTCCAGTATGTATGTATCTGCATAAATGGCCGTAGGTCCCACTGGGGAATGATTTTACCATGTACATTTGTTCTGCTGTTTTACAGCTATCTCTTCTTTCTGAAAAACAGCATCCTCTGGGTCCAAAAACGGGGGTGGGGGAGGTTAAATTCTGAAAACAGCAAAAGATCATGAAGTTTTACTGGAACAACTACCCTCAGCCTCCTATTTAGCCATCCTTAATTTCTTCTAAGGGTACAAGTTAAATAATACAAATTCATATTTTCCTAACTATCTCCATAACTCTCTGTGGGTCAGTCCCCTTGGCCACCAGTCTGAACTTGCCACTCATTACAATAATTGCATCTACCTAGTGTCTAAGTGCTACCATGTGGTCTCCATCTTTTGAGGATCTTATTATCCCTGCTACCATAAGTGAGCCCGGTACTGTAACCGACTCTTTTGCTGTCAACCCTGGCAAACAAAAGAGAACTAACACTGAATTTTTAGTGATGCTTGTCTTCCTTCTCCCAGCACATCCCTATGGTCTTGCTAAATTGTGTATCCTTCAGGTCTTCCCGTGGAACATAATCATTTAGAGGGTATTTTTGTCTGATATAGTATATCTACTCCAGCATGCTCATTTTTGTGTATCTTTCAATTTCCTTTTCCATCTGTCACAGGAATTCTGGCATTTTGACCTCTCTTATTATGGGCCATTATTTTTTTTTTCCCAGCTGCTAGGTGTTACCCAGTTAGTGAGTTAACAGAGATCACAGAGAGTTCACAGAGATCCCTTCTCTTGGGATCCTTGTTATAGGTGTTAAATCCTGTATCTCAGGGCTTAATAAAAAACACTTTTTCCAATCTCTTGTTCTAATCTCCTTGATCAAGCGCTCAAAGAACACAGCCCCAGGCATACTTCCAGCTCTTTCCAGCACATGCCGTCAGTGTCCTGCATCTCCTTTCTGTCCTCTTTCATGTCCCAACATGTCCCCAGCTTGGTTATATGCTATGACCCCTTCAAAATCTTCCCCAACTACCTACTTCACAGATGCTGAGAGGAGCACATATTGTCTTACAGGAGGTAGAAATCTGTATTTTCTTAAAGCAAGAGGAAGTGGTAGCTCTGAATAGGGAGAGTTGGGCTACTTTGGTAGGTTCATAACTCAGGGAAATCTGAGAATCCAATATTTTCAGGGGTATCAATCCGAATGTCCCCACTCCAAGTGTTAAGGTCCAATTCTTTCTCAGAATCTAGACCTTAGTATAGCAGACTTATGTTGTTTGAAAGTTGAACTTTTTTGGAAAGTACCTACTCTGACAATTAAGTGCTGGGTCTGATCCTAAGTTTTCTCTGCCTCCCTGCTACAGATAGCCACTTTACATGTTGCTAAAGGGCCCCCAGGTTTTCCACCTGACTATTTCCAATTACCTATTAATTGCTCTTAACCTTTTATCTTTTTCTAGAGCATCAATCCAATTTGGCATTATCTATGGAATTCCATTGTTCTTGTAGTTACTACTGTATCTGTATTTTTCAAATGTCTGATACATCAAATCAGCTAAGGTATTTCTTTTCACTACTATGCCATTCCAGCTCACTACTAGCGGAAATTTGAACAATTGGATGGCTCCCTGCAGCCAGAGGCTGTTGTTACTGCATTTACTATCAGTGATGACATCTTCTTCACCAAGCTGGTAGTGAATGAACTAGCTCTAAATCCCCTTCTTAACTGTTTTCTGAGACTTCTCCTGGCACCAATTATTGCAGATTGGATTTTCTGGGAAGCACAGTGGATTGGAGTTTAGGGTGCAACATGATATTAGGGAGTACCATTGTGATCAAAGAGACAGGATTAGGCAGATGGAGAAGTTGAGCTGTGATGCAGGCTCTAATGACAGCCTTGATTGAACCCATAGAAAAGCTTGGCTCATCATAGTTTTCCTATGTTGGACACAAATGGCAGGAACTTTATACTCCCTTGTTAATGAGTCATTCTAATCTAATGTTAGAAACAAAAATTGTTGGTGAGGATGTGGAGAAAAAGGAACACTTGTGCACTGTTGGTAGGAATGTTAACTAGTATATCCACTGTGGAAAACAGTATGGAGGTTCCTCAAAAAATAAAAATAGAAATACCATATGATCCAGTAATTCTACTATTGGGTACTTAACTTACCCAGAGAAATTGAAAACACTAACTTGAAAAGATAAATGCACTCCTATGTTTATTGCAGCATTATTTACAATAGCCAAGACATGGAAGCAACCTAAGTGTCCATCAAGAGACAAATAGATAAGGAAAATGTGGTATATATATACAATGGAATATTACACACCCAAAAAAAGGATGAGATCATGCCATTTGAGACAACATGGATGGACTTAGAGAATACTATGCTAAGGGAAATAAATTAGACTGAAAAAGACAAATACCATATGATTCTGCTCATAAATGGAATCTAAAAAGTTAATAAACAAACAAAAAGCAGATTCAAACCTGTAAATACAGAGAACAAACTGATGGTTGCTAGAGGAGACAGGGGTGAAGGATGAACAAAATGGGTGAAGAGGGGTAGGAGATACAAATCTCCAGTTATAGAATAGATATGTCATAGGAATAAAAAGCAGAACATAAGGAGTACAGTCAATGATATTATAATAATAACATAATGGGACAGTTGGTAGGTATACTTGTGGTGAACATAGAGTAATGTCTAAACTTGTCAAATCACTAAGTTGTACACCTAAAACTAATGTAACATTATGTGTCAATGATACCTTAAAAAACAGAAAGAAAACCTAATGTTGAACCCATAACCTCCCTGCCATATAAGGGGTGATTGCCACATAGTTTCCTCCTAAATAAGCTCCCTAATTAATTTTCATCTTTCAATTAATGGTGGCATAAATACCCAACCAAACATACTTTATCTATCTATCTATCTATCTATCTATCTATCTATCTATCTATCATCTATCTTAAGCAGGCTTTATGCTCAGCACAGAGCCTGAGGCAAATCTCAATCCCATGACCCTAGGATCGTGACCTAAGCTGAAATCAAGAGTCAGAAGCTCAACTGACTGAGTCACCCAGATGCCCCCACCAATAAACCATACTATAAATGACAGTATCATGGCTTACCCTTTCTCCCTAACACTTCTAGTCAATTAGCAAGCCCTGTGATTTTTGTTTTGTGTGTGTGTGTGTGTGTGTGTGTGTGTGTGTGCTGTGTGGTAAAATACATATATTATAAAATTTTCCATTTTGACCATTTGAAAATATACAGTTCAGTGGCATTTATAGTAGTATATCGTCATTATCACTATCTAGTTCCAGAACATTTCCAAAATCATGAAAAGAAACCCTGTACTCATTAAATAGTCAGTCCCCATCATCCCCTTTCCCCAGTCCTTGGCAACCATTAATTTGCTTTTTGTCTCTATAGATTTGCCTATTCTGGATATTTCAAATAAATGGAATCATACAATATTGGTACTTTTTTTGTATAGCTATTTTTTTTTTAAGTTTATTTACTTATTTCAAGAGGGAGTGTGTGTGTACGAGTAGGAGAGGGTGAGAAAAAGAGGGAGAGAGAGACTCCCAAGCAGGTTCCACACTAGAAACAGAGCTGGGCTCCATCTAAAGACAGTGAGGTCATGACCTGAGCTGAAATCAAGAGTTGGATGCTTAACTGACAGAGCCACCCAGGCCCCCATATATGGCTTACTTCATAATGCCTACAAGATTCATCTATGTTGTAGCATGTATCATTACTTCATTCCTTTTATTTGACAAATAAGATTTCATCATACGAATATACCGCATTTTATTTATTCTTTCATTATTTGAACACTTGAGTTGGCTACATGTTTTTGGTTATCAGAGTAGTGCTACTATGAACACATGTGTACAGGTTTTTGTTTGAATACCTGTTTTCAATTTTTTTGAGAATATACCTAGGGGTGGAATTGCTGGATCATATGATAAATCTATATTTAATGTTTCAGGAACAGCCAAACAAGCCCTGTGTTTTTAAATGGGTTTCCTGTGTATCCATTATTTCCATTTTTGCTACCATCAATATGAGTGTTTATTCTTTCATGATTGAATTACTTCAAAATTCCTTACTGGTATTAGTTCTCCTAATAGTTCTGCTTAATGCCTTCACACATATTCCCAAAATAAAGTTTTGATAACATCAGTTCACTTCCTAAACACCATCTAGAACTTCTGTTTAGAATAATATCCTAATTCTTAGGACACTAATTCTTAGCTTGGCATGTAAATCCTCCACATTTCCATTCCAGATATAAGTCTTATGTCTCAGTCTCCAAACCCTCCAAATAAACAGTTCACTCATCCTCTGAATACATCTTGAGTTTTTCCAGTTCTTCTTGTTTTCTTGAAACACATTTCCTCATTCCATCTCATGCATGAATAGGTTACAACCTATCCATGATTTAATTACAAAGCCATTTCTCTTTCCAGTTTGTCCCACCTCTGAACTTCCAGAGCTTGTACATCAGGTTGAAATTTTATTTTGTCTTTTTGATTAGAGAGTGTTTCAAACTCTTGGAACAAAGAATCCATTTTTCAGAAAATATTATGCAATTTTAAAGAGGACAGGATTTCTGGAGGGAAATGATGTTATGTGAAAAGTGTGAAGAAAACAACAAAATCAAATTAATGATAGTGGCAAAAATAACTTGAGTTTGGACTTTTTTATAGACTCTAATGAAGAGAGAGATTTCTAAAGATACATGCCAGCCCTGAGGAAAAATTCTTCTCTCAAAAGGTAGATAATGCAGTAATGGGAAATACAACTATGAATTTAAATCTCACTAACAAAGAGCTGAAGATAATGTGTGATTGGAATCTCTGAAGAGGAGGCCATGTTCTTTCTGGTTCCACTGGCTTTGGACCTGAAAATGGGGTTGTCCCAGTCAGAAATTTATTTTACTTTAAATACAGAAAAATGAGTTATGGTACTCGGTCTAGGATATCTGTAAAGGAATATGGTTTAAAAAATATGAGATTCTTATGTATATGAAATTATCACTATTCATTGGGAAAGTGAGGTAACCTGCACATAAGGAAACGAAATTAACTATAGAAGGAACTTTGTGATAAACTCAGTTTTTGAAGTGATCTTTAAATTGTTTTTAATGGGGGCGCCTGGGTGGCTCAGTCGGTTGAGCGTCCGACTTCGGCCCAGGTCATGATCTCATGTCCGTGAGTTCAAGCCCCGCGTCGGGCTCTGTGCTGACAGCTCGGAGCCTGGAGCCTGTTTCAGATTCTGTGTCTCCCTCTCTCTCTGACCCTCCCGCATTCATGCTCTGTCTCTTGCTGTCTCAAAAATAAATAAATGTTAAAAAAAAATAAAAAAAAATAAATTGTTTTTAATGTTTATTTGTTTTTGAGAGACAGAGAGACCGTGAGCAGGGGAGGGGCAGAGGGAGACAGACAGACAGACAGAATATGAAGCGAGCTCCAGGCTCTGAGCTGTTGGCACAGAGCCTGACGTGGGGCTCGAACTCATTAGCCATGAGATCATGACCCTAGCCGACATCAGATGCTTACCCAACTGAGCCACCCAGGCGCCGCTTGAGATGATCTTTAAAAAATGGAGGGGATGGCACATAAACAGCAAAATGTGGCATGAATCTTTAAAACTGGAAAGCTGGAATGCCAATGGATAAGAAATGCAAAAATTAAGAAAAGTGCCCCCTCTACTTCTTTTTTTAAATTGGAGTATAGTTGACACATAATGTTACATTATTTTCAGGTGTATTCTACTTTCCTTTAAGATATTTAAATTATTGGATTAAAATAATTGAAAAGGCACATTTAGCTGTTTTCGGCAAGACAAGCGATATTTACTAAAGAAGACAGGACTGTAACTCTTATTTTCCTTCCATTTTATACAACAAATAGCATTCAAAGGTAAAACTAACTTTAGGGAGCCTGGGTGGTTTCGTTGGTTAAGCGTCTGACTCTTGGTTTTGGCTCAGGTCATGATCTCAGGATTCGTGAGTTTGAGCCCCGTGTTAGGTTCTGTGCTGTCAATGAGGGACCGGCTTGGGATTTTCTCTCCCCCTCTCTGCCCCTCTCCCACTCTCTCTCAAAAAATAAACTTTAAAAATATATTTTAAAAATTAAAAAAGATAAGCTAACTTTAAAGTGGAAATAGAAGCCTCTGGTAAGTGAGGAACTGGTCTTAATGCACCTCGATGCTTTGGATAAATTTAGAATTCTTCATTTATACAGATTGTACTATAGATAAGGACGCTTTTCTAAACACATTTGTGAAGGATCTCCTGGTCAGAAATGTTGCAACCTGAGCAGGGGAAGAGGGGTACTATTGACCTTGACAATGACCATGGAGTTTGGTTCTGAACTAAAGGGCCAAAATGTTTGTTTTTTGCTTGGGAGAGTTGAAAGGAGCATTTGCCCTCCATTGAGAAGACCATTTGGTTTCCTTGCCATCATTTGGTGGCAAGTTGCTTACACGAGATAATGTCCATCTTTGAAAGAACAAACATTCATTTTTACTGTTGTGGTTCTGGGTATGGGTGTGTTTTTCTTATCCACAGAGTCTAACTCTACTTACTCTTTGATGGTTCACAGACTGATTTACTAGGAGCTATCAACCTGATAATATGGTAGAATGGCTGGGGGGTTTGTTTAATTTTTTTTAATGTTTATTTTTTAGAGAGAGACAGTGAATCAGGGAAGGGCCAGAAAGACAGAGAGACACAGAATCTGAAGCAGGCTCCAGGCGCTGAGCTGTCAGCACAGAGCCCGACGCGGGGCTCAAACCCATGAACCACAAGATCATGACATGAGCTGAAGTTGGATGCTTACCCGACTAAGGCACCCAGGGGCCCTTCTTTGTTTTTTAATTAGAGTATAGTTAACACACGTTGTTGCATTAGTTTCAGGTATACAGCATAGTTATTTGACAAATTTATACATTATGCTATGCTCACCACAAATGTGGCTACCATCTGTTGCCATGCAATGCTATCACGATACCACTGACCATAAATATTATGTTATGCTATATCTTCTATCCCTGTGACTTACTTATTCATTCCATAACTGGAAGCCTGTTATCTCCCACTCCTTTTCACCTATTTTGTCCATCACCCCACCTCCCTCCCCTCTGGCAACCATCATTTTGTTCTCTGTATTTATAGGTCTGATTCTGCTTTTTGTTTATTAATTTTTTTTAGATGTCACATATGAGTGAAATCATATAGTATTTACATTTCTCAGTCTGATTTTTTCACTTAGCGTGATACCCTCTAAGTCCATCCGTATTGTCTCAAATGGCATGATCTCATCCTTTTTATAGCTGTGTAATACTCCATGTGCCATATATATACGTATGTATATATATATACACATATGTATATGTATATATATACACATATATATACATATACATATATATACGTATATACATATACATACGTATATATATATGTATTGCACATTTTCATTATCTATTCTTCTGTCATTGGATACTTAGGCTGCTTCCATATCTTGGCTATTGTAAATAATGCTGCAGTCAACATAGGGGTGTGTATATCTTTTCAAATTGGTGTTTTTGTTTTCTTTGGCAATTCCCTGAAGTGGAATTACTGGATCATATAGTATTTGTAGTTTTAATTTTTGAGTTATTTTCATACTTTCTATACAGAACTTTCATACTTTTTATACAGTTTTATACAGTGGATATTGCAATTTACATTCCCACTTACAGTGTATGAAGTTTCCTTTTTTCTCAACATTCTCATCAACACTTGTTGTTTCTTTTTTTTTTTTTTATCTTAGCCATTCTTACAGGGGTAAAGGGATATCTCATTGGGGTATTGATTTGCATTTCCCTGATGATTAGTAATGTTGAGGATTTTTCATGCATCTATTGACCATCTGCATGTCTTCTTTGGAAAATGTCCAGTCAGGACCTCTGCCCATTTTTTAATTGGATTGTTTGGGGTTTTTTGGTTTGAGTTGTATAAGTTCTTATATATTTTAGTTTAGTTTAGTTCTTATATATTTCAGATATTAACCCCTTATTGGTTAATATTTCTTTTGCAAATATCTTCTACCATTCAATAGATTGCCTTTTTGCTTTATTGATGTATTTATTGATGTATTTTTACTGTGCAAAAGCTTTTTATTTTGATGAAGTGTTCTAATAGTTAATTTTTGCTTTTGTTTCCCTTGCCTTAGGGGACATATCTAGAAAAATGTCACTACAGCCATGTCAGAGAAATTACCACCTGTGTTCTCTTCTAGGATTTTTATGGTTTGGGGTCTCACATTGAGGTCCTTAATCAGTTTTGAGTTTATTTTTACATATGGGGTTAGGAAGTTGTCCAATTTCATTCTGTTGCATGTAATTGTCCAATTTTCCCATTGAAGAGACTGTCTTTTCCCCGTTGTATTTTCTTGTCTCCTTTGTTATAGATTAATTGATTATGTAATCGTGGGTTTATTTCTGGGCTTTCTATTCTGTCCCATGGGTTTATGTGTCTGTTTTTGTGCTAATATAATATTATTTTGATTTCTACAGCTTTGTATTATATCTTGAAATCTGAAATTGTGATAACTTTTATCTTTTTTCTTCTTTCTCAAGATGTCTTGGGCTATTGGGCGCATTTGTGGTTCCATACAAATTTTAGGATTGTTTGTTCTAGTTCTGTGGAGAATGCTATTGGTATTTTGATAGGGATTTCATTGAATCTATAGATTGCTTTGGGTAATATGGACATTTTAACAATATTAATCTTTCCATTCCATGAGCATGGAACATCTTTCCATTTGTGTCGTTATCAATTGGAATGGTTTTTTCAAAGTTTCTGCTGAGGTGCTAGAATTAGAGATGATTCTCATGTGAGAAAGGGGCACTATTCTTCAGAATGGTGTATACATCTCAAAGGAATGAATATTATATGGTGCTATATCCCCAGAAGTTAGAGTACATCAGTTCAGTATCCCCAGTCAACATCACTCCCAATGACCCACTCGGAGAATTTGTTTTCTTGTCCTTGCAGCTTTAGGATCTGTGGATTGAAAGGTCTGAATTTCTATTGCAGTGGGGGTCTTTGCCCCAAGAAACATAGAGTACCTCTAAACTTAAAGCTATAGCTACTTTCTGGTCACTTTGCATTTCTTGTCCCTTTAATAGCAGCTGATAAGCAAAGAAAGTAATTACCACACTGGCAGGGGTAACTGAACTTCATCATTTAAATAGGTATATTGATACATAAAAGAGAAGAAATTCAGATGCTTTGTGGCATCTCTTGGTACTCCCTGCCTGATTCTAACTATAAATTGACAAACAGCAACCAGAGCTTCAGAAGGGTCTTGCTGCTGTTTCCACTGAGGGTCTGGGCTATTCCACCACACAAACCTAGACCAGTGGAAATGCTTGTCAATGGGTAGAATATTTAAGAATAAAAAGTAGAGGAGGGACATGATGAGTATCTGGCCTTGTGATCAAATAAAGCAGCAAGGGGCAGAAGTCCATCCCATTGACCCTCCTTTTGTAACTTTCCCCCCAAATTGTGATCAACCAGAATCCTGGAGAAGCTGTGACTGGGTATAGTGAACTGTGACAGGCAAGCTGATCTGAGCAAGTGCAAGCGTGGAGTATAATAAATGTTATTGGTGGCCCACCCATCCTCCCCCTTTTCCATGTCAGTGCATCTATCTTTGAGCTGTTGCCAGTGTGGCTGATTGATACTGGCTTACAGCTGCACCAAACTTTGGAGAACTGCCTTGGGCCACTAGTTGCAGCTTCATCCAGAAATGCCTGAGAAATAATGCCCCACCCCCACTGGTGGCCGACAGCCAATGGCTGACATGATATGAGGGTACAAAACGCCTTCTCAAGGTAGGTCAGTTCTGAGGTGCAATCATTCATGCCCAAGAGCTTTTGGTGGAATTAGGTTATGACTAGACTTCAGCTGAAACTATTTCTTCTACTTAATATCTTCCCCTGTCCTGTAGTGCTTCACTCACATCCTGATAGCTTTCTCCTGGGAACACTCCTTCAGCAAATCGCATAAGAATCTTGTCTCAAGCTCTGCTTCTGGGGATCCTAAGACAGTTCCTTTTCCTCTATCTCCAAAAAGGAAATTCCTGACGAAGAATTTGATTGGCCCGGTATGTAGTAAAGAATTAACCTTACCCAAAGGGAGGTCTCCCTTTACCCCAAACTAAGAGGAGGTGATCTCTAGGCCCCTGGAATGTCTTGCTGATAGGAATATTTTTGCCTGGGGGATTTGACCCATGCAGTATCAGTCTAAAAATGTGATTTATGATGGGGGCTTTGGGTCACTCAGTGTCAGTTTTGCCTCCAGAAGGGCTTGGAGACTAAAGATATCAGCCCAACCTCTAAGCCGGTCTGGAGACTACAGTTCAGCCACATAGGTGGTATGTAATGGAGTTCCAATAAAACTCTAAATATCAAAGATGGGGTGAGCTTCCTCTGCTGGCTGTGCATATCTTCACACATTGTGGCTAGAAGGAGTTAACTCTGTCCATGACTCCATGTTGAGAGAACACGAAGCTCCTCATTTGGCCCCCTCCTGGACTCAGCTCTATGTATCTTTTCTCTTGGCCAATTTTAATCCCTGTAATAGCCCACAACTGTGGCTATAGCAGTTTTTAGTTTTAGTTCTGAGTCCTTCTAGCAAATGATCAAAACTGAGGGTGGTTTGGGGAACTGCCCAGATATGTAGTTGGCGTCATAAGTGAGGGTGGTCTTGTGTGGACACTGCTCCTCTAGCTATATGGTTGGCTAAACCATCACAACTGGCTTGCATCTCTTCTCCTTGTTTGGAGCCATCATTAAGGTCACATAAGTGGAGCACAGTCTGGTAGTAAATTTGGAGATAGGAGATGGGAGCTGGTGGGATGGACTGACAAAAAGATGTTTAATTGCCACCAGCATTTTCTAGGACCTCGAATCTGCCCTACCTTGATGAAAGTCTGCTTCTTTACTCCAATTACTGTGAATGCCACTACTTTTTTTTTCTTCCCTTCCCTGCATCAGGGAACATTCCCCTCCCATCCCTAACCCTGGCCTTCATTTTCCCCTCAGATGCTCAATTTACACTTCTGATTTGACACATCTGACATTATTTTGCTTGGAAATCAGTGAAATGTTAGTATTGCCTCCTTCTTTATGTGATGCAAATATTTAGATATTATAACTATACTATTTTTATCTCTGGAAACTGATCTCTACTTAATATTATGTGTTAATTATAAATGTTCCTTTATAATGAAACTTCTTGGTGAATAGATGTAGCTTGGCCTCCATAGCATCTACTTTATAATTTTAAAGAGTCTGTGGCCATTTTCTTTAAAATGTTTATTATCCATAAAAGATACAAATGAAATAAATTTTTATTATCCTTGCTAACAATATTAACCTCATTCCTTAGCTTGTCCTGTCATCAGGTGTTAGTTGATGTCAATTGCTTGAGAGTGGCTGGGAGGAGGCTCCATAGTAATGTTTGGGTGTTATCTGAAGTCATGTAGGAAACTTAAGTTGGAATTTAAATACCAGCAGATTTTAAACAAAAGTTCCATTTCACTTAGGATTAGCATAGAAACTGGGGTAATGTATCTGTAGACCAACTGGTGGAGTAAAAAGGCAGGCACTAAGAAAACCCAGGCAGAGCCTGAGAACAGTAGACATGTAAACATTTCACTAATATCTGAATGAGAAAGGACCAGTAAGCATTAGAACATCAGAGTAGTAAAGCTTGTATTTCATTATCACTTTTTTGTATGTGTATAAATACATTAAAGTAAGCTTGACTATATGTCTAATCTGGTTTTTGTTTTTTGGGTTTTTGTGGTTGTTGTTTGTTTTTGCTTAAGTTAACTGATTCTATAATATAAGCCTATTTCTTCTCAACTGTTTTGCTGGAACTAGACTCAGTTGTAAGCTGAGTAGCTGGGGATCATTTGCTGTATCTCTCTTAGTTTCCCTGTCTATAAAATAGTGATAATAGTCTAACTGCCTTTGTTAGTGATCAAAGTAGTGATAATAGTCTAACAACCTTCTAGAATGCTTGGCCCAATAGAGGTGCTCAGTAAATGTATCTATTATTATTGGCTCTGTTAACATTTTGGGTTGAAAAAATTAGTTCATTAAGTATCCTTCAGGAGGTACCACTTTTGTGTCCTCACTGGGTGTATCAGTTAAGTAGCACCTTCTTTTGAATGTTTCCAAGTACAAACCATTCCTTTTTAGGATTCTTTTGCTTCTGTATCATGAATAACTTTTTTGAGGATGAGGCCCTTACTGGTTTTTGCCTTCACTGGTCATGCTCTTTTTAAGGCACAGATATCCTCAGTCTGACATTTAGCCTCACCACCTTCCTGACTCCATGCAGCCATTGCTTTGATCATAGTACGTAAGAGGCAATATTTTATCAGACTCAAACCAGAGCCATTGGAGTGTGGGATTAATCTCACTGCTTTAAGTCTGGGTTTTGTGTGCCTAGGGAGAACCTTGGCTTCTTACATGCCCCCAAACTACAGCCTCTGTTCATCGCTCTGTGTTATTCCAGGCCATTTGACTGGATTTCTGCCTCAGTTAACTCTTCAGAATTCAAGCTCCCCCTTGGATCAGGAACACTGAACCAAATCCATGTGAAAGGGATCCTAACAGCCTGCTCTTGAGCAGCTGAATTCTGTGCTCCATAAATCCAAGGCTTCGTTAGACTTCTGCTCCTGAAATCCAAAACCACTGCCTCCCCTGACTTCATTATTTTCTACTTTCTGTACCCTTTCCAACTGGAATGGACCAAATTTCGATGCCAGTCTGAGTCCGTGGTGAATTTGTCATTTGAACACTAGCTTGCTGCCCCATGACCCAACTCTATGACTGGCTCTGTTTTTCCTCCTGTCCCATCCTCGATTCAGGGCCTCAGTTATACCTGAGGGTCAAGCTTATACAAGTGTCAGCACTGCCAAATGCATTCAGGTATTATCTTTTTAAAAGAATCACATAAATTGCATTCACATAATTGCATAGGTAGAACTACCTATTCTCTACTGCATTACATGTGTGATACTTTTAAAATCTTTTAATTAGCTAATTTTCTGACAGTCATTCTAGTTTGTTACTGAGTTTCAAATTCTATTTTGTTTTAGAGCCCTAGGAAAATTGCACACATTGCTTTAATTAGTACCATTTTGGTTGTCAAATTTTCAAGATGAAGCCATTGTGTTTCAGCATTATTTAAAGCTAGGGCATTAAAATTAGCTGGGAATTTTTCAAGAATCCCTCATTATAACCCAATTTTAAAGTTATTTTAAATATAACATTTAAAAGAGTTACTCTCTTTGGGATACAATATTGCAAAAGTTATATAAAAAGCTAATTGCTAGCCAAAGGTATCACTTTTCACTGAGTAAAAAATAATGTCAACTAAATTGTCTGTATCAGGAGAAGCAGAAATTGAGTAATCCAAAAGTAATTTATATTTGTCTTTGGGATGCTTTTGCCCTTAAACTTGAATATGGGTGAGTCTGATGTCTAGGGAATTCATGTCAAAGTAATGAAGCTATATAATGAAGATCTCAAATGAGGAAGCTGATGAGTTCAGTTATTCTGCCTTTTTTTTTTTTCTTGCTCTCCCAGGTTGAAAGAAGCAAGTTAAGCTGAGCCCCAGTCTTCTTTGGTAGATTAAAATATTGAATACAGATGTTAAATCATGGGTCTGGGAAGAATTCAGTAGCGATTAGAAGACGCTGAAATAAGGAGTTTCAGATCTCTATTGCTTTATGTGATTAGAGATAAAAAAAAAAAAAAGAAAGAAAGAAATGGAGAGAGCAACAAAAAAAAAAAAGAAGATAATGTCATAGGAAAAAAAATTTAGAGAAAACACTGCAGAATTTCTGTAAAGAGAACAGGGAATGACATGTAGCCAAGTGTTAGCCTGCCCTGAAATATAACCGATCAAGTTCTGCATATTGCATGCCATGGGGGTTGAAGTAAATTAGAGAAGGAAATGAAACAATAGGCTAAATAAGTAAAAACTAGTATCTTTGAAAATTAGGGCATTTCTTATATCATGGTATGTAAGAAATGCATATAAACATGATATTTTAAAACCAACACTCTTTTGTATCATTTGAATCATTCTTTTTTACTATATGCATCTTTTATCTACTACTCAACAGCTACAAACTTGAAAACAAGCACCTAGAATTTGAAAATACATAGAATTTGATGGTAACAGCAAATGTTTCTTCTAATGATAAATACCTAACACTCTACCTAGCTAGTTTAGTTTTACACAAAATTTCTAAGTTGAAAGACAGCATGCTTTGTTTATCTTTTGCAACTAGACCGTACATGCCTTAAGGCCAATTACTGTGTCATAGTTGTTTATATCGATCACAGGCTCTAAGGAGAACACCTCATACGTAGTAGGTGCATATTTTTTGAATGAAGGCATGGATACTGAGTGCATGAATATCTCTGGCTAGGTCTGGATGCCCCATATAATAAGAACATGGCAATCTGATCACTTCAGACATTTTTATCCCCCACCAATTGCTTCTGCCATGTTCATTATGTGATCTGCAAGGAAAAATTAGAGCTATTATAATTTATTTCATTTATATTCCACCTTGTTTATAAAAAAATATTTAGATGGCACCAAAATTGCTCTATTAACTGTACCATCCTGCTTTTTTTTTTTAATTTCTTTTAAGTCCTAACCATTTTCTTTTTTTTTTTTTTTCAACGTTTATTTATTTTTGGGACAGAGAGAGACAGAGCATGAACGGGGAGGGGCAGAGAGAGAGGGAGACACAGAATCGGAAACAGGCTCCAGGCTCTGAGCCATCAGCCCAGAGCCTGACGCGGGGCTCGAACTCACGGTCCGCGAGATCGTGACCTGGCTGAAGTCGGACGCCTAACCGACTGCGCCACCCAGGCGCCCCAGTCCTAACCATTTTCAACATGCTGTGCCACGTATGTCTAGTTTTTCTTTCTTAGTGGTTCATGTTTTGGTAAAAACCTTCTTTGCCTCTGCAGATGGATTGATCTCTCTTAACATGTTACACCATCTTTTTTGTAAAAATATAAGTCAGAAGGCATAGTCCTTAATATTTTTAATTTTATTTTAATAAAGGGAATTGGTTTCCTGGCGTGTAGCTAGCCAGGTCTTCTATAGATGACTCTTTTATTCTCCATTTCTTAACAATCATATAAATGACCTTTCAGAAAAACTAATATTTAGCAATAATAGCTAACCTTCATTCATGCTTACTGTCTTCCTGGCACTGTGCCTGACTCTTTCTTATGACCTTGTCGTATTTATTTTTCATTTAAAAATGTAAATATATGCACATATAATTTTATATAAATTTATAAGTATGATGATACCATACATGGTGGGAAGAGTGTGAAGGTACAGGTGCTTCCCCTTCAGCTGAAGGCAAGAGAGAGGAACTTAGGGAAACCACCTAAAGAGCTTAATATGTGTCTCGCACAGTTTGGGAGACACAAGACTGGTGTCAGAATTATTCCTGAAAAATTTAAATAAAGGACTGAGAGCTTAGAGGAAGCGGTCAATGGCTATAGTTTGGGAAGTAGCTGCCATTTTAGAGTCTGTCACGGTGCAAGAGTTTTCATGGTTCCCAAGGATCAGGTCTAGGTGGATAACGTGACAAAAGTCAACCTGAGTGGTCTTAGTTCCTGTCCAAGTGGAAACCTCAGGAACAGAAGGCCCAAAGTGGATACCTCAGGGTATGGAAGAAGTCACAAATGACTAGCTGGAATAGAAATGGATTTGAGATCCCCGCAGTGGTGGTGACAGGGTTTGCAAGAAACCCAGACACCTTCCAGGAGAGAAAAAAACCAGACTGACAAGTCTTCCAAGTCTAAAAGGAGCCAGCGGCAGCCAGCATCAGCATCAGTTAAGTGAGAATTTTTCTGCCCTGCTTTCCTCTCCTTGCTCTCTGCATGCCAGCCTTGGAGAGCTATAACGCTGTGGGAGGAGCAGTAGAAGGGTAACGGAAGGGAGAGAAGAAGTAATTCATACTCCCTTTCCTGACTTGTGGCTTCTCTGCCTGCAGGCTGCCATGGGTGCAGCAGATCTGAGCCAAACGTGGGGAGGAGAACCTAAAATGCAAATGAAGTCCATAATTTTGATTATTATATGGGAATGGAATGGATTGTTATATGGGAATGGAATGCAATTTTTTTTGTTTGCTCCTTTACATTTTTAAATTTTTATTCTTAAAATTGAGATATAATTGGCATATAACATTGTTAGTTTCAGGTGTACAACATAATGATTCAATATATGTATACACTGCAAAAAAAATCACCACAGTAAGTCTAGTTAACATCTACCACCACACATAGTTAGGAACTTTTTTTCTTGTGATTAGATCTACTTCTTTTTTTTTTTTTTTTTCAACGTTTATTTATTTTGGGGACAGAGAGAGACGGAGCATGAACGGGGGAGGGGCAGAGAGAGAGGGAGACACAGAATCGGAAACAGGCTCCAGGCTCTGAGCCATCAGCCCAGAGCCTGACGCGGGGCTCGAACTCACGGACCGCGACCTGGCTCACTTCGTGACCTGGCTGAAGTCGAATGCTTAACCGACTGCGCCACCCAGGCGCCCCAGATCTACTTCTGTCAACAAAAGTTTATTGTTGTCAACAAGCAAAATAGTGTCTAAGTAGTACCAAATGGCTTCAGTTACTTCCATACGTTTCCTTCAAATTAAACATCTGCCATAAAAGAAAAGTCACTTTTTGTCCTTTCCTTCTTTGTCTTTATTTTTTTAATGTTTATTCATTTTTGTATTAAAAAATTTTTAATATTTATTTATTTTTGAGAGAGAGACAGACAGACACAGAAAGACAGAGACAGAGTGCAAGCCGGGGAGGGGCAGAGAGAGAGGGAGACACAGAATCCGAAGCAGGCTCCAGGCTCCGAGCTGTCAGCACAGAGCCTGACATGGGGCTTGAACCCATGGACCACAAGATCATGACTGAGCTGAAGTTAAGTTAGACACTCAACCAACCGAGCCACCCAGGTGTCCCTAATATTTATTCATTTTTGATGAAGAGCACACAAGCGGGGGGAAAGGCAGAGAAAGGGAGACAGAAGATCCGAAGTGGGCTCTGCGCTGACAGCAGTTAAGGGCTCCAACTCAGAAACCTGTGAGATCATGACCTGAGCCAAGGTTGGATACTCAAATGACTGAGCCACCCAAGTGCCCCTTTCTTTAACTTTAATAGAAATATACTTTGATTAGTTAGAAATCTAAATTGTATACCAGCTTTTAAATAATTCATTATTCAAGTTTCTTTGATAGGAATTGACACAGAAAATGTAGCTTTGTAGTTTGTTTATTTTTATGTAAAGATCATAAATCATTTTATTTTATTTTCCTGTTATACTTCTCTGTATACTTCTCTGTATACTCCTGTATACTTCTCTGTAGTTCTTCCAAACTATCTACGTTGGGCACGTATTAAATAATCAGAGAGGGGCGCCTGGGTGGCGCAGTCGGTTAAGCGTCCGACTTCAGCCAGGTCACGATCTCGCGGTCCGTGAGTTCGAGCCCCGCGTCAGGCTCTGGGCTGATGGCTCAGAGCCTGGAGCCTGTTTCCGATTCTGTGTCTCCCTCTCTCTCTGCCCCTCCCCTGTTCATGCTCTGTCTCTCTCTGTCCCAAAAATAAATAAATGTCAAAAAAAAAAAATTTAAATAATCAGAGAAATGAGTTACTATAATTTTTTTTGCCTTGCCTCTTCCTCAAGCTATCTCATCTGTTCTTCCTTTTACTGCTAGACTTGGAAAAGGAGTCCACACCTTTACTTTTACTTTTTCACTACATACTCACTGTAATCCTTCCAATTCTGGTTCACCTCTCTAATGAAACTGCTTTTCAAAGGCCACTGTTATCCAGTTGTAAGATTCAAAGGCTCTCTCTTAGGCTTTATTTCTGGATCACATTTGTGACAGTGCTTAATTCACAGTGCCCAGTAAACAATCGGTTCTGAATATGTTTTAGTTCTATTCCCACAAGGATTTGTTTAATGGTATTAATTAAATTAATAAATATATAATATTCTTTATCTGCATAAAAGATTGCATTGAATGAAGACTTAAGCAGTCCAATTATATCTGTTTACCTATAAACAGATTGTGTTACCTGTATTGCGAATATAGCACAATAAATTGCCACTGTGTTTTTCACTTATACTCGGGATAGGGGGCTCGATATTGTAGAAATTCAACTGTCATTTGTTGTTCTTTATTTCCATGCCTAGTAATATAATTATTTATTTAAAACATAAGATAAATAAGTTCTGGGGATGTAATATACATCTTTGAGACTATAGTTAACACATTATACTTTTGGAAGTTGCCAAGAGAGCAGACCTTGAAAGTTCTCATCACAAGAAAAAAAAAATTCTAACTATATGAAGTCATAGTTGTTAACTAAACTTATTGCGGTGATCATTTCACAATATATACATGTATCAAACCATCATGTCATACACCTAAAAGGAATAGTTATATGTCAACTACATCTCAATGAAACAGGAAAAGATCCTGGCAGTAAAATGACTGAATCAACTTGAGTATAAGCAGTGGGATCCCTGTCCTTGTTCTATGAGAAATCAAGCGGGCAGACAAATGAAACTCAGGGAGGGGGATAGAAGAAGCTGTTTGCTGAATTAAGTTGCCTTCAGATCCCAAACCTCTGGTCTCTTGTCTCAAGTTCTATTTTCCACCTTTCCCCTTAGTTTATTGACTAGAATGGCCTCTGTTGAGAGAATCTGCATCTGTTTCCTAATTTTGGATTCCCTTTTCTTTACCAGCTCCTCCTCCCAGTCCAACAACCTGGACAGCTATTTCCAATTTCCTTCACTGGAAGCCCTCAGGCACTCCCACCTGATGCTGCAGAAGGGGACAAAAGTTGTTAAACCCTGGGCAGGAAATAGCCTCAGCTCTGTTATCTGAATTTAGGCTGATGGGAATGAAATCAACAATATTTATTAAATACCTACTGTGTACCGGACATTTGAAAAATAACAGCTTGATTGAGATATAATTCAGATGCCATAAAATTCACACTTATCTTATTTTGATTTGTGCTACTTATTTATTTATTTGCTTGCAATTTGTTTATGATAGATATTCCACATCTGTGATCCTCTCCAGTTAGAAGTTCTTTGAAACGATGCTGTGGGCCTTGCCTGGTAGGAGGATAGAGTCATCTGACTCCCCCATCCTGCCAATGGCCCCACAGATAGCATAGGTTTTAAACTGGCTGTTGAACCTGTCACCCTGTCAACTTCTGCCACCATCTGAGTGGCTGTGTGGTCCTTGGCACCAATGATGAGGTTTTTGGCAGAGCATTTTCAACCCCATGTACAGGCCCATCAACTCAACAGCGTTGTTCTATAAAGTCAAGGATGTGCCTGCTCTCACAGCAAATTCACCCTTTTAAAGTGTCTAATTCTCTAGGGTTTATATTCCTAGAATTGTGCAGTCATCACCATGATCCAATTTTAGAACATTTCATCCCCCCAAAAAGAAACCTCATACTCACTGGCATATACTTACCATTCTTCTCTCTCTGTAAACCAACTACCCCAATTTCTGTTTCTATGAATTTGCCTATTCTGGACATTTCATGTAAAGGGAGTGATACACAGCTTTTGGGTCTGGCTTCTTTAACTTAGCCTAGTATTTCTAATGTTCATCTGTTGTGTGTATCAGTAATTCATTTATTTTTATAGCCTAGTAATATTCTATTGTGTAGATATATCACATTTGTGTATCTGTTCATCAGTTGATGAGGAATTGGGTTGTTTCCACTTTTTAGCTATTATGATTACTGCTACTCTGAACATTTGTATACAAATTCTTCTGTGGACATGAGTTTTCAATTCTCTTCAGTATACATCTAGGAATGAAAATACTGGGTCATATGGTAACTCTATGTTTAGCCAAACTGTTTTCTAAGGTGGCTACACCATTTTACATTCTACCAACAGGGTATGAGGGTTCCAATTTTTCATATCCTTGCCAATACTTATTATGGTCCATCTTTTTTATTATAGCCATCCTAGTGAGTGGTTTTGATTTGCATTTGCTGATGACTAATGATACTGAACGTCTCTTTTTGTCCTGGTTTACCATTTGTCTTCTTTGAAGAAACGTCCATTCAAGTCCTTGGCCCATTCCTTAATTGGGTTGTCTATCTTTTTGTTGTTGAGTGGTAAATGTTCTTTACATACTTTGGATACTAGGCCTTTGTTAGATACATGATTTGTAAATATTTTCTCCCATTCTTTGGGTTGTGTTTTCATTTTCATTAAAAAAATTTTTTTCAATTTATACTCTAGTTAGTTAATATACAGTGCAATATTGTTTTCAGAAGTACAGTTCAGTGATTCATCACTTACATACAACACCCAGTGCTCATCACAACAAGCACCATTCTTTTTTTTTAAGTTTATTTATTTCTTTTGAGAGACAGAGATAGTGTGAGTGGCAGAGGGGCAGAGAGAGAGGGAGGGAGAGAATCCCAAGCAGGCTCCATGCTCTTAGCACAGAGCCTGATATGGGGCTTGAACTCATGAAACCGTGGGATCATGACCTCTTGAAACCAAGAGTCAGATGCTTAACCAACTGAGGCACCCAGGTGCCTCACAACAAGTGTTCTTCTTTAAAGAAATTTTTTTTCTAATTTTTATTTATTTTTGACAGAATGCAAGTGAGCATGCAAATAGGGAAGGAGCTGAGAGAGAGGGAGAGAGAGGATCTGAAGCAGGCTCCATGCTGACAGCAGAGAGCCGGGTGCAGGACTCCAACCAATGAACTGCGAGGTCATGACCTGCCTGAGCTGAAGTTGGACGCTCAACCAACTGAGCCAGGCAGGCACCCAAGTGCCCTCCTTAGTACCCATCACCCATCTAGCCCATCTCCCACCCACCTGTGTCCATCAACCATCAGTTTGTTCTCTATCATTAAGAATCTCTTGTAGTTTGTTTCCCTCTCTTCTCTCCCCCTCTTCCCATATGTTCATCTTTTTGTTTCTTAAATTCCACATATGAGTCAAATGCACAAGATTTTCTATTTCTAGAGTGAAGTATACTGGATTTTGAACCTCCAGGGACATCACCTAAGATGATATTATAGGTGTGAGTACAGGGGGTAATATTCTTCAGGTCCATCATAACTGTCAGAATGAAAACAACTTGCATATGATTAAATAATAATGCTTACTTATGGCCATTGCTTAGCTAAGGCTGGGGTTATGAAAGCCTCATAATTTTGTCTGGTCGGGGGACCCATTTTCAATTCTGACTGTGACCAGGAAGTGATACTTTCAACTCGGGGGAATGTTGTCTCTAACATGTTGTCTATAACTAGTGTAGGGTTACCCGATATGTAACGCTTCAACCTCAAACGCTCTTCTCCCTCCCACCTGCCATGTTCTGGTACTCTCAGTAGGGGCACGTGACCTATTTCTGAATACCACGACCTTCTCATATTTCAGAAATCAGACCAGAAGGACTGAGGTTCTGCAAGAAAAACCTCTGTGCCCAGGACAGGGAAGAAGGTAAAGGCCAGGACTCCTGTCACTGAGAAGCAGCAATTGGCTTAGTTGTTCATTTCTTTCTGCATGGTGGGAAAGATGATACAAAAGAGCCAGCTAGGATAAGCCTTGTAGGGATAAAAAAGGAGAGAGAATTCATGTTGCACGTGTGTGCATTCATGTGTACATGCATGTGTGTGTGTGTGTGTGTGTGTGTGTGTGTGTCTAACCCTTAATGAATGATATGATGGTTCTGTGCACTGTGGCAGGACTCCTAGAATTTAGCCAATCAGTCTTTTCATGGAGTAGGGAGACTAAAGAAGCATGGCTCTCCTGAGAGGCCTTCTCCCAAGCTGTTCAATCAATGTTTTATCTTTTATTTACTTTTTGTGTTAGATATCCTGAGTGAACATAAAGTGCTTCTCCTCCTCAGGAGTTTGTTGCATAAACTTGAGAATGATAAACACAGATGCCTTCCTAGAAATACAAAGCCATAAAATTACACCGTTGGAGGAAACCTCTGATAACTTCTAATGAAAGCCAACGCTCTCATTCATGTCTGGAGATAAGGAACCTCAGGCCCAGAGAAGTTACATTTTTTTCACAAGGGCATCCAGATACTTAATGTTCGGAACAAGTGTGGGTTTGCTGTAACAGAAGTAGAGATGCCTACCACTCAGTATTTTATTACAAATAAGAACTATATAAGCCAATCACACCCTAGCTCACCTGGCACATAAATGCAGTATCAAGAGGGAATAAACTAAACCAAAAGTCAACCGAAACAAAAACATTCTCAAATGGCACTGCAGAACCAGTCTATTTTCTTATACATGACATAGCTCTCCCATCTTTATCTGAAATGATATTTAACTTGCAAAACTGCCTCTATGTTATCCTCAGAAGTATAGAATTACCAAGGGCTTCTATAATGTGCAACATGCCTAGGGAGAAATAAGCTATGTTAAGAGAGCATTTTGTTAACGATTTATCTGTTTATCTGTTTTTTTTTTCTACCCCAGATATTGGAATCGTTATTGTAAAACTCAGGTTTTATTTACCTGTGAAGGTTTATTTAACACAGGTGTTTTTTTAATGTTTATTTACTTTTGAGAGAGAGAGAGCACAAATTGGGGAGGGGCTGAGAGGGACACCCAGAATCTGAAGCAGGCTCCAGGCTCTGAGCTGTCAGCATAGAGCCCAATGCGGGGCTTGAACTCATGAACTGTGAGATCACGACCTGAGCCAAAGTTGGATGCTTAACCAATTGAGACACCCAGGGGGCCCTGACTGAGGATTTTGTGAAACTAGTGGTAGATGTGTTGAAAATGACTAAATAGAATGATGCTGGAATAACAACCTTTTAACATATTTTAAAACATTTAAAACTGGAAACACCTAAAGCAATGGTTCTTAACTTTTTGGACCTTTTTGAGAATCTGATGAAAACTATGGATAGGTCTTCCAGAAAATTTTATATGTACAAGAAGTTTCAGTTATACTTCCCAGAAGTGACATAGACCCCACCGTCTCTCAATGAACGGACCTCTGCTGTATACTTACTCCTGTTAGAATCTTTCAGTGCGTCCTTCAGCTACTTTGGTTAAGGAATCGGTCTCTGTTCTGGTCTGATCTGCATGGCTTCCTGCATCTCCTTCTTGCATGACCACATTCTTTTGTGACAACGCTCCCTAGTTTCAGGGGCCTTAAAATTTCTGATTAGTCTCTATATCTGTGAAAACTCAAACTCCCTCCTAAGAACTGCCATTATGGGTGTGTTGCTTCCACTCCAAGAGGTATTACAAAATTCTGTCTGCCAATTTTATTTGGCAATACTAAGAATAATTTTAATTTCTTTCTTTGACCCTATGCCCTTCTCTTGTTCTGTCTGATTTCTAATGGCTCCATATTCCCTCCCAATGGGGAGGGGGGAAATTATATGTTGTGCATATATGCTATATATAACTAAGGTAGTCATATAATTTGTAATCAAAATTGTTACACTTTGAGAGTAAAAAAAGTGCTATCAGTAACTATACCGGGACACACAGCATTGTCCTGCCAAACGAGGCCATATGGCACTACTAGTCTGAAACTAAAGTGCTGCTTGGTTTTCCATTGCCCTTATTATTTGGGTGTGTATCTCCCTCAAGAGTCTTGTGAGGAGTGGCCAGGAGTAGGAAATGAAGAGGTGTCCAAGGTGAATTTAGAGCTAGAACCCAGTGTAGCCCTTCTAAAATGCACAGGACAAAGCCTAAGCATATTTGTGACTCATGAATAGTTATTGAAGCTACTTTGCAATCAGCCTGCCTGATGTTAACCCCTAGGGTTGATGCTGCAGGTGCAGCAGGCACAGGAACCAACCTGTGAACTTTTTTGTTGTCCCTACTTCTTATTTCCTACTCCTGGGAAATTCAATTTCACTATGTAATTCATAGGCCAGGGTTCTCCATGGGTGCAAATGATTAGTGGATATGAAATGGTCAAACAGGAATACCCCACGGCTGCAGTAACCAGGCTGTATGTTGGACGTTAGCACTTAAACCCTCAGTACCAGGGCACAACCAAAACACACATGTGGCAAACCAGAGAGCTAACTGCAGAGTACAAAGCACTTAGGTTAAGAAGGAACTACTGCCTGAGCCAGGGAGCACAGACGCAGTGGAGGACTCAGATGGAAAGAGACAGGGGGATGAAGAAAATTTTTGTGGACATCATTAGCAATTCAGTGACAATGATGCTGTGCTTAAAAGACACTTTGGGCATTTGTAAATTCAAGAGAAAAACCATAACCTATATTATGAATATTACATGAAGAAGTAACTGTATGAGGGGCAAAAACAGATCTGATGAAGGAAATTAGCAGAATCCTGACAAAATAGGAGAGGAAGAATCTGGGCTAAGCCAGACCAGGACAGAAATTATTCTCCTAACCACTCCAGCTAAGGTATTGCCCGGAGATTCTATATCACATTTCCACAAAAGCTCATGTATAATTTATTAACTATGTCCATAGTTAACACACTTTCAGTCATGCTCTACCAATTATTTTGCTATCAAGTACAGATTTGAATAATGCCTGCAGATATCAGGACTAGCTGGACCTTGAATAATGGTTACACTCAAAATAACTAGAGCTAGAGCTGGAGATCAAGGGCTAGAGACAGAGATCAAGATAGAGATAAAGAGCAGCTAAGTGATTACAGGAATTGAGGGAGGGTGGGAGAAGAGGTTGACTATGAAGCAGCTGAATAAGGGAATTTGGGGAGTGCTTTATATCTTTATTATTGGGGTGAATATGTAACTTTATGCATATATATCAAAATTCATAGAAGACTACATCACAAAGAATGAATTTTACTGTACATAACTTTTAAAATAAATAAGAGATTTAAAAGTAAAAGAATCCAGGACTTTATAGGTGAAACCAAATAAACAATCTCTCCTCTGACATCCTCCTTGTCATTCTAAATTGTTGCTTTAACAAGTTTATATCTTTCTGTTAGGTACAAAGATATATTTGTCTTTCCATATGCAGACCTGTTGTTGGCCCAAAGACACAGTCGGGATAGAACAGGGAATAGTTACATGGAATAACTTGAAGCATTAAAAATTCCATTACACAGTAATAAATAGAACCTCAAGTACTGACATTTCTTGACATTTGGACTAATGGTATATGAGGACAGGCATGGTGGTAGAGGAAGGTGGACATGTGAACACAGTCTTGAAACAAGTGAGAAAGGAAACCATGTCAAACTCATAGGAAGGGTGTTCCAGTCAGAGGGAATAGCAAGTTGAGAAGTGGTGGGCACATTCTATAGGTTTGATAACTGGCAGTAACACCAGTGTGGATAGAGAGGAGTAGCCAGAGGTGGGGAGCAGCCAGATTGTATGGAGTCTGGTAGGCCTTAATAAGAAGTGGTTTTAGTTTAAGTATGGCTGGAAGCCATTGAGGGTAAACAGGGGAATTATCTAGTCTGATTGCTCCCACTGCTGGTGGGAAAACAGTATGAAAGTGCCTTAAAAAATTAAAAATACAACTACCCTATGACACAGCCATTGCACTACTAGATATTTATCCAAAGGATACAAAAATGCTGAGTTGAAGGAGCACATGCACCCCAATTTTTATAGCAGCAATATCAACAGCCAAAGTATGGAAAGAGCCCAAATGACCATCGACTGATGAATGGATGAAGAGGATATGGTATATAACTCTCTTATACCTACACAAAAATAAACTCAAAATGGATGAAAGACCCAAATGTGAGGCAGGAAACCATCAAAACCCTAGAGGAGAAAGCTGGAAAAAACCTCTTTGACCTCAGCTGCAGCAATTTCTTGCTCAACACATATCCAAAGGCAAGGGAAATAAAAGCAACAATGAACTATTGGTAGCTCATCAAGATAAAAAGCTTCTGCACTGCAAAGGAAACAATCAACAAAACTAAAAGGCATCCAGCAGAATGGGAAAAGATATTTGCAAATGACATATCAGATAAAGGGTTAGTATCCAAAAAGAATAAAGATCTTCTCAAACTCAGCACCCAAAAAACAAATAATCCAGTGAGGAAATGGGCAGAAGACATGAGTAGACACTTTTCCAAAGAAGACATCCAGAAGACACATGAAGAGATGCTCAAAGATCACTCCTCATCAGGGAAATACAAACTAAAACCACATTGAGATACCATCTCATACCGGTCAGAGTGGCTAAAATTAACAACTCAGGAAACAACAGATGCTGTCAAGGATGTGGAGAAACAGGGACCCTCTTGCACTCTTGGTGGGAATGCAAACTGATGCAGTCACTGTAGAAAACAGTGTGGAGGTTCCTCAAAAAATTAAAAATAGAACTACCCTATGACCCAGAAATAGCACTACTAGGAATTTATCCAAAGGATACAGGAGTGCTGATTCATAGGGGCACATGTATCCCAATGTTTATAGCAGCACTTTCAACAATAACCAAATTATGGAAAGAGCCTAAATTTCCACCAACTGATGAAGATGGGGATAAAGAAGATGTGGGGTTTTTTTATGTATATACAATGCAATACTACTTGGCAATGAGAAAGAATGAAATCCTGCCATTTGCAGCAACGTGGATGAAACTGGAGGGTATTACGCTAAGTCAAATAAGTCAGTCAGAGAAAGACAGATAACATGTTTTCATTCATGTGTGGAACTTGAGAAACTTAACAGGAGACCATGGGGGAAAGGAAGGGGAAAAAATAGTTACAAACAGAGAGGAAGGGAGGCAAACCATAAAAGACTCTTAAATACAGAGAACAAACTGAGGGTTGATGGGGGGGGGCAGGGGAGAAGGAAAAATGGGTGATGGATATTGAGGAGGGCACTTGTTGGGATGAGCACTGGGTGTTATATGTAAGCGATGAATCACAGGAATTTATCCCCAAAACCAAGGGCACACTGTACACACTGTATGTTAACCAACTTGACAATAAATTATATTAAAAAATAAAAATAAAGATAATACCAAAAAAAGATGTTGTATATATATACAACGGATATTACTCAGCAATCAAAAAGAATGAAATCTTGCCATTTGCAAATACGTGGTTGGAACTAGAGTGTAGTATGCTGAGTGAAATAAGTCAGTCAGAGAAAGACAATTATCATATGATTTCACTCATATGTGGAATTTAAGAAACAAAACAGATGAACGGAGGGGAAGGGAAGGAAAAATAAGATAAAAACAGAGAGGGAGACAAACCACAAGAGACTCTTAAATACAGAGAACAAATTGAGGGTTGCTGGGTGGGGGGATGGGCTAAATGGGTGATGGACATTAAGGAGGGCACTTGTTGGGATGAGCACTGGGTGTTATATGTAAGTGATGAATCACTGAATTCTATTCGTGAAATCATTATTAACATTATATGTTAACTAACTTGGATTTAAATTAAAAAAAATAAAAATAAATATTGCTCTGATTGCCGTATGGAGAGTGGACATTTAGGGGTAAGAGTGGAAGCAAAAAGCCATTGGAGCTACATAGAAATGGTGGTATCTTAGAAAGACTTTAGTGTGCACGGAGTGGGTAAAAGGAAAAGCTTTGGTCTTTTGCCTAGCCAGAACCCCATCTCCGGCTCATCATTGCAATGATATACTTAATACTATCTTAGGATTTCTTATTCTCCTGGGCCTTAAACATTGTAGTACATACAGAAATGCTTCTAGACAACTTAAAAGTAGTTGAAGTTGGAGATTAGGATTTTTTTGTGGCTTGAAAACACATGACTATGTCATTTTCTCTAGCAATGTTCAGAAGCCCAGGTGTATATAAATGAAGAAGGAAGATGACTTAATTAACCAAGTGTCAAGGTTTTGCCAGAGATGTGTAAGCGGTGAACAAAGGGGCCAAAATAATTTTACCATAATTCCTCCTAAACTATTAATATCTTAGTCCAGTACATAATCCTGTTATAAAAGACTATCACATGTTATCATATGATATATTACTGATGGTAAGAGGACAGTATGAAGAATGGTAAAGAAAAATGGGATGACGGACGATAAACAGAGGATGGAGACAAGATGGAGAGAAAGAAGGAATACATGAAGAATGTTACAGAGTACTATCTAACAAAAATAAATCATGACTGGTGTAACTTCAGGTCTTTTTGGAGAGGAGTCCTTCCTGGAAATCCTCACGTTATACTGTTACACATCTATAATTTACCTTAGAATAGTTCATTATGGACAGTACGATTTTTAATTAATTAATTATTAAATGTTTATTTTTGGGAGAGAGAGAGAGTGTGTGTGTGTGTGTGTGTGAGCAGGGGAAAGGCAGAGAGAGAGGAAGACACAGAATCTGAATCAGGCTCCAGGCTCTGAGCTGTCAGCACAGAGCCTGACACAGGGCTCCAACTCATGAACCATGAGATCATGACCTGAGCCGAAGTCAAACACTTAACCCACTCAGCCACCCAAGTCCCCCTGATTTTTAATTTTAATCTACACCCCAGGCAGGCTAATTAACATTGAGTTGGTTGCACACACATCAACAGTGTGCCCCAAAGCAAATACCAAACAAAGCAAAGTCACATTTCACAGATGGCATTCCTTTTTTTTTTTTTTAAGTGTATTTATTTATTTTGAGACAAAGAGAGCGAGGGAGCATGAGAGCAGGGGAGGAGCAGAGAGAGAGGGAGAGAGGGGATCCCAAGCAGGCTCCTCACAGTGCAGAGGCTGATGTGGGGCTCAAACCCACTAACCGAACTGAACTGTGAGATCCTGATTTGAGCTGAAATCAAGAGTCCAATACCTAAGTGACTGAGCCACCCAGGCACCCCTCACAGGTGGCATTCCTAATATCTTTAATCAACATAGAGGGCTTGTTAGCATATGCATGTTAGAGATTATTTTTCATTATTAAAAAAGTATTCAAGACATGTGGATTGGCTAGGGATATTGTACTAGTCCTCCCACAGTTACGAGGACAAGATATAAAAATCTGGTGAACCCATTAGTCTCCACCCTTTGAAATGGTACTCTATGCTTAGAATTCCAATTCAGTCTGTATACAAACCACTTAATAAGGCTTTTGTGGCTTGGCTTTGACTAGATTAGCTCAATCATGTTGCATTTGCCTTCAGTGAGTCTTTCCTGTAAGTTACGTGCTGGAGTGGTAAAAGGACAGAAGCTTTAGAAAGATTACACTGCAGGTTGGGTGAATATTTTTATTCCTGCTTACTAATAAAAATGTTTTAGTGTGGCAGAATTTGACCTAGAACTTGATTGCATTATAAAAACCATGTAATAAATTGTAGAGGGAGAGACTGACAGCTCCTACTTGTCTTTAACCATCATGAAGCTTCCAGTAGAGCCTAAAATCAGGAATAACCACATGGCTTAAGTCACTTTGGAAATACGCCAGGTAAGACAGTCTGTTTTTTTTTGTTTGTTTGTTTGTTTGTTTGTTTTGTTTTTTGTTTGTTTTTTTCTACAGAGAGAGACAGAGCATGAACGGGGGAGGGTCAGAGAGAGGGAGACACAGAATCTGAAACAGGCTCCAGGCTCTGAGCTGTCAGCACAGAGCCCGACGCGGGGCTCGAACTCACGGACCGCGAGATCGTGACCTGGCTGAAGTCGGACGCTTAACCGACTGAGCCACCCAGGCGCCCCAAGACAGTCTGTTTTATAACGTCTTTGGGTTTTTGGTAGATGAGTATGTGCTCTTTCCTTCAACATATTGAATACTTCCTTGTAGAAATACAAAATGTTAATCCTGAAAGGACACTTAAAATCATGTAGTCTGCTTCTTCATGTTGCACATGGAGAAAAGAAGGCTTGGAAAGATTGTTACATTCTCAAGGTTAATAATAAGTTAGTGGTGAAGACAGAAGTATGTTGTGGATCTTATGACCCAGAAGTCTCATTGCCACATTAGTAAAGCCATCTATTCCCAACCAAAACACATGAAGTATGTGATCTAGAAAGTTTGGGGATGATGGGACAGAAGACATGGGATTTCAAAGGTTTTAGCAAAACACCCTCATTACTTATAGCTATCTTACTGCTCCCTTCTTACGTATTTTCCCACTTCAATGATACTGTATTTTCTAATCTTCTTTAACCACATTAGGAAGTTGTTAGCAAAACTGAGGGATCCAACAGTATTACACATTGGCTCTTTCTTTCCATGTCTGTACTCTCCCATAATATAGCCCACGGAAGAAGCGTGTTTCCTCTTGTTTTAAGGATGCATAATGATTTTTTGCATTTGTCCAAACTGGCCACTTACTGATGATCTCTGGCTTACATGTAAGATATTTCAACTGCTGGAAAAATATATAAAATAAGACCATTTCATGGTCTGGCTACAGCCAGTGTGAATAATGACAGTTTTTAAATCATCATTTATCTAGAGTCCTAATCTTTCTCCACCTCTGTTTTGTGAATATGCACTTACCCTTAATACAAGGTGCCACAGTGATCTCTTCACTCATATCTGAAGGTCTAGGAATGAACATAGGGTCCCAAGTAATCCAACACTACAGGTATCATGAGTAAGAAATTATAAATGGTTCCATGATAGCCATATAACTTGATGAATAAGACTTAAAAAAATACTCTCCAAGTTGAAAGGGGTGTAAAATATTCTTGAAGCCAACTGTCCCTGTCAAGGGACATCCAACCTCTGCTTATGCAATGTCACTTGTCACTGACTAAAATGCTCTTTTCCCAGAGACCATTTATTCCAATTTGGGGTAATTTTAACTGCTAGAAAGTTCTTATTTGAAAGAAATCCTTTTCCTTGTCACTTCTACCTACTATCCTCTTTTTCTATGGTCACTTTGGTATCATGATGAATAGATCCAATTTTTATTTTACTTATTAGCCATTATTTTACTTATTAGCCATTATTTTACTTATTAGCCATTTAGTTATATAATTGGAATAGATCCAATTTTTATTTTACTTATTAGCCATTTTGATATTTCTTTAAAAAAATTTTTTTAACATTTATTCATTTTTGAGAGACAGAGAGAGACAGAGTGTGAGTGGAGGAGTGACAGAGAGAGAGGGAGACACAGAATCTCAAACAGGCTCTGGGCTCTGAGCTGCCAGCACAGAGACCAACATGGGGCTTGAACTCACTGAGGTCACGACCTGGGCTGAAGTCTGACGCTTAATCCACGGAGCCACCCAGGCGCCCCCTAGCCCTTTTGATATTTCAAAGTAGTTTCCATGCTTCCCAATCACAGCATTAAAACAAAAACTTAACGACAGATATCTTTATTGAAGAACACAGAATGAACTCTTAACTTTTCTTCTGATTATGTTATTATACATCTGCTTTTAAATGTTTTTAAAGCTTTTTTTAACTTTTTACATAAATAATCTGTTTTAAATAAACTGTTTGAAAATTACAGATAAATATCATAGTTTTGATGTGCCCAGAAAGAGAAGGGACAAGGATTTGAATGTAAGCAGATTATTTGGGAAATGCAGAATATTTTAGAATAATGGGGAAGTAATACAAGGAAGAGAATCCAGCCAATGAAGGGTGTGTTAGTAGGAAACTCTAGAGAAATCTCCTGAAATCCCTGGAAAATGCTGCAAAATAAGTGCCTCAGAATTATGCTACCTCAGCATTTTCTGCCTGCTTACAGAACTGTTTTCCACATTTCTGGAGTAAAAAGCTTTCAGGGGCGGAAGAAGCCCTTAGAAATTAGGCTAGAGTGCTGCATGGGAAACTGACAGTATCCAGGATAATAAGCAAAATAATGAAAATTGTAATTATTAATGATTAACATTTTGATGTACTTCCATTTAGAATATTTTCTATACCTATATTTACCTGAATATAAAGTATCATAAAAATGTCACTCCATGATACTAGTTTGCAGACTTAGTAATGACTTTGTAATAGACTTCTTAGTGATAGACTTTGATGCTTAGTAATACCATATATCACATCTTTCTATGTCAATAAGTATATATCTCCTGATGTCACTAATGATGATATACTATAACATAATTTATTTAATTAATTCCCTGGTTGGACATCTACATTTGTTCCAGGTTTTTGCTGTTCTTAGAAATACTTTATTTCAGTTTCATTGAACAATGAATTTATACCTGGTCCAGTTGTCACTCGACTATGTTTATTATGTTAATGCTTACAAGATGTAAACAGTGTGGGATAGAGTGCTGTGTATTCAAATGCCAATGATTCATGCTTTGTTTGCAGTTCAGAAATACTGCTTAATACAGGTAAGTTTGAATTCAAAGTACTGTAATATATCTTGTGATTATCACAAGATACAGCCACTTAGGTTACAGAGATTCAACTTCATGTGTGTCATTAAACACCACTACCGCTTAGGATCCATTGTTTTGTGTTTATGAATGTTGATTTAGATTTTAGCTGAGTACTTCCAGCCCAGAGCCATCATGCCTTCCCACATGCAGTTATATAATTGGAGCACTTTCTTTTCTCCTTAGAGTACTTGTCACTTGTTAGTTTATAGCAGTACCAAATTACACATAGTATCCATCCCCATGATCCCAACTTGTTCAGTGGGTGTGATATTGTCTAAAGTTTCCTGGGAAATAGACCGAGATGGAGATTTGCATACAGGAGGTTTAATAGGGAGTAGTCTCAGAAACATTCTAAGAAACAAAACCTCACCTCATTTGGAGACAGTTTATCCTGGATTTTGGTTACTTTTTTTTTTTTTCCTGGAGAAATTTATAAGGTTGGTGGGAAAAATTCCAAAGCCTGACATTGCATTTGAACCAGACGCTGATCATCTCTCTCCTCTTCCACACATTCTGTATCCCCTTAACATTCAGCTAGCCCTTTCTGGGGTGCCTGGGGGGGGGCTCATTTGGTTAAGTGTCTGACTTTGGCTCAGGTCACGATATTGCGGTTCGTGGGTCCGAGCCCCATGTCAGGCTCTGTGCTGACAGCTCACAAACACAGATTCTGTGTCTCCCTCTCTGACTCTCCTCTGCTCACGCTCTCTCTCTATCTCTCTCTCTCTCTCTTGAAAATAAATAAACATTAAAAAAAATTTAAACCCAGAACATTCAACTAGCCCTTCTGTTGGGCTAGGTGGCTTGTGTGGATGGGGCTTGAGGGATCTGAGCCTCTAGTTGCCATATGGATGTTGCACTTATCCTTTTGCCATCAAAATTGCTTAGGCAAGTTATCAAGAGACATTCCAGTGGATCAGTTCAGTACTAAAGACTTTTCCTTTCCTGCATTGTCTAACAGTTAGCTCTACCTCATCTGAGCCAATTACCCAGCTGGCATGGGGACTCTTTTTCTTGTCTGCTAGCCTCTTGGCAAAAGGAATTCGAAATGACTAGGGGGTAGCTTAAAGTTTAATGAGATTCTTATTACTCTGTCCCCTTTCAGAAGCATTTCCTTTATGCAAACTGGAAACTCAAGGCCTGCAGAGCATGTAGTTGTGGTGACGGGAAGCACTTGGAATACTAATAAGAAAAGGCACTCGTACGTGCACAACCCTGGGTTCCCCTGTTTGAAAATATCACCATACAATGGTCACTGATTTCAGGTGTCATGCCCATCCTGAAGGATAGTCTTTCATCCTCACATGATGCAGTGCTTTCAAAAATCTGTTCCACCTATCAAGCCTGCAGGTTTTGGGTGGTGCAGTATGTGTTAAAACCAGTGAATCCCGTGTCATGAGTCTGTTGCCACACCTCATTTGTAAAATAGCTCACTTGAGCTGAGATAGTGACCTCTTATATAATGGTATTGACTGAGGCACCTTGGGCAGGGCAATCAAACCCATACCTTAAATAGATGTCAATATTTAATTTGGATGGAATGTTTCAGCAAGCACCAGGCCACTGGACCCCTAAAAACTTTATTGCCATGGATAGGTCTGAATTTTCATAGGATTTGTCTCCTATACTCTGCAGCTATGTGTCTTACCAAGGGATATGAATTGACCATTTTTTAGTCATTAGGTCTGTCTAACATGATATCGCTAATGTCATAGAACAGTGTAATCTGTGGGATATCTAGATGGTTCAGGTATTTTCCACTATGTAATAACAGAGTTTAGGACAGTTAATTCAACTCTGCGGCAAGACTTTAAATGTACTGTTGTTTTTCCAATGCAAAGGCATACTGCTTATGCTTTTGCTGCCTGTGAGATATTGAAAACAACACATTTGTGACATTAATAGCTTCATACCTCTTATCAGGGGCTGTGTTAATCTGCTATAACAAAGATATCACATCCATCACAGTAGCTACAATGTAAGGTTACTATTTAGTTAAGTTTGAGATATTATCTACCTTGTGTTTTAGAGGCTAGACTGGACAATTACGTAGGGTTATGATGGATACCACCAAGCTTATATAGGTCAAGTCTTTGAAGATGGTAATAATCTCTGCCATTCTCCCTTGAAACAGTATTGTTTTTGATTTTACAGTCTTCCAAGTGTAGGAAGAACAATTCCCAAGGTTTCCATTTGGCCTCTTCTATTATAACAGGTCTTCTTTCATAGGTCAGGAAGCCAATATGAGGGTATGTCCATTCCAATTAGGTGTTTAGTTACCAGAGAAAGGACCATTAAGTCATTCTATACTTCTTTCTGTTTTGGGAACTAATGGACTCACAGTGTCATGGATTTGGTCCAAGACTCCACTTATTACCTGACCTCTTTCCTTATTTAACAGATGTGTCATAATAACATTTTGGGTCATTGGGTATTCAGCTCCATATTCATTCAGACCTTGTATCCAATATGCCTCAAAATCTCCTATGTATTCCCTTCAGTTTATAATGACCTGAGGAAAGTCTTTTGGGAGAAGGACTGGGGACATCACTATAGTATACATTTGCTATCATTTTGCAATGTTCGGTGTTCTTCCTCAAGGGACCTGGCCTCTTCTTTAACTGATGGATTCTAAGTTTGACAACTGTCTCAGGTCTGGAAACTACACAAAGGATTATATCTTCCCACTGGGGTAGGTTACCTTACTCTTTTGCTCATCAAGTGATGGATATCATTGATTATTGTATATATTAAGCAACACCCTTGTTGGATCCCTATCAGCCTTGCTTCTAGATACATGAGCTGTTAATCATCTCCATAGTTCACCATGGGTCAGGCTTCTCTGGCTGCCTTTCTATCCTCACTGCTCAAGAGAATAATTATACCTCTCTTGCTTCTGACAATTAGATGCTTCCACCTGCCCTCTACTATTACAAGATCGTACCATTGTTATATATTTTTTTAATGTTTACTTATTTTTGAGAGAGAGAGAGAGAGAAAGAGTGCAAGCTGGGGAGGGGCAGAGAGAGAGAGAGAGAGAGAGGGAGATACAGAATCTGAAACAGGCTCCACCCTCTAAGCTGTCAGCACAGAACCCAATGCGGGGCTCAAACTTGGAAACAGCAAGATATGACATGAGCCTATTGTGCCACAGTCTCTTGTTGTCAGCCCCTTCTTACTGAGTACAGGCACTAGTGAGCTTCTCCCTACTGCTGCTGGCCACCTCACCAATGCATTTATTATCTTGGTAAATTGAATGTCCTCAGGGCCATATGAGGAACATAATTAGCTGTTGAATTTTCCACTTCATTTAGCACAGGCCATTGCTTTTTCCAAGATTCTAAGGGCCATGCCAGCAACTTATTAGAACTGCATGTCAAGATCCTTGCCAGAGGGGTGTCTGGGTGGCTCAGTCAGTAAGTTTCTGTCTCTAGATTACAGCTAAGGTCATGATCTTGCAGTTGATGAGTTCGAACCCCTCATAGGGCTCCATGCTGGCAGTGCAGAGTCTGCTTAGGATTCTCTTTCTCTCCCTCTCCCTGCCCCTTTCCAGCTTGCTCCTCCCCCCCCCCCCACCATCTCAAAGTAAATAAATAAACTTAAAATTAGATCATTGCCAGAGTGTTAAACCAAATGTCATGGGAGAGTGCTTCTATATCAGTAAACTCTCCCTTATTCTGCTTTATATTTTGCTGTCCTTGATTCAGCATCGTCAGGACTAACTTCCTTGCAAACAATCCTGATTCTTGCGGCTGCATGTTATTGAGGTGCTCATTATAGCTCACCTGTCTCTTACATTAGCCGACCTGATGCTACCCAGTTATGCTGAGATTTGACTCTAGTTATTGGTGTGGTTGCCAGGTCAAGGGTTGGTGGCAGATCCTGAGAATGGCAGGCATTGTCTCATAAGCCACCTGCCTATTGGAAACATCTGCATGTTATTCAAGCAAAGTAGTGCCTATCTTCCAAGAAGAATGAGTGGGACATTTCTGCAGGCTCACAGGGTTTAAACATACCAGGGGTTCAAAGTTCTGACTGGATCCACCCAGAATCCTTAACCTAGGACATTAAGGTTAAGAAGAGTAACCCCCCATCTCAGGACCACTCCTTCCATCTCAGGACCATGGCTTTGGCATAGGAAATTTTCCAGGGTTGATAATGCAGTATTTTCTAAAATCCTGTTACTCTTAAGATTAGGTCATAACTAATGAGCACTTCTTTAAATGATATTTATTACGGTCTTTAGTACAAAGAAAAGCACACTTTGCTTTGAACTGATGAGTGATCATCCTTAGCCTATCATTTTTTTTTCATTTAAAGCACTGATGTTCAGCAACAGCTATGCAATTCCACAATCTTTATAATTTCCACTTTCCTCATACATCTCAAATGCCAGAGATGGTACAAGTCAATGCATCCCCTTCTAGATCCCATCCCAATTAGCCACAATTGGAAAGCCTTGATAATTTTACTGCTTCAGCATAACAGGATCTACCATATGCCACTTACCAAGAACATTGAGGTCCTCACTGTCAGTAGGTGATTCAACTGCTGAACACCATCCTTATAGTCTGCATCCCATTTCTAATATCAATGTGTCATGGGTGGTGTTTTTTAGGAGCAGAATCTGAGACAGGAATTCAGGTGCAGGTGATTTATTAAAAGAATGTGCTTCCCAAATAAAACCCCAAACCAGCAGAAGCCAGGAAATAATAAAGATTCGAGCAGATATCAATGTTATGGAAATAAAAAAAAAACAGTAGAACAGATCAATGAAACCAGGAGCTGGTTCTTTGAAAGGAGTAACAAAATTGATAAACCCCTAGCCAGTTTGATAAAAAAGAAAAAGGAAAGGACCCAAATAAATAAAATCAAGAATGAAACAGGAGAGATCATAACCAACACTACAGAAATACAAACAATAATAAGAGAATATTATGAGCAATTATATGTCCACAAATTGGACAATCTGGAAGAAATGGACAAACTCCTAGAAACATATAAACTACCAAAACTGAAACAGGAAGAAATAGAAAATTTGAACACACCCGTAACCAGAAAGAAGTTGAGTTAGTGATCAAAAATCTTCTAAAAAACAAGAATCCAGGGCCAGATGGCTTCCAGGGGAATTCTACCAAACATTTAAAGAAGAGTTAACACCTATTCTTTTGAAGCTGTTCCAAAAAATAGAAATGGAGGGAAAGCTTCCAAACTCAGTCTACGAGGCCAGCATTACCTTCATTCCATAACAAGACAAAGACCCCACTAAAAAGGAGAACTACAGACCAATCTCTCTGATGAACATGGATGCAAAAATTCTCAACAAGATACTAGTCAACCATCCAAGAATACATTAAAAGAATTATTCACTATGATCAAAGGGGATTTGTATCTGGGATGCAGGGCTGGTTCAATATTCACAAATCAATCAATGTGATACATCACATTAATAAAAGAAAGAATAAGAACCACATGATCCTTTCAATAGATGCAGAGAAAACATTTGACAGAATACAACATCCTTTCTTGATAAAAACCCTTAAGAAAGTAGGGATAGAAGCATCATACATCAAGACCATAAAAGCCTTATATGAAAGACCCACTGCTAATATCATCCTCAATGAGGAAAAACTGAGAGCTTTCCCCCTAAGGTCAGGAACAAGACAAAGATGTCCACTCTCACCACTGTTATTCAACATAGTGTTGGAAGTCATAGCCTCAGCAATCAGACAATACAAAGAAATAAAAGCCATCCAATTTGACAAGGAGGAAGTCAAACTTTCACTTTTCACAGGTGGCATGATACTCTATGTGGAAGTCCCAAAAGAGTCCACCAAAAATCTGTTAGAACTGATCCATGAATTCAGCAAAGTTTCAGGATATAAAATAAATGTACAAAAATCGGTTACATTTCTATACAACAATAATAAAGCAGCAGAAAGAGAAGTCAAGGAATTGATCCCATTTACAATTACACCAAAAACCATAAAATACCTAGGAGTAAGCCTAACCAAAGAGATGAAAAACCTATACACTGAAAACCATAGAAAGTTTATGAAAGAAATTGAAGAAGACACACAAAAAAAGGAAAAATAGTCCATGCTCATGGATTGGAAGATCAATTTCTGTTAAAAATGTCAATACTACCCAAAGTAATCTACATATTCAATACATTACCTATCAAAATAACACCAGCATTCTTCATAGAGCTAGAACAAACAGTTCTAAAATATGTATGGAACCAGAAAAGACCCTGAATATCCAAAACAATCCTGAAAAAGAAAACCAAGGCTGGAGGCATCACAATTTCGGACTTCAAGATGTATTACAAAGCTGTAATCATCAAGAAAGTATGGTATTGGCACAAAAACAGACATATAGATCAGTGGAACAGAATAGAGAACCCAGAAATGGACCCACAAACATACAGCCAGCTCATCTTTGGCAAAGCATGAAAGAATATCCAATGGAATAAAAGTAGTCTCTTTAACAAATGGTGTTGGGAAAGCTGGACAGCAACATGCAGAAGAATGAACTGGACCAATTTCTTACACCAACCCACATGCACACAAAAAAAAAACCAATATGGGTGGAAGACCTAAATGTAAGACAGGAAACCATCAAAATCCTAGAGGAGAAAGTAGTCAAAACCTCTTTGACCTTGGTCGCAGCAACTTCCCACTCAACATGTCTCTGGAGGCAAGGGAAACAAAAGCAAAAATGAACTATTGGGACCTCATCAAGATAAAAAGCTTCTGCACTGCAAACGAATCGATCAACAAAACTAAAAGGCAACCAACGGAATGGGAAAAGATATTTACAAATGACATGTCAGATAAAGGGTTAGTATCTAAAATGTATAAAGAACTTCTCAAACTCAGCACCCAAAATACAAATAATCCAGTGAGGAAATGGGCAGAAGACATGAACAGACACTTTTCCAAAGAAGACATCCAAATGGCTGATAGACACATGAAAAAATGTTAAACATCACACATCATCAGGAAAATACAAATCAAAACCACAATGAAATATCACCTCATACCTGTCAGAATGGCTAACATCAACAACTCAGGCAAGAACAGATGTTGGCGAGGATGCGGAGAAAGAGGATCTCTTTCGCACTGCTGGTGGGAATGCAGACTGGTGCAACAGCTCTGGAAAACAGTATGGAGGTTCCTCAAAAAATTAAAAATAGGACTACCCTATGACCTAGCAATTGCACTACAAGATATTTATCCGAAGGATACAGGTGTGCTGATTCGAAGGGGCACATGTACCCCAATATTTATAGCAGTGCTATTGACAATAGCCCAAGTATGGAGAGAGCCCAAATGTCCATCAACTGATGAATGGATACAGAAGATGTGATACACACACACACACACACATGCATACACACATATATACAATGGAATATTGCTTGGCAATCAAAAAGAACGAAATCTTGCCATTTACAGCAACATGGATGGAACTAGAGTATATTATGCTAAGTGAAATAAGTCAGAGAAAGACAGATGTCATATGACTTCACTCATATGTGGAATTTAAGATACAAAACAGATGAACATAAGGGAAGCAAAAATAATATAAAAATAGGAAGGAGGACAAAACATAAGAGACTCTTAAATACATAATACAAACTGAGGGTTGCTGGGCAGGTTTTGGGGGGGCATGGGCTAAATTAACAAGGGGGATTAAGGAGGACATTTGTTGGGATGAGCACTGGGTGTTATATGTACAGGATGAATCACTGGATTCTACTCCTGAAATCATTTTTACACTATATGCTAACTAACTTGGATGTAAATTTTAAGAAATTAATTAATTAATTTTTTAAACATGGAAAAAAAAAAGAAAGAGAGGCAAACCAAGAAACAGACTCTTAACTACAGAAAACAAACTGATGGTTACTGGAAAGGATGTGGGTGGGTGAGGCATGAGTTAAATATGTGATGAGGATTAAAGAGTGCACTTGCGGGGCACCTGAGTGGCTCAGTTGGTTAAGCGGCCACTTCGGCTCAGGTCATGATCTTGTGGTCCATGAGTTCGAGCCCCGCGTCAGGCTCTGTGCTGACAGCTCAGAGCCTGGAGCCTGTTTCAGATTCTGTGTCTCCCTCTCTGTGATCCTCCCCCGTTCATGCTCTGTCTCTCTCTGTCTCAAAAATAAATAAACCTTAAAAAAATAATAAAACAATAAAAAAATAAAAAATAAAAAAGTGCGCTTATGATGAGCACTCACTCTTGTATGTAAGTAATGAATCACTAAATTCTACATAATAGTATTATGTAATTATGAAACTAATATTACATTGTATATTAACTAACTGGAATTGAAGTAAAAACTTGGGAAAAAATAAAAGAATGTACTTCAGGAAAAAACTAAAAGAGACAGAAGGAAGAAGGATAGAGAAGAGGACAGACTGTTCAATGATGTGGTCTCAGGTTAAATCTGACTTTTACTTGAATAATGGAAGTGGGCCCTTTAGAGTACAAATTATACTAAGAGTTTTCTCAACTTGAGGCTCAAGGGACCAGACTTTTAACTCCTCTATCAGTCATTTATTAGCATCCCCACCACTCCCACAGAGACCTGGAACATCTCTTTTGTACTTTAAGCAATGATTAGACATTTCTTTTTAATAAGTGGTCTCAGACTCTTCCTGATGATTCCTTTTCTCCAATATTTCCTGATTGATTTTATTGGAGAACAGTACTAAAAACAAAAATCTGGAGTCTCTTAAATATTCCTATTGGCCAAATTCTGATAATATGAGGAGCAAAAACAACCCCAATATTAATAATTATTATTTTGGGGGTGCCTGGGTGGTCAGTCAGTTAAGCATCCAACCTGGGCTCAGGTGATGATCTCACCATTCATGAGTTTGAGATCCGTGTCAGGCTCAGTGCTGACAGCTCAGAGCCTGAAGCCTGCTTCGGATTCTGTGTCTCCCTCTTTCTCTGCCCCTTCCCCACTCACACTCTGTCTGTCTCTCAAAAATAAACATTAAAAAATAATTATTATTTTTAAAGGATTGATGAAAAAGGTGAGTCTGTGAAAGGTCATGAGTGGATAATATGCAAAAGAGGAAAACAAATATAAAGCCTATAAAAAGGTAATCCTAAGAACAAAAACTTTGACCTTAAAAGGAGATCTTTAATGTTAATTCCAGGTGCACAGGAGAGTTGGTGGTAGGCAAAAATGCTGAAAATGTTAGAGATAGAGGTGTAAAAGATAGTGCTTTTTAAAAAAGTTATGAGTTTATATTGATCTTCATATGTGCCTGTATCCAACCTTTCTTATCAACTATGTTTTTTTGTTTTTGACATGTGGGATTTTCTATTACATTGACATAGATTCAGTGTTATGTCAATCCCTATTATGAAGTCTAAAGTCTGGAATTTTCAAAGTTCAAACGTGAACTGTTAACTCAGTACTAAAATAGCTTGCTTTCTTTTTACTTGACATTGTTATCTATGGTCACTTCTCTTGTGGTCCCATAAAATTACTATATGCAAGGAACTCTCCTAATACTTAATATTAATTGTTCTCATATTAAACAATAATCTTGAGTTGGAGGTATTGTTATCCTTATTTTTCAGATTATAAAACTAAAGTTCAGGCAGGGTAAGTGGAAAATTCACACAACCAGTAAACAAATGAGCCACAGGGCTCCCTCTGCTCATTTAAAAGAAATCCCAAGATAGCTGGTTTTTAAAAGCCCAGATGTCCATCAACTAATGAATGGATAAAGATGTGGTATATAATGGAATATCACTCAGCCACAAAAAAAGAATGAAATCTTGCCATTTGCAACTATGTGCATGGAGCTAAACAGTATTATGCTAAGCAAAATACATTAGTCAGAGAAAGACAAATACCATATGATTTCACTCATATGTGGAATTTAAGAAACAAAACAAGTGAGCATAAGGGAAAAGAGAGAGAGACAGAGAGAGATAGAGGCAATCCAAGGAGCAGACTCTTAACTATAGAGAACAAATTGATGGTTAACAGAGGGGAGGTGGGTGGTGGATGGGTTAAACAGGTGATGAGGATTAAGGAGTGCACTTGTGATTAGCACTGGGTGTTGTATGTAAGTGTTGAATCATTAAATTGTACACCTGAAACTAATATTATACTGCATGTTAACTAACTGGAATTAAAAACACTTAAAACTAAAAAGTAAAAACTTAAGAATAATTTTTCTTTCTATGGTCATATGTTCTACTTGCAACAACAGCTTTCTATCTACTCTTCTAAGGTCAAGAAAAGAATAAAAAGTGAATATTATGGTTTAGAGCATTTAGTATTAAAAACAAAGAAAGGAATTTCTTGTATATAGCAGAAAAGTTGGTGTTATGGTTAGTGATGGCAGAAATAAATACACCTAAACACTGATCCAGTGCAATGATTTCCTAAACAGACAGTAAATTACTTTTTAAAAAGCATCTATACAAGAAAATAAGTAAGAGGTTACATTGCACTGAAATATAATACCTAAGAACCAATGCGGCTTTCTTAAGGATAGTATTCGAGAAACTTCCTGCAGCTGCACCCAAAATGGTAGCTCCTAGAAAGAGGGAAATAATGGAATCTTTCAATTATTGTTTCCCAACAATTAGTAGGGTATATAATTCCACTGGGGATTCCTTCTAGGGAAGACTTTCAAGTGACCTAACTCCAACCAGATGAGAGTATGAAAAATTAGCATAGTATCCCAGAGAGAAGATTTTAACTTTCTCCTAAAAGTAAAAATTTATCTTGCAATATGCCAAATGCCATATAATGCTATTGGAAGGGGGAAAAAAGAATGATAATATAGCAGGAGAAAAGAGAGAAAAGAAGTTAGGCAGTGAAAGGGAAACGTGTGATTAAGAGGAAAAAAAACAAAGAGATTTATAAAATGTTCATAGATGAACTAAGAAATTAACACAGAAATTACAAAATATTTGAGCTGATAGTGAGCACATGATTTACTCAAATTGTTGAGTTCAGCAAAAGCAGTGCCTAGAGGAAATTCAGAACCTTAAATGCATACCAGAAAAGAAGAAAGGTTAAATATCATTTTTCTAAACTTCCAAGGAACTATAAAAAAGAACAGCAAGGCAAACCTAAAGAAAGTAGAAGGAAGGAAATAATAAAGCTACAGCAGAAATCAATAGAAAACAAATTTAATATAGAGAAAAATTGACATCACTAAAAGTTAATTTTTTGAAAATATTAATAAAATTGATAAACACTTGGGACTAATTAAAAAAAGAGAGAGATGGCAAAAATTACCAATATGAGACAGAAAGAGAAGTCTTCATTACAGATCCTATATTAATTAATAATATCCTCATAAGAGGGTTATACCAATATTTATTTGGATATATTTGATTAATAATTAATCTATATTTAATTAATATAGCTTATGCCAATAACTTTAAATTTATCAAATAATAAATAGCAATTTGGTTTAAATGGATAATTACCTTAGAAACACATCTTACCGGGGCGCCTGGGTGGCGCAGTCGGTTAAGCGTCTGACTTCAGCCAGGTCACGATCTCGCGGTCCGGGAGTTCGAGCCCCGCGTTGGGCTCTGGGCTGATGGCTCAGAGCCTGGAGCCTGTTTCCGATTCTGTGTCTCCCTCTCTCTCTGCCCCTCCCCCGTTCATGCTCTGTCTCTCTCTGTCCCAAAAATAAATAAACGTTGAAAAAAAAAAAAAGAAACACATCTTACCATCAAGAAAGTGAAAAGACACAGAATGGGGGAATATTATAAATCGTATATGATATGGAACTTGTATCTAGAATATAGAAACAACACCTAAAATTCAATAATAAAAAGATAAATGACCCAATTTTAAAAGTGGGTGAAGGATCTGAATACTTAATTCTCCAAAGAAAATATACAGATGACCTGTAAAGCACATGGAAAGATGTTCAACATGATTAGCCATCAGGCAAATGCAAATTAAAACCACAATGAGGGGCGTCTGGGTGGCTCAGTTGGTTGGGCTTCTGACTTCAGCTCAGGTCATGATCTGGAAGTTTTGTGGGTTCGAGACCCAAATCAGACTCTGTGCACTGACTGCGTGGAGTCTGCTTGGGATCCTCTCTCTATCTCTCTCTCTGCCCCTTCCCCACTTGCGCTCTGTCTCTCTCAAAATAAATAAATAATTTTTAAAAATTAAAAAAAATTCCACAATGAGATACCACCTCAAACCTATTAGGATAGCCACTATAAAAAAAAAAAAAAAAAAAACAGGAAATAATAAGTGTTGACAAGGACGTGGATAACCTTCTGCGCTGCTGGTGGGGATATAAGATGGTGCAGCCACTTTGGAAAACAGGTTAGCAGTTCTTCAAATGGTTAAAGAGTTATCTTATGATGCCTCAATTCCATTTCTAAATATATACCCAAGAGAATTGAAAATATATGTTAGCGCAAATATGTGTACATGAATGTTCATAGGAACATTGTTGATAATAGCCCCAAAGTGGAAACAACTTAAGTGTCCACTGACTGATGAATGGATAAACAAATAGTAGCGTGTCCATACAGTGTAATATTATTCAGCCTGAACTAAGACAATATGTAAACGTTTGTTTCTATTATAGAGTGTATACAAAGTCATTAAAGGAAATCTTTGTATGTTTCTTTCTTTTTTTTTAATTAAGAATACAGAGGAGCCTGGATGGCTCAGTTCGTTAACCATTCAACTTCAGCTCAGGTCACGATCTCATGGTCTGTGAGTTCAAGTCCTGTGTTGGGCTCTGTGCTGACAGCTTGGAGCCTGGACTCTGCTTTGGATTCTGTGTCTCCCTCTCTGCCCCTACCAGGCTCACTCTCTCTCTCTCTCTCTCTCTCTCTCTCTCAAAATTAAATAAACATCAAAAAATAAATTAATTAATTAAGAATACACTTGGTAAATGCAAGGAAGAATTACAGGAGTCAGATCCTTCTTCATTAGTAGAATATTTGCCCTGTCCAAAATAGCACCTTGACTCCATCCATAATACCTGCTATTATCTGTGATCCCAACCCAGTCTAATCAGTAAGCAAGGTAGATAAGCAAATTAGTATGGTTTAAAATTTTTTTTAATGTTTTTATTTATTTTTGAGACAGAGGGAGACAGAGCATGAGCAGGGGAGGGGCAGAGAGAGAAGGAGACACAGAAATCGAGGCAGGCTCCAGGCCCCGAGCTGTCAGCACAGAGCCCGACGCGGGGCTCGAACTCACAGACTGCAAGATCATGACTGGAGCTGAAGTCGAACACTTAACCAACTGAGCCACCCAGGCGCTCCGCAAACTGGTATGGTTTAGAAGAAATAAATCCATCTTATTTATTTGTTTTCTTACTGATTAACTTATCTATTTGAATTCTTTACTTTTTCTACACATCAGTGGTAATTTTGCTCCTAGGAGAGCTTTTTGGATATCTTCCCATATGAAGAGATCTCCACTGATAAATACAGTTTGGTTGTGGCAAACGGAGTGAATGGTAAAAAGATTAGATATTTTGGAAGCGTAGACATCAATGGATAGGACACTTTCCTAGAACATAGTTAGAGGCAAAAGGCCGTAGCTCTCAAAGGGCAGGAATTGCAATGCAGATTAACTTGCAAAGTATATTTCGAGAATTGTGCTGAGAAGGATTCCATGCTTGCATCCCAGGTTCAGAGGGAAAGTGTTTCCTGGCTTATTAAGGGAGGATTGGCATCATATGCATTAACCAAATCCCATCCCTTTAGCAGAGGTTTCCAGAACAAGAGCTGCCTTGGTTACAGGTACTAAGAAAATTTGGATGAAGAAACTTCCAGAATAAGGCAAATTTTGAGATAGCATAAACCAAGTTACGGTGATATTATGAAGTAATCAGACCTAGAGAAGACAGTGGAAACACCATTAATAGCTTTGGAGCAAGGAAAAACATGGAATGAGAAGTAATGCTCTAAAGACCTGTTGTTGTAGGCACCATCAGATGTCTGGCTGGCTTCTGGGCCTCATCTTTCCATTCCATAATGTGAAAGGGCCACAGGGTTAACCTGAGAAGGGAAACTGGTCAATTAAGCTGAGTGGAGTGCCCATGATAAGTGTGAATCAGGTTGCACGGCAGTCCCAAATATAAATTTAACAGTGCCTAACAAGAACATTGCTTGTTTGCCATCTCATAGTTTTCTGTATCTAGAGATCTAATAGATCACTATAAATACTCACAGTTTCTTCAGAAAAACAGATGCAGTGAAAGATCTCAATCCAAAAGAAGGGATTCAAGTAGAAGTCAATTTTTGAACTGAAGTTTGGATGAAGATGCCAGGGAGAGATAGGAGAAGACCAGGGAGGTACAGCCCAAGTGTGCTTTGGGGTTTCTGATTTCATTCTTTGGGGGATGTAGGTTATATGAATTTGCTAGAATTGAACAATGACTAGGCTAAGGTGTGTGTCTGGCTCTTGCCAAGGATGAGTCAAGGCAGCATTATGGATGGTGCTTCCTGGAGCCTGGGCTAGTATTTATTGCTGTCCAAATCTTTAAAAACAAACAACAAAAACACACAAAAAAACACACAAAAAACCCCACCTTGCTTATTCATGAAAGGAGAACTTGAAGCCCCTAAAAGCTCCTCTTCCATTTTCCAAATTAAGCCATCCCACTCCCTATTTACTATTCTGACTTGCTTTCTAGGCTCTCAAATTCACCACCCCATTTCTCTCCTACCTTAATTTCAGTATTCCTCATGTTGGCCATATTGATTGGTAACTCATTTGGGATATTTTATGACCCAACCACACATTTTTCTCTAGGATATTAGCAATGCATGTAGAGGTAGGAGAGACTACTCCTGTGAACCTCAGCTCTTAGAAGTGACCTTCAAGATTTATTTTTATTTTTATTTTTTTATTAAAAAGAAAGAGATATATATTTCCACTTGCAGGAAGATACAGCAGATGTACTTTCCCCTGTTCTTCCCACTAAACTCAACTAAAAACTCTGGAAATTAAATATGAAACAAACATAAGAAAACTTTGAAAGGTAGATAGAAGAAGGAAAACCAGCTAGGTATGTTGAGACCCAAGGAACAACATGATGGTGAATTTCCAGTGTTTTCTTTTTGGCCTCATAAATCCCAGACTTGGAGCTGAAGAATCCAGAAATCTGAAATTCCAGCAAGTACAGACAAAGGAAACCCCAACCAAAAGTCTGCTCTCTTAGCCAGAGGATCAGGAAAAGGGCAGATGATCAAGATAGAACAAATGCAAATAAAGCTACTCAAAAATACTTATAATTAGATTTCTGAAAACTAAAACTAAACAAAAATTTTTTGAAAGCAGCAGAGAAAAACAGTATCCTACCTATAGGGGAAAAACAATTAGAACAACAGTAGATTTTTCATCGGAAACCATGGAGACCAGAAGGACGTGACACAGTATTTTCAAGTGCTGAAAAAAAAAATCCTATATTCAGCAAAAATATCCTTCAAAAATTAAGGAGAAGTCAAGATATTCTCCAATGAAGGAAAACTAAGAGAATTTGTTGCCAAGAAGCTCATCCTAAAAGAATGGCTAAAGGAAGTTCTTTAACCAGTAAAGAAACAAATTAAGAAGTTACCTTGGAACACCAGGAAAAAAGGAAATACATGGTAAGTAAAACTGTGGGTAAATACAATAGGCTTTCCTTGTTCTCTGGAATTTTCTTAATTATGTTTGGCACTTGAAGCAAAAATTATAATAATGTTTGATGTTCTCAAAGCAAGGTATTCACACAATTGTATTCTAAACAGGGGAAGGGAGAAGAATGTAAAGATAGCTAAAGTGTCTAGCCTTTACTTAAACTGGTAAATGATGATACTACTAAAGTTCAATTGTGTATATTTAATACCTACAGCAACCACTATAAAATGCTAAGGAGATACACTCAAAATCACTATAGAAACATCAAAATGGAATTCTAAAAAACATCTATGTAACCCACGGAAAGGCAGGAAAAACAAAATAGAGAAAAAATTTTTAAAGAACCAACAGAGAACAAAAAAATAAATGGCAGAGTTAATCCCTAATGTATTTTTTATGAAAGTAATCTAAATATGTCATTTAAAAGATATTAGTAGATTGCATTAAAAAGATGTCTATTTCACTCATCTGCAATTTAAGAAACAAAACAGATGAACATAGAAGAAGAGAAGGAAAAAGAAGAAAAACAGAGAAGGAGGAAAACCGTAAGAGACTCATAAATACAGAGATCAGAATGAGGGTTGCTGGCGGGGGAATGGGCTAAATGGGTGATGGGCATTAAGGAGGGCACTTGTTGAGATGAGCACCGGGTGTCATATGTAAGTAATGAATCACTAAATTCTACTTCTGAAACCATTAAAAAAAGATGTCTACAGAAAACTCACTTCAAATACAATGATATAGGCAGGTTGGTAAAAGGAAGACATACCAATCCCAAATGTGTATGTACAAAGCAACAGAGCTGCAAATCAGTGAAGCAAAACCTGATAGAAAAGAGAACTAGACAATCCACGATTATAGTTGGATTTATTAAATTATAAACACCGTTTCTCAACAATTGATCAAAAAAAACTAGACAAAATCAGCAAGAATATGGAAGAACTTAAGAATACTATCAACAAATAGCGTCTAACAGACATTTTTAGAACACTCCATCCAACAATGGAATACACATTCTTCTCACGTGTGCATGGATTATTCACTAAGATAGATCATATCTTGAACCATAAAATGAACCTGAAAAAGTTTTAATAGAATTGAAATTATACAGGGTGTGTCCTCTGACCACAGTGAAGTCAAACAGAAATCAGTAATAGAAAGATTACAGAAAAATATCCAAACACTTGGAAATTAAATATAATCCATGGATAAAAGAGGAAAATTAAAAAACATTCACTAAACTGAATAAAAATGAAAATACAACATGCCAAAATTACATAGGATGCAACTAAAGCAGTTGGGAAGTTTATAGCAACGGAATGCATATTATAAAGAGGAAAATTGTCAAATAATTATTTAATCTCCCACCTTGAGGACCTAGAAAAGGAGGAGCAAAATAAAACCAAAGCAAGCATAGGGAGAAATAAGAACAATAAAAGCACAAGTCAGTGAAACTGAACACAGAAAAACCAGAGGAAAAAAATCAAGCAAAAAGCTAATTCTTAAAAACATAAATAAAATTGAGAACCTTTAGGAAGACTTAAAAAAGAAAGGAGGGAAAGACCCAAGTTATCATTATCAGAAATGAAACAGGGGAGATTACTACAGATCCTGCAGATATCAAGATATTAAGGGAATAATATGAACAAGTCTGTATAGGTAAATTTGACAACCTTGATGAAATGGACTGCTTCCCCCCAAAACCAAAGTAAATAATGTTTTGACTACTCCTATAACTATTAAAGAAACTGAATTTATAATTTTAAAACTTCCAAAAAATTCCTAGGGAAAGATGGTTTTATTAGAGAAATATAATAAAGGAGAATTAACATCAATTCTACAGGATGCCTTCCAGAAAATAGAAGAGGAGGCAGTGCTTTCCAGTTCATTTTTTGAAGCCAGTATTACCCTGACACCAAAAGCAAACAAAGAAATACAAAAAAAAGAAAGAAAGAAAAGAAAATTACAGACCAATACCCCTCATGAATATAGATGCAAAATCTTAACAAAATATTAGCAAATAGAATTCAGCAATATATTAAAAGAATGATACAATGTGAACAAGTGGAATTATTCCAGAGATGCAAAGCTGGCTCAATATTTGAAAATCAATCAATGTAATCTACCATATTAATCGGCTAAAGAAGAAAAAAATCACATGATCATATCTATTGATACAGAAAAAGCATTTGACATAATTTAACACACATTAATGATGAAACTCTTAGAAAAATAAGACAAGAGTAGAACTTCCTCAACTTGACGAAAAGTATCTACAAATATTCTACAGCCTAATGGTAGAAGACTGAATGTTTCACCCCTAAGATCAGGAACAAGGTGAGAAAGTCCACTCTCACAGCTCTTATTCAGCACAGTACTGGAGTTTCTAGACTTCCAGTTCAATAAGGCAAGAAAAGGAAACACAAAGGATGGAAATCTTAAAAGAAGAAAGAAAACTGTCCCTATTTGCAGATAATATATTTATCTAGATAGAAAATCCTAAGGATTCCACACAAAAATTTTTCTAGAATAAGTGAAATTATCAAGGTCTTATCATATAAGGTAAAAATACAAAGAAAATTGTATTTCTATACACTGGCAATGTACATGTGAGCTCCAAAATAAAAAGACAATATTATGTACAATCATTTACTAGTAAAAAAAGGTATTTAGATGTAAATTTAACCAAATATGTATAGAATTTGTATGCTGAAAACTGAGGAAAGACATCAAAGAAGATATATAAAGGCATAATATATTTATGGTTTGGAAGTGTCAACATAGTAAAAATAATCCATTCTTCCTACATTGAATACAGGTTAAACACAATTCCTATCACAATCCCAGCAACAATTTTTGTAGACATAGGTAATATTATTCTAAAATTTTTAATGGAAAAGCAAAAGAACTAAATAGCTAAAAACTTTTTTTAAAAAAAGAACAGAATGGGAGGAATCAGTCTACTTGGTTTCAAGATTTACTATAGCTACAACAATCAACTGTGTGGTCTAGTGGGACAGACATATCAATCATTGAAACACAACAGAGGACCCAGAAAAAAACTTACAAAATATGCCCAACTGATTTTTGACAAAGATGTTAAAACAATTTAATAGGGGAAAGATACCCTTTTTAACAAATGATGATGGAGCAATTGGACATTCATAGGTTTAAAACAATGAACCTTAGGAGAGAAGCGGCAAGATGGCGGCTTAGGAGGATGCTGGGCTCACCACGCGTCCTGCTGATCACTTAGATTCCACCTACACCTGCCTAAATAACCCAGAAAACCGCCAGAGGATTAGCAGAACGGAGTCGCTGGAGCCAAACGCAGACGAGAGGCCCACGGAAGAGGGTAGGAAGGGCGGCGAGGCGGTGCGCGCTCCACGGACTGGCGGGAGGGAGCCGGGGCGGAGGGGCGGCTCGCCGGCCAAGCAGAGCCCCCGAGTCTGGCTTGCAAAAGCGGAGGGGCCTGACGGACTGTGTTCCCACAACAAGCGCTACTTAGCGTCTGGGAGGTCATAAGTTAACAGCTCTGCTCGGAAAGCAGGAAGGCTGGAGGACAAAGGGAGGGAGAGCTGCTGAGCCCCCGGACAACAGAGCTCAGTTTGGTGGGGAACAAAGGCGCTCGCCAGCGCCATCTCCCCCGCCCATCCCCCAGCCAAAATCCCAAAGAGAACCAGTTCCTGCCAGGGAACTTGCTCGCTCCGCGCAAACACCCAACTCTGTGCTTCTGCGGAGCCAAACCTCCGGCAGCGGATCTGACTCCCTGCCGCTGCCACAGGGCCCCTCCTGAAGTGGATCACCTAAGGAGAAGCGATCTAAGCCTGCCCCTCCTGCCCCTGTGCACCTTGTCTACCCACCCCAGCTAATACGCCAGATCCCCAGCATCACAAGCCTGGCAGTGTGCAAGTAGCCCAGACGGGCCACACCACCCCACAGTGAATCCCACCCCTAGGAGAGGGGAAGAGAAGGCACACACCAGTCTGACTGTGGCCCCAGCGGTGGACTGGGGGCAGACATCAGGTCTGACTGCGGCCCCGCCCACCGACTCCAGTTATACACCACAGCACAGGGGAAGTGCCCTGCAGGTCCTCACCACGCCAGGGACTATCCAAAATGACCAAGCGGAAGAATTCCCCTCAGAAGAATCTCCAGGAAATAACAACAGCTAATGAGCTGATCAAAAAGGATTTAAATAATATAACAGAAAGTGAATTTAGAATAATAGTCATCAAATTAATCGCTGGGCTTGAAAACAGTATAGAGGACAGCAGAGAATCTCTTGCTACAGAGATCAAGGGACTAAGGAACAGTCATGAGGAGCTGAAAAACGCTTTAAACGAAATGCATAACAAAATGGAAACCACCACAGCTCGGCTTGAAGAGGCAGAGGAGAGAATAGGTGAACTAGAAGATAAAGTTATGGAAAAAGAGGAAGCTGAGAAAAAGAGAGATAAAAAAATCCAGGAGTATGAGGGGAAAATTAGAGAACTAAGTGATACACTAAAAAGAAATAATATACGCATAATTGGTATCCCAGAGGAGGAAGAGAGAGGGAAAGGTGCTGAAGGGGTACTTGAAGAAATAATAGCTGAGAACTTCCCTGAACTGGGGAAGGAAAAAGGCATTGAAATCCAAGAGGCACAGAGAACTCCCTTCAGACGTAACTTGAATCAATCTTCTGCACGACATATCATAGTGAAATTGGCAAAATACAAGGATAAAGAGAAAATTCTGAAAACAGCAAGGGGTAAACGTGCCCTCACATATAAAGGGAGACCTATAAGACTCGTGACTGATCTCTCTTTTGAAACTTGGCAGGCCAGAAAGAATTGGCACGAGATTTTCAGGGTGCTAGACAGAAAAAATATGCAGCCGAGAATCCTTTATCCAGCAAGTCTGTCATTTAGAATAGAAGGAGAGATAAAGGTCTTCCCAAACAAACAAAAACTGAAGGAATTTGTCACCACTAAACCAGCCCTACAAGAGATGCTAAGGGGGACCCTGTGAGACAAAGTCCCAGAGACATCACTACAAGCATAAAACATACAGACATCACAATGACTCTAAACCCGTATCTTTCTATAATAACACTGAATGTAAATGGATTAAATGCGCCAACCAAAAGACATAGGGTATCAGAATGGATAAAAAAAACAAGACCCATCTATTTGCTGTCTACAAGAGACTCATTTTAGACCTGAGGACACCTTTAGATTGAGAGTGAGGGGATGGAGAACTATTTATCATGCGACTGGAAGCCAAAAGAAAGCTGGAGTAGCCATACTTATATCAGACAAACTAGACTTTAAAGTAAAGGCTGTAACAAGAGATGAAGAAGGACATTATATAATAGTTACAGGGTCTATCCATCAGGAAGAGCTAACAATTATAAATGTCTATGCGCCGAATACCGGAGCCCCCAAATATATAAAACAATTACTCATAAACATAAGCAACCTTATTGATAAGAATGTGGTAATTGCAGGGGACTTTAACACCCCACTTACAGAAATGGACAGATCATCTAGACACACGGTCAATAAAGAAACAAGGGCCCTGAATGAGACATTGGATCAGATGGACTTGACAGATATATTTAGAACTCTGCATCCCAAAGCAACAGAATATACTTTCTTCTCGAGTGCACATGGAACATTCTCCAAGATAGATCATATACTGGGTCACAAAACAGCCCTTCATAAGTTTACAAGAATTGAAATTATACCATGCATACTTTCAGACCACAATGCTATGAAGCTTGAAATCAACCACAGAAAAAAGTCTGGAAAACCTCCAAAGGCATGGAGGTTAAAGAACACCCTACTAACGAATGAGTGGGTCAACCAGGCAATTAGAGAAGAAATTAAAAAATATATGGAAACAAACGAAAATGAAAATACAACAATCCAAATGCTTTGGGACGCAGCGAAGGCAGTCCTGAGAGGAAAATACATTGCAATCCAGGCCTATCTCAAGAAACAAGAAAAATCCCAAATACAAAATCTAACAGCACACCTAAAGGAACTAGAAGCAGAACAGCAAAGGCAGCCTAAACCCAGCAGAAGAAGAGAAATAATAAAGATCAGAGCAGAAATAAACAATATAGAATCTAAAAAAACTGTAGAGCAGATCAACGAAACCAAGAGTTGGTTTTTTGAAAAAATAAACAAAATTGACAAACCTCTAGCCAGGCTTCTCAAAAAGAAAAGGGAGATGACCCAAATAGATAAAATCATGAATGAAAATGGAATGATTACAACCAATCCCTCAGAAATACAAGCAATTATCAGGGAATACTATGAAAAATTATATGCCAACAAATTGGACAACCTGGAAGAAATGGACAAATTCCTGAACACCCACACTCTTCCAAAACTCAATCAGGAGGAAATAGAAAGCTTGAACAGACCCATAACCAGCGAAGAAATTGAATCGGTTATCAAAAATCTCCCAACAAATAAGAGTCCAGGACCAGATGGCTTCCCAGGGGAGTTCTACCAGACGTTTAAAGCAGAGATAATACCTATCCTTCTCAAGCTATTCCAAGAAATAGAAAGGGAAGGAAAACTTCCAGACTCATTCTATGAAGCCAGTATTACTTTGATTCCTAAACCAGACAGAGACCCAGTAAAAAAAGAGAACTACAGGCCAATATCCCTGATGAATATGGATGCAAAAATTCTCAAGTTACTAGCAAATCGAATTCAACGGCATATAAAAAGAATTATTCACCATGATCAAGTGGGATTCATTCCTGGGATGCAGGGCTGGTTCAACATTTGCAAATCAATCAACGTGATACATCACATTAACAAAAAAAAAGATAAGAACCCTATGATCCTGTCAATCGATGCAGAAAAGGCCTTTGACAAAATCCAGCACCCTTTCTTAATAAAAACCCTTGAGAAAGTCGGGATAGAAGGAACATACTTAAAGATCATAAAAGCCATTTATGAAAAGCCCACAGCTAACATCATCCTCAACGGGGAAAAACTGAGAGCTCTTTCCCTGAGATCAGGAACACGATAAGGATGCCCACTCTCACCGCTGCTGTTTAACATAGTGCTGGAAGTTCTAGCATCAGCAATCAGACAACAAAAGGAAATCAAAGGCATCAAAATTGGCAAAGATGAAGTCAAGCTTTCGCTTTTGGCAGATGACATGATATTATACATGGAAAATCCGATAGACTCCACCAAAAGTCTGCTAGAACTGATACAGGAATTCAGCAAAGTTGCAGGATACAAAATCAATGTACAGAAATCAGTTGCATTCTTATACACTAACAATGAAGCAACAGAAAGACAAATAAAGAAACTGATCCCATTCACAATTGCACCAAGAAACATAAAATACCTAGGAATAAATCTAACCAAAGATGTAAAGGATCTGTATGCTGAAAACTATAGAAAGCTTACGAAGGTAATTGAAGAAGATTTAAAGAAATGGAAAGACATTCCCTGCTCATGGATTGGAAAAATAAATATTGTCAAAATGTCAATACTACCCAAAGCTATCTACACATTCAATGCAATCCCAATCAAAATTGCACCAACATTCTTCTCAAAACTAGAACAAGCAATCCTAAAATTCATATGGAACCACAAAAGTCCCCAAATAGCCAAAGGAATTTTGAAGAAGAAGACCAAAGCAGGAGGCATCACAATCCCAGACTTTAGCCTCTACTACAAAGCTGTCATCATCAAGACAGCATGGTATTGGCACAAAAACAGACACATAGACCAATGGAATAGAATAGAAACCCCAGAACTAGACCCACAAACGTATGGCCAACTCATCTTTGACAAAGCAGGAAAGAACATCCAATGGAAAAAAGACAGCCTCTTTAACAAATGGTGCTGGGAGAACTGGACAGCAACATGCAGAAGGTTGAAACTAGACCACTTTCTCACACCATTCACAAAAATAAACTCAAAATGGATAAAGGACCTAAATGTGAGACAGGAAACCATCAAAACCTTAGAGGAGAAAGCAGGAAAAGACCTCTCTGACCTCAGCCGTAGCAATCTCTTACTCGACACATCCCCAAAGGCAAGGCAATTAAAAGCAAAAGAGAATTACTGGGACCTTATGAAGATAAAAAGCTTCTGCACAGCAAAGGAAACAACCAACAAAACTAAAAGGCAACCAACGGAATGGGAAAAGATATTCGCAAATGACATATCGGACAAAGGGCTAGTATCCAAAATCTACAAAGAGCTCACCAAACTCCACACCCGAAAAACAACCCAGTGAAGAAATGGGCAGAAAACATGAATAGACACTTCTCTAAAGAAGACATCCGGATGGCCAACAGGCACATGAAAAGATGTTCAGCGTCGCTCCTTATCAGGGAAATACAAATCAAAACCACACTCAGGTATCACCTCACGCCAGTCAGAGTGGCCAAAATGAACAAATCAGGAGACTCTAGATGCTGGAGAGGATGTGGAGAAACGGGAACCTCTTGCACTGTTGGTGGGAATGCAAATTGGTGCAGCCGCTCTGGAAAGCAGTGTGGAGGTTCCTCAGAAAATTAAAAATAGACCTACCCTATGACCCAGCAATAGCACTGCTAGGAATTTATCCAAGGGATACAGGAGTACTGATGCATAGGGCTACTTGTACCCCAATGTTCATAGCAGCACTCTCAACAATAGCCAAATTATGGAAAGAGCCTAAATGTCCATCAACTGATGAATGGATAAAGAAATTGTGGTTTATATACACAATGGAATATTACGTGGCAATGAGAAAAAATGAAATATGGCCTTTTGTAGCAACGTGGATGGATCTGGAGAGTGTGATGCTAAGTGAAATAAGCCATACAGAGAAAGACAGATACCATATGGTTTCACTCTTATGTGGATCCTGAGAAACTTAACAGGAACCCATGGGGGAGGGGAAGGAAAAAAAAAAAAAAAGGTTAGAATGGGAGAGAGCCAAAGCATAAGAGACTCTTAAAAACTGAGAACAAACTGAGGGTTGATGGGGGGTGGGAGGGAGGAGAGGGTGGGTGATGGGTAATGAAGAGGGCACCTTTTGGGACGAGCACTGGGTGTTGTATGGAAACCAATTTGTCAATAAATTTCATAAAAAAATAAAAATAAATAAATAAATAAAAATAAAACAATGAACCTTAATCTAAGCTTCACATTATACACAAATTAATTCAAAGTGGATCATGAACTTAAATGTAAAAGTATAAAGCTTTTAGAAAAAAAAAACCCATAGAAAATCTTCAGGATATAGGACTTTTAGACTTGACAGCAAAAACATGATCTATAAAAGAAAAATTAACTGGACTTTATCAAAATTAAAAACTGTTGTTCCAGGAAAGTCCCTGTTAACCTAAGCTACAGAGAGGTAGAAAATATTTGCAAACCACATATTTGCTATATCTAGTGTCTGCGCTATGTAATGAATTCCTAAAACTCAACAGAAAAAAGAAATCAAACAGCCAATTAGAAAATAGGCAAAAGGCTTGAAGAGACATTTTACCAAAGATCATACACAGATGGCAAATAAGCACATGAAAAGATGTTCAACGTCATTAGCCATTAGGGAAATGTAAATTAATGCTATAATGAGATATCACTATAGAGCTGCTAGAATGGCTAAAATTAAAATAGTGACAACATCAAATGTTGATGACAGTGCTGAAGAAACTGGATCAATCATACATTGCTGGTGGCAATGTAAGTAATACAGTCAATGAAAAACAGTTTGGCACTTTCTTAATAAACCGAATGTGTAACTGTTACTCGACACAGCATTTATCCTAGTGAAATGAGTTTATGTTCACATAAAAACCTAATATGAATATTTATAGCAGCTTTTTGGTAATAGCCCCCAAGTGAAAATAACCTTGATATCCTTCTATCAGTGAATGTGATACATCCATACCAGAAATACTACTCAGTAGTAAAGAGGAACAAACTGTTGATACATGCAGCAACCTGGATGAATCTCCAGAGAATTATAAGGGAGGGGAAGCCAATCTCCAAAGGTCACATATACTATGATTCCATTTATATAACATTATTAGAATGACAAAATTATATAAATGGAGAATAGATTAGTTGTTGCCAGGGGTTTTGGAGGGATTAAGGGTACTAGGAAAGTACATGCGTCAGTAAAGGGTAGCATGAAGGATCCTCGTGGTAGTGGAAATATTTTGTATCTTGACTGAATCAATGTCAATATCTTGGTTGTGATTTTGTCTTGTAGTTTTGCAAGTTTTGCCTTTGGGTAAACTGGGCAAACTATACATGATCCCATATAATCTGCATATGATCTACTTATCTCAAAATAAAAGAGTTTACTTTAAAAAAGGGTGGAGGGATTAAGATAGTTTGGGCTGCCACCTGTTATGTTATGGAGAGTTTGTGAGGTACTCCTACTCTTGCAAATAGTTTGTTAGAGACCAAAAGTACTGGGCAGTAGGAGGTAGGGACACTGGGATTACAGTTGTTAGGGACCCAGGAGAAAAACAGTTGATTTTATTTACCATTGAGGATTGGTCTTTTGGGTCTTCTTTTCCAGGCTAGTGGCTTGGGAACAGCTGATACACAAAGTTTGTAAAAGCATGTAAATAGAATTTAGTAGAACTTCTTTTTTTAATTTAAAAAATTTTTATCTGAGTATAGTTGACATATATGTTACATTAGTTTCCAGTGTGCAACATACACTTTCAGTATCTCTATCTGCTATGTTCACTACAAGTGTAGCTACCATCTTTGACCATACATCACTATTATAGTATCATTGACCGTATTCCCTCTTCTGTACCTTTTACTCCCATCACTCATTCATTTCATAACTGGAAGCCTGTATCTCCCGCTTCCTTTCACCCATTTTGCACATCCCCCTCCTCTCTGGCAACCATTGATCTGTTCTGTATTTATAGGTCTAAATCTGCTTTTTGTTTGTATATTCATTTGTTTTGTTCTTTAGATTCTCCATATGAATAAAATCATTTGGTATTTGTTTTTCTTAGTATGACTTATTTCACTTAGCATAATACTCTCTAGATCCATCCATGTTGTTGCAAATGGCATGACCTCATCCTTGTTTATGGCTGAATAATATTCCTATATATATGTATATGTGAGATATAGATAGATAGATAGATAGATAGATAGATAGATAGATAGATAGATATGCCATTTATATATATCTTCCATATTTTGATTATTATAAATAATGCTGCAGGAAACATAGAGACGAATATATCTTTTTGTGGCTTTGTTTTTAGAGATTTAACACTTTAATAATGACTTCTCCACAGCCCAATGGGGCAGCTAGTGCACCAGGTCTTGTCAGTAGGGCCCAATGTGCACCCCACATTCACCACAGGGACAGCCAAACAGGATGCCCTGAGGACACAGAGTGCCCGCCCTGCCCGCTGGCCTGGCCAAGTAGCAGAGTAGCAGTCAGGTCTGAGAATGTCCCTTATCTTTTTGAAGTAGTATTTTCATTTACTTGGGTAAATATCCACTGGTAGAATTATGGATCATATGGTATTTCTATTTTTAATTTTTTGAGAAAACTGCATACTGTTTTCCACAGTGGCTACACCAGTTTGCATTCCCACCAACAGTGAACAAGGGTACCTTTTTCTCCACATCCTCACCAAAACTTGTTATTTCTTGTGTTTTTAATTTTAGCCATTCTGACAGTTGTGAGGTGGTATCTCATCATGGCTTTGATTTGCATCTCCTTTATGATTAGTGATGTTGAGCCTCTTTTTTCATGTGACTGTTGGCCTTCTGTTGGTCTCCTTTGGGGAAAATGTACATTCAGATCCTCTGCCCATTTTTTAATTGGACTGTTTGGTTTATTGATGCTGGGTTGTAGAAGTTCTTTATATATTTTGGATATTAATCCCATATTGGATGTATCATTTACAAATATCTTCCACCAGTCAATAGGTTGCATTTTCATCTTGTTGATGATTTCCTTCTTTATGCAAACCCTTTTTATTTTGGTGCAATCCCAATAGTTTATTTTTGCTTTTTTTCCCTTGCCTATCTAGATAAATATCTAGATAAATGTTGCAACAGTTGAAGTCAAAGAAATTAATTACTGCCTATGTTCTCTTAGTAGGATTTTTATAGTTTCGGGTCATACATTTAGGCTTTTAATCCATTTTGAGTTTATTTTTGTGTATGGTGTGAGAAAGGGTCCAGTTTTATTCTTTTGTATGGAACTGTCCAGTTTTCCCAGCACCATTTATTGAAGAGACTGTTTTCCCCCCTTGTATATTTTTGCCTTCTTTGTTGTAGATTTACTGACCACATAATCATTGGTTTATTTCTGGGCTCTCTGTTCTTTTCCATTGATCTATGTGTCTATTTTTGTGCCATCATCATACAGCTTTGATTACTACAGCGTTGTAGTATAGCTTGAAATCTGGAATTGAGATACCTCCAGATTTGCTTTTCTTTCTCAAGATGCTTTGGCTATTCAAGATCTTTTGTGGTTCTGTAAAAGTTTTAGGATTATTTGTTCTAGTTCTGTTAAAAATGCTGTTATCATTTTGATAGAGATTTCTCTGAACCTTTAGATTGCTTTGGGCAGTATGGACACTTAATGTTAATTCTTCCAATCCATGATCATGGATTGCCAATTCAATATAGTTACTCTTAAATGGTCTTTTCAGATTTTCTATTTATTTCTTATTCAATTTTGGAAGATTGTATATTTCTAGGAATGTATTTATTCCATCCATAAATAAGAAAATACACATTATTTTCAAGTGCATATAGAACATTCTCCAGAATAGATCGCATGTTAGACCACCAAACAATTATCAATAAATTTAAGAAAACTAAAATCATACCATACATCTTTTCTGACCACAAAGAAGTGAGAGTATGAAACTAGAAATCAATCACAAGAAAAAAATGGGAAAAAACCCAAACACGTGGAGGCTAAATAACATGTTACTAAACAATCAATGGGTCCATGAAAAAATGAAAGAAGAAATTTAAAAATGTGTGAAGACAAATGAAAATGAAAACACAATGGTCCCAAATCTTTGGGACACAGTGGAAGAAGTTCTAAGAGGAAATATATAGTGATATAGACCTACCCCCTGCAAAAAAGCTCAAATAAGCAATCTAACCTTAAATATAAAGAGACTAGAAAAAGAACTAACAAATACCAAGGTGAGTAGGAGGAAGGAAATAATAAAGATCAGAGCAGAAATATATGACATAGAGGATTTTTAAAAAATAGAAAAAAGCAATGAAACCAAGAGCTGGTTCTTTGGAAAGATAAACAAAATTGATAAACCCTTAGCCAGACTTACCAAGAAAAGAGAAAGGACTCAAATAAAATCATAAGCAAAAAAGAAGTAACAACTGACACCAAAGAAATACAAAGGATTATAAATTAATACTATGAAAAAATGATATGTTAACAGATTAGAAAACCTAGAATTTAGTAGAATTTCCTTAGATGAATACTTTGTGACTATATTTACTTCCATTCTCATGCTCTTAAGCAAATGCTAATTATGTAGTTTGTTTAGGGTATGTTCAACATAGCTAGGCATGTGGTAAGGGAGATGATGCTTATTGAAGAGGGATATGAATTCAGATGCTGTCCTTTGGATAAAATTGAAAGGAAGGAAGAAAAATTCAGAAACAAAGGACTTGACCTTATGTCAGAGCTAGATAATTCAGAGACAATTAGCTTGTAATTATTTCATTAGTTATTTAAGGAACTGACAAATTCATTTTATGTTCTTCCATCCTTTAATATTTTTTTCCAGTGACAGACTAATCACCTCTGTTCTCTTCTTCATCTATATAATTTCCTCCCCCATGCAGAATGTGTAGCATTATGCAATTCTAAGCAGCAGAAATGAGAAAACATCTCCCTTGTTTTTAAAAGTTTTTTAAAGAAAACCTTTTTTTTTATTCCTCCATTCAACCTCAGTAGTGCAAAAGGGGAATACTTTTTCTATTGTGGTTTGAGGTCTCTGCTAGCGGTCCCTGCTGCTGATTCAGACACTCTGCTGTGTTATTCTAAAATAAGTGCGGCAAAATTTCATATCTGGCGTTCAGGAATGCTTTCTGCAAGGATGATCAGGTACTGTCATCATTTCTTACTCCACCTGGGCTGTGATCCAAACAGAACACCTGGTCTAGGAAAGGAATGAAGAAAGTAGCAGCCCAGAGGGCTACCAAAAGAAGACTTCAAAGACTTGATATCTACAAACACAGATGTTTTTCAGCAGGAAAAGAGTGATTCCAGAAGCGGTGTAGCCTACAAAATTTAAGTAATCAAACCTACATAGTCCTTAAGGTATAATGGCATGAGTATGTATACAGGCTGTTTGATTTCCAGCGTCCAAGAATGTGTCCATCACTGATAAGGGTACATACTGAGAATTTCTGACTGGAGACTAGAGATGTCGAAAAAAATTGCAACGAAATTGGTGGTCATTTCTGCTAAACTTTTTAGTCTGAAAAGAAAGCAGATGGTCACAGGACTCTATAAAATGTGACACAGTGGAATTGAGTATAATAAAGGAATAGAAATGGGAAAATAGGGAAGCTAGGGATAGAGATTTCTGAGGAACTAGAAAATAAGGCTGCAAGAAACTCTTTACAGAAACTGGCACTGGAAAATCAGCGACATTCATTTGTTAATTTATTCATTTATTTATTCTTCCAGCTAACAACAATAACAAAAATGTTTTTTGAATCCCTATTTTATGCCAGGCACAGAAGCCAAGGCATCTCTAGCATGTCAGCTTATTCTTTTTGTCTCTTTCTGGAACTAGTGTCACTTTCTCATGGAGGATGTATGTGTGTGCTTCTTTCCGTATTTCTTGAGCTTGCCTTTCTCTGTTTGACATGAAGTTTTAGCGATGGTTTCCCCTGTTAAATGACCCAGCCTTTTGGGCTTTCTTTATTCTCTTTCTCTGACAGAGAAAATCTGATTGACTCACTTCATCTTTTGGTGTGGCTACATTATTGGATTTTGGTAGGTCTATTCATTGACTATTCATTCCCTCTTTCTACCAGGTAACCTCATCAAAATAGCTGTTGCCAAGGGGATGAGGGATTTAATTCAACTGGTATTAAATAGGAGATTTGATATCTCATTGTGGTTTTGATTTACATTACCAGAGAGGAGGCGGGGGCAGGTTGGGAGAAATAGGTGAAGGGGATTAAGAGTATACTTATCTTGGGATTAAGAGGATACTTATCTTGATGAACACTGAGTAATATATGGAATTGTTGAATCACTATACTGTACCCCTGAAACTAATATAACACACTGTATGTTAACTATACTGGAATTAAAATAAAACCTAAAGATAACAAATAAGAGGTTTGAGCCTTAAGTGCTATGAATGAGACAGATGAGACAGGAAACATGGATTAGTGTCCAGTACATTGAAACCAGAAAACCAGGTAGTAAATTTGCATATATTAAGGGAAAACTCCCTCAAACTTTTTTAATGCTTCAAGTAAAATTTTTCTACTTTATTCACAATCTCCAATTCATATAAGATTTTACTTCTGAAATATTTTTGAGCTATGTTCATTAAACCTCTATACAGTTATTTCTGTAGGGCAGGTTCTCTTAATGCACTTTCTTCAATATGTCTCTTAGATCACTAAAATGGCTGGAGTTTTTTCTGCCTTGTTTTGTCCCTTTAAATTTGTTCTTCCCTTTGTAGCCTGAGTGATCTATATAAACACAGATCCTACTATATCATTTTCTGGCTTGAAAATCTTGCCACAAAAAATTAGGAAAAGGATCCTTAGTATGATAGTCGTGCCCTCCAATCTTCCTATCATACTTAAGATTGCAAGTAGTAAGGGGTGCCTGGGTGGCTCAGTCGGTTAAGCATCTGACTTTAGCTTAGGTCATTATCTCAGGGTTTGTGAGTTCAAGTCCCATGTTGGGCTCTGTGCTGACAGAGGATGTTTCAGATTCTGTGTCTCCCTCTCTCTTTGCCCCTCCCTTGCTTGTGCTGTCTTTCTCTCTCTCTCTCTCTCTCTCAAAAAAAAAAAAATGCCATGTAGTATTCCATTGTGTATATAAACCACAATTTCTTTATCCATTCATCAGTTGATGGACATTTAGGCTCTTTCCATAATTTGGCTATTGTTGAAAGTGCTGCTATAAACATTTTTGTAGCAACGTGGATGGAACTGGAGAGTGTTATGCTAAGTGAAATAAGTCATACAGAGAAAGATACCATATGTTTTCACTCTTATGTGGATCCTGCGAAACTGAACAGAAGACCATGGCAGAGGGGAAAGAAAAAAAAAAGGTTAGAGACGGAGGGAGCCAAAACATAAGAGACTCTTAAAAACTGAGAACAAACTGAGGGTTGATAGGGGGTAGGAGGGAGGGGAGAGTGCGTGATGGGTATTGAGGAGGGCACCTTTTGGGATGAGCACTGGGTGTTGTATGGAAACCAATTTGACAATAAATTTCATATTTAAAATAAATAAGTAAATAAATAAATAAATATAAAAAAAGAAAAATTTAAGATTGCAAGTAATAAACTGCTTGTAATTCCTTAAAACATCATGTTGTTTTCCATTTTCATGCCTCTATTTATGCTGTTTCCTTTGCTTGAAATGCACCTTACCTTATTTTAAAAAGTTGTTAGTGGGGCATCTGGGTGGCTCAGTTGGTTAAGTGTCTGATTTTGGCTCAGGTCATGATATCACGGTTCATGGGTTTGAGCCCTGCATCAGGCTCTGTCCTGACAGCTCAGAGCCTGGAGCCCACTTTGTATGTATGTCTCCATCTCTCTCTGCCCCTTCTCTGCTTACACTCTGTCTCTTTCTGTCTCTCAAATATGAATAAATGTTAAAAAAATAAAAATAAATAAAAAGCTCTTATAGAAAAAATATTTTACATTTAGTTACCACTCCATATTTACTACTTCTGATGCTCTTTATTCCTTACTGGAGATCCATCTGGTGTCATTTCACTTCTGTGTGAAGAACTTCTATAGCATTTTTTGTAGTTCAGGCCTCCTGATGATAAAATTGCACATGTCTCTTGGTGACATTTGCTTAGTTTTCTTTTATGTGAAAATGTCTTTGTTTCACCTCATTATTGACATATATTTTTGCTGAATAAAGAATTCTGACTTAATGATTTTTCCTTTCAGCACTTTAAAATTGTTCCAGGGACTTCCAGAGAAGATGGCAGAATAGGAAGATCCTAAGAGCACCTTGTCCCATGGATACCACTAGATGACACCCACATTATGGAAATAACTCAGAAAATGGATAGAGTACAGGCAGAACAGGCCCTTCACAGCTGAATGTAGAGAAGAGGCGATATTGAAGTGGGTAGGAAGAGCTGAGATGTGATGGGGAGATAAACAGACCCACGGAACTGTTCATGGAAAGGAGGGATGCTGTGGACACAGACAGGAGAGGACCAGACCCTGATACTACTAAGCACCCTAGACACAGAGGACCCCCTTGAAAACTAGAGGGGCATAACTTTGTGAGTTCTTACAATCAACAAGGCTTAAAACCTAGAACTTTAAAAATCAGCAGACTGTGCTCTGGGGGAGCCTTGTGAGTGTCTGCCCTTAAAGAGACAGCACAAAAAAACAGCCCAAGGATATAAAGTATAAAAGTAGCAGTTTGAAAAACACTGGAGGTATACAGGAGAAAAGTTTGTTTACTAATCTCAGAGCATGTGCTGAAGGGGCAGGGACCTCTGGGATGCTTCAAAAGAGCTGGAGAGCTGGTGTCCACCATTTCCTTCTCTCATCCCCAGCCTAGATAGATGGACACTTACAGGAACCAGCATAGCACAACACTCTCAACCTAGCTTGCTAACAGTGTGCCACACCCCAACATGCTACTGTGGATCTGCCTTCTCCCTGGTCTGAGCCCATTGCTTGCCACAAGCCTGGCATTGTGCAAGCAGCCACAACAGGGGCCAGCAACACTCTAACGTGACTCCTGCCCCAGGGAGAGAAGATAACCACATACACTGGTCTGCAGCACCAGCAGTGAGCTGGGGGCCAACATCTGGTCTGCTTCCAGGCCCTGCCCACCAACAAAAACTTCCCAGAGGACAACACAGGGAAAGAGCTCTGCAGTTTAGAGCTATTGTGTCTCTTGTAAATGCTTGACATGACTCACCTCAAGCCCAAAGCTGCCCTGGACTGGCCTACTAACAACACAGACACCGAACACTGTCCACAATAGACAAAGAGAGCCATTGCAGATGACTGGACTGAAGGCAAAAGCAGCTGAGTGACAACAGAAAGGTGCACACAACACACATAGGAGACACACCTGAAGCATCAGGGTTTGATGAACAGGGGACCTTGCACTGCAGGCAGTATATAACCTCTTCTTCATACTACTACTTCATACTACCACATACCACTACTTTCAAGAGCAACAGACATAGCTGACTGTCCTAACACATAGAAACAGACACAGAGAGTTAGACAAAATGAGGAGACAGGAATGTATTCCAAGTGAAAAAACAGGCCAAAATTACTGCAAGAGAGATAAATGAAATGGAGATAAACAATAGCTCTGATAAAGAATTTAAAGTAATGATCATAAAGATACTCACTGGACTTGAGAAGACCAGTGGGACCCTTAACAAAGAGATAAAAAAAACATAAAAATGAAGCAATCAGAGATGAAAAACTCAATGACTGAAATTAACAATACACTAGAGGGAATAAATAGTACACTAAAGGAAACAGAAGAATGGATCAGTGACCTGGAGGACACAGTAATGGAAAACAATCATGCTGAGCAGGAGAGAGAAGAAAAATAGTAAAAAATGGAAATAGTGAACTCAGTGACACCATCAAGCATAATAACATCCACATTATAGTGATCCCAGAAGGAGAGGGGAGAGAAAGGGTGAAATAAAATGTATTTGAAGAAATGACAGTTGAAAACTCCCAAATCTGGGGACAGAAATAGAAACCAAGATCCAGGAGGTCCACAGAGCCCCCAACAAAATCAGCCCAGAAACTCTACACCAGTACACATAGTAATTAAAATGGCTAAAAGTAGTGATAAAGAGAGAATTTGAAGATCAGCAAGAGAACACAGTTACTTAGGGAAACCCTATAAGGCTATCACCTGATTTTTCAGCAGAAACTTTGCAGGCCAGAAGGGAGTGGCATGATATGTTCAAAGTGGTGAAAGGAAAAAATCTACAGCCAAGGACACTCTATCCAGCAAAGCTGTTCATTCAGAACAGAAGGAGAGATAGAATTTCCCAGAAAAACAAAAATTAAGGTTAAAGGAATTCATGACCACTAAACCAGGCCTACAAGAAATGTTAAAAGTGATTATTTCAGTTGCAAGATAAGACCATAAGGAGGAGTAAGAAGAGTAGAAAGACGGGCACCTGGGTGGCTCAGTTGGTTGAGCATCCAGCTTTTGATTTTGGTTCAGGTCATGATCTCATGGTTGGTGGGATCGAGCCCCTGTCAGGCTCTGCACGGACAGCATGGAGCCTTCTTGGGATTCTCTCTCTCTCTCTCTCTCTCTCTCTCTCTCTCTCTCTCTGTCCTTGCCCCTCCCCTACTCATTCTCTATCTCTCTCTCAAAATTAATTTAAAAAATTAAAAGAGAAAAGTAGGAAGCACAAAAGCAGAAAAAGTAATTATACTTATAAAAAATCCATCAAGGGATTCACAACATAAAAGGATGTAAAGTCTGACACCATATACCTAAACATGGAGGGAAAAAGAGTAAAGTAAGAGTTCAAACTTAAGCAACCACCAACTAAATATAGTCTGTTATATGCAGAAGATGTTATGTACAAACATAATGGTAAAACAAATAAAAACCAATGATATATATGCAAAAAATAAAGAGAAAGGAGTCCAAGTATATCATTAAAGAAAGCAAGCAAACCGTGAGAGAAGAGAGCAAGAAAAGAAAGGAACAGAGAATAACTACAAAAGCAAACATGACAAAACAAGTAACAAAATGGCAATAATTAATGATCAATAATTACTTTTAATGTAAATGGAGTAAACACTCCAATCCAAAGACATAGGGTGACAGAATGGATAAGAAAGCAGTTCCATCTATGCTGCCTAGAAACTCATTTCAGAATGAAAGACAACGGCAGATTGAAAGTGAAGGAATGGAAAAGTATTTATCATGCAAATGGAAGTGAAAAGAAAGCCAGGGTAGGAACACTTATATTGAACAAAAGAGACTTTAAAACAAAGACTACAACAAGAGACAAAGGAGGGCAGTATATAACCATAAAGGGAATAATCCAATAAGAAGATATAGCAATTGTAAATACTTATGCACCTAACAGAGAAGCCTCTTTATACAAAAAGCAGCTTTTAATAAACATAAAGGAAGTAATTGATAGTAATACAATAATAGTAGGGGACTTTACCACCCCACTTACATCAGTGGATAGGTCATCCAAACAGAAAATTGACAAGGAAATAGTGGTGTTGAATGACACACTGGACTGCTACATGGATCTAACAGATATATTCAGAACATTCCATCCTAAATCACTAGATTACACGTTTTTTTCGAGAACACATGGAACACGTTAGTCTACAGTCAAGTCTCAATAAATTAAAAAAGATTGAAGTCATGCATGCATCTTTTCCAAATATAGTGCTAAGAAAATAGAAATCAACCACAAGAAAAAATTTGGAAAGAACACAAATACGTGGAGGTTAAATAACATGCTATTAAACAATGAATGGATCAACCAAAAAATCAAAGAGGAAATTTAAAAAATATACAGAGACAAATGAAAATGAAAATACAATGGTCCAAAATCTTTGGATGCAGCAAAAGTAGTTCAAAAAATGAAGTTTATAGCAAGAAGCAAGAAAAATCTCCAATGAACAAGCTAATCTTATACCTAAAGGAGCTAGAAAAAACAGAACAAACAAAACCCAAAATCAATTGTAAGAAGGAAATAATAAGGATTAGAGCAGAAATAACAAAACAGATACGAAAAAAACAGTGAGCAGTTCAATAAAACTAGGAAGTGGTTTTTTGAAACAAATCAACAAATCATAAACCTTTAGCCAGAATCTTCAAAAAAGAGAGAGAGAGATTACTCAAATAAACAAAATCAGAAAAGAAAGGCAAAATAACAACTGACACTACTGAAATACAAAGGATTATTACAGACTATTATGGGGGCTCCTGGGTGGCTCAGTCAGTTAAGTGTCTGGCTCTTGATTTTGGCTCAGATCATGATCTCATCGTTCGTGGGATTGAACCCTGCATTGAGCTCCACGTGGAGCCTGATTGGGATTCTCTCTCCCCACCTTCTCTCTCTACCCCTTCCTACTTGCACCTTTTCTTTCTCTCAAAAATAAATAATTTTTTTAAAGAGACTATTATGAAAAATTATATGCCAACAAACTGGACAACATAGAAGAAATGTATAAATCTCTAGAAACCTATAACCTCCCAAAACTGAATCAGGAAGAAACAAAAAATTTGAACAGACTGATTTCCAGCAATGAAATTTAATCAGTAGCAATAAGAAAATAAACTTGCAACAAACAAAAGTCCAGGACCAGAGGGCCTCACGTGTGAATTCTACCAAACATTTAAAGAAGAGTTAATACCTATTCTTTCCAACCTATTCCAAAAAACAGAAAAGGAAGGAAAACATCCAATTTCATTCTATGAGGCTAGCATTAATCTGATGCCAAAACCAGATAAAGACATTACAAAACAGGGAATTATAGGCCAGTATCTCTGATGAACATACATAGAACATTTTTCAACAAAACGCTAAGAAACTAAATCCAACAATACATTTAAAAAAAATCATTCGTTAGGGCACCTGGATGGCTCAATCAGTTAAGTGTCCGACTTCAGCTCAGGTCATTGTCTTATGGTTCATGAGTTCAAGCCTCTCATCAGGCCCTTTTTTGTCAGCAGAGAGCCCACTTCAGATCCTCTGTCCCCCTTTCTCTGCCCTTGCCCCGTTCACTCTCGCTCTCTCAAAAATAAACAAATATTGGGGCGCCTGGGTGGCGCAGTCGGTTAAGCGTCCGACTTCAGCCAGGTCACGATCTCGCGGTCCGTGAGTTCCAGCCCCGCGTCAGACTCTGGGCTGATGGCTCAGAGCCTGGAGCCTGTTTCCGATTCTGTGTCTCCCTCTCTCTCTGCCCCTCGCCCGTTCATGCTCTGTCTCTCTCTGTCCCAAAAATAAATAAACGTTGAAAAAAAAATTAAAAAAAAAATAAACAAATATTAAAAAATATTATAAAACATCATTCATTTATTCTGGGAATACAAGTGTGGTTCAATATTTGCAATTCAATCAATGTGATATATCACATCAATAAGAGAAAGGATAAAAACCATATGATCCTTTCAATAAATGCATAAATATCATTTGACAACTACAACATCCATTCATGTTAAAGACTCTCAAAAAAACAGGTTTAGAGGGAACATGCCTCAACATAATATAGGCCTTAAATGAAAAACACACAACAAACATCACACTCAGGGGTAAAAAAAACAAACAAACTGAGAGCTTTTCCCCTAAGGTCAGGAACAAGACAAGGATGTCCACTCTCATCACTTTTATTCAATATTAGTACTAAAAGTCCTAGCCTCAGCTGTCAGAAAACAAAAAAAAAGAAATAAAAGGCATCCAAATTGATAAGGAAGAAGTAAAACTTTCAGTATTTGCAGATGACACGACACTATATATAGAAAACCCTAAAACTCCACCAAAACACTACTGGAACTGATAAATGAATTCAGTAATGTTGCAGGATACAATATGAATATACAAAAATTTGTTTCATTTCTACACAATAATAATGAGGTAGCAGAAAGAGAAAATAAGAAAACAGTCCCATTTATATTTGTGCCAAAGATAATAAGGTACCTAGGAGTAAACTAAACCAAAGAGGTGAAAGAACTGTACTCTGAAAACTATAAAACATAGATGAAAGAAGTTGAAGATGACATGAGCAAATGGAAAATATTCCATGCTCATCCGTTGGAAGCACAATAGGTTACTAAAACGTCCATACTACTCAAAGCAATCAACAGATTTAGTGTAATCTCCATCATTATTGCAACAGCATTTTTCTGGAACTAAAACAAACAATCCTAACATTTATGTGGGACCACAAAGACCGTAAACAGCCAAAGCAATCTTGAAAAAGAACAGAACTGGAGGTATCAAATCCCAGATTTCAAGATATACTACAAAGCTGTAGTAATCAAAACAGTACAGTACTGGTGTAAACATAGACATACAGATCAATGGAACAGAATAGAGAGCCCAGAAAACAACCACAATTACATGGTCAATTAATCTTCAACAAAGGAAGCAAGGAATGGAATGGGAAAAAGACAGTCTCTTCAACAAATGGTGCTGGGAAAACTGGACAGAATGAAACTGAACCACTTTCTCACACAATACACAAAAATTAACTCAGAATGGATTAATGCCCTAAATGTGAGACCTGAAAGCATGAAAATCCTAGAAAAGAGCACAGACAATAATTTCTTTTACATCACCCATAGCAAAATATTTCTAGATATGTCTCCTAAGGTAAGGGAAATAATAGCAAAAATAAACTATTGGAACTTCATTTAAAAAAAAAAAAAGCTTTTTCACAACAAACAATCAACAAAACTAAAAGAGAACTTACTGAATGGGAGAAAATACTGGCAAATGAAATATCTGATAAAGGGGGGTGCCTGGGTGGCTCAGTTGGTTAAGTGTCTGACTGACTCAGGTCATGATCTCACGGTTGTTGTTGAGAGTTTGAGCTCCGCATTGGGCTCTATGCTGACAGCTCGGAGCCTGGAGCCTGCCTCTGATTCTGTGTCTCTGCCCTCCCTCACTTGTGCTCTGTCTCTCTCTCTCTCTCTCTTTCAAAAATAAATAAACATTAAAAAATTTAAAAAAAGAAATATCTGATAAAGGGTTAAGGTCCAAAATAAAGAACTTACAAAACTCAACACGCAAACAATAAATCATCCAATTTAAAAATGGGTAGAAGACATGAACAAGACATTTTTCCAAAGAAGACATACAGATGGCCAAAAGACATATGCAAAGATGCTCAACATCATTCATCATCAGGGAAATACAAAACAAAACTACAATGAGATATCACTGCACACCTGTCAGAATGGCTAAAATCAACAACATAAAAAACAACAGGTATTGGAGAGGATGTGGAGAAAGGGGAACCCTCTTGCACTGCTGGTGGGAATGCAAACTGTTACAGCCACTATGGAAAAGGGTATGGAAGATTCTCAAAAAATTAAAAATAGATCTACCATATGATCCCGTAACTCCACTACTCAGTTTTTGCCTAAAGAGAACAAAAACACTAATTCAAAAATATATATGCATCTCTCTGTTTATTGTAGCATTATTTAAAATAACCAAATATGGAAGCAGTTCAAGTGTCCATCAATAGATGAATGGATGAAGAAGTGGTATATATCACAATGGAATGTTATTCAGCCATAAAAAAGAAAGAAATATTGCTATTTGCAACAACATGGGTGGATCTAGAGAGTATAATGCTAAGTGAAATAAGTCAGTCAGAGAAAACCAAATATCCTATGATTTCACTCATATGTGAAATTTAAGAAACAAACTAAAGAAAAAAAGAGGCAAACCCCAGAATACAAAAACCAGAAAACCACAATCCCATACTCTTAACTATGGAGAACATACTGATGGTTACTAGAAAGGAGGAAGGAGGTGGGTGAGGGATGGGTGAAATAGATGAAGAGGATTAAGATTACACTTATGTTGAGCATTGAGTAACACGTAGAATCGTTGAGTCACTATATTATATACCTGAAACTGTATGTTAACTATACTGAAATTAAATTTTTAAAAATAAAATAAATTAATAAAAATAAAAATTCCAGTGGAAAAAGAGAGAACATTCAATGAAGAAAACAAACAAACAAATAAAGTTGTTGTTCCATTGCCTGTTCTTCTCCATTATTTCTGAAGAAAAGGCAGTAAAATTTGAATCATTGACTTTCTTGTATCAATTACTTTAATGCAATGCTTTTATTATTTTTTTCCAGAAATAATTGGCATACATCACTGTATAAGTTAAATGCATATAGCATGATGTATTGATTTACATATATTGTCAAATGGTTACCACAACAGCTACAGCTAACATCCATCTTCTTATGTAGATACAGGGAAAAGAAAGAAGAAAAGAAGAAATGAAAAAAAATTTTTCTCCTTGTGATGAGGACTGTTAGGATTAACTCTCTTAACTTTTCTATGTATCATATAGCACTGTTAGCTATAGTAATCATGTTGTACGTTATATCCTAATAGTTATTTATCTTGTAAATGGAATTTTTGCCTTTGACCACCGTTCTTCAGTTCCCCTTTCCTCCACCTTCTGCCTCCAGTAACCACAAGTTTGATCTCTTTAACTATGAATTTGGCTCTTATTTTTCTTTTAGATTCCACATTTAAGTGAGTATTTGCCTTTTTCTGTCTGACTTACTTCACTTAGCATAATGCCTTCAAGGTTCAACCACATTGTTACAAACGGTAGGATTTCTGTGTTTTTAAATACTTTCAATTGTATTTTTATATACTACAATTTCTTTTTTAGTGTTCATTTATTTATTTTGAGAGAGAGAGAGAGAGAGAGAGAGAGAGAGAGAGAGAGAGAGAGAACACATGCATGGGTGCATGAGACAAAGAGCAGGGGAGGGGCAGACAGAGGGGGAGAGAGAGAATCCCAGGCAGGCTCTGTGCTGTGAGTGCAGAGCTTGTTGCAGGGCTGGATCTAACAAACTGGGAGATGATGTCCTGTGATGAAATCAAGGATTGGACATAACTGACTGAACCACTGAGGCGCCCTATGCTACAATTTCTTTATCCATTCATGTATCAGTGGGTCTCATAGATAGCTTCCATGGCTTGGCTATTATAAATAATGTTGCAGTGAACAAAGGGCTGCAGATTTCTTTTTGAGTTAGTGTTTTCATTACTTTGGGATATATTCCCAGAAGGGTAATTGTTGTATCATATGGTAATTTTTTTTTTATTTTCAAGTAGCATCTTCTTGCTTTTTTTAAAAGTTTTTATTTATATTCCAGTGTAATATTACTTTCAGGTGTACAATGTAGTGAATCAACACTTTCATAAAACACCCAGTGCTTATCACAGTGCATTCCTTAATCCCATCACCTATTAACCCATGTCCCCTACTACCTCCCTTCTAGCACCCATCAGTTTGTTCTCTATAGTTTAGAGTCTGTTTTTTTGGTTTGCCTCTCTCTCCCCACTACGCTTGCTCACTTGTTTTGTTTCTTAAATTCCACATATGAGTGAAATCATATATACAGTATTTGTCTTTCTCTGACTGACTTATGCTTGGTATAATACTATCTAGCTCCATGCACATCACTGCAAATGACAAGATTTCATTCATATTCCATTGTGTATATAAACCACATCTTCTTTATCCATTCATCAGTCGATGGACACTGGACTATTTCCATAATTTGGCTATTATAGATAATGCTGCTATAAACATCAGGATGCATGTATCCCTTTGAATATGTATTTTTGCATTCTTTGGGTAAATACCTGGTAATGCAATTGCTGGATCATAGGATAGTTCTATTTTTTATCTTTTTGGGGAAATATATACTGTTTTCCAGAGAGGCTGCACCAGTTTGCATTCCCACCAACAGTGCAAGAGGGTTCCCTTTCTCCACATCCTCTCCAATACCTGTTGTTTCTTGGTGTTGTTGATTTTAGCCATCCTGGCATTTTCTGGGTAATGTCTCATATGCAGGCCTTGATCCCACAATCCTGGGATCATGACCTGAACCAAAATCAAGAGTTGGACGCTCAACTGACTGAGCCACCCAGGCGCTCCAAATCTTGGTTTTTTAATCCATTCAGCTGTTCTGTGTCTTTTCACTGGAGCATTCAATCTGTTTATGTTTAAAGTAATTGTTGACATGTAACCATTTACTAATGGCATTTAGTTAATTGTTTTCTGATTATTTGATATATTCATTGGTCCTTTTTTCTTTTCCTGCTTTTTTATGTGTTTTGATGTCATTTGGTATGGGTATGCTTTGACTTCTTTTTCATGTTCTTTTATATAATTACTATAGGATTTTCATTGTAGTTACTATAAGGCTTTCATAAAGTGTCTTAAACTTCTAACACCCTATTTTCAACTAATAAAAACTTCACTTCAATAGTATTTGTAAACTTTACACTTTTACTTCTCCCCCTCACATTTTAAGTTATTGGTGTTAGGATTTGCATGTTTTTTGTACTGTGTAACAATAGATTATTGTATTTGTGGGTGTTTTTACTACATTAATTTAGAAAAATTTTAAGCTAGAGTTGTAAGTAAATTATGCACCACCATTGCAGAATCTAATTATGACTATATATTTATCATTACCAGTGAGAGTTTTGTTACCTTATTGTGTTTTTATAATATTAATTAGCATTCTTTTACTTCCACTCAAAGAACTCCCTTTAGTATTTCTTGTAAGGCAGGTCTGGTGGTAATGTACTCCCCCAACTTTTCTTTGTTTAGAAAAGTGTAATCACTCCTGTGTTTCTGAAGGAAAACTTATCTGGGTATAGAATTCTTGGTTGACAGTTATTTTCTTTTAATATTTTAAATATGTCATCTGATTCTCTCCTGGCCTGGAAAGTTTCTATTGAGAAATGTGCCAGTAATCTTATAGGGGTTCTCTTGCATGTAGCTTGTCTTTCTTCTCTTGATGCTCTTAAAATTCTTTCTTTGTCTTTGACTTTTGATATACTAATTTTAAAGTGTCTTTGCAGTCCTATTTGAGTTCAACCTACTTGGGTTTCATGGATCTGGATGTCCATTTCCCTAGATTTGGTAAGTTTTCAGCCATTATTGCTTTAAATATACCTTCTGTCCCTTTCCTTTTCTCTTTGCTTTCTGGAATTCCCATAATGTGAATATTGTTCCTTTTCATTATGTCTTATAAATTCCTATAAGCTTTCTTCATTTTTTCTTTTTTTCCTTGATTTCTTCCTTTTTTTCTTTCTTTCATTCTTTCTCTCTGTATTTCTTTCTATTTTGCTCTGGGTAGTTTCCAATGTCCTATCTTCTATGTTGCTGATTCTTTTTTTGCATGGTCCAGTCTACATTTTTTGCATGGCCCAGTCTAGAATTTCTATTTGTGTTGTTGTTATGTTTGATAGTTGCTATTTCTTTGTCAAACTGCTTATTTTGTTCATGCATTGTTTTTTTTAACTTTTTAGTTGTCTGTGTTTTCTTGTATTTCACTAAATGTCCTTTAGAAGATTATTCTAAATTATTTGTCTGATAGTATATTTTCATTTCTTTGGTCAGTTATTAGTGCTTTATTAGTTTCCTTTGGTGTATTCATATTTACCTGATTTACCTATTTACATGATTCTTGATTCCTTATTTTGGCATCTGTACATTTAAATAATGAGGCTCCTCTTCCAGACTTTACAGGTTTGCTTTAACAGAAATAGTTCTTCACCAGTCAGCTTAGTTTGGGTTTCTGAGTATGTCTGATGATAATGTGTTTGGGTAGGTTGTCTAATATTATGGTCTAATTTTTATGGTCTAATTTTGGGTGAGGCAACTGAGCTCTGAAGACAGGGATGGGGGGCCGTGCCATTGGTGAGAACTGTTGGATAAAACTACTGTCTTGGTTTTTTGCCCAAGTGAGTCTGTAGTATGGGTTCTGTAATTGAATAATCTGGTCAGGCTTGGTAGATGGCTGCAGATGAGTAATATGTTCGGTAATAGGTGGGGATATAAGTTAGTTTCCGTACCATGGCAGGGTGGCAGGCCAGGGCCCAGGGCCTATACAGCTCATTGTTTGGGGCCTACATCAGGCCAAAGTGTGTGCTTTATTCCCTGGTCTGGTGAGACCACTGATTTTGCTCTGCAGATAGGGGAAACTGTGAGCTATGCTCTCTGCTCAAGTGCCACTGTATGAAGGACTATTAAATGGACTATGTAGCTTCTTATGCATTTTGGTTAGGTTCCCTGATCTGAAAGTCTGAAGGGTGTATTCAGTGATGGGAAGAGCTACAAATTAGATTCCCTGACTGTTCAAACCAGGAGAAGCAGCTCTAAAACTGGTAAATCTCCTTGTTGTCTAAACTTAAGTTGATTTATACCCTATGTTCACTAGCTCTACGTGGCCACTGACTTTGTTCTGCAAACCATCAACTCTGTCTTTCCTTCTTTGGCTTGAGTGCCACTGTGATGTACAGCTTCCAGGTGTTTTTGGCAGTCCTTCTGGTTGAATGGGGCTGGAAGACACTCTCCACAGTGAGTGAAACTAGGTCTCAGCCCCTTTGTCTGGGTGGAAGTGGTAGAAGATGGTCCTGGCTACTCTCAATTTCCCAAACATACTCTCTGGTTGGGAGGGACCACTATCTACCCTGAGCCTTGTTTACGAATTAATGCTCCTGCCTGTGCATAGCGTGTGAACTTTCCATGCCTGGTACTGGCTTTTTTTTCTGGGGGAATCAGCTTTTAATACCTAATTCTTGGCTCAAGTACTACTGGGCCAGACAGTTTCCATGAGTTGTCACTAGCTCTTCTGGTAAGATGGAGCTAGAAAATACTCTATAGTGTATGGGTTTTTAACTCAGCACATCAGCAAAGTGGACTCTAAAGCCAGAGAAATAACTTCTCTGAGAATTCAATCAGAAAATTCTGCACCCCACTGAGTTCCCTGATCAGAGTACAACCCTGAGTTGGTTTTGCAGATTAACATAGGTACTGGCTGGGGTTACTACTTGGTCACTGCCAATATGAACTCAATCTGGCAGGATATGTGTGCTGGTTGTTGCAAACCCTCCTCTCTTCTCTGTCACAGTCAGATTCCCTTTGGCTACACCCCACAAATTCTCTTGCAATCCCTGTGGAGTGAGGTCAGAGTAGGGACTCCTGCAAAGTGATTCAGAATGTTGGGAACACTGTTTGTCTTCCCTGGGTTCTCTTTTCTCACTGGAGGAACCAGAGGCTCAGGGGAGACCTTTCTGTATGGTGCTGCACTGGTCTGGTGGAGGGACATATGGTCAGTGTGTAGGCACTTCTCTTACCCTTCTAATGCAGTCTGTCTTGGTCTCTGAGGTACAGTGGGGTGCTTCAGCTTCACTCTGTGTTCTAGGATTCTCTCAGTGTTGTCTTGAGTTGCTCGTTTTGTGAGTTGGGGATGAAGTCAGGAATAACCTGTGTCTCTATCTTGGTGATGTCCATTGCATTAATTTTCTTTGACTATGTTAAAATTTTTTCTTTCTCTTTTGTTTTCAGAAATTTGGTTATGATGTTTAAGCATTATTTTCTTTATATTTATACTGTGTGGAGTTCACTGAGTTTCTTGAAGCTGTAAATTTACTTCTTTAATCAAATTTGGGGAATTTTTAGCCATTATTTCTTTATATATTCTGTCCCATTCTAAATCTCTTCTTCTGTGACTTCAATAACTCATATATCACATATATTAGAATGACTGATATTATCCTATAGGCTCTTGAATCTCTTATCATATTTTTAATATTTTTCTCTCCGTTGTTCAGATTGAATAATTTCTAATGATTAATTTTCAAGTTCACTGAAGTTCCTTTATCGTTATTTTTCCATTCAGCCTGTCTAATGAAGTTTTCAAATTTTCACTGACAATAGTTGGGATAGCAGTTTTAAATTCCCTGTTTGCTAATTCCAAAATTTGGGTCATCTCAAGGTCAGTTACCACTGATGGCTTTTATTTTGAGAATAGGTCACATTTTCCTGTTTCTTCATATGTCAAGTAATTTGGGGTTGTATCTTGAACAACGTTAATACTAATGTTGTAGAGATTCTGGATCCTATTTTATTCCCCCAAAGAGTTGTTTTAGAATGAAATAAAGTTGGTCACACTCACCCCGAAAACTTTGTCTCTTAGGAAACACTTCAAATCTCACATCCTTTATTAGATGAGCTGGTTGAAATCTTCCCAACCACGTGTAATTCACTGGTCAGCTAGAGCTTTGGGTACAGTTTATACACAGAATTTTGGGCTCTTCTTGGTTGGTGCTCTTTTCAAGTTGTTCCAAACTCTGTTCTCTGGTTCTTCAAACCATAAAGACTGGGTTTTCTGTCAGAGTTTTAGACATTTTTTGTTGTGCCAACTGCAGCTGTTTTTACATCTAAAGCTATAATAATGGGAAACTCACTCTATGCCATGCCCTACACTCAAGTATAATTTTTCTTCCATAAATCGTCTGTTTTGGTCACCTTCCAGTTCCTACAGGTGATTGCATTCAGAGTTTATAGTTGTTATCTGCAACAGTGTTGGTCCAGTAGGTTACTCAGCCATACCAGAATTTGAAGTCCTTCCTTCTCTTTTTTACCAAAAGAACATCTGCTCATCTGTCAAGAATAGTTAAGACATTACCTCCCCACATAAACCCTCTCCTTCTTTCATTTCTTTCAGGTTGAAAGTTAGTTAGCTACATAAGAGCTGATTAGGTGTCTCTCCTCTGGGCTTTCATAGGAACTTGTGTCAACATTGCTTAGAGAACTTTTAATGAAGTTATTCATGTGTATATTTCTTTTTCAACTGACTATAAGAATTTGAGCTCAGAAATCCTAGTTTATTTATCTTTATATTCCTTGTGTGTTGTACAAGATCTGTTGCATAGACTATTTTGTCAAACAGTCTGTGTTGATATATATACATCTTGTAGCACTGTGTGACACTACAGAGATAGAGAGATAGAGATAGAGATAGAGATACACATTGACTCTTGAACAACATGGGGATTAGGGGTGTCAATTGCCCACAGTCTAAAATCTGCATAACTTTAACTCCCCCAAAACTTAACTACTAATAGCCTACTATTAACTGGAAGCCTTACTAATATAAACAGTCATTAAAACATATTTTGTATGTTATATGCATTATATACTATATTTTTACAATAAAGTAAGCTAGAGAAAAGAAAATGTTATTAAGAAAATCATAACGGGGCGCCTGGGTGGCGCAGTCGGTTAAGCGTCCGACTTCAGCCAGGTCACGATCTCGCAGTCCGTGAGTTCGAGCCCTGCGTCAGGCTCTGGGCTGATGGCTCAGAGCCTGGAGCCTGTTTCCGATTCTGTGTCTCCCTCTCTCTCTGCCCCTCCCCCATTCATGCTCTGTCTCTCTCTGTCCCAAAAATAAATAAACGTTGAAAAAAAAATTAAAAAAAAAATAAAGAAAATCATAAGGAAGTGAAAATACATTTACATCTACTGTGTGTATATGCATATACAGTTGACCCTTTAACTGCATGGGTCTAGTTAGTTATACATGGATTATTTTCAATCAATATACTGGAAAATTGTTTAGATATTTGTGACAATTTGAAAAAACTTGCAGACAAACCACATAACCTTAAAAATATTGAAAAAATTAATAAAAAGATAGGCATGTCATAGATACATCAAATATATATAGATGCTAGTCCATTTTATTTATCATTTACTACCATAAAATATACACAAATCTATTATAAACAGTTAAAGCTTATCAGAATTTATGCACAGAGTGTACATGGTGCCATTCACAGTTGACAAGCTTAAGATTCATATTAAATCATAACTGCATAAAATTAAGTGTACTACATACTGTATTGCTGTAATAATTTCATAGCCACCTCCCGTTGCTACTGCGGTGAGCTCAGGTGTTGACAGTATTTGCTTAAAATGCCATGTGATGCTAATCATCTCTGCATGAGCTGTTTGTCTTTCCAGTAAATTGCATATCACAGTAAAAAGTGGTCTCTTGTGGTTCTCATGTATTTTTCGTTGTGTTTAGTGCAATACCATAAACCTTAAATAATACCAGGGGACCCATACAAAGTGCCACTGGTGATGCTGGAAGTCGTCCCAAGAAGCAGAGTCATGACATTGCGAGAAAAAGTTGAGCTTCTTGGTATGCACTATAGATTGAGATCTACAGCTGCGGTTGCTTACCATTTTAAGATAAATTAATCCAGCGTTAAGGACCATTGAAAAAAAGAAAAGGAAATCCATGAAATCATCACTGAAGCTACACCAGCAGGTGGAAAAACCTTGCAATTTCTGCAAAATACTTTTTAATCTCATACTGAAAATGCAGCTTTCAGGTAGGTGCGGCATTGCCATAAGAAAGGCACACCTATAGACTAATATGATTCAAGATAAAACATTATATGACAACTTAAAACAAAAGGAAAGCGAAGGATTTAAAGCTAGAGAATTTAATTCCAGCAAAGGATTATTTGATAATTTTAGAAAGAGGTTTAATTTAAAAAATGTCAAGATAACAGGAATAGCGTCTGCCAACTAAGAGGTCGAAGACAAGTTCACAGATACCACTAAGAAAATCATTGAGAAGAAATGATATCTGCCTGGACAGACTTTTAGTGCAGACAAAAGTGCCCTATCCTGGAAAAGAAAATGCCACAAAAGGCATTTATTAGTAAGGCAGAGAAGTGAGCACTGAGGTTTATGGCAGGAAGGGATAGGCTAACTCTACTGTAATTTTGTGCAGATGCAGTCAGGTTTATGATCAGGACTGCCCTCATCTATAAAACTGCTAACCTCAAACTTTGAAGGGAAAAGAGAAACACCAACTGCCAGTCTTTTGGTTGTATAACAAGAGGGCCTGGACAATGAGAACACTTTTTTTTTTTTAAGTTTATTTATTTGTTTATTTATTTTTACACGTTGAAATGTCATTCATTTCCCCTTGTTTCCAAATGTGGTTACTAGTGTCAAATTCTAGATATTTTTCCCCTTTTTGGGAAAAAGAAATTCTGACATGACATTTTTTCAAAGAAATGTCAGTCCAGTAAATGAATTGGGGCAGATGGACTAAGGAGAAATGGGTGTGTAATTCTCAAAAGGCTGAGACACAAAGGAGTAACTTCATAAAGAGGGACCCATATTCTTTGAACTTTTTCAGTTCTCTGAGGCAGGGGCTGCTTGGTAGCATTGGGTTTGAGGGCTGAGAGTGTAGCTCAGGTGTCAATAAGGACAGAGACAGATTTTTTTTTTTCCCCAATGTGGAGAGTAGTTTCTTCAAGCCAATTGAGAGGGAGGATTGGGAAGATCCCTGTGGTTCCTCAGAGCCCTGTCATTGGGAATTAGGAAGACACTGAAAAGGTTGACTGAAGAGCTGAAGGTGCGTTAGGCTCTTTAATTTGTAACACTCTTTTTTCCAATGTCCAGAAACTCTGATAAGTGAAGAAGAAATGGATTTAAGTCTGGATAATAACCATAGCCTTCCTTACTTCCCCCAAATGATTCCAAATAGGATCCCCTGTGGAGTTTCAAAACCCATCCTTGCTATTACCCCCCTCCTCAGATTTTGTCGATTGGTGTGGTTGGAAACACCATCCACAGTGTTTGATTTAATTAAGTGCTCCAGGTGAGGCCAGTATTAGTTGGCAAAGCTTCCCATTAATTTATAGGAGTTGAGTGCAGGCTTTTGCTCAAGGAGAGGTAACAGGGTCTCCTCTACATGAGTGTGGGAGGATTAAGTCAATGCAGCACACTTTTCCTATGCTGCAGTAGAATTTGTGGGTGTCTGTGGGAGAGGAAGCCCCTGAAAGTATAGAAGGAAAACTCAGAGATTGGTCCAAGTAGGAAGTCTTTGTTTCTGAAAAGCTCCTGCTACAAAAAACTAGGAAGTTGGGCATTTCAAAGTCCTGCCTGCCAGTGAGCAGTTTTCTGGTGAAGATGTTCTGTTGGTGCCTTTAAGGGCATTTTCTCCTGATGCAGCTGTGATTTCTCCACAAATATCTTCCGAGAAAGAGATCTAAAGGATGAGGTGAAGGAAGAAGAAATGGCCAGCTCTCAGGTAAGCCTGGTGTCCCAGGTCGGAGGCTGAGTCATCTTTTTCACCTAAAATTCCATGCATTGAGAAATCGCAAATGTTGATTTCTCTATTTCTCTATTTCTGATGTTTCTGCCTCATGTTTTCACCTAAATGTTTAAGCCTTCTCAGTAATGGTACTCAAGGTTAGGTCACTAGAACTCTTCTCCCATTTAACCTGGAGTCTTCTCTACATTCTTCAACCTGGCTTCCAGTAGGGCGTTAACAATTGTACTTTGAAATAAAGTCCTGCAAGTATTGAAAACATTCCCTTTATGACAGATCCAAAGGGGGAAGGCATTGGGTCTGGATTTCTTCTTGCTGATGGGGTCTGGTCCTGGGAGATCGCTCAAGGAGAATAGTTTCCCCTTTAGTTTCAATATGGATGCTTTATCATCTCACTGTAGACCAGGATTAAGAAAACGCAATAATACAAGTCTTAAAATATCTCATGAGTCCTCCTAACATATGAAAGTCCTTCTGGAGGCCCCAGAAGGGGGCCTTTACTTCCCCCAACTCCATAATATATAACCAGTCACTCTTCACAACGCCAGTGTGGCTCTTGCTGCCCACAGGTCCCAGGCCTTTGGTATAATAAAACCACCTTTTTGCAACAAAAAATAAATGAGAAGGTAAACAAGATGGATATGAGGTCCAGAATAACTTGAAAGTTCTCAAAAACAGGGGGGAGGGAAATCTTTCTCTTTAAAATGTGAAAAAGAGGGGCGCCTGGGTGGCTTGGTCGGTTAAGCGTCCGACTTTGGCTCAGGTCATGATCTCACGGTCCATGAGTTCGAGCCCCGCGTCGGGCTCTTTGCTGACAGCTCGGAGCCTGGAGCCTGTTTCAGATTCTGTGTCTCCCTCTCTCTCTGCTCCTCCCCTGTTCATGCTCTGTCTCTCTCTGTCTCAAAAATAAATAAACGTTAAAATGTGAAAAAGATACTCTGTTTAAAATATACTAGATATTGCAAGACATGCAAACAGGAGTCTAAATGAGAGAGAGCATGAGTAGGGAGAAGGGGCAGAGAGAGACAGACAGACCAGACCGGTCAGCCCAAGTGGGGCTCAATATCACAAACAGTGAGATCATAACCTGAGCCAAAATCAAGAGTTGAATGCTTAACTGACTGAATCACCCAGGTGCCCCTAAATTTAGTAAATATAGCATATGTGAGTGTATAATTTTTATTCTCTTCATGTTGGTAGGTATGTAGTGTCCAGGTATTAAAACCACAGTGTTAAAGGGGATAAGTCCAATATAACTGTTGGCCTAGTAAGTATAGGATGGTTGTGAAGATAGCCAAGTAGACTGGGGTCCTTGGAAAGATTCCAGATTTAGCAGTGGGAATGACAATTAAAACTAGGAATGGAAGCAGAATCTATACTGTTGAGCAGGCACTGATGACAGGGGTTAGAGAAGAAGGCAGCCACATACTGAGTCTACAGGTGCCTGGAGGGTTCTCATTCCATTCGCACCAACCAATTTAAACATCTACGCATTTAATCTGGAATGGCCTTAAAACTGGATTAGTCTGACCTTTAATGTAGTGATTTTCAATGATGAAAGTTATTTCTGCTAGGGGACACATCAATCCTGGTCCCAGAAAAGTCGTAGTTTTATATTCATTTCATTAAATTCATTCAAATTCAAATTCATTTAAATTCAATAAAAATATCTGTGGGAAGGGTAATAGTTTAGAAGACAGTCAATTAACTGATAGCTAGCTGAGGCCAAGACCAGGCAAGAATAGGACATAGGAGAAATGTATGGAATTGTTGAATCTATACATAGTACACTTGAAACTCCTATAACACTGTATGTTAATTATTCTTGAATAATTTTATAGTATAGCATATATGGCAGTGGAGTGTGTATGATGGAAGAACACAAACTGTAAAACATTTCCATAGCTTTATGGAGGGTCACTGTTTGGGAAGATTATTAGTCAGTTTTCCCTTCATAGGCTTCCAAACCTCAGGCACTTAGTGTACAATGAATATTTTCCTCTCTTTGATAAAAATATGAAAATAATTTGTGGCTATTAACCATGATTCATGAGTAAGTCTTACTGAGATTTTATGCACCTTTCTAAGAGATAAATTCACATTATAGCAATAAACAGGATATCATGGATGCAAAGTAACTTTGTTTGAAATTTATGCCAGCTCGCTGTTTGTTGCCTCCAGTAAAGGATAAAGACTCATTGCTCCCAGTTCCAGTGCTCCACCACTCATTTACTGTCTTTATTGCTACTGCTCCTGTCAATAACAATGAAATAACTCTTTCACAGCGGGAGTCTCTTTCAAACTCTCTAAGGGAAATCTCTGCTGGTATTGGCCAGTTATTGGGCACAAGGGCACCATGCTTAAGCTGAAGCTCTCATGATAGGGCTATACCTGCTTGCCAGGTCACTTACTACCTCTGGCTCTAATAACTGTGGTTATGAAAAGTGATGAAGAATTCACTACCTGCAAGATAGTCCATTTCAACAACTATGGCTACAAAGCCTCCTAAAGGCAGAATCTAATTACAGCAAAGCTTTGTCTAAATGTCCAAAACTGTGAATCATAGAGTATTTAAAAATAATTGTATCTACCACCCACTGATTGTCATAACAACGCTAATGGTTTTCTTCATTTTACAAGTAAAGAAATTGAGGCTCTGGGTAGGTAAGTTAATTACCCAAAGTTGCACAGCTCTTAGGTGACAGATCCAGGAAACCTTAGATCTGTCTGAGTCTAAAGTGGGTGTTCTTTGTACAATACTATATTGTCTTTCAAAATACAATTTTGTTTCTTTCAAATACTTTAAATGTCTGTATTACTAAAATAGTTTCTCAGCTAACACCCCTGCACATAGTTTCTCTCCTCCTATTCTTAATTATCATACACTCCCCGGTTCCAGAGCCTTCAGTGTTTTCTGATTATCATTTGCACCTTATTACTCACTGCCCTCCATCCATAGACCTCCATTGAATTTCTAGAAGACACCCCCATTTCTTCTTTCCTTCACTCCACATCCACATAATTCTTTTGTTTCTCAGTAATTGCCAAATGTTAAGGTTCTTTATGGTGCAAACCAAATCCTTTCTTTCCCAGGAAGCATGTCTTATTTCTCAAGAACTCCAGAAGTGTTCCCTTCTTGAATCCCCATAATGTCTATTACACATTGTAGCTCTTCCTTAATCACAAATTTGATCATATTGTTGCCTTAACTTTTGCAATTTTTCAATCTCCTTTCCTCTAAAATGATTTTAAAGCTAACATACAGCTTTATATGTAATGGATTTTTCTATCCAGCTCGGTTTTCACCCCTGAAATAACAAGTATTTTATTTTTATGCTTTTTATATTTGCTATCCATATAACATCAGGATAGGCTTTTTTCCATAACCTTGTACTTTTCACATTTTGAAGTGTCAAATTTTTATTTTGAAACACATTAGAGAAAATAAACTATTATACTGGTTATATACTGGTTATAATGAAAATATGACTAAAAATTTTTTTGATGTTTATTTATTTTTAAGAGAGAGAGAGAGAGGGAGGGAGGGAGGGAGACATAGGATAGAAGCAGGCTCCAAGCTCCAAGCTGTCAGCACAGAGGCCGACGTGGGGCTCGAACTCACGAACCATGAGATCATGACCTGAGAGGCAGTAAGACACCCAACCAACTGAGCCACTCAGGCGCCCCTAAAAAATTTTTTATAGTAAAAAAAAAAGCAATGGGGATGGGTCATAAAACCTAGCTTTAATCCTAAATCTATTGTTAATGAACCATGTAACCTTGAATGAATTTTTAAATCTCTCTAGAAATTGGCTTCCTTGTTAGTGTAAAATGAGGGGCTTATGCCAGATTATGTACTACTCTAAAATTATGATTCTGTGGTACGATCTCATCTGAACTTTATTTTATTTTATTTTAAACATTTATTTTTGAGACAGAGAGAGAGAGAGACAGAGCATGAATGGGGGAGGAGCAGAGAGAGAGCGAGACACAGAATCAGAAGCAGGCTCCAGGCTCTGAGCCATCAGCCCAGAGCCCGACGCGGGGCTTGAACTCATGGACTGCAAGATCGCGAGATAGTGACCTGAGCTGAAGTCAGACGCCTAACCGACTGAGCCACCCAGGCGCCCCTCATCTGAACTTTAAAAATACTTTTTAAATAATTTTTTAAAAATGTGTAATGTTAATTTTGAGAGAGAGCAAGAGCGAGCAAGAGATAGAGAGAGAGACAGACAGACAGAGACAGAGACAGAGCGCAATCAGGGGAGGGGCAGAGAGAGAGAGAGAGGGAGACACAGAATCCAAAGCAGGCTCCAGGCTCCAAGCTGTCAGAATAGAGCCTGACATGGGGCTCAAGCCCATGAAACATGAGATCATGACCTGAGCTGAAGTTGGAAGCTTAACTGACTGAGCTACACAGGCACCCCTAAAAATACTTAATCTTAAATAGATGGGGATTCCGTTCTAGCTAATGTTAAGGGTATCTTAGACACAATTTCCAAGTTGTGTTTGTTTTTTCACACATTTAACTGAATTCCCATGAGCTTCATCCTACCCATTCGCTTAAGACTTTTATCTATCCTGTTACAAGATCTATACTGTTGAATCAGCTGCAAATATTTATTCAGGTCACACTCATAGTGATGAACTTTATTGTACAAAGATCCAGAATTCACAACATCCTTTAAATTCATGTTTGCTTTCACAATGTTTCCATAGCAGAATGCTACGTTTCATACATTTTCATTACTGTGAAACATATTTCAAAACTACATAACATATAAACATTCCTAATTTTTTTTGAAGATTTGTGGAATTGAATTACGGATGACTAGTTGTGAATTTTCAAGCTCCAGAAGCACTGTCTGAAACTGTATCACAAAGTACCTCCGATTTAAAAGTGGCACTGTGAGAGATGATATGTGTCGTCCATGACTTGCCTTCTAGATGACACTTACAGTCACTTAGTGTTATTGAAAACATTAGCAGATTGGTTTATCAGGGCAGGACTAGAGGAGATCTCTGCCATTTGAGGGATGACAGATCAAAGTATGGAGCAACTCTGCAACAAGATCTAATAATTATTGTACATAAACATTGACATAGAGAAGATTTTGAGTAATTACAGCTAATGTTCTGCTTTTGCTCTAGAAGAGCTATGGATTTAACACACTCTTGTCTGACCTCATCTGACATTAATTATACAATGTTTGAAGGTAGGGAACAGCTGCTGAAAAATACATAACAAAGAATAAGGGGGGGGGTGTGAATGCATCTTGTTTGCGGCCCATTGTCAATCTGCTGAGGAAGAACACCCAAAAATCATATCTCCCTCCCAACATAGATTATATAAACAAGTTTGGAGACAATGGTGAGATAGAAAGAAATTTTTTTTGACTATTCGTTTTGTGTATTGAAGATGATTCTTACAAGAAGTTGACCATTCTATAGTATATTATTGTATAGCATTAGATTAGTGTTTCTTAAAGCTTAAATTAAATTTTTTTTCTGGTAATTTTAAAGCAAATCATTTCAACAAACAGATAGGTTTTACTTAGGCATCGATATTTATCATCAAGTATTGGAGAGATGATACAGATTTTAATAACAGTAGCTTTTTCTATAGGTGAAGAAAAGGTGAGAACTTCTCCTATATGAATTTGTGTTATAAAGTTCTTTAATAACTGAAGCTGGAAAACACATTTAAGGTTTTTCTAATGAACTTATAACCAAGAAGAGATAAATTAAGACTAAGTTGTTTCTGTAATTCTTCTCTTATTACCCTGACTAGACTGGTTTTATTTTCTTCTTACCCACTTATAACTACTTTATACATTTTAATGTAAACTTGATTTATTTTACTGTTTGCAGTAAAATTTTATTGTGTGTTGAGAAGTACTCAGAACATATAAGCTTGTTTTAATTAAATTAATGTATATGCTGTTGTTTTTGTCTCTGGTTATTTCCCTTAAGGAAAACCGTGACTAGCCTATTGAAAAATGAATAGTCAACTCCTAAGGATGCCACAAAGAAATGTTCAGCTTTGGATATTTTTAATGAAAAAATTAAACTAACAATTATTGCCCAATTTCTGATATCTCTATAGTACACTGGGGAAAAATATAAATCACATTAGCACTCTAAATTAATAGAAGGCACTTTTGAAAAATATAACCTATGCTTTATAAGTTGTACATAACTAATTCTTTAAAATTCATATTAATTTGAAAGGAATAAAAAATTATTAAAAGAAATTTTTGAGCATGATTAAAATTGTGACTAAAATTACTTATTTAAGGGGCACCTGGGTGGCTCAGTTGGTTGAGCTCAGCTCAGGTCATGATCTCACAGTTTATAAGTTCAAGCCCCACATTGGGCTTCCTGCTGTCAGGGCAGAATCCAGTTTGGATGCTCTGTCCCCCTCTCTGTCCTTCCCCCACTTGCATTCTCTCAAAATTTAATAAAACTTTTTTCTAAAAAATTACTTACTTAAAATAAAATCTAATAAAAAGTGGAAAGAAATCTAACAAAAAGAGATGATGTGATAAACATTTAAAATGGTACATGTAAAGAAAGCAGCATGAATCAATTCAGTTGGTCAGCCCTAAGCTTCAGGTTTTAGGATATGGACTGATTTAAGAGAAGAATATGACCATCCTTTGGCACCAAATTCCTCAAACATATTGTTGACAGTAATTGCCTTCTACTCATTCCCTTCTAGCATGGCTTCTAATTCTTCCACTTTACTATAAATACCCTTCTTGAGGCCAGTAGCTTCTTTCTTGCCAAATCCAGAGGGCTTTTCTCAGTCTGCCTATTGCTCAGTTTTTCCATGGTATTTTAGTTGGGTAACCTCATATTTGTTTCATTTTACTTTTAGCATTCTAAATATTACAAAAGTAATATGTGTCCTTTGTAGTGATTAGAAAATCCAGATTATTTTTAAAAAAGGTTTTCAATTTCCATGAACATTTTAGTGGAATCTTTCCTGGCTTTAATTACATTTATATACTTGGCACATTTGTATCCTGAGTTATGTTTGTTGGGGTCAGAGATAGGAGTCATTCCTTTTTAATATTCAGATGTCACTGGCTTTTGCTCTACCTGCTTACAGAAGTCACTATCCACTTTTGTGTCCTTCAAGTATTTCTGGGGGCTCCTAGAGGTATCTTGCTTGTATTTACAAACAGGTCTTATCTTAAAGGTACTATTACTCCTCTGCAAGGTATCTACCCCTCTTCCAGCAGGTATCCTGGACTCTGCTGAACACCAAGTTTGGCTCCCTAGAGCCCTTGCATTGTCAAAGTTGGGCTGAGTTCCAGAAATAAGAAAGGGGAGGAACAGATAGACTGATGAAAGTGACTAATCAAAAGATAGCCAAGTTAGTTACACTAATATGAGATAAAATTGACCAAAACGCATTATTGGGGATAGATTATTACATAATAATAAAACCTTATTTGCCTCTACCACATTTTAATTCCGAAATGTTCTCCTTTTTTCACATTTTAATATATCTGAAGTCAGAAGGCATCTCGCAGTTAAAGTCAGATAAGCAGCCAAACATAAAAGGTTTGCTTATAATTATCAATGGTTCAGTATTTACATCAGTACCTGCAGAATGGGTGTTAGAGACATGGAAGAGAATTCTGGAGAAAATAGTGGAGCACTCTTAATAAGTGCTTCATAACCCACACTTGATGATACAGAAAATAATACTGTATGGAGAAGGGTGGACATTGATGACTCTTCGTTGAAACGTGATTCAAGCAAGTCAAACTGAATTGGAGGAATATTTAGGAATATCTTAACCAATCATTTTTCCCACAGTTTTATTGAGAAATAAAGTATACACAATAAAATTCACTGATTTTAATTGGGTAGTTTAATGAGGTTGGGTATTTATGAATAGTGATGTATCTACCACAACAGTTAAGATTATAGAACATTTCCAACAATTAAAATTTCTCTGCGGCCCTTTCCAGTCAATGCCTTCATCTCACCTCCAATTCCAGACAGCTATCAATTTGCTTTCAGTCACTATGATTTGCCCTTTCCAGAATTTAATATGATGGAATCATATAGCATACAGTCTTTTGTGTTTGACATGCTTTCATGTGTTGGGTAATTACCTAAATTGTTGTGTTATATGGTAACTATATGTTGAACTTTATAAGTCACATCCAAATTGTTTTTTATATGGTGGGAAGTAGGAATCATAGTTAACTTTTAAAATAAGGATTTATAATTATTCCACTAATATTTATTAAACAGACTATCCTTTCCCCATTGAATACCTTTGTACTTTTATTGAAATGTGTGGGTTTACTTTTGGGCTCTCTTTTCTGTTCCATTGATCTATACGTATTTTTTTTTTTTCAGTACTATATTGTCGGGATCACTGTGGTCTTAATATCAGGTATTGTGAGTCCTCCAACATTGCTGTTCTTTCTCAAAATTGTTTTGGCTACTGTAGTTTCCTTGTCATTTCATACAAGTTTTATAATCAGTTTGTCAATTTCTACAAAAATCCAGCTGGAATGTTGATGAGAGAGAATTGGTATTTTTCACAATATTGAGTCTCCTACTTAATAAACTTGGAATCTCTTTACATATATTGGGTCTTTGGTATCTTTCATCAGCGTTTTTCAGTTTTCAGCTTATAGATTTTGCATGTATTTTGGTATATTTATTCTTAAGCATTTCACATTCCTTTGGTGCTATTGTAAATAGTACTGCGTTTCAGAATTCAATTTCCAATTGTTCATTGCTAGTATTTAGAACTGCATCTAGTTTTTGTATATTGGACTTGTATCTTGCAACTTTGCTAATATCTCTAAATATTTCCGTGGACTTTTGGGGGTAGATTCTTTGGAGTTTTTCAAATAGACAATCATGTGATCTGTGAATATAGACATTTTATTTCCTCCCTTCCCAGATTGATAAATTAATTTACCTTATTGCATAGGAGGGAGCTTCAGTTCTCCAGTATGATTATGAATAAGAGTGGTAAAAATGGAAGTTCTTGTCTTGTTCCTCATATTATGGGGAAAGCATTTATTTTTTATCATTAAATATGAGGTTAGATGCAGATTTTTTTTGAGATGCTCTTTATCAGGTTGAAGACGTTCCTTTCTCCTCCCAGTGTGGTGAGAATCCAATGTTTAATCTCTACATATTAGGCATTATTATTAGTAGGCATTTTAGAGACATTATTTATTTAGACTGACATGCCTGTTTACCATTTTATATGCTTACTATTTCTTCTGGCATCTCAAAGTGTTCTTATGGTATGATTTTCTTTCTTCCTGAGTACATCTTGTAGAAGTTCCCTTAGTATGTGTATGTGGGTGGTGAGTCTCTTAAGTGTTATTTATCTGAAGATATCTTTATTATACTCTCACTCTTGCAATATAGTAGTAGTGAGTGCATGGTTCTAGACTGAAATTTTCTTTGATCCCTTTGAGGATACAATAAAATCCCCTCAGAATATGGAAACAATATGGCAATATTAGGGAAGATGAAAATGTGTAACTATATACAAAGAAGAGTGGGATTATTGTGTAAATTAAAGAAATGAGTCACCTGAGTCTGTCTAGCTGGCTGGCTAGAAGTTTTAGTGGTCTGGCTCTATAATTAAACTCTTTGCTCATCCTGATTGTGGTTTTGCACCACTTGGTGGTGGCGGTCTGAATCAAAATAAACACCAGTGATGCCAATTCTGGATCCTGTCTCACTGACTAGAGTTTCCAGGACAGTGACAGCATTTATAGTAATTTATAGTAATCTTCTATATAGCTGGGGCCAATTTAATCATTCTAATCAAAGGAGGGTAGATTGGAAGAATACTGGCAATAAAGGACTCAGCCTCTGCTTCTCTGTGTCCTGAGATTGGGTGCTTAGTTTTTCTCACACAGCTTTTATGTCCCCTTTCTTCATCACTCCACATCCTCTATCTCTTCCACTCAGAAAATAAAAGTTTCTCCCACCCAGTTTGAAAATGGGGGCTAGAGAGAAGGTAGCCAATCATTAATGATTAACTGGTGATTAGCCATCCATCATGCTTGATCCAAATTCTCATTATAGTGGAGCTTATTATCCTGGGATTTCACTCATCATTTTACTGTCTTCTGGCTTCCATTGTTGCTATTAAACATCTGCTTTCAGTCTAATTCCTCCTTTGTAGGTTGTCTTTTTTCTCTCTGGCTATTTTAAAGATGCTTGAAAAAAAAAAAACCTTTTGGGTTATATAACAGGTCTAAGAATAGATTTTTAACTTTATCCTCCTGTGTTTCTTGAATCTATACATTCATGTCTTTCCTAAATTCTCAAAAATTCTAAGCAATTAACTTTTGTAATGTTCCTTCTCGATATTTAAAATCTGTCCTTGGAATCTGATTATTTACATGTCAGATCTTCTCAGCCTGACTCCTATGATTAACATTTCTTTTATATTTACCATGTCCTTGTCATTCTCTGTTCATTCTGGATAGTTCTCTTAGATATTTTATGGTTAACAAATTATTTGTGTATAATATGGCATTCGACCTATCCACTGAGTGTTTTCATTTCAACAAATAGGCGTTTAATGTCTAAAAGTGTCATACAATTATTTGTCACATCTGCTTGATCATTCCTGAGAGTCCTTTGTTGCTTGATCATCACTATAATTTTATCCCTTATTTCTTTAAAAATATTCTAAATAAATATTCTACATTTCACAGATGATAAAAATTTTTATATCTGAGTTTATTGGGGATTATAAATATTTATTATTTCTTTTGATTTCTCCCTCATGGTGACTTGCTTGCTTCCTTTATGCCTGGTGATTTTTGATGGTGCACTCACATTTTGTTGATCTTAATCCAGGAATCTGGTGGGCTTAATTAGGGATATTTTTCCTCTGAAAAGGCTTTGTATTTGATACTGTTGGGAGCCTAGGTACATTATCAATTTGGAGCTATTTTAGTCTTTATCAGTTCAGTAGCTTAGAAGAAGGGTCTCAGGTTCAGCTCCTCCATATTACTGATGATCTCAACCTTGCTTTCTGAGCACAGTCCTTTTATGGGCATTTCCTCAGGTTAACCCATTTTATTTTTTAAAAACTTTTTCTAAAAAGTTTATTTCTTTGTTTGCTTTGAGAGGTGGGGCAGAGAGAGAGAGAGAGAGAGAGAGAGAGAGAGAGAGAGAGAGATTGAGAGAGAATCCCAAGCAGGCTCTGCAGTGTCAGCACAGAGCCCAATGCAAGACTTGGACCCATGAACCATGAAATCATGACCTGAGCCAAAGTCAGACATTTAACCAACTGAGCCACCCAGGCGCCCCAGCTCATTTTATTTTTTTAATTGCCTATTCACAGAATCCGTTTTGTTCATTTGGGAGGGCAGAGAGCTGGAGTGGCAGATGTCAGCAGGACACAGAAGTTTTCCTTACCTCTGGAATTAAGGTATGCATTAAGCAATGCATATATGCTTGTTTAACAGAATCTGGTTGTTGTACAAGAAGAGAATCTAGCTCACAATTCTGTTAAAGAAGTCTCTTTTAGCTTATTTTTAAAAAAATAGACTTTATTTTTTAGAACAGATTTAGGCTTGCAGAAAAATTGAGAATATAGTACAGAGAGTTTCCATATACCCTGCACCCAGTTTATTCTATCATTAACATCTTCTACCAGTATAGTACATTTATTAAAGCTAATGAACCATTCTTAATACATTGTTATTAACTAAGGTCTATAGTTTATTCAGATTTCTTTGTTTTTTAACATAATAGATTTTTCTGTCCCAATATTCTATACAGAATACCACATTATGTTTCACTGTCATGTCTCCATAGGCTTTTTGTGGTTGTGACAGTTTCTCAAACTTACCTTGTTTTGGAAGATTTTGACAGTTTTGATAAGTACTGATCAGGTATTTTGTAGGATGCTCCTCAACTGTAATATTTTTTATTGTGGTAAAATATATATAACATAAAATTTACCATTTTAACTATTTTTAAGTATAAAATTTGGTGGCATTATGTATATTAACAATGTTGTGCAATGATCGATATTAGCTATGTCCAGAATTTTTTCATCATCCCAAACAGAAACTCTCTAATTAAAAAAGTAGCTACCCAGTCCCTCTCTCCCTCTCCAGTCTATATTCTGTCTCTGAATTTGCCTATTCTAGGTACCTTGTATAAATAGAGTCATGTAATATTTGTCCTTCTGTGTCCAGTTTTTATCACTTAACATGTTTTCAAAATTCATCCATGTTATAGCATGGATCCAAATTTCATTATGTATAAATATATATACACATATATACACATATATATGTGTGTGTATACCATCTTTTGTTTATCAATTTTGTTTATTAGCTGCAAGAGTTTTTTCGGTAATTCTTTGAAATTTTCTTCATAGACACTTATATCATGTCTGAACAAAGACATTGTATTTATTCCTTCCCAACGTATACCTTTTAGTTCCTTTTCTTGTCTTATTATCAGCTAGGACTTCAGGTATGATATTAAATAAGAATGGTGAGAGAGGACATTCTTGTCTTGTTCCAGACCCTAGGGGGAAGTATTCATTTTTTTCTTTTTTTCTTTTTTATTTATTTTTTAATGTTTATTTATTTTGAGAAAGAGACAGAGAGACAGAGTGCAAGTCGGGGAGGGGCAGAAAGAGAGGGAGACACAGAATCTGAAGCAGGCTCCAGACTCTGAGCTGTCAGCACAGAGCCCTATGCGGGGCTCGAACTCATAAACAGTGAGATCATGACCTGAGCCAAAGTCAGACGCTCAACCGACTGAGTCACCCAGCTGCCCCTCTAGGGGGAACTATTCAGCTTCTCACTATTAAGTATGATGTTAGCTGTGGGTTTTTTGTAGATGTTCTTTATCAAGTTGCAGATGTTCTCCTCTGAGAATTTTAGCCAATAAATTTTCTACCATAAAAGTTGTTGGATTTTCTAAAAGCTTTTGCCGCATCAATATTTATGATCATGTGTTTTTTCTTCTTTATATGCTAAATTACATTGATTTTAGAATGTTTAACTATTTTTGTATACCTGGAATAAATCTCCCATTTGGTTGTGTGTATAATTCTTTTTGTACATTGTTGGATTCTATTTGCTAATATTTGTTGAAGATTTTTGTGTTTATGTTCGTGAGAGATATCAGTCCATTGTTTTCTCTTCTTACAATGTGTTTAACTGCTTTTCAGTATTAGGGACTAATAGAATGATTAGAAGTGTTCGCTCTGTTTCTACTTTCTAGAAGACATTGTGGAGAATTGGTACCATTTCTTCTTTAAATATTTGGTAGAATTCATCAATGAAACTATCTCGGCCTAGTGCTTTCTTTCTCAGAGGGTTAGTGACTCAGTCCTTGACTATGCAAATTATACGTTTCTCCTTGTCTGAGTTTTGGTCATTTGCATCTTTCAAGGAATTGGTCCATTTCATCTAATTTATCAAATGTGTGAATATAGAGTTGTTTATAGTATTCTCTTATTATTCTTTTAATGTTTATGAGATAACTAATGATGATCCCTTTTCCATTTCTGACCCTGGTATTATATCATTTATATTTTTAATTTTTCTGTGGATTATGGTGTTTTGACATCTTAAAAAACCTTTCTGCCTGGGGTAAGTCTGTCTCTCCGGGGGTTAAGCCAATTCTCAGAGATAGCAAAGGACTCAGCCAGGAGCATGCCTTTGGTATGCAAATTAACCAATCCAGGGTCATATCTCTTCTACCTGTCCTGTACACCCCAGGAGGCAATATTCCTCTGCCTTAATTGTCCCAGGACCAGATACCAGGCAACTAGGGACAGCTCCTATGCCCCAAGGCCTGCTGAAATTATTCAAACTAGTCAACCCTAAACTGCCTTGCCTTTCCTGCAGAAACCCCAATAAAAGCTCTAGCCTAGGTTTCCCTCTTGCTTGTGTTTTCTGTCTCCTTACCACCAGAGGCTTTCCCATGTAGTTTTGTGTGGCATTCTTTGCCACCTGTTTTTCTCCTGTGACTCCTCTCATGGTCCTATCTGACTAACCATCACATAAAATAACACAGAATAGGTAATTTATTTTGTGTCTTCTTTCCTTTTCCTAGGTTAGCATGACTAGAGGTTTATTGATTTTATTAATCTTTCCAAAGAACCAGATTTTTAGTTTCTGTGATTTTCTCTATTGTTTTCCTGTTTTCAATTCCAATGACTGCTGTTCTTTTACTTCTTTTTTTTCCCTTTTCTTTTGTTTTTTTTTTCTCTCTTTAAGCTTAAGTTGCTCTTCTTTCTTTCATTGCCTAAGTTGGAACCTAAGACTGTCAATTTTAAGTTTTTCATCTTTTCTAATATATGCATTTAATGCTAAGTACTCTAAGTACTGGTTTGCTGCTTCCAGTAAGTTTTGATAAGTTGTATTTTCATTTTCATTTAGTTCAAAATGTTTTTAAAATTTCTCTTGCTACTTGTTCTTTGGCTCATATATAATTTAGAAGTCTGTGTTTTATCTCTAAGTATTTTGAGATTTTCCAGCTATTTTTATGTTACTGACTTCTAGTTTAATTCTATCATGGGCTGAGAATATAGTTCATATGATCCTGTTATAGGTTGAATTTTGTCCCCTCAAAAGATATGTTCAAGTCCTAAGCCATGCTCCCCAACCTGTGGATTGAGCTTATTTGGAAATAGGGTCTTTGTAGAGGTAATCAAGTTAAGATAAGGTCATTTAAGGTGGGTCTGTAGTAAGTGGCTGACCTTAAGCTTTTGATTGCCAAGGCATCCCTTTGAAAGACATCCATCTCGAATAAACATGTTGCCAGCTGGATGACACAGCTACTAACTAAATAACTAGATAAGGAGCGAGGCCTCCCCTATCCATGGACTTCTCCTTTTATAAAGGAAACCTAGATAACTGACTGCTTGAGTGTCCACACCCCTTTCCCCTTTCCATGCCCCAATTCTCACTCTTACGTTTGAAAATTCACCAATAGAAGTGAATCAAGGAAACCTTAGGCAACCCATCTTCAACCCTGATAAAGGCAGAATCCCAGGTCTGTACTCCCTTTCTACCTGCAGCCTCCCTTGTATGGCCCTTAGGCATGCTGTATGCCCTCCAGGATTCGTGAGTAATAAACCTCATTTTTCCCCTCATTGTTGCTGGGGTGTATCTTACATTCATAATAAGAACCATAAAGGTCAGTCCAGCCACAACACTGGCTCTGGTTGGGGAAATATCCGTGGGGGCTTGCCACAAGTGGTATGGGTCCAGGTGAGTCCCCCAGGCATTTCTGACTGATAGCATCACTACTGGTAGACTGAGATTGACACTAAAACAGTGTGTTTAGCCAATACACTGGCAGTCTTTATGAGAAGAAATGCCATGTGAAGACAGAGACACTTGGGGAGAACACAGTATGATTACAGAGGCAGAGATTCAAGTGATGCACCTGCAAGTCAAGGAATGCCAAAGAGTGACAGCTACCGCCAGAAACTAGGAAGAGGCAAGGAAAGATTCTCCCCTATATGTTTCAAAAGGAGCATGGCCCTGCCAACACTTTTTTACACCTCTGTCCTCTAGAACTGTGAGACAATAAATTTCTGCTGTGTTTTTTTAATTTTTAAAATGAATTTATTTAAAATTTTTTTATGTTTATTCATTTCCTGAAAGAGAGAGAGAGAGAGAGAGAGAGAGAGTATGAGCAGGGCAGGGGCTGGGGGGTGGGCAGAGAGAAAGGGAGACACAAAATCCAAAGCAGGCTCCAGGCTCTGAGCTGTCAGCACAGATCCTGACATGGGGCTCAAACTCATGAACTGTGAGATCATGGCCCATGCTGAAATTGGATGCTCAACCACTTGAGTCAACCAGGTGTCCCTCTTCTGTGTTAAGCCACCTAGTTTGTGATACTTTGTTACAGCAGCTCTAGGAAACTAATATAAATTATATTCTTTTAAATGTTTTTATTTTGCATTTTTTGGTACAGGATGTGGTCTATTTGGGTGAATTTTTAATGTGACATTGAGAAGAATGTGTATTCTGCTCTTGCTGGAGGGAGTATTCTCCAAATGTCAATTAGATCAAGATGATTAATAGCAATTATATCCTTAATGTTTTTCTGCCTGTTTAAACTATCAATTACTGAAAGAGGGGTGTCAAAATCTCCAAATATATTAGTGGACTTATCCGTATCTCTACAGTCCCTTTAGTTTTTGCCTCATGCATTTTAACACTAAAATGTTTGTCGCATACACATTAAGGATTGCTGCCTCTCCATGGAGTGTTAACCTCTTTAGCATTATGTAATGCTTTTCCTTGTTGCTGATAATTTTCCTTGTTCTGAAGTCAGCTTTGCTTGAAATAAATACAGCCACTTCAACTCTCTTTTGATTGGCATTAGTGTGGTGTACTTTTCTCCATCCCTTGATCTTTTCATTTTAATAAGTTATTTTTTTAATGTTTTAACAACTTAATCGATGTATTTCACATACCTATGATTCACCCATGTAAATTGCACTATTCATTGGCTTTTAGTGTAGTCAGAAGGTTGTGCAACCATCATCACAATTTTAGTATATTTACAATACCCCCACAAAAACCTTTGCAACTTAGCCAATCCTCCATCATCTGTAAAACTGGGCAACCACTAATCTAGTTTCTGTCAATATATATTTTCCTATTTTGGACATTTCACATAATATGTGGTCATATTGGAATGGAGTCAGTTAATACGTGGCCTTTTATGAAATGCTTCTTTCACACTTCATCTTTTCAAGGCTGATCCATATACTACAGTATGTGTCAGTACTTCATTCTTCTTGGGTGCAGAATAATATTCTATTTTATTATTATACCATTTTTATTTGCTCATTAATCAGTATATGATCATTTAGGTTATGTTCACTTTTTGGCTATTCTGAATAATGCTGTTATATAAATATTTGTGTACAACTTTATGTGAGGGCATATGTTTTCATTTTTCTTGGGCATATACCTAAGAGTTGGTTCCTAGATCATCTGGTAACTCTATGTGTAACTGCCAGACTGTTTTCTGAAGTGGCTGCACAATTTTATATTCCCACCAATACTGTATGAGGGTTTGAATTTCTCCACATTTTCCCCAACACTTGTTATTGTTCGTCTTTCACTTTATTTATGGTATACTTTGAAACAAAATGTTTTTTTTTTTAATGTTTACTTTTGAGAGAGAGAAAGAGACAGAGCATGAGTGGGGAAGGGGCAGAGAGAGAGGGAGACATAGAAGCTGAAGCAGTCTCCAGGCTCTGAGCTGTCAGCACAGATCCCAACGTGAGGCACAAACTCGCAAAGCGTGAGATCGTGACCTGAGCTGAAGTGGACACTTAACCAACTAAGCCACCTAGATGCCCCAAAACAAAATGTTTTTGATTTTCATGATGTTCAGTTTATCGATTATTCTCTTGTGGTTTGTTTTTGGTGTTATATTTAAGAGATGATTACTTGATTCAAGGTGATGAAGATTTTCACTTACAGTTTCTTTGAAGAGCTTTATAATTTTATCTCTTAAGGTTAGGTGTTTGATCCAGTTTGAGTTAATTGTTATACCTGGTGTGAGATAAGGGTCCTATTTAACTCTTCTGCATCCCAGTACCATTTGTTGAAAAGACTATTCTTTCCCCCATTGAATGGTCTTGGCATCCTTGCCAAATGTTGACACTTGTAAAAATTAATAAAAGGAAACCTTATTTAGAATGGAGTCAGGAGACCAGGAGGGGGAAGCTCTTAAACTCTACCACTTAACAATTGCAAATCTAACAGGAAGAGATAGACCTTGCACATGGATACACTTCCTTAGGAGGAAGGGTGTTTCCCATAGCCTGACAACAGCCCAGCCAATAACAGACTGTCACAGCTCAGCCAATGAATAGCAATTATACTTCAAACTCCCAGTTTTTATTCCAATAGGCTTTTTGTTTATAACAGCTTTCCCAGCATCCCCCTTTCCTGTGTAAGAGCAGTCCTCTCCTTTGTTCTGTGGATTTGCCTATGGTTCTGCTGCAGCTTGCTTGTTCCAGATTCCAGTTCTCTGCTATTCCCAAACCCATTTTTGCTGGTAAAATAACTGGCAGTTTTATTTTTTAACATGAGAAGGTTTATTTCTGAACTCTCAATTTTATTCCAAAAGAGCTGGAAAATTTAACTGCTTGCTGTGTTTCAGCCAAAATCCTAATCACAAATTCATTTACTCCTCATTGTAACTCTATGAGATGGGAACTATTTTTATTCTCCTTTAAGTAGCCAAGATACAGAGTGATTTACCCAAGACCGTACAACTAGTAAGCGGCAGAGCCAGGACATGAACTTAGGCTGGCTGATGCTCTGAGAAATTAGAACCTAAAATTCCAATAACGAGTTCATTTTTTAAAAACCAGGTGGAGGTCGTATTGGCTAGTAAGTTTGGAAAAGCACAACAGAGAAGGAGCTTTACTAGCTTGCTTCTTACTGAGTTTTAGAAACGGACCTGCCTTCCTTGATTGAAACGTTTCCAACCCCAACTTCACAATTTGTATGTCGACCCAGTAGGCTGGCTTCTCGGGCTACTGGGGCAGTGCAGATCAGGGTTCCCCCTTTCAGTCCACAGCTAGAGCTTGCTCTGTGCTTACTCCCTAGCCCTCATGCCCCACCCCAGTCTCAGACAGCTCTAGAGTCCAGGACTAGACGGAGTCTGCGCCCAGGGCGGTAGGCTGTCTGGGATGCGGGAACTCTCGCGGGAAGATGAGTTCGTTGCCTCGGTAACAGCGTCGGTCGTGAAAGATGGCGGGGCGTAGTGTCGGTCCCCGGGTCAGTTCAAACACAGACACTCGAGTAGCGACTAGATTTCCAGCGGGCTGAGAACGCGGAACCTCATTTAACTTCGGGTCTGAAAATCCCTTTCTCTTTTACAGAGACGGAGCGTTCCAAGCACTCCGCTCCCACAGCGTATTCAGCAACCTGCTGCTCCTCGACGTGACCTACTTGCCCGGGAGGAAGAATATAAGTAAGAAGCCGTTCAGCTTTTCCTACTTTCCTTTACCCAAATGAGGCTGCTTGCAAGTACTTTCCTGGTGACTGACGGGGTCTTCGGGGTTACTCGCTGTTTACCACTCTCCTTTCATCATCCTATTCGCTAGTCTTTCTTCATCTTTTCTCCGCTTGCATCGTCAGTGTTTGAAGGGGATGGAAATTTACCCCAAGAAAACATGTTCATCAGGAAAATGATAATGCTCTTTGTGATAGGAAAGCAGGAATTGCCAATATTTCAGTTTCTAGTTTAAGAAAATCCACTTAATTTGGAGTCTCTAGAGTTTAATTATGTAAATTTCTCTTGGTTTCTAAATTGAAAGCGTGTTTCTCATTGCAGTTGGAATTCCCATTCTCATCCACATTTGGTGGAGTTGGGAGGAGCATTTCCTTTACTTATCTGCGCTCAGTGTAATTATACCTATTCTGACAACACGTGCTTTCATTTTTAGACAATTTCTGCCTTCATGCCCCAGTTTTCACACAGACCCGGAGTAATCATTCAATTTGATCATGTCACTCCCTTGCCTGAAACTTTGCAGTGGTTCCCTGTTGCACTTTAGAAATTGTCTGAAGTTAGGGAGGGACCAAACCCTAAAAGACTTTTAAAAACTGAGAATAAACTGAAGGTTGATGGGGGGGTGGGAAGGAGGGGAAAGTGGATGATGGGCATTGAGGAGGGCACCTGTTGGGATGAGCACTGTGTTGTATGGAAACCAATTTGACAATAAATTTCATATTAAAAAAATAAAAATCAAAAAATCAAAAAAGAAGCTGTCTGATCTGGATCCTGTCTCTAGTTAGATCTGGTGCCCTCTCTTTTTTGCGTACCAATTTCCAGCCTCACTGGTCTTTAAGCGTCTCAGACTTTTCCCTTGAGGACAATCACACACATGCCTTCCACCTGTAATGCTCCGCGTGGTCTTCCTGAACTATGTTAGAGTAAGCTCCCCAGTTACTCTTTTTATAGGGACTTACTAATTTTTCTTTGCAGTTAGCATAATTGTTACAAATTCATTTGTTAGTGTACTTTTTGTCTGTTTCTTCCACTGGGCTGTAAGTTCTATAAAGTAAGAGACCACATCTTTTATTTGTCATTGCATATACCCTTACAAAAAATTATATTTTACCAACTCATTTTCTTTTTAATTTATCTAATTTAATTTAAAATTGGGAAACATTATAGTACTGCTTCATATAGTTAAACATAGAGTTACCATATGATCTGTACTTAAAATTAAAGCATATTTAAAGTTAAAACTGAAGTGAACTCTTGATGAACTAGACATGTACTCGTTAATTTGCCATAACATGTAGGAAGATAATCATTCTCCTCCATTTAATGAAATGGGCCTATTAATTCACTTCAGGAGTTTACCTAAGTAACTCATCTGTTGTCTGTGTACAGGTCTGAATCAGCTGTGCTCAACCCCAAATGGTTATTTTCCTTATATTCTAGATAGCACTAAATACCTGCATTGATTAGGTTAATTCATTTACTTATTTAGGGGTATAATTTGCAACTAGCTCTGGTATGTTGTTATGGTCCTGCTTAAAGTCTTCTTAAAGACGTTTATAGGAGCTATTCCATTTTAACAAAAGTCATTTTGTGGTAAAGGTGGCCAGTTGTTGCTTGTTCTGTTACCTGTACTCAGGTGTGCAAATCTGAGGCATATATGAACAGAGTAGCTTCCTGGCTCTGCCTGAAGCTATAGATCACGTCTGTGCCATGCAGAAGAGTAAAATATCTGGCCATTCTTATGGGCAAGAATAAGAGGTAATAACAGAGTATTTTGCCACATGCGGTCTTGATATTAAGCATATTTGGGATGTCTCCAATCAGCAGAACACAGAACTTGCCGGGATCCCAATCCAGAATGGTCTATAATCAACTGCTGTTAGATATTTTCAGGAAATAATCACCATCTGAGAGAATATACTAAAGAATGTGCTGATTACTCAAGTCAGTAGGTTTTCCAAGTTTCTTGCCTATATTATAAAACTAGAAATCTAAACAGTAAGATTCTGTGACCTCTGTTATAATGGTCTTGATAACCGGTAGGGCAAGCCCCACTCCTCCCCACATCCCATACCCATAAATACCACTTACATTGGATTTATAGATTAATTGGCAGAGAACTGGCATCTTTATGGTATTGAATCTTTCTTTCTATGAATATTGATACATCTCCATTTATACAGGGGTTGGGGTTTTTTGGTGTCCTTTAATATTTTATATTACTACATTAAACCCTCACATATGTAATCTATTTCTAGGTGCCTTATAGTTTTTGTGGCTGTAATGAATGGCTTTTTAAAATATTTCTAATTGATTAGATGTGTAGGAACATTGCTGATTTTGTATGTTGATCCTAGGCCTGTATTTATATATAGTCAGTCCTGCTGAACTCTCTTCGTCGTTGTGTAGATAGAGTCCCTTGGATTTTTTATAATCATTGTTATATCAAATGCAGATAAGGATAGTTTTGTGTCTTCACAGTTTCTTATGCATTTTTTAAAATCAATCTGGTTAGCATCTCCACTGCAGTATGGAATAGAAAAAGTGATGATGAGCATCCTTATCTTGGTTATGATTTTAAGGAGCCCACTTAATTTATCACTGTGTATGAAATTTGATAATAGAGTTTTACTAGATTGTTTTATTAGGTTTAAGGACATTGTTTCCTTTAATTCCTGTTTTGAATGAATGTTAAATCCTATCAAAACTTTTTTCCCTAATTAATTTAGGTGACTAAATGTCCTCCCCCTCCATATTTAATGTTTTAACACTTTGAACTACTAAGCAGATTTTTTATTTTCCTTTAAAGACTGCTGGATTTGACTGCTCTAATTTTATGTAGGTTTTTTGCATCTTCAAACAAATGAAATTGGTCTTATACTTTTTTCTAGTTCTTTTCCTTTCTGATTTTGATACCCATATTATCCTAGCCACATGAAACAACAGAATAGTTTTCCTTTTTGTTTTTTTCTGTTCTTGGAAGCTTTTTGTAACTAGGGATCATCTATCCTTTGATTAAAACTGTGAAATTGAGTCTGATGTATTTTTTGTTGATGGAATTTTTTTGCCTATCATTTCAGTTTCATAAATGAATAATCATTAATTTAGATGTACTAGTGCTTCCAGAATAAATTTTGGTAATTTGTAGTTTTCTAGAAAAGTGTCCACTTCATATATGTTTTAAAAAGGTAAATTTATAATATAAAAACATAAATGTTTATTTTTTATTTTAAGAAATAGTTATATGTTTGTTTATTTTTTATTTTAAGAAATATGTTTATTTTTTATTTTAAGAAATAGTTAATTTATTACTATTTTAATTCCAGTATAGTTATTTTTTATTATTTAGTTTTTTTTTTATTTTAAGAAATAGTTAATTTATTACTATTTTTTTTAATTCCAGTATAGTTAGCATATAGTGTCATATTTGTTTCAGGTGTACAGTGTGGTGATTCAACACTTCCATACACCACTCTGTGCTGATCATGACAAGTGTGCTTTTTAATGCCCATCCCGAAGTTCACCTATCTCCTCACCCACCTCCCCTCTGGTAACCATCAGTTTGTTCTCTGTGGTTAAATATTTCTTGGTTCTCTTTCTCTCTCTTTTTTTCCTCCTTTGCTCATTTGTTTTGTTTCTTAAGTTCCACATCAGTGAAATCATATGTTATTTGTCTTTCTCTGATTTAATTTCACTTAATACTCTTTACCATCATCCATGTTGTTGCAGGTAGCAAGATTTCATTCTTTTTTATGGCTGAATAATGTTCCATTATGTGTATATGTGTCTGATATATGTGTGTGTGTGTGTGTGTGTATTTTAAGTCTTGTGCGTGTTTGTTACCTTATACACACACATCTTATGGAAGCTTTCTAGTGTCATTTATTTTTGCCTTTTCTTTTTTGCAGTCTTGCTGGAAGGTCTATTTTATTGGTCTTTTCAGAGAACTAGCTTTTTTTTTTTCTTTAAGTAGGCTCCATGCCCAGCCCAACACAGAACTTGAACTTATGACCCTGAGATCAAGACCTGAGCAGAGATCGAGAGTCAGATGCTTAACTGACTGAGCCATCCAGATGCCCCCAGAGAACTAGCTTTTGATTTTGCTGCTAATCTATGTTTTCTTATTTGGTCTTTATCCTAGCTCTTCTAATTGTGGTGGATTTTTTTTTTTTTACTCTTTAGTTTAGTAATTTAGTTCATATTTAGTTTACTAGGGCACCTGGGTGGCTCACTCAGTTGAGCAACTGGCTCCTGACTTCTGCTTAGATCATGATTACAGGGTTGTGAGATGCAGCCCTGTGTTGGGCTCCACACTGAGCATAGAGCCTGCTAAGACTCTCTCTCGCCCTCACCCCTCTCCCCTGCTCATGCTCTCTGTCTCAAATTTAAAAAAAAAAAGTTATTTTTAATTTACTTTAGTTTCGTTTTTAGTTTTGTTTTTAATTTTTTAATAAATACATTTAATTTTTGTAAATTTTTCTCCACCTACAGCTTATTTGTATTTCAGGGCCTAGTTTGATATTTATTTCTTTTGTGGTTATTTGGTTTAAAATATTTTATGATTTTCATAAGTGATTATTTAGGAGTTTTTTAGTTCCCAGGCATATAGATTGTTTGATTGCTTTATTTTTATAATTTTAAAATTTATGTTTAATTGCACTATGGTCAGAGAATTACATACTAATGATATTTGAAAATGTATTGAAACTTACTTCTGAATAGATGCATGTTCAGTTTTTGTAAATGTTCATGTATTCTCTGATAGAAAGTATATTTGCTATTTGTGAATTAATCTCTTAGCTCAAGCTAATTAATTTGGCTTTCCATAATATCAGTATCCTCACCACTTTTTTTTTTTCTTGCTAGCTCTGTTGATTCCTGTTAGAGGTGTATTGAAATAAGCTATAACTATAATTTAAAAACTTCTTCATAGAATTGTGTTCATTTTTTTTGCTTGGACACTGTATTGTTTGATTTCCTTAAATCTTCCAGATGAAATGAATTATTCCTTTCATTATTAGTTCCATTTTTTTATTCTTTTATTTATAAGCTTTTTATATCATTTAGTTTTAAAAACATTGTTTTTATATCCTGTCTGATCATTTCTGCCTCTGATAAGTGAATTTATGTACATTATTGTGTCATTAATTTGAAATTCTTTGGGTCATTTTATTTTTTGTATTTCCTCTTTACTATCCCTTTGTTCTTTTCTGTCTTCTATTGGATTGAAGTTTTTGTGTTATCTCTATTTTTCTTTTTCTGGTTTGGAAAGACCTTAAAATGCTTTAACTTGGTTTTCTTCTATCTGTCAAGTTAGATAATACTTGACTTGCTCTTAGTTTTGAACATTGCTGCTCTCCAGGTTATCATTAATGTTATTTTTATGTTCTGAACTAATTTAGATTTATCATCATGTTTTCTAATTTTTGTCCCTGTTGTGACCTTTTTTCTAGGTCCAGCTTCCTCCTTCCTGAAGTGTAGACCCTTCATTACTTTTTCTGAGTCTGCAGTCTTTTTTGAAAATTTTCTTAACACTTACTCTTCTATGGTAGTTTAGCTGGACATAGAATTCTAAATGGTCAGTTTTTTTCCTCTGCAATCCATTGAAGTTAACACTTCATAGTCCATTGGAATCTAGAGATGTTGATAAACTGTCTACTGTCAGCTTTTTAGAACATCATGCTGGTAGACTATTTTTTTTTTAAATAACTGCTTTGATAATTTAAAGATTATTTTTGTCTTTGAAGTTCTGTAATTTCACTATGACGTATATAGGTGTGGGCTAATTTTCTCTCTTTCTTTCTTTCTTTCTTTGTCTCTCTCTCTCTCTCTCTCTCTCTCTCTCTCTCTCTCTCTCTCTCTCTCTCTCTCTCTCTCTCTCTCCTTCTTTCTTTCAAGATTTTAAGTAATTTCTAATCCCAGCATGGAGCTCAACCCCACAACCCTGAGATCACGAGTCATATACTCTACTGACTGAGTCGTCCAGGTGCCCCTGTTTTCTTTTTTGATATATGTTTGTTATATGATTATATATATATGTTTTGATATATGTTTGTTATATAATAATTTTAATTCTTTTATCCCCAGTGACTTTGAGAATGGGAAAAGGAGATATGAATGTAACATAAAAGAGGCCAAGTAAAAACTCTGTAGTCTTGAATTTGAATTGGAAGAATGTTTGAACTTATGATTTATTTTATCTTTAAAACAAAATAGGAGTGCCTGGGTGGCTCAGTCGGTTGAGCGACTTCGGCTCAGGTCATGATCTCAAGGTTTGTGAGTTTGGGCCCCATGTCGTGCTCTGTGCTGACAGCTCAGAACCTGGAACCTGCTTCATATTCTGTGTCTCCCTCTCTCTCTGCCCCTCCCCCACTCATGCTCTGTCTCTCAGAAATAAATAAACATTAAAAATAAATAAATAAATATATAATAAATAAACAAAACATCTCCTCCCCTTCCCCCCACCCACTATTTCCTAGCTTTGTCCATGAAAAGACCTAGAAACAGTAACCATTCTAATAACAACACCAACCTGAGTGCCCAGATTACAGTCTTTTTTTTTTTAACTTGTTTTATTTTTTATTTTTTTAAATTTACATCCAAATTAGTTAGCATATAGTGCAAAAATGATTTCAGGAGTAGATTCCTTAATGCCCCTTACCCATTTAGCTCATCCCTCCTCCCCACAACCCCTCCCATAACCCTCAGTTTGTTCTCCATATTTATGAGTCTCTTCTGTTTTGTGTCCCTGCCTGGTTTTATAACATTTTTGTTTCCCTTCCCTTATGTTCATCTGTTTTGTCTCTTAAAGTCCTCATATTAGTGAAGTCATATGATTTTTGTCTTTCTCTGACTAATTTCACTATTTTAATTCCACTTGAGATCCATGTCTTTCTTCAGTACTAGAAAATTCTCAGTATTTGAATATTGATGTTCCTGCTTCTGGGATTTCCTTCTGCAGCTTCTATTAGGTAGATGTACATATGCCTTTGTCAGTCTCTCTTCAATGCATGTTAACCTTTCTTTTGTATTTTTATCTTTTTGCTTCTCTTTATCTCCTTTTAGGTGCATTGTCTCTTATCTCTCTTCTAATTCATTTCCTCTTCAGTTCATTTGATCAGTGTAACCATTGAGTTTGAGTTTTTAAGTGCAATGACTGTGTTTTTGTTAATGTAATTTCTACTTGGTTCTTTCCTAAATTCAGTGTTCTTTTGGTAAAAAAAAAAAATATTAGCTCTTGCCTAATAGTTTCTATTCCTGCTTTTTGGGGAGTGGGCAAATGAAAAATCCTGATTTAAAATATTTAAAAATAGGGGCGCCTGGGTGGCGCAGTCGGTTAAGCGTCCGACTTCAGCCAGGTCACGATCTCGCAGTCCATGAGTTCGAGCCCCGCTTGGGGCTCTGGGCTGATGGCTCAGAGCCTGGAGCCTGTTTCCGATTCTGTGTCTCCCTCTCTCTCTGCCCCTCCCCCGTTCATGCTCTGTCTCTCTCTGTCCCAAAAAAAAAAAAAAAAAAGTTGAAAGAAAATAAAATATTTAAAAATAGATTTTAGATTTAGATTTTTACTTATAGATTTAGAAAATCTAGTTATTATGGTATAAGTTTTTTCGTGTCTGCCGTTTCTCAGTCTTGGTAACTTCTTTATGCAGTTTGTTATGTTTGTGAGGTTATTTTTAGCAGGGTTTGCTTTCTGAGAGGCTCCATATATTCTACATGAATAAATGTCATTATAGGTTGATTTCACATTTACCTTTCCTAGCTTATCAGAGTTTTCACTGCTTTCGGTGTACCTTTCTACACTAAAATTTGGCACAGTGTCCCCACACCATCTGGGAAAGATGAATTTGCTCTGACCACTGACAAGAGAATCTTTTCCACCCATGACTCCAGTTTCATTTCCATTTGCCTAATGTTATGGGTAGTGTTTTATAGTCTGTGTTTCACAGGTGTAGTGCTTCATGACTCCCACACATGCATCAGTTTTTAGCTGTTAGACTCTTTTGGCTTCTGTTCCTGTTTACTGCTCTCACTTTGAGTTACTGCTTTATTTTTAGTGTCAGGGTATTTTCCTTGCCTGAGTTGGAGTTTAGCAATATTTCCTTCATTACATTTTATCCAACATGTCCATTTGGACATCCATGGTTTGGAGCAGAATAGTGTTCTGAGTCATACTCAGAAAACTATATTGACCAGAAGCTTCTATTTAAGTTCTCATGATTCTTAAGAAAATGTGAAAAATCAAGTAATGGCATCTTAAATGCAACTTTAAGTCTTTATTAGTTATTTTTCTTTTGAGTAACTGATCTTAAGATGTAAAAATATTTCTTACAACATTAGACTGTTTTAGGAAGGCATAAGGAATGTAGTATTGCTTCTCTTCTTCTTCCTTTTTTTTTTTTTTTTTTTACTGGGGGTGGGGATTGTCTGAATTTTGTTTCTTCCGAATCACATATGGAAGAAAAACAAACAATATCATATCTCATTTTAAAAATTGCTCAACAGGGGCGCCTGGGTGGTGCAGTCGGTTAAGCGTCCGACTTCAGCCAGGTCACGATCTCGCGGTCCGTGAGTTTGAGCCCCGCGTCGGGCTCTGGGCTGATGGCTCGGAGCCTGGAGCCTGTTTCTGATTCTGTGTCTCCCTCTCTCTCTGCCCCTCCCCCATTCATGCTCTGTCTCTCTCTGTCCCAAAAATAAATAAACGTTGAAAAAAAAAATTTAAAAAAAAAATTGCTCAACATATTCCCTTCATGTAATTTCAAAAGAGACTAGATGGTCTAGAAATGTGACCTATGAATAAAATTAAAAAGTTACATGCTTTTGAAGATATTTATTATAGTGTTAACCTTTAAAAGTGAAAAAGAATATTTAACAGTAGGAACAGTTTAGTACATTCTGTTAAGTCCAACTCATTAGAATTGTGTAGCCATTTAAGGCATGAATTAGAAAGATTATGTGGAGATACATATTCCTTCTGTTTTTTGTAGGAAAGCATAGTATGAAATTGTGTGTATAGATGAAAATTAGAAGGGAATATGAAAAATAAAAACAATTGGATGATGGTGGAAGGATTATGAGCACTTTTTTCTTTAAAAAGAGTTTTCCTCAGTGATATTGCCATTCTTGCCATTCTTCCCATCTAAATGGAGCCAAATAGTATTCCTGTTCTTGGTTAGATTCCAAGTAGATGTGGTGGGGTGAGGCAGGGATGGGGGTGGAGGAAGGAGTGGCAAGTGGAGGCCAAAACAGTCACCTTTGTTTCTGAAGCTGATACTGAAGTATGTAGCTGAGGTGTGAGCCACATTAGGTCTGCTCACTAAACCCAGAGTTATCTCCCCAGTTGCAGCAACACCCCAGACCAAAGCAGGCCTCTCCCCCACCCTGCCCTATTCCTGTCCCCAGTTGGAGTTGATCCCACGAAGATGGAGAGTGAAACTGAGTTGAACCCATCCAGTTTGTTCTACCCAAATAAATCATTCCACCTGAAGTGAGGGCCAGAGAGAGGCCACGAGTTACTGTATGAATTTCTACCACAAAAGATAAGGAATCATGAGTGGTTGGAGGTAAGAGTTCTAAAGTAATGGTAATTTTAGAATAAAAATGTCATGTGTATATTTTGGCATTTTTTTGATTAGCTAAAGTGTAGTTACTGAAATTTAATTACTTTTATTTTTTGTTAGAATTTTGAGTATATCCCAAATAATAATTATTTTCTGCCTTTAGGCGTTTAAATGCAGAATTGGAGGCAAAAACAGCTGATCTGGTTCGACAAGCTGAGGAAGTAATAGTAAGTAAATATGCAATTATTACTAATTTCATGTGAGTGCTAGTTTTTTTTAACTTTTTAAAAGTGCCCAAAACATAAATTTTTAGTTCAATGAATTAACACAGAATGAACATGAATATACGAATAGGTGTATGTATATATATGCAAGTATATGTTTTTGATATGCATGCATTTTTGAAAAGCCACTGAAAAAGTGTTTTCTATTTGATGTTCCAGTCATCTAATTAGTAAGAACATTCATACTTAGTAATCTTTCCCACTACTTTAAAATTAATGTTTGAGAGTAGATGTAAATAATTAATTCTGGTAATTCAGTAAGGATAGAAATAACATGGGCTCTGCAAAAAAGTTGAATAAAGGATAACAGTCATCACTGATACTCAGATGGTAATTTGTTTCTTCAATTCTGCAGTTGGATGTAACTCAGATTCTTAGGGCTAGACTGTAGTCAGTTTTATAGTTAGAGAAAATGTAGTGAAGTTTTATCACTAGACAATATAAGCATATTTTGCCCCATTCTGGCTACCAAATTGTTTATTCCTAATGTAAGCAGCTCCGTATGCATCAACATTCCCATTATTTATTCCTTAGAGGAATAAAGTGGCTGCTTTCAAACTTTTTTCAGTTTTTACTCTACTTAATACATCTTCTTTTAAATTCTCACCCATCCCCCTTAGGAGGGTAGTGAAGAATAGGGAATAATTTGTTTGAACTGCCTTATACAGTCCTTCATTATTCGTTAGTTTTGAAATAAGAAATATATGTTATATATATTATGTATACACATATATATAATATGTATATATATAATGTATAATGTATACACATATATAATATATAATATAATATATATAATATACATGTACACACATATATACACACATACATACACACACATCACATTCTTTTCAGGTAATGTATTCAGATAACGGTTATAGACTTGCTAGTTTCTTTTGTAATTAAATATTTTACTGAAAGTAAATTTTTATGATATCTTTTAGTTTTTGCCAGTGTCTAAAGACTAGGAAAATAACAAACCATATTATAGGAAAATGAGGGATTTATTGCTCCAAGAATCCTCTAATAAGGATAATCTACCTCTACCCTGAAAAAGAGTAAAGTAGAAGCCCAGGAAGGGCTAGGAAAGGGGAGAAGACATTGCTGCCCCACAGAAGCTAATGGATATAACTTTTGCTGCCTTGAATTTTTGTTTACTCCCTTTCATGTCTTGATATATCATTACAAAAAACTTAGTACTTTAGTGCTTCATGATCTTCTTAACATTGAAGTCTTGCCTATTTTGAGATAAGTATTTCTACCCATTAAACAGATTTATGTTCTCATTTCCCGTGAGCCTAATTTCCTTTGTATGTTACAAGTTGGAAGACTAATGTAGTGGGGAAACAGGAGTTAGATAAGATCACATAAGGCATTGATACATTTTTCCTTTAAAATTGACTTTCTTAATCCAAAAAGAATGAAAGGTGAAATTACATTGTTCCAAACCTTATATTCATACCATAACATTTTGAATTCTGTGCCTGGATTTCATGGAAACTATGAACAACTCTGAAATGATTAATGATCAGAAAGGCACTTAACCATATCCTGGTTTTGTGATTTTTGTTTATATGACTTACCTTTACTCATTTAACTAGAGAGATCAGCAAGAAGACCAATCGAGGCCTGTTTCAACACAAATTAAATCATATGAAAAGCAAGAGGATTGCAATTTAAAGTAAGTTAAATCTCAAATACCATTTTTTTGATGATGCATTTGGATCTTTTTTTATGTAAGATCTTTTTGCATGTAAGTATTGGAAATTTATAATTTGAAGAATAATGTAATGTATAATTTAGTAATAAAATGGGAGCTTATATCAGCCAGACACAATGTAAACCCTTTACCTACTTTATCTCATTTAATTCTCAGAGTACTATTTTGAAATAAATGTTATTGTCCTCATTTTAAAAATGAGGAAACTAGAACTTAGCGAAGTTCAGGAGCTTGCCCAAGGATATATAGATAATATGTGATTTCACTGAGATGCAAACCACAGTTGGTTAAGATTTCCGAACCTGTTCTTACATCCTATACTTTCTTTTAAAATTGCATATGAAAATTAGGTAAAAATAAATAAATTAGTAAAAATAGAATGTATTAGATCTTTTTTCCCTTGAATTTCATGTGAACTTCAGGTATGTTAGAAGAAAAAAATAGGGACCCAAAAAGTATTTAGGAATAAATTTAACAGGAAACATAAAAGATCTATGCGAATAAAACTATAAAATCTTAAAGCTGAGGCAATAATGATCACCCAACATTCTAAGTTTCTTGCTATGAGCAAAAGTCAGACTATTCTCTTCAAAGCCAACAGATAGGAGTTGGGTTTTGAACCTCAAGCTGAGTCTTTCTATGCCATGATCAGTGAAAATCCAGTTGATGAAATCTCCCAGCCTCGTCTCTGGGTGACCATATGGAACTTATGGTAGAAAAAAGTGTGGCTTTAGCTTTGTAGTTAGGTGTTAGCCAGTGAGGAAACTGATCCTGGAAAGATAGAGAAGTTGTATTAAATGTACCAGCAGTGGATTTAGTAAAACTGCCACCTTTGCTAAATGGGAAGGCAGAACAGGTGTCAAATGAACTTGTGCGTTAGGGAGAGAGGTTGGAAAACAGAATATTAGTAGTATGTGCTGTTAGTTACTATTAGCTGTATTATTCTTTGCCCACTGAATGGTCTTGGCACTTTTGTCAAAACTCACCTGACCAGAGACACATGGTTTTATTGGTGGACTCTCAATTCTACCCAATTGATCTATATATCTTTTTTTTTTAATTTTTTAATGTTTATTTATTTTTGAGAGAGAGAAAGACAGAGTGTGAGGAGGGGAGGCGCAGAGAGATAAGGAGACACAGAATCCAAAGCAGGCTCTAGGCTCTGAGCTGTCAGCACAGAGCCTGATGCGAGGCTCGAACTCATGGACCATGAGATCATGACCTGAGCTGAAGTTGGACACTCAACCAACTGAGCCACCCAGGCATCCCAATCTATATATCTTTTCTTATGCCCTCTCTCACTGTCTTGATGACCCTTGCTTTGTAGAATTAGCTGCTTTTTGACAAGAAAAATTATGATATAGAGAAATTCTTTGAGGAACAAAAGCCTATTAAAGCTCAGCCTTGAAGTAAAAGTCAAACTAAAGATGTGCGCTTCATGCTATTGATAAAACTTTACAGTGGATTAAGATTCTTCAGGGCAAGGATCATTTTGAATGGCACCTAGTGAAACTTTCCAATTGGGTAAAATGGCTCAGTGCAAAGACCTAACTAAAGCTGTAGTTTCCCGATAGAAGCCTGACAATTTCAAAGTAAGCCGTTTTTAAAGTCAGGAAGGAGAAGGGGAGGAGGGTGAGGTGTTCAGTTTAAAGAAATACAGTCTCGGAGAGAACTGTAGGTGTGGTAATGGCACACAGAACTAACTGGAATCAAATAGGTGTGAAATTCACTAGTTTTTGAGGGAGTTTTATTGGCAAAGAAACTTTGAGTGATAGACTAAAACTGTGACTGTTTAAATCTTAAAACAGCTGTGCGTTCTCCCATTCTTCTGAGATGAAGAAGCAGGCTGTGAAAGCAGCACAGCCCCAAGAGGGTCTAATGTTTAAACACCTTAGAAGGCTTAGAAACAGAAAAGAAATATGTTATTTAAGCAGTAGTATAGTTGGCTCATACTTGAAATATTGGGACATCATTCATTTACTCAAAAATACTGCGTATGATACAGCAATTCTCCTTTCGCTGGTTACCCAAGAGAAATGAAGACACATGTCCAAACAAAAACCTTTATGTGAATGTTTATAGCACTTTTATTTATAATTGCAAAACTGGAACAACTCAAATATCTATCAAGTAGTAAACCGGTAGGATAAGCAAAATTATGTTATATCCATGCAATGGAATACTACTTGGCAGTAACAAGCAATGAACTATTGATGCAGCAGCAACATAGAAGCTAAGTGAAAGAAGCTAGACTAAAATATATGTATGCTGTATGATTCCATTTTTTTAAAGTTTTTATTTAAATTCCAGTTAGTTACCATACAGTGTAATATTAGTTTCAGGTGTACAATATAGTGATTCAACACTGCCATACATCACCCTGTGCTCATCATGACAAGTGCACTGCTTAATCCCCATCACCTATTTCACCCATCCCCCCACCATTCACCTCGCCTCTAGTAACCATCAGTTTGTTCTCTGTAGTTAAGAGTCTATTTTCTAGTTTGCCTCTCTCTCTCTTTTTTTTCCTTATCCCTATGTTCCTTTATTTGACATTCTGGAAATGGTAAAACTATAGAGACAGAATCTGATTCGTGGTTTTATGTTGTGGAGGGGAGATAATTAACTGCAAAGCTCAAGGGAACTTTTGGGGGTGATGGAAACATTCTCCGTCTTGGTTGTTATGGTTATATGATCATAAAGTTTGTTAAAATTTATAGAGCTGTGTAGCTAAAAAGAGTATATTTTACTGTAAATCAGTAAATCTTTCTGGAAAAAAAATGAAACAATTGTTGAATACCATCCATGCCAGGTCTAGCTACTGGTGATACAGTGATAACAGACCAGGTCCTGCTTCCAAGGAGTTAATGCCTGGTGCATTTTAATTTTTTTTAATAAAATTTTTTCCCATAAAAATTTTTTTATATCATCATTTGACATACACACGTGAAACAACTTATCCTTATTATATATAACACTTTCTGATACTTTATGGGAAATGATGCTATCAAAATTCCAAAATTTGGATTACAGAGAAGATGAGGCATGGCTTTTATCAAGTAAATGAATAGATTGAAATGATGGTAATGACTGCTAATGCCTAGTTTGTGTTGAAGCAAGTGAGAGACTGATTTCACAAGCCTAAAGATAAATCTGTTGGTTTTCTTTCACAAAGTTTTCCTTAAGTGCAAAGTGGTGATGACACCTCTGTTTACCTTGGTCAGGTGACTTTTTAAAAAAATACTACTGTTTGAACAATTGGCTTTTAAACATGCTACTTGACTATTCGTTGGGAATTGCTGAATATGGAATGTAATTCTGTAGAGAGATAATCCATTTTAGCTTGGAGAATAATACACCTAAATGATTATGGTCAGGCAGTATACATTATAATAGGTCTTCAACATCCACGGTTACTCTGCCAAACAATACAGTTGGAAAACCAGAATCTAGCTTCTTAACAGTATGGGATACATATCCTTCGGTCTGTTGGAAGCAAGGTTTACCACACAAATCATTTCAGGCATGTTACGTACAAACCTTTCATGGAGAAATGTAATGAAAGTAACTAGAATACTGTATTTTAGTTCATTTTTCACAGAAATACACTAGCAAAGTAATGTCACTCAGCTAAACCTGAGGGAGACAGATAACCGTTAAATGTCTTTTGGCTGATACGTTTGTGTATCTGGGAAGGAACAATGGAAGCTACAGAAAATGTAAGGAAACGGCAAATACTTTTGATATGAAGGCCATGGAAGAGGACAGTTAAAATTTTGTATAAAATTTGGTAACATTTTAATGTCATATGTGAGAATGATTCTTAGTCTGTAATTTTAAGCTGTTTTGAAAGCCTTCTTTTTATTCTTTGCAAAGCTATTTCTGGTTCTTTGAGAGGTTGTATATAATATCTATCTAAGTATATTTTTGTATTTAATATTGAAATAACCTATGTGTAACTAGTTCAATAGGTGACATCTGATAGAAAATAATTTTGTTTTTATATCCTTATTCTGGTAATGAGTTCTCAGGGGGATATGATGGAGTGTTTTGTTTTTAAATATTTTATTTATTTATTTATTTATTTATTTATTTATTTATTTATTTAGGGAGAAAGACAGTGAGAATGTGAGTGGGGGAAAGGCAGAGAGGGAGGGAGAGAATCCCCATCAGGCTCCACACAGTCAATGAAGAGCTGCACGCAGAGCTCCATCCCACAAACCATGAGATCATGACCTGAGCCGAAATCAAGAATAGGACACTTCACCAACTGAGACATCCAGTGCCTGTTTTGTTTTTTAATAGCAACAAGATATAGAAATAATAATATATGTAATGGGGATGATTTAGACAATGGATCAGGGGGTAGGCAGAATCTTCCTGTGAAGAGCCAGATAGTAAATATTTTTGTATTTGTCAGCTTTACAGTTTTTGTCACTACTCAATTTCGCTGCTGGTAGTGTGAAAACAGCCATAGATAATGTGAAAATGAGTTGATGTGGATGGATTCAGCCCATGGGCCAGAGAGTGCAGACCCCATAAACACTCTTTGTATTAAATAAAAACATATTTTGAAAACTGCGCAGAAAAATGAGTTGTATTTTAGAGGTACAAATTTCTAGTAATAAATTAAGTCAGTCACAGGGATGTAATGTACACCACAGGGAATATAGTCAGCAATATTATAACAACTTTGTACGGTGACAGATGGCAACTAGACCTATTGTGGAGATCATTTTGTATTGTATAAAAATACTGAATCACTATGATGTACACCTGAAACTAATAGACTATTGTATGTCAATTAAAAAAATGTGAAGTTAAAATGTTTAAAAAATGTATTTTAGATTCATGCATTTAGCAAATATTTGCTCAGTGACAATTTAAGAACCTATATGCCATGTACTACACCATGTACTAGGCATAGAGCAGTGAACAAGGCAGACATGATTCCTACCTTCATGGATTTCACAGTGTAATGGGAGAAACAAATACAGACCACGTATTTAAATGCATTAAACAAAGGATAACACTGGGCGGGCTCACACTAAAAAGCCTTGTGGTGAATTATTTTGTAAAATAGATAATCCCTGTGTGTAGCCAATAATCACTTCTTATGATTTTAATTTGTTAAAGTTTGTGCTTCATTTTCCTACAAAAATATTGGTATTACATTATAACTTCTTAAAGGTTAATTATTTAACCAAAGCAATTTTCTTGTGTTAATAAATTAACATGTGCATAACTAGAATTATAGCAAAGTCTACTTGGTAGTTGTCTATTTTCCCTTTCAGATGTAATTACTGTTGACTTTTATTGTGTCTCAGCTTAGTATCGTCTATTATTAATATATAATGTTTATTTTTGGTCTGTAGAGGTCTGTTGTCTGAAGGGATAGTTCATCTTCATTCAGAAACTAAGGTATGAAATTGAACTTGCTGTAAATGTAATTACGTTGTATAGAATTTAGGTTATTTTTTAGGCTTTTCTTAGAACAAAACAGAGGAGTATGACTCTACAGAAATAGAATATAAGCCTTGATACTTAGAAGAGATGCCTTCATGATGTGTTACTTATAAAATAAGCTGAATCCTTTTTTGTCTCATAATTTCACTGAACAATTTGGTTATATACTGGAAGAAATTCTGAGTAAAATGAATCTGTAACCTAAGGAGTTTGTTTTCCCTCTGAAGCTGAAATTCACCAGGTATTCGACCCAAAAAAGAAAATTATTTATATACTAAGAAGGTAATTTGAAAGGTTTATTCATTCATTTAAATATTTGCAGTGTATAGATCACTATTACAGGTGCTGGGCTTATTGAGATCTACGGGTTCCCCACCCACAGATATCTAGGCCAAGAAAACAGCGTATGTGAAGGCCTGCCTGGGGAATAATCAGTGAGGAGAATTCAGTTCTGTGAATCATAACATCCGGTTTAATATTCCACTAGCCAGCTGAATATCCTTGACTTTATGGGACTCATTTTCCTTATCTTTGAACCTGTTGGTGCTAGTGATATCTAGGTCTTTTCCAGCTATACAGTTTCTGGGATTCTTTAAAATACAATTCAATAATTCCATGAAAATAGGAGTTCTTCTGTGTAGTAAACTAGCAGTTCTGTGTATTACAAAACATTTCCAGGGCAAATGATTAGAATCTAATTAATCAATAATTTAAATTCTTTGATGTAGCCAAAGACCAAAAATGTTGACGCAGTGAACAAGATTCAAAACAAACTACACTCTACAAATAAAGGAAGGAAAACAAATTCAAGGTATAGTACAGTTTTAAAAGTATTACTTTTTCTATTTTTTTAGTTTTATGATTCATACTATCATGATTTTAGTTATTAAGCTCTTTCTCTTTCTCCAGATCTTTTTACACCTGGCATTGTATATATCTTATCTACATTCAGTAATTTAAAACATTCTCAACTCAGAAATGTCTTACAGCAGTTAGTAAACATTGTACACAGTTCTTTTAAGCAAAATCGCCACATTTCAAATTTTTAAATGTTATTTTTAGTGAGATATTTTCTTAGAACTGAGTCTAGAACATAGGTGTCTTTGCCTAGTTCTCTCAGACTAGTCTACTTTTTCGAACATTTAATAGAACACCATACATTATTGTGTGTATTGACATACAGAGTGATTTGGTAGGCTCTAAATAAGACTATAGTATCATTATAATTTACATTCTATTGTTTTTGGTGATAAAGAATTCAAGACTGTTCTTAGTAGTTTAAGCTTGAAAAGGGGATCCAAGAGGCAATCTAGGATAGGAGACCTTCTGGAAAAGGAAGGCCATACCTACAATGGGTTGTACCAACACGCTTCTTATTCACAGTAAATTATTAAGTGTCTATTACTTATCCAAACTGATACTGCATTATAATCCTGGAAAAATCTTTGTTAATGTTGGTGTCTTTTAATAGGCTAAATAACTTTTTTTGTTTTTTGAATAAAAGAAAAAATACAGTGAAGGGATAAGGAAAATAAAATAAATCTAAAATAGATTGATAGGGGAGCCTGGTGGCTCAGTTGGTTGAGGGTCCAAATTGGTTTTGGCTCAGGTCATAATCTCATGGTTCATAGGATAGAGCCCCACATTGAGCTCTGCACTGATAGCGTGGAGCCTGCTTGGGATTCTCTCTCTCTCTCTCTCTCTCTCTCTCTCTCTCTCTCTCTCTCTCTCTCTCTTTCTCTCTCTCTGTCCCTCCCTCTGTCCCTCCCCTGGTTACACTCATGCTCTCTTTCTCTCAAAATACATAAACATTAAAATAAATAAAATTGATAGAAGAAAAGAGAACATATACTGCGTACATCAGTACATGCATGCATACATAACTGGTTATCTTATTTTCAGACTTCAAAACTACTTTTTAAGGAAAAGGTTGTTTTTATAAATAGAATTCTGAAGTTTGTGCTTATGTATTAAAAGAAAGTTAGGCTTTAAATTAAGTCAAAAGTTAAAAACAAGGCTTTTGGAATCATAAACTTGATGGGTTAGGCTTGGCCCATTCCTTAATGCCTTTACTAGTGACTTTTATTTCATATTTCCTCTCTTGTTAAGAAAAGCAAATCCAATTTTTGGTTGATTTTGATTCTGGTTAGAATGTGTTTTTTAGTTGGAAAAAAAAGTTGATTTTGATTGAGCTAATAAGTGTTCACTCTAATTCTTAAGAGGTATTATTCTCAGTGTTTGCAGAATTATGGCTAAACGCAATATCACTTTATATAGTTCTTCAGCAGCATATAAGTTAAAATCCACAGTCTGGATCTAACTTGGGAGGCCAAGTTCAGCACTCTTAGTTTTGATGTTTACTTGTTTGGAAGCAATGTGTAGACAAACTGGTTTCATAAGCCTTCTCTAGCTCTGTGGCCGTGTGATTCATAAAGATTGAAAGTCAGCCAAGTCTTTTATAATATAATCCTTGGAAGTATCAATTATAGGTTTCATCATAAATTAAAAATTAATAATTTTTAATTAATAATTTTGATCTTTTTTATTTGGATAAAAGTCATATTTCCTTTGTATGTTGACATTGTATATAATATATAATGAGTATGTATATGTGTGTGTATGTTTATTTATAGTATAAAATTGAAATACTTTGATGTACAGACTGCCAATGATGTTGCCATTCCAGAGGATTTCTCAGACTTTTCTCTTGCTAAAACAATTAGTAAAATTGAAGGGCAACTGGAGGAAGAAGGCTTATCTGATTGTATCGATGATGATATTTTTTGTGGTGTTAGTAATGACATTGGAATAGGTAAGTTTTCTTCTGTTTATTTTTATCTGTATATCACAATTACTTAGAAACAGATATTTGGGAAATATTTTTTTGCATTTAAAAAAAGTATTGTGATATCTTGCACTTGTTTCAAAATCATCTAGTGGGACATGATGGTAGGAGGAATGAGTGGAATTATAGATGACATAAAATTGGTTATGAGTCAGTTGAAAATGGATGATAGGAAAGTGGTTTTTCATTGACAGTGTCTTTCTACTTTTATATGTTTGACATTTTCCATTATAAAAAGTAAAAATGAAAAAGACTATATGGTATTGGTTTCATTGACCACTGTTCAACTAAGGTTAAAATGCCCCATAGCTTATCATTAAACATTAAAATACTTTTTAAAACCCAATGTCTTTGTATTTCTTTCATTGATTGTTACCGTATTCTACTTATGGCATGTTAAAAGGATAAATGAATCACTCATGTGGCATCAGTTAAAATAATCAAATTAGTTTTCTAATGAATGTGATTTTCTTTCTTATAAACTCATTCTCTGCATATCACTTTGAAAAATAATAAGTTTAGATACTCTAAAAACATTATCAGTAGTGCCTCTAGAACTGTTGAATTTATGAGGTGCCACCTATGCTATTGTAAACATAAGACAGTTGAGTGTAGATGAAGAGTTAATACTGAACTATAATTGTAAGTTCAGGCAAGCCACTTGGCCTCTCTGTAATTGCAATTTCTTAATTTCAAAATTTAGCAGTTTATATTAGATGGTCATAAGGTTATCTTTAAAATTCTGATTCTGTGAAAACAATAACAATTTATATATATAATGATTATTGTGCTACATGCTAGTCATTCATAAATGAGCAATTCATTTATGAATTTATCACATTTACTGGCTAGTAAATCTAAGCTTTCTGGGGTACTTGTCAGAAGAGAAGATAAAGGAAGCAGGAAGCTGCCTTTAGGTCTTTGTCAAGATGCCTTCAAGGACACACTGGTCACATGTTGGCTGTTTCTCAGTACATAGTCACCCGTGGTCCCATTACAATATTGCCGCTCCCAGATACATAGAACCAATACAACAGACTACCTTAAATTGCCACTTGGTTTTTATTGCTGAATCACCTCTCTGCCACTTTGTCTCCCTGCATTCCCTTTCCAGAGTCTTTGGCCTAGGTGTCTGTCCTTTTGGGGGAGTTTTTCTCTTATTCCAGATATGAATGGGTATCTTACAGGCAAGAGGAAAAGATAAGAAAAGTAGTTTACTAGCACATACTGCTTTCTAAGACTAAAGTCAGAGGGAGATGGGGATGGGAGGTTAATGCTGTGGCCTACAGAGATGAGAGCACTCAACTCCTTGATGACACCAAGGTTAGTTGGGGAGAGAAAGAGATGGACAAACTCAGGCTCTCGCATTCTTCCACCTTTCCCCTTAGAGAACAGCTACTGCAAACTTCACATTTTTAAATTTATCATTTCCCTTCTATCCTGTGCTAACCTGGAGTGACACGAGAGGCTTGAAGGAGAGTTGAGGCTGGAGAGATCTAGGTGGGTTAGAGCCAGTCATCATTAATCATCTCCATGATAACACTGGAAGCATTTAATAGAGCTTTGGGGGCACCTGGGTGGCTCAGTCAAACGTCAGACTCTTCATCTTGGCTCAGGTCATGATCTCACGGTTTGGGAGATCTAGCCTTGCGTCAGGCTCTGTGCTGATAGCACGGAGCCTACTTGGGATTCTCTCTTTCTCTCTTCCTGTCTCCCTGCACCTCCCCAGCCCACATGTGCACTCTCTCTCTCTCTCTCTCTCTCTCTCTCTCAAATAAACTTAAAAATAAAAATAAAAAGAAGAGCTTTGGAAGGAGTATGCATGAAGAGATTTTGTGCATTCTCTGGGGTATATTCTAATGACTTCTCAGAGACCACTCAGGGTGTTTACTCAACATAAGATCCATGAAGGCAAAGCTTGTTTTATCCCTATTAGGTCTGGAACATTGTAGAGACTTAATGTATATTTTTTCAATGAATGATTGAATGAATTATGGAGTGAGTGCTAATTTCAGTTTTCACTTTATTTACTTGTATACACCTAGAAACATCAAAGATTTACTGCTGATATCATTGAATAAAGAACTTTAGGTAGCAATGAAATACTTTGCAAAGGCAGATCTTAGAGTTTGTGCAAGAAAGCTTCAGCAGTAAGGTATTAGTGTATTTCTTTGCTTCTAAGGCACATAGACTACATTATAACTTCCGTGAAATTGGCATGTGTGTTACAGTCAATGGTATTTTATAATCACAATGGCTGAGACTGAAGTTGAGTTTTGCTCGAGTGGTTTTGTGTTTGTTTCTGCCAAACACCTGGGGATGTTACCAACCTGAAACACTTTAAATTTTGACTGAGGTATTTTGTACCACCTTGGTAAAGACAAATTCAGTTTGCAAGAGTGAATACTGGCTTGTGGTTCAGACTCTAAGGAGAGGTTTTTGGGGTTTTTTCCCCTCTTTACTCAGTTCCACTGTTGAAATGTGAACAGTTCCTTTCTGTTGGGTGGATTTGTTTTTCCTTTACCTTGATAGTATGAGTATTCAGTGTCTTTAGTGTTCTCAAACAGGGGTCTCCTGATAAACTTGCCATCTTGAGCATTCTTTTTCCTCATAAAATGGTCTATCTGCAGTTAATGGCATCTTAGATTCAGTGAAGGACAGTAAATGTAATCATTTAAATCCACAGAAGCACAGAACAGATTTCTAAAGGCCAAACTCCGTGTTATGCAGGAGGAATTGGATAATGTTGTATATGAATGCAATAAGAAGGTATGTTTTTTAAAATAAATGCTCTATATTTAAAGATATGTTAGGAGCAGTTTCATTATTTTTACAATATATGTTTATTGACATAATTTACAGTTAACTTTTGAATTAAAAATTGTATGTAAATACTGACATATTCTATTCTGAGATGTTGAATTTTCACTAAGTGAAAAAATTTTAAATACTTGTTAGCAGTTAGAATTTTTTGTATAAGATTTACAAATGGAAGCTATTAAACACAAATGAAACTTCTAACTTCTATTTTTGAAGATGAGAATGGAACACAATTTGTTATTCTCCTTGAAATGGATATAAGTATCTCATTAAAAATCATATGAAACTCCTTTTTGTTATCTGCTTTATGTTTTGATACCAAATCTTGTGTATTTTTCACATAATCTGTAATTTTATAACTATAGGAAAATGAAATTCAGGATTTAAAGTCTCAAATAAAAAACTTGGAAGAAGATTGTATGAGACAGCAGCGAACAATTAATTTGCAACAGTCTCAAACAGAAAAATATAAAACTCTTTTTGAGGAGCTAAATAAAAAATGTGATGGATTACAGCAACAGCTGTCTTCAGTAGAAAAGGTAATAATTTTGTGATTTTTCCTGCCCTAATGTTAAAAACACTATAAAACATTAAAGTTACATGTTTGTGTAGACATCACTTTTGTTCACTTATTCTGTTAGTGTTTACTAAAAAGTCTTCCACCATATATAGGAGAATATTAATAGATTTATTGAGATAAAATTCACATATAGTACAAACCACACTTTAAAATTTTTTTAAATTTTTTTAATGTTTATTTATTTTTGAGAGAGAGACAGAGCACAAGCAGGAGAGGGGGAGAAAGAGAGAGGGAGACACAGATTCCAAAGCAGGCTCCAGGCTCTGAGCTGTCAGCAAGAGTCAATGCGGGGCTTAAACTCATGAGCTGTGAGATCACAGCTTGAGGCGAAGTTGGATGCTTAACAGACTGAGCCACCCAGGCACCCTGAAATCACCCTTTTAAAGTATACAATTTGGGGACTTTTTCTTAAAGTTTACTTATTTTGAGAAAGAGAGAGAAAGAGAGGCATCCAGCATGAGTGGGAGAGGGAAAGAGAGAAAGGGGGAGAGAGAGATTCCCAAGCAGGCTCTGCACTGTCAGTGCAGATCCCAATGCACGGCTCGAACTCATGAACCATGTGATCATGAACCAAGCTGAAATCAAGAGTGAGATGCTTAACTGACTGAGCCACTGGGTGTCCCCCAATTTAGTGGCTTTTAATATATTCACAGAGTTGTGCAACTATCACCATGATCAATTTTAGAACATTTTAATTCAAATGAACATTTAAATTTAAATACAGGTTAACATGTAGTATATAGTTTAATAATGATTTCAGGAGTAGACCTGAATGATTCATCACTTAACCTGTAACACCCAATTCTCATCCCAACAAGTATCCTCCTTAATGCCCATCACTCATTTAACCCATCCCCCTCCTTCCTCCCCTCCAGTGACCCTCAGTTTGTTCCCTGTATTTCAGAGTCTCTTATGGTTTGTGTCCCTTCTCTGTGTTTATCTTATTTATCCTTCCCTTCCCCTATGTTTGTTTGGTTTTTTTTTTCTTAAATTACACATATGAGTGAAATCATGATATTTGTCTTTTTGTGACTTATTTTGCTTAGGATAATAAACTAGTTCCTTCCACATTGTTGCAAATAGCAAGATTTTATTCTTTTTGAGCACTGAGTAATATTCCATTGTGTATATATATGCCACATCTTTATCCATTCATCAGTTGATGGACATTTGGGCTCTTTCCATTCTTTGGCTATTGTTGATAGTAGAGCTATAAACATTGGGATGCATGTGCCCCTTCGAAACAGCACACCTGTATCCCTTGGGTAAATAACTAGTAGTGCAGTTGCTGGGTCATAGAGTAGTTGTATTTTTAATTTTTTGAGGAACCTCCATACTGTTTTCCAGAGTGGCTGTACCAGTTTGTGTTCCCACCAGCAGTGCAAAAGAGATTCTCTTTCTCCACAGCCTTGCCAACATCTGTTGGTGCCTGTGTTGTTGATGTTAGCCATTCTGACTGGTGTGGGGTGGTGTCTCATTGTGTATTTCCTGATGATGAGTGATGTTTGTATTTCCCTGATGATGAGTGATGTTGAGCATCTTTTCATGTGTTTGTTAGTCATCTGAATGTCTTCTTTGGAAAAGTGTCTATTTATGTCTTTTTCTCATTTCTTCACTGGATTATTTGTTTTTTGAGTGTTGAGTTGGGTAAGTTCTTTACTGATTTTGGATACTAACCCTTTATCCAATATGTCCTTTGCAAATACCTTCTCCCATTCTGTCGGTTGCCTTTTAGTTTTGCTGATTGTTTCCTTTGCTGGGCAGAAGCTTTTTATCTTCATGAGGTCCCAATAGTTCATTTTTGCTTTTGTTTGCCTTGCCTCCAGAGACATGTCAAGTAAGAAGTTTCTGCAGCCAAGGTCAAAGAGGTTGCTGCCTGCTTTCTCTAGGATTTTGATGGCTTCCTGTCTTACATTTAGGTCTTTCATCCACTTTGAGTTTATTTTTGTTTATGGTGCAAGAAAGTAGTCCAGATGCATTTTTCTGCATGTTGCTGTCCATTTTTCCCAGCATCATTTGCTGAAGAGACTGTCTTTATTCCATTAGATATTCTTCCCTGCTTTGTCAAAGATTAGTTGGCCATATGTTTGTGGGTCCATTTTTGGGTTGTCTATTCTGTTCCATTGATCTGAGTGTTTGTTTTTGTGCAAGTACCACACTCTCTTGATGATTCTGGCCTTTTAATACATCTTGAAGTGTGGGATTGTGATGCCTCCAGCTTTAGTTTTCTTTTTCAGGATTGCTTTGGCTAGTCAGGGTCTTATCTGGTTCCATACAAATTTTAGGATCGTTTGTTCTAGCTTTGTGAAGAATGCTGGGATTATTTTGATAGGGATTGCATTGAATATGTAGATTGCTTTGGGTAATATCAACATTTTAACAATATTCTTCCAATCCATGAGCATGGAATATTTTTCCATTTTTTTTAATGTCTTCTTCAATTTCTTTCATAAGCTTTCTACAGTTTTCAGTGTATAGATTTTTCACATCTTTGGTTAGGTTTATTCCTAGGTATTTTATGGGTTTTGGTGCAATCGTAAATGGGGTCGATTCCTGGATTTCTCTTTCTGTGGCTTCATTATTGGTGTATAGGAATGCAACTGATTTCTGCGCATTGATCTTACATCCTGCGACTTTGCTGAATTCATGGATCAATTCTAGCAGTTTTTTGGTGAAATCTTTTGGGTTTCTGTATAGAGTATCATGTCGTCTGCGAAGAGTGAAAGTTTGACTTCCTCCTTGCCGATTGGGATGCCTTTTATTCCTTTGTGTTTGCTGAGGCGAGGACTTCCCATACTGTGTTGAATAACAGTGGTGAGAGTGGACATTCCTGTTGTGTTCCGGACCTTAGGGGTAAAGCTCTCACTTTTCCGCCATTGGGGATGATATTACCAGTGGGTCTTTCATATATGGCTTTTATGATCTTGAGGTATGATTTTCTATCCCTATTTTATGATCTTGAAGTATGATCCTTTATCCCTACTTTCTTGAGGGTTTTTATCAAGAAAGGATACTGTATTTTGTGAGATGCTTTCTCTGCATCTATTAAGAGGAGCATGTGGTTCTTGTCCTTTCTTTTATTGGTGTGATATATCACATTGATTATTTAGCAGATATTGAACCAGCCCTGCATCCCAGGTATAAATCCCACTTGGTCATGGCGAATAATTCTTTTAATGTATTGTTGAATCTGGTTGGCTAGATCTTGTTGAGGATTTTGCATCCATGTTCATCAGGGAAATTGGTCTGTAGTTGTCCTTTTTAGTGGGATCTTTGTCTAGTTTTGGAATCAAGGTAATGCTGACTTCATAGAATGAGTTTCAAAGTTTTCCTTCCATTTCTGTTTTTTGAAACAGCTTCAAAAGAATGGGTGCTAACTTTTCTTCAAATGTTTGGTAGAATTCCCCTGGAAAGCCATCCGGCCCTGGACTCATGTTTTTTGTTTTGTTGTTTTTTTTTTTGAGAGAGAGATTTTTGATTACTAATTTGATTTCTTTACTGGTTATGGGTCTGTTAAATTTTCTGTTTCTTCCTGTTTCAGTTTTGGTAGTTTATATGTTTCTAGGAATTTGTCCATTTCTTCCAGATTGCTTAATTTATTGGTGTATAATTGCTCATAATACTCTCCTATTGTTTTTATTTCTGCTGTGTTAGTTGTGATTTCTCCTGTTTCATCTTGATTTTGTTTAGTTGGATTCTTTCCTTTTTCTTTTTGATCAAATTGGCTAGGGGTTTATCAACTTTGTTACTTCTTTCAAAGAACAAGCTCCTGGTTTCATTAATCTGTTCTACTACTTTTGTTGGTTTCAGTAGCATTCATCTCTGCTCTAATCTTTATTATTTGCTGTTTTCTGCTGTTTTGGGGTTTTATTTGCTGTTCTTTTTCCAGCTCTTTAAGGTATAAGGTTAGATTGTGTTTCTGAGACCTTTTTTCCTTCTTAAGAAAGGCCTGGATTGCTATGTACTTCCCTCTTATGACCACTTTTACTGTGTCCCAGAGGTTTTGGGCTGTGGTGTTATCATTTTCATTGGCTTCCATGTAGTTGTTAATTTTCTCTTTCACTTCTTGGTTAGCCTATTCATTCTTTAGTAGGATGTTCTTTAGTCTCCAAGTATTATCTTTCCAAGTTTTTTCTTGTGATTGATTTCAAGTTTCATAGCACTGTGGTCTGAAAATATGCATGGTATGATCTCTATCTCTTTGTACATGTGGAGGGCTGATTTGTGTCCCAGTATGTGATCTCTTCTGGCGAATGTTCCATGTGCACTCAAGAAGAATGTGTATTTGCTGCTTTAGGGTGAAATGTTCTGAATATATCTGTTAAGTCCATCCGGTTCAGTGTGTCATTCAAAGCCATTGTTTCCTTGTTGATTTTCTGTTTAGATGATCTGTCCATTGTTGTAAGTGGGGTGTTGAAGTCCCCTGCTAGTATGATATTATTATCAATGAGTTTATGTTTGTGATTAATTGATTTATATATTTGGGTATTTCCACACTTGGAGCATAAATCTTTACTATGTTAGATCTTCTTGGTGGATAAACCCCTTAATTATGATATAATGCCCTTCTTCATTTCTTGTTACAGTCTTTATTTTAAAATCTAGATTGTCTGATATAAGTATGGCTACTAGGGCTTTCTTTTGGTGACCATTAGCTGATAGATGGCTCTCCATCTCCTTACTTTCAATCTGAAGGTGCCTTTAGGTCTAAAATGGGTCTCTTGCCAAAGAGACTTTTAAAAACTGAGAACAAACTGAGGGTTGATGGGGGGTGGGAGGGAAGGGAGGATGGGTGATGGGTTTTGAGGAGGGCACCTTTTGGGATGAGCACTGGGTGTTGTATGGAAACCAATTTGACAATAAATTTCGTATTAAAAAATAAAAAAAATTTAAAAAAATTAAAAAAAAATAAAATGGGTCTCTTGTAAACAGCATATAGATGGATCTTGTTTCCTTATCCATTCTGTTACCCTGTGTCTTTTGATTGGAGCGTTTAGCCCTTTATATTTAGAGTGAGTACTGAAAGATACTAATTTATTGTCATTATGTTGCCTGTAGAGTTGTTGTTCCTGGTGGTGTTCTCTGGTCCTTTCTAGTCTTTGTTGCTTTGGGTCTTTTTTCCCCCATCTTTTCTCTCCTCAGAGAGTCCCTCTTAAATTTTCTTTCAGGACTGGTTTAATGGTCATGAATTGCTTTAATGTTTGTTTGGGTAACTTTTTTTCTCTCCTATTTTGAATGACAGACTTGCTGGATAAAGAATTCTTGGCTGCATATTTTTCTGATTCAGCACATTGAATATATCCTGCCTCTCCTTTCTGGCCTGCCAAGTTTCTGTGAATTGGTCTGCTGTGAACCTGATCTGTCTTCCCTTGTAGGTTAAGGACTTTTTTCCCTTGCTGCTTTCATGATTCTTTCCTTGTCTGAGTATTTTGTGAATTTGACTATGATATGTCTTGTCAATGGTTGGTTTTTGTTGAATCTAATGAGAGTTCTCTGTGTCCTGGATTTTAATGTCTGTGTCTTTCCCCAGGTTAGGAAAGTTTTCCTCTATGATTTGCTCACATAAAAGTTCTACCCCTTTTTCTCTCTCTTCATCTTCTGGAGCTCCTATGATTCAAATGTTATTCCTTTTTAATGAGTCCCTGAGTTCTCTAATTCTTATATTGTGCTCTTTTGCCTTAGTTTCCCTCTTTTTTCCTGCTTCATTATTCTCCATAAGTGTGTCCTCTGTATCGTTGATTCACTGCTCTGCTTCATCCATCATTGCCACTGGGGCATCCATGTAAGAGTGCATCTAAGTTACAACATTTTTAATGTCATCCTGACTAGATTTTACTTTTTTTTTTTATCTCTGCAGAAAGGGATTCTATGCTTTTTTAAACCCCAGGTAGTATTCTTATTATTGTGATTCTGAATTCTAGTTCATACATCTTACTTTTATTAAGTCCCTGGCTGTCATTTCGTCCTGTTTTCTTTTGGGGTGAGTCCTTCATTTTGTCATTTTGCAGGAAGAAAAAGAATTAATACAATACAATACAATACAATACAATAAATAAATAAATAAATAAATAAATAAATAAATAAATAAAAGCAACACAGAAAAAAACAAAGGATGCTAGATTCTAGATGTGTTTTGGTCTGGTTGTTGAAAGAGGTTTGATAGAGTAGAGAAAAAAGGGAAAGAAAAGAAAAAAAAAGTTTGAAAATTTTAAAAGATGAATACACTAAAATAGAATAAATTGAAATGGTGAGAGTAAAATAGAACTAAAAAATTTACCAAAAAGTAAAAAAATATAGTAGAAAAAATTAAAAATCTTCTTTATAAAAATAATTGTTTTCTCTTCCTATATTCAAGAATAAAAGGAAAAAAATTGATAGATGGACCAGTGAACAGAATGAAATATGATTAAAGTTATATTCAGTTTACCCTAGAAGTCCAACTATGAAGCACTTTATAGTCCGTGAACTAGGCAGACAGAGAGACTTGTGGTCCTCTAGAGAACAGTTGGCCCAGTTGGACAGGGCTTGGAGTAATGACACTATTCTCCATTAGATGGCACTGCCTAATTTATTGGTAGATGGCACTGCTTAATTTACTGGTGTGGATTATTGTGACACATGTAGCAACAGAGGGGTGAAAATGGTATCACCCAGCTACCCTGTCTCTAGTATCAGAACTCTGTGCTCTTGAGCATTGGCAATCAAGCACCCCTCCTTTGTCTCCAGCTTCTGTTAACTCCCCACTTCTATACTGTGACCAAGCCATCAGCCTACCAGGCAGCACCTGGCCTAAGTTTTATCTCAGATGGGGCTGTGTTTCTAAACCCCTCACTTCTGAGGGTCCTGCAGCTTTGACCCACTCAGACCCTCTGGGGAATCGCTAGGTGCTGGCCTGCCCTCAGGAACTTTCACATGACTGCTTTGCTACAGATTCCCAGAGGCTACAGCCAGGTGCCTACCTGCCCCAGAAAAAGTTTGCACAATCATGTAGCAGCAGTGTTTCAAGGATTATGGGAAGTTACAACACACATCTGGCGCCAGGTTTCACCCTCAACGTCCTTGTTCCAACAGCAGCGAACATGGCTGTTCTCCAGAACCCCCTGGGACCTTTGCCTTTGGGGAGGCCGCACAGCCTCTATCAAATGTCCTCCCAGCAGGGGAACCGCCACTCTCCATGTGGCCTGAGGACCCCTTGGTCCTCACTGTCTTCTCCTGGGGATTCGCTCTTCCTACTAGAGCTCCACCAGGTATCAAGCTGCAGAGTTTCAGACTCTGTACTCCCCTGTTCATACAGTCTGAAAGGTATCCAAGCCCTCTCCTTTCTCCCTTTCTTGTTCAGTCCCTTGCAGGTTTTCTACTCTTTCTCTTTCCCTCCAGCAGCTTTAGGGGGGGAGTGCTTTTTCTGTACTCTCCATCCTCTCTCTGCAAGCAAAACCAGCTCCCTACCCTCTCTGGCTTCTCTCTCCCCTTTTCATGTCTCTGTGCCATGTACCTGCTGAATTCTGTGGTTCAGGTTGTATTGTTATGTTAATCCTCAAATCAGTTTTCTAGGTGTGCAAGATGGTTTGGTGTTGATCTGGCTGCATTTCAGGGATAAGAGAGGCAAAAAAAAAAAAAAAAACTTCCTTGCTGCTCCTCCATGTTAGCTGGCAACTCTCAAATTTCTATCCGTCTCTTCTTTGCTTACATAAGCACTTAAAACTATCAATTTTCGGGGCGCCTGGGTGGCGCAGTCGGTTAAGCGTCCGACTTCAGCCAGGTCACGATCTCGCGGTCCGTGAGTTCGAGCCCCGCGTCGGGCTCTGGGCTGATGGCTCAGAGCCTGGAGCCTGTTTCCGATTCTGTGTCTCCCTCTCTCTCTGCCCCTCCCCCGTTCATGCTCTGTCTCTCTCTGTCCCAAAAATAAATAAACGTTGAAAAAAAAAATTAAAAAAAAACTATCAATTTTCCTCTAAGTGCTGCCTTATCTGCATTCCACAAATTTTGATGTTGTCTTTTTATTTTCATTAAGTTCAATGTATATTCCCGTTTCCTTTATAATTTTTCTTGATCATTGGATTATATATAAGTATATTGTTTAATTTCTAAATAATTGGGCATTTTTCATGCCTTTCTGTTGATTTCTATTTTAATTCTGTGGTGTGAGAACCTACCCTGTATGATTTCATTCTTTTAAAATTTATCTCAACTAGTTTTATGGACCAGCATTTAGCATCTTTTGATGAATACTTCATGTAATTTGAAAAAAATATATAGTATGCTGTGTTGAATGGAGTGTTCTGCAAATATTAGGGTGAGTTTGTTGATGGTGTTGTTAAAGTGCTTAATCATTTATTAGGTGCTGATGCTGAAATCTCTGACTAGAGTTGTGGATTTGTCTTTTTCTCCTTTCAGTTATATCAGTTTTGGATTCATGTATTTTCAGTCTCTATTTTGGATGCCTGCACAATTAGGACTGTAGTGGTTTTGATTAATGCTTCTTTGTAAATACTTTTTTAAAATCTCTGATGATATTTCTTGTTCCAAAGTCGACTTACTTTTTCTGATATTAGTGTAGTAGTTCCAGCTTCATGATGCATAGTGTTTGTGTGATACATCTTTTTTCATCGTTTTACTTGTCATCTGCCTTTTATACTGAGAATGAGTTTGTTATAGCCAGTATAAAATTGGGTTTTGCTTTTTTATCTACTTCGATGGTCTCTGTCTCTCATTGGCATGTTCATACCAATTATATTAATTCAGGTTTTGATATTTGGATTTAAATCTATCATTTTGCTTTTCTAACTGTTCTGTTACTTCTTTTCTCTTCTGAATTGAATATTTTTTAGTATTTTGTGGTTTTTCCCCTATTGGCTATATCTTTGTTTTATATTTTTATGTTAGATTTAACACAAAAAACATCAAAAATGTTTGCATGCATAAATTACATCAAATGCAAAAAACATATTTACCATATCACAATCTACCTTCAAATCATGTTATACTATTTCAAATATAAGACGCTCACAACCATATACTCCATTTCTACCTCCTTTCCTTTATGCTTTTGTTGTTATACATTTACTTTTAAATGTCATAAATCTCACAATATTTCTTTAAACAGTTATAGTTTAAAAAGATTAACGTATGAAAATGCCTTTTATACTTGCCATTTCTGGTATTCTTCATTCTTTAGATCTGTTTTTGTATATGTCTGCTTGAAATAACTACTCTTTCCATTTTTGTGGTATCAGTTTGCTAATTACTGATTCTTTGTTTTTGTTTCTTTGAAAAAAGACTGTTTTCTTTAAATTTTATTTTGAAAATTATAGATTCACAGAAAGCTGGAAAAATAATAAGTCCTGTGTACCCTTCACTCAGTTCCCTCATTGATAACATTGAACATAATTACAGTACAATATCAAAACCAGGAAACCAACATTGGTACACACCACAGGTATTATTCATATTTCATCAATTTTGTATGCACTTGTGTTTGGACCCTTACGTTTTTGAAGGGTATTTTCCTCTAGAGATAGAACTATCAGTTGAAAATTTTTGTCTTCTTTTAGTACTTTAAAGATACCATCCCACTGTCTCCTAGGTTATGTCATTTCTGACAAAAATTTCACAGTAATTCTTTGCTCTGTCTACCTTTTTATTTTTATATCTTTTATCTCTTCTTTTAAGACATTACCTGGTACTGGTTTTCAGCAATTTGATAATGATGTGTTTTCTTAGTTTTGTGTGGAGAATGTGTTTATTCTGCTTGAAGTTTGTAGAACTTTTTGGATCTGTGGGTTTATAATGTTCCTGAAATTTGGAAAATGTTGGCAATTATTTCTTTCAGTATTTTTTCTTTCTCCTCTCTTTCTCTCCCCTGACCTGAGACTTCAATTATACTTTTGTTACACCACTTGATATTATCACACTGATAATATATCAATGATATTAGGTCACTGATGTTTTTAAGCCTTTTTCCTTTATATTTTTTGTTTGGATAGATTCTGTTGCTATGTCTCAGTAGTTCACTCATCTTTTCTTTTCAATGTCTGATGTGTTCTTATTCTTAAAAAAATTTTTTTTCAACGTTTATTTATTTTTGGGACAGAGAGAGACAGAGCATGAACGGGGGAGGGGCAGAGAGAGAGGGAGACACAGAATCGGAAACAGGCTCCAGGCTCTGAGCCATCAGCCCAGAGCCTGACACGGGGCTCGAACTCACGGACTGCGAGATCGTGACCTGGCTGAAGTCGGACGCTTAACTGACTGCACCACCCAGGCGCCCCTGATGTGTTCTTATTCTTAACCCAGTGAAAAGTTCATTTGGATATATTATTTATCTGTAGAAGTTCCATTTGATTCTGTTTTATATTTTCAATTTATGTTCTCATTATAATAATGTATATAATTAAAATAGCTGTTGGGAAAGCCTTGTCTGCTGGATCCATTATTTTTCTCAGATAAGGATTTGTTTCTCTTGACTATTTTTTCTCCTGGAGATCAATCACATTTTCCTGCTTCTTGAATTGGTTAGTGATTTTATATTGGATGATAGACATTGTGAATGTTATATTATTGAGTGTCTGTGTTTAGTGTGCTCTTTGAAGATAGTATTGGGTTTTAACAGATATTTTTTCAATATAGTCCCTTTGAGTCCTGTTTTTAAGTTTGGCTGGGTGTGTCTAGAGTAGCCTCCAAGAATAATTCAACTCTACTACCAAGGCTTCCCTTAAAGATATCTTCCAAAATCTCGACTGAATGCCTTAGATTATCACTATGGACTCTCACTTCTGTCTGTTTAGAGCTCAAATGTCTATGTTCCTTGTCTGAATGACGTGAATTGTTCTATATACACTTCCTGCTTGTTCTTTGCTGGCCTTGTTGAGTTTCTCTGTATGCAGGTGTGGCCTAGTCCTCAGTATGTGGATTCCTGAAGCTCCTTCCTAATGGAGTTCCTCCTTACTTGAACCCTTCTTAGAAATTCTAGCTGCCTCAGTCTCCTCCAACTCCCATCTCTGTCTCCTTACTCAGCTCAACAGACTTTCAGCTCTATTTGTGTTTTATCCTCCTTGTACCCAAAGTGTGGGTGTTGCCTTGAGGCCGAATGCTGGGGTGATTATAGGACTACTTCATTTATTTCCCTTCTGTCAGGAATCACCATCCTACTGTTTTCCATGATCTCTAAATAGTTATTTAACAAGTTTTGATTATTTCTTTTAGTTGTTTATGATGTGTTTTTATGTTAGATCCTTATTGTTTATCATGTGTGGAAGACTTAATCTGTTTTATGTTGGTTTTGGTCAAATTAAAGTCAGCAGGTACATCCACAGGTTTCTCTGACCATGAATTATGTCACACAAACATGCTTATCATTAGTAACTCACTTTTTAAAAAGTCTGCTCTCTTTTTATCTTTTTCCCCAGCTAAAATTGATGTTTGTATAATTTCTTAAAGATACTTTATTCTTTTTTGCTTTTATAGCAAAACTACTCAAAATCATTTTCTTAATTTCTTCAGGTTCTTAGCTTGCAAAGAAAGCTTTTTAAATTTTTGCCTAGATGTGTCCTATAGAGCTGTTATATTAATGGTCCTTTTGTTTAATATTGTGTAGTTTACAAATTGCTATCACATACATAAGATAGTTGTGTATAGTTAAATATATTTTTATTATACAGATCTGCATCTCCCCCCAGTTCTTTATTCCCTTCCTCCCAGCTTAGTTTTCATGTTCATTACTTAATTATCCATTGTATATTCTTAATTTCCCTGCAAATCTAGTGTGTGGGCAAAACCCAAGCCTAGTTAAACCTAATGTCCTTGCTACTGCATGCTTCCTCAAGTGCAGTGAATTTGGGCTGTCAAAACAAAACAAAACAAAAAAACACCAGCCAAATGGATTGGTCCTATTTTAATTTATTTTACAAATCTCAGGTGTAATGCCATTTTCCTCTCCAACTTTCTGAGAAGTCATTTCCCTCTCCCAAGATGATTATTAAACAGGTGAACTTTTCTCCTCAACTTTTCAGTACTTCTTCTAACTTTCCCATTTTAAGTTCATGACTTTGCTCCCTGTTTTACTAAGAAAATAAAATCAAAAGATAACTCTTTCTCATCCTGTCACTAAATATGTGAATGTCTCTGCCTCTGTACCCATCTACTCTGCTTCCCCCTAATGTATGACAATAGATTCCTACCTCTTCTGTGTAAATGCCTCTCTTTACCGTGCACTGGATCACATACCCTCTCTCCTACTCAAGGACTTTGCTTCTACAATTATCCTGTCTTTGTCTTTCAAAAATCACATTCATCTATTGGATTATTCATATTATCATAGAAACATGTTATAGAATATGCAATATATTTTTTAAAACCTCCATAGATCTTATATGTACCTCCAGCTCTATAACATTGCTCCCCATTATAGTGCAGCTTGTTAAAATGGTTGTTTATACTCAATGTCTCTATTCCTCATTTGTCATTCTCTCCTGAAACTAGTCTAGTTAGGTTTCCATCTCTGCTCTGCCTCAGAACCATTCTTTACAACATCATCAGTAATCCACACTGCCAGTTGTAGTCAGTTACTATTCCTTTCAGTAATTTGTCTCTCAGTAACATTTGCCATGGTTGATTACTCACTCCTTGAAATACTTTTCATTTGACTTCTATAGCACACTTAATGATTTTCTTCCTTATTTTCTTGATCTTTACATGTTGAAGTGCCCAAGGCTGAGTCCTTGGCTCTCTTCACTATTCTGTCTACATCCAGTTGTTAGATGCTCTCATTCACTTCCATGGCTTTATATACCATCCATATGTTGATCACCACCACATTTCTTTTTCTTGCTCTAACCTCTTCTTTGGTGCCCACTTGATACTTCTGCTTGATATGTTAAACTTCTTACGTCTTAAAAGGAGCTCCTGCTTCCCTGCACTCTGCAAACAAGCTTCTCCTCTCCTTCTGAGTAAAAGACATCAAGTTGTTCAGGCCAAAATCCAAAAGTCCTGTTGCTCCTTCTCTCTTCCCATATCTACATCCAACCCATCAACAAGTTCTGTCAATTCTATCTTCAAAATACATAGAATTAACTACTTATCAAAAACTCACTACTTCTATCCAAGCCCCAGCTACTGTTGTTCACTTACTCTATTCCAGTAACCTCCTAGATTGATAGTCCTACCTCAATAGCAATACCACCTCGGTGATCTTTGAATATGCTGAGTGGATTCCTACCTCAGGATCTTTGTTTTCATTGTTCCTTCAGTCTATAAGTCTTCCCTCCAGATCTTTACAAGAATCATCCCCACATTTGGAAGCCTTACAAATGTAAATTTCGGGAGTAAATATGACTCTCTTAAGGTAGCCAAATGCCTCATCACCTAATTTGTGACATGCATGAATGGATGAACAAGATTCCCACTGTCCCTACCTAGTATCCAGTGAAACCACAGCCAGGGGAACAGGCTTGGTGGAATCAGGGGGGAAAGAAGACCCTGTTGACCTTGACTCTAGTCTGGCATGGTGAAGAGACATGAGAGGTGTAGAATAAGTGGGAGGCCCCCGGTGGCCCATCCCCCCATCCCTGTGAGGGGTTAACCAGGTAATGGGTCAACCAGGCAATTAGAGAAGAAATTTAAAAATAGATGGAAACAAATGAAAATGAAAATACAACAATCCAAATGCTTTGGGATGCAGCAAAGGCAGTCCTGAGAGGAATATACATTGCAATCCTGGCCTATCTCAAGAAACAAGAAAAATCCCAAATATAAAATCTAACAGCACACGTAAAGGAAATAGAAGCAGAACAGCAAAGACACCCCAAACCCAGCAGAAGAGAAATAATAATGATCAGAGCAGAAATAATATAGGATCTAAAAAAAAAACCTGTAGAACAGATCAATGAAACCAAGAGTTGGTTTTTTTTAAAAAAATAAACAAAATTGATAAACCTCCAGCCAGTCTTCTCAAAAAGAAAAAGGAGAGGACCTAAATGATAAAATAATGAATGAAAATGGAATTATTACAACCAATCCCTCAGAAATACAACCAATTATCAGGGAATACTATGAAAAATTATATGCCAACAAACTGGACAACCTGGAAGAAATGGAGAAATTCCATTGGAATTCCAACTTTTGTTGGAAGGTCTAGCATCAGCAATCAGACAACAAAAGGAAATCAAAGGCTTCAAAATTGGCAAAGATGAAGTCAAGCTTTCACTTTTTGCAGATGACATGATATTATACATGGAAAACCTGACAGACTCTACCAAAAGTCTGCTAGAACTGATACATGAATTCTGCAAAGTCGCAGGATACAAAATTAATGTACAGAAATCAGTTGCATTCTTATACACTAATAATGAAGCAACAGAAAGACAAATAAACTGATCCCATTTAAAATTGCACCAAGAATCATAAAATACCTAGGAATAAACCTAACTAAAGATTTAAAAGATCTATATGCTGAAAACTATAGAAAGCTTATGAAGGAAATTGAAGAAGATATAAAGAAATGGAAAAACATTCCATGCTCATGCATGGGAAGAATAAATATTGTTAAAATGTCAATACTACCCAAAGCAATCTACACATTCAATGCAATCCCAATCAAAATGGCACCAGCATTCTTCTCAAAGCTAGAACAAGCAATCCTAAAATTTGTATGGAACCACAAAAGACCCCGAATACCCAAAGAATATTGAAGAAGAAGACCAAAGCGGGAGGCATCACAATCCCAGACTTTAGCCTCTACTACAAAGCTGTAATCATCAAGACAGCATGGTATTGGCACAAAAACAGACACATAGACCGATAGAATAGAATAGAGACTCCAGAATTGGACCCACAAAAGTATGACCAACTAGTCTTTGACAAAGCAGGAAAGAATATCCAATGAAAAAAAGACAGTCTCTTTAACAAATGGTGCTGGGAGAACTGGACAGCAACATGCAGAAGAATGAAACTAGACCACTTTTTTTACACCTTTCACAAAAATAAACTCAAAATGGATGAAGGACCTGAATGTGAGACATGAAACCAACCAAACCCTAGAGAAGAAAGCAGGAAAAAACCTCTCTGACCTCAGCCACAGCAATGTCTTACTTGATACATCTCCAAAGGCAAGGGAATTAAAAGCAAAAATGAACTATTGGGACCTTATGAAGATAAAAAGGTTCTGCACAGCAAAGGAAACAACCAACAAAACTAAAAGGCAACCAACGGAATGGGAAAGATATTTGCAAATGACTTGTCAGACAAAGGGCTAATACCCAAAATCTATAAAGAACTCACCAAACTCCACACCCAGAAAACAAATAACCCAGTGAAGAAATGGGCAGAAAACATGAATAGACACTTCTCTAAAGAAGACATCCAGATGGCCAGCAGGCACATGAAGAGATGTTCAACGTCACTCCTCATCAGGGAAATACAAATCAAAACCACACTGAGATAACACCTCACACCAGTTAAAGTGGTTAAAATGAACAAATCAGGAGACTATAGATGCTGGAAAGGATGTAGAGAAATGGGAACCCTCTTGCACTGTTGGTGGGAATGCAAACTAGTGCAGCCGCTCTGGAAAACTGTGGAGGTTCCTCAAAAAATTAAAAATAGATCTACTCTATGACCCAGCGATAGTACTGTTAGGAATTTACCCAAGGGATACAGGAGTGCTGATGCATAGGGGCACTTGTACCCCAATGTTTATAGCAGCACTTTGAACAATAGCCAAATTATGGAAAGAGCCTACATGTCCATCAACTGATGAATGGATAAAGAAATTGTGGTTTATATACACAATGGAATACTACTTGGCAATGAGAAAGAATGAAATATGGCCTTTTGTAGCAATGTGGATGGAACTGGAGAGTGTGATGCTAAGTGAAATAAGTCATACAGAGAAAGACAGATACCATATGTTTTCACTCTTATGTGGATCCTGAGAAACTTGACAGAAGACCATGGGGGAGGGGAAGGAAAAAAAAAGTTAGGGAGGGAGCCAAATCATAAGAGACTTTTAAAAACTGAGAATAAACTGAGGATTGATGGGGGTGGGAGGGAGGGGAAAGTGGGTGATGGGCACTGAGGAGGGCACCTTTTGGGATGAGCACTGGGTGTTGTATGGAAAGCAAGCTGACAATAAATTTCACTAAAAAAAAATAAGTGGGAGGCCCCTGGCGTCCCCGCCCTCCCCCCCCCCCCCATGAGGGGGCAGGGCAGGGTCCTCCGGCCTTGCCGGCCAGCGGTGAAATACCACTCCTCTTACCGTTTTTTCACTGACCCAATGAAGCGGGGCAGGGTGAGCCCCAAGGGGCTCTCGCTTCTGGCGCCAAGCCTTCTTTATTTTTCTTCATAGACCTTATCACTACCAGATATTATGTATGAGTATGTATATATGTATGTGCTTATCATCTGTCTTTTCGTCTAGAAGGTAAGCTTTATGAAGGGAGGAACTTTGGTTAATTATCATGTGCCCATCATTCATATAGAATAGTACCTGGCACATAGTAAGTGCTTGATAAATGTGTTGCATAAGTAATTAGATATGCATCTCATCACTTCCAATTTCAGATGTGGCAACTGAGTCTATCACAGTTCATAGGTTTCTGACTTCACGTTTAATGCTCTTTGTACCTTAGCCACCTGTTTCTAGAACCTTATCTGATCATTTACTTGTTGTCCTCATGTGATTATTTCTCTTCTAAATTACTGTGGCAACTTGTTCCTCTTAAAGCATTTGCTACATTTCATCCTGTGCTGTGGCTACTGATACATACCTCTCTGTATTCTTGCCCTCTTGTAGTGCCTTATGAATGCTTTAAAAGTTATCAGAGGATGGCAAATTATTTCTTGGATCTCATACTCTTTGAGTTTTAAAGTCAGATTTTCTTTAAGCTATCTAGATTTTTCTTTTAAAGCTGATGTAAAAGTAAGGGCTTGAGATCTTTCATAAAATTTTTCTCTAACAACATGTAAACTGCTTAACTTTGGTAACAATAGGTTTACTATATTGAGTATTTTCAGCATATATAAAAAATATTGGTACTTTGTATGCATTTTGTAAAGAGTTCTTGAGTGTGACTGAAAACAGCAATGTTTTCAAGTTTTTGGTAAGGTTTTCCCTTAGTAGATTTACTCGTATAGGAATATTTTATTTCGTATTTTAGTATTCTAATGGCTACCGTTTTTCTTTTTCACTTCTCCCAAGCAGGAGGTCAATATTGATTCACAAAAAGGGGAACATAATGTGGTGTAGGATGGTTTCCATTTTTCTATGAAGCAGGTTACAAAGTCACCAGGAGGAAAGAGAAGGGCAAAGATTTATTTCATATTCTTATGAGAGGAGGCTGAAATGAGGCAGCTAGAATTGTGGACTTTCTAGCTAATGAGAATCTCTGCCTTTTCCATGTGAACAGTGAGATAAATCAAGCTTGCTCTTACTGTAGCTACCACCCACAAAGCTGTGAAGAAGGCTGGTGATAGCAGATGGTATCCATACACAGTTTGATTTGTTTAGAAACCTACATAAAGAGCAGCATGTGTTTTGTTGTATTTTGTTTTGTTTTGCCCTTAATTACTCAGAGCCAGGGAGATCAGTTTTCAAATAAAACCTAGTGATGCAGCCAGGAGAAAAAAAAACTTAATAAAAGAAGAAAACAGACAACTGTAGCTTTAACTGCATCATTTCAATTCCCTGATATTTATTGAGTATCTGTTGTATATAAAGCTGTGTACTAGGCACTATAGGAAATGCAAAGAAGAGTGAGTTAAGTATTACAAAATAAATTTAATTGAATAAACATGTCATTAAACTTCTGGGAACACAGAAATTAAGACCATTTCTATCCTTAATGAGTTTATATTATAGTGGGGGAAATGAAGTAAATGGATAGTTTCAGTTCTCCACAGCAGGTACCATGATAAATGTGCATCACGGTGTTGTAGAAGCTCTAAAGAAAGGGTACCTAATCCAGCCTAGGAGGAGAATGAGGAAGATAATGAGGGAAGGCTTCTTGGAGGAGGTAAAGCCCTCGTGTACACCCTTCACTGAGTTTTAAAGGATAAGCATGTAAAAATGAGGAGTAGGCAGGAGGGATCAGGGCAGAAGCAAGAGCATGAGCAAAGGCTTAGAGGCAAGAAACATCATAGCTTTAGAAGAGATCCACATACTGCTGAAACATCTGAAGGTAACATTTCTGGCAGGAGATGAAACTGTAGTGCCAGATGATGGTAGACTTTGGAGTTTATCCTACATGTTCATGTTTCTTCATGTGTGGCCTGTAGACTCTGTGCAGCAGCATCTCTTAGAATATCTGCAGAAATGCAAGTCTAAACCTACCCCAAGATGGGGAAAATTAATCCACAAGATCTGTTGTTTTTGCTCAGAGTTGGGATTTTCCCTATAAGGCTAACATAGAATGCTCTGTTTTTAACAAATATTTCTTCTATACTTCGTTAGGTTTACATAAACACAGTGTTTATGAGAGAGTTTGTGCCTTACATGGGTGTTTTGGGGAGGTTCCCAAAGGAAGAATTGTAGTTACAAGGAGTTGCTTATAAAATAAATACAGAGAATCTCTATACTACATAAAAAGAAGTAGAAAATTCCAAACAAATAGTAATTTGAAAGTTGAATTCATAACTACATTTTTAAGGATATATTTTCCTACTACTAATTTGGAAGTAAGAATTCCCTGAGACTTCTGTCAGTCAGTCTTCAGCCCTCCGCCCCCAGCTGTGTGTGTGTGTGTGTGTGTGTGTGTGTGTGTGTGTGTGTGTGTGTGTAAAATTTGGGAGAAATGGAAAATGTTATATAATAATAGAGGGAACTTGTGATATATTTATAAATGTCCCATATATTTCTTTTACTGTACAGGAATTAGAAAATAAAAGAAGACTACAAAAACAGGCTGCTACTAATCAAAGTGCTACAGAAGTTCGGTTGAATAGAGCTCTAGAAGAGGCAGAAAAGTATAAATTGGAGTTAAGTAAATCAAGGCAAAATAACAAGGTATGGAAAAATTGAACAGTTTGGGTAGTGGTCACCTTTGGTAACTTCTTTTATGCAAGAGTCAAAAATAATAGTTTTTAAATTATAATTCTTGATGTCATGGCAAACATTTCTCTTCAAAGAAGAAATACTTTCCTCATCAATATGTACATCTTCAATAAGTTAGGATTATATTTCTTGGGCTATTGCCATAATTGGATGATAGCACACCTCTTTAGAGGATTCAGTCATTTTCCCATCCAAAAATCTTTATTGTGTGCACATATTATGTGCCAGACATTTTTCTAATCTCTGGGGATAGATGAAAGGAAAATGTCCCTTTTGCACCTCAAGTCTGCTTCCTTCTCTGAGCCTCAATTTTTCAGTATATCAATGCAATTATGTGGTTCTCAAACTTGAGCGTGTATCAGAATTACCTGGAAGGCTTATTAAAACACACATTGCTGGGCCCCAACCCCAGAGTTTCAGATTTAGTAGGTCTGGGGTGAGGCCTGTTTTAACTACTTTAAGGAAGCAGTTTTAACAAGTTCCCAGGTTGATGCTGATGCCACTGGTTCTGAGACAACATTTTGATAGTCACTATTATGGGGTTGTTGTAAGGATGACTGTTGTATCCTGGTATCTAGCCAGTGATGGGCATAGAATTAGCACTCAGTCCCTGACATGTCTGTTGAATAAATAAAGGCTCACATATCCATGTTGTGTAAAAACCTTTTGTATACTCTATTTTGTATATCAAAATCTTGTATAAATTTTGGCTATTAGTTTTTGGTTCTGTGTCAGCCTAAAAGTGATGCTCCATTGGAATCTCTCCCTTAGGACAATAATGAATACTTTAACAATGACTTGGGTGATGAAATTAGGAGCCACTGTCATTATAGACACAGATGATACATTTTGGACTAAATTAATAACACTTAATAAGTGTTAGAACTAACACTAACACTATGTTAGAACATAGAACTAAACTGAACTTGATGAATCCTCTAACATGTTTAACAGAGGCAAATATGTTACAGTGACTAAAGAGTTTTAAGATATCTTCTGTGAGATAGTTTATGCTGTGTGATCAGACTATGTTCATGTTCAAGAGCCATCAATGATAGTATGATGACAGGGATTTATTAATAGAAGTTAGTAAGCAAGTTAGGAAGTCATCTTTATAACTTGCCAATAATTAGCATGCTCTTGGAGTATTATTTTCACTTTGGTGCACTCTGAAGGGATTTTGAAGAAAATAAAATAACCGTGTATATGCCAGGATTTGCTAATTCTTGGTTGTAGATGTGATGTCTGTTTTAGCACACACATTAGAGAAGCAGAAGGAAAAACTTGTTTCCATGACAACAATAATCCCAATCAGCCATTTTACAAATTCAAGTAATGAGGATTTGGTATGCGAACTCAGTTTAAAACCATCAACACTGTAAAAACAAATGTGTCCAAGATAAATTTCTGATCCCAAGTCAGCATTATGGGTGATGAGTTTAAAGACAGTTGGGATAACATTTTGTGTAACTATTTGCTATGAAGTAGGCATTTCAAGATCAGAGTTCTTAGATGTAACTTATTTCAGATTTCTGAAAAAATATGTGTATGTCTTTAAGTTTTTCATTTTTTAATTATTTTGCTTTATTTGTAACTTCTGTCTTTGAAGGACTCTTTGGGCATATGCTGTTAGGTTTTTCTTGTCGTCTAGTCTGTATATAAGTTTTGTGAGGAGGTATATTTTATTTTCCATTTTAATTCTTTGTACTTTGCTTCTCATTCTCATTAGACATATAAATAGGTAGGTAATTAAAATTATTCAGGTCTGTATGTTTAAGAAATAGTAAATTTTCCATAAAATAGAACAAGATTTCCTCAGAGTCATAAGAAAGCTAAAGATTTATTTTAAAAATAATGATATATTTATTCTCCACAGAGGTTAGGAAACAAGTAATCTGGCCTTAGAATAAGAGTAACTTTCAAATGAAAAGTCAGTCAGCTTAAACCAGATGCTGCATGAGTGGAGGGACCCTGACTGTCTCATCCATTGTTGGGTCTCAGTGCCTGAAACATAATAATTGCCCCTGAAACACACTGAGGAAGGAATGAGGAAAAACAACTTTGTGATGGTTTAATTGGACTTCTTAAAAACAGGGCATTTGATGATTTGCTTGTAATCCATTTAAAACATGTCACCAAGTCCATGTCATTTTAGGAACAAATAATTTCTAATTCTTCCTTAATTCATTCAGAAATATTTATGAGGGCCTTCTAGGTACCTGCCAGATTTTTACTAGAGGCTAGAGATATAAATATGATAAAAATAAATGTGGTGCTTATAATCACGCACTTCATAGTGAAGAAGCTGTGTGTTAGTTCATCAAGCAAAACTAGGTGCAACTGTGCTTTCAGCAGGTAACCAGGTCAAGGAATGCTTTTTTTTTTTAATCTTTTTTTTTTAATGTTATTTATTTTGAGAGAGACAGAGCACGAGAAGGGGCAGAGAGGGAGGGAGACACAGAACTTGAAGCAGGCTCCAGGCTCTGCGCTGTCAGCACAGAGCCCGACGCGGGGCTCAAACCCACAAACCACGAGATCATGACCTGAGCTGAAGTTGGACACTTAACTGACTGAGCCAACCCTGCACCTCAAGGAATGCTTTTTTAAAAAGTAATTCTAAGCTAAGTTCTAAATAATATTAATGAGTTAGATGCTAGATTATGGACAAAAGGAATCCTATGTAAAAAATGGCACTGTGGCAGGAAGAAAGACAAGGTATGAAAGTCAGGGATGGATGTCAAGGGAGTGTTGCAAAGTGAGGCCTCCAACATTAGGTAGAGGCCAAACCATCTAGATTCTTTAGGCCATGCTAAGTATTACAGGTTTTACCCAAAGAGTAGTATAAAGTCACTGTATGGTTATTTGAAAAAGGTGAAAGGAGACTATGCTATGATCAGATGTGTACCTGGAAAGTATTTCTGTGTGCTGTGTGGATAATTGATTGGAAGGATGGATGCTGGTTAAGAGGTGCAGTGTGAAAGATGAGGTAGCTTGGACTAAACTGATAGTGGTAGAATCAAGTTGCATTCTTTTATATGAGAATATCTAATTTTCCCAGCACCATTTATTGAAAACACTATCATTTTCCCATTATTAGTTGACTGTATATGCATGGATTAATTTCTGGGCTCTTGATTCTGTTCCAGTGGTCTATGTGTCTGCTTTTATGCCAATACCATACTATTTTAATTACTAGTCTTACAATATAGCTTGAAATCAGGAAGTGTGATGCCTCCATGAGCAGGGAATGTTCTTCCATTTCTTTATATCTTCTCCAATTTCCTTTATAAGCTTTCTATAGTTTTCAGCATACCGATCTTTTACATCTTTGGTTAGATTTATCCCTAGGTATTTTATGCTTCTTGGTGCAATTGTGAATGGGATCAGTTTCTTTATTTGTCTTTCTGTTGCTTCATTATTAGTGTATAAGAATGCAACTGATTTCTGTACATTGATTTTATATCCTGCAACTTTGGTGAATTCATCTATCAGTTCTAGCAGACTTTTGGTGGAGTCTATCGGATTTTCCATGTATAGTATCATGTCATCTGCAAAGAAAGCTTGACTTCATCTTTGCCAGTTTTGATGCCTTTGATTTCCTTTTGTTGTCTGATTGCTGATGCTAGAACTTCCAACACTATGTTAAACAACAGCGGTGTCTGGACATCCCTGTCGTGTTCCTGATCTCAGGGAAAAAGCTCTCAGTTTTTCCCCATTGAGGATGATGTTAGCTGTGGGCTTTTCATAAATGGCTTTTATGATGTTTAAGTATGTTCCTTCTATCCCAGCTTTCTGAAGGGTTTTTATTAAGAAAGGGTGCTGAATTTTGTCAAATGCCTTTTCTGCATCGATTGACAGGATCATAGGGTTCTTCTCTTTTCTTGTATTAATGTGATGTATCACGTTGATTGATTTGCGAATGTTGAACCAGCCCTGCAGCCCAGGAATGAATCCCACTTGATCATGGTGAATAATTCTTTTTATATGCTGTTGAATTTGATTTGCTAGTATCTTACTGAGAATTTTTGCATCCATATTCATCAGGGATATTGGCCTGTGGTTCTCTTATTTTACTGGGTCTCTGTCTGGTTTAGGAATGAAAGTAATACTGGCTTCATAGAATGAGTCTGGAAGTTTTCCTTCCCTTTCTATTTTTTGGAATAGCTTGAGAAGGATTGGTATTATCTCTGCTTTAAACGTCTGGTAGAACTCCCCTAGGAAGCCATCTGGTCCTGGACTCTTATTTGTTGGGAGATTTTTGATGACTGATTCAATTTCTTCGCTGGTTATGGGTCTGTTCAAGCTTTCTATTTCCTCCTGATTGAGTTTTGGAAGCGTGTGGATGTTTAGGAATTTGTCCATTTCTTCCAGGTTGTCCAATTTGTTGGCATATAATTTTTCATAGTATTCCCTGATAATTGCTTGTATCTCTGAGGGATTGGTTGTAATAATTCCATTTCCATTCATGATTTTATCTATTTGGGTCATCTCCCTTTTCTTTTTGAAAAGCATGGCTAGAGGTTTATCAATTTTGTTTATTTTTTCAAAAATCCAACTCTTGGTTTCGTTGATCTGCTCTACAGTTTTTTGAGATTCTATATTGTTTATTTCTGCTCTGATCTTTATTTTTCTCTTCTTCTGCTGGGTTTAGGCTGTCTTTGCTGTTCTGCTTCTATTTCCTTAAGGTGTGCTGTTAGATTTTGTATTTGGGATTTTTCTTGTTTCTTGAGATAGGCCTGGATTGCAATGTATTTTCCTCTCAGGACTGCCTTTGCTGCATCCCAAAGCGTTTGGATTGTTGTATTTTCATTTTCGTTTGTTTCCATATATTTTTTAATTTCTTCTCTAATTGCCTGGTTGACCCACTCATTCGTTAGTAGGGTGTTCTTTAACCTCCATGCTTTTGGAGGTTTTCCAGACTTTTTCCTGTGGTTGATTTCAAGCTTCATAGCGTTGTGGTCTGAAAGTATGCATGGTATGATTTCAATTCTTGTATACTTATGAAGGGCTGTTTTGTGACCCAGTATGTGATCTATTTTGGAGAATGTTCCATGTGCACTCGAGAAGAAAGTATATTCTGTTGCTTTGGGATGCAGAGTTCTAAATATATCTGTCAAGTCCATCTGATCCAATATATCATTCAGGGCCCTTGTTTCTTTATTGACCGTGTGTCTAGATGATCTATCCATTGCTGTAAGTGGAGTGTTAAAGTCCCCTGCAATTACCACATTCTTATCAATAAGGTTGCTTATGTTTATGAGTAATTGTTTTATATATTTGGGGGCTCCTGTATTCGGCGCATAGATATTTATAATTGTTAGCTCTTCCTGATGGATAGACCCTGTAACTATTATATAATGCCCTTCTTCATCTCTTGTTACAGCCTTTAATTTAAAGTCTAGTTTGTCTGCTATAAGTATGGCTACTCCAGCTTTCTTTTGGCTTCCAGTCGCATGATAAATAGTTCTCCATCCCCTCACTCTCAATCTGAAGGTGTCCTCAGGTCTAAAATGAGTCTCTTGTAGACAGCAAATAGATGGGTCTTGTTTTTTTATCCATTCTGATACCCTATGTCTTTTGGTTGGCGCATTTAGTCCATTTACATTCAGTGTTATTATAGAAAGATATTGGTTTAGAGTCATTGTGATGTCTGTATGTTTTATGCTTGTAGCGATGTCTCTGGTACTTTGTCTCACAGGAGCCCCCTTAGGATCTCTTGTAGGGCTGGTTTAGTGGTGACAAATTCCTTCAGTTTTTGTTTGTTTGGGAAGACCTTTATCTCTCCTTCTATTCTAAATGACAGACTTGCTGGATAAAGGATTCTCAGATACATATTTTTTCCTGTTCATCACATTGAAGATCTCCTGCCATTCCTTTCTGGTCTGCCAAGTTTCAGAAGAGAGATGAGTCACGAGTCTTATAGGTCTCCCTTTATATATTAGGGCATGTTTATCCCTCGCTGCTTTCAGAATTTTCTCTTTACCCTTGTATTTTGCCAGTTTCACTATGATATGTCGTGCAGATTGATTCAAGTTACGTCTGAAGGGAGTTTTCTGTGCCTCTTGGATTTCAATGCCTTTTTCCTTCCCCAGTTCAGGGAAGTTCTCAGCTATTATTTCTTCAAGAACACCTTCAGCACCTTTCCCTCTCTCTTCCTCCTCTGGAATACCAATTATGCGTATATTATTTCTCTTTAGTGCATTACTTAGTTCTCTAATTTTCCCCTCATACTCCTGGATTTTTTTATCTCTCTCTCAGCTTCCTCTTTTTCCATAACTTTATCTTCTAGTTCACCTATTCTCTCCTCTGCCTCTTCAAGCCGAGCCGTTGTCATTTCCATTTTATTTTGCAGCTTGTTTATAGCGTTTTTTAGTTCCTCCTGACTCTTCCATAGTCCCTTGATCTCTATAGCAATAGATTCTCTGCTGTCCTCTATACTGTTTTCAAGCCCAGCGATTAATTTTATGACTATTATTCTAAATTCACTTTCTGTTATATTATTTAAATCCTTTTTGATCAGCTCATTAGCTGTTGTTATTTCCTGGAGATTCTTCTGAGGGGAATTCTTCCGCTTGGTCATTTTGGATAGTCCCTGGCGTGGTGAGGACCTGCAGGGCACTTCCCCTGTTCTGTGGTGTATAACTGGAGTTGGTGGGCGGGGCCGCAGTCAGACCTGATGTCTGCCCCCAGCCCACCGCTGGGCCACAGTCAGACTGGTGTGTGCCTTCTCTTCCCCTCTCCTAGGAACGGGATTCACTGTGAGGTGGCGTGGCCCGTCTGGGCTACTTGTACACTGCCAGGCTTGTGGTGCTGGGGATCTGGCGTATTAGCTGGGGTGGATCAGCAAGGTGCACGGGGGCGGGAGGGGCAGGCTTAGCTCAATTCTCCTTCAGTGATCCGCTTTAGGAGGGGCCCTGTGGCAGCAGGAGGGAGTCACTCGCCGCTGGAGGGGTGGCTCCACAGAAGCACAGCGTTGGGTGTTTGTGCGATGCAAGCAAGTTCCCTGGCAGGAACCAGTTCCCTTTGGGATTTTGGCTGGGGGATGGGCGAGGGAGATGGCGCTGGTGAGCGCCTTTGTTCCCCGCCAAACTGAGCTCTGTCGTCAGGGGCTCAGCAACTCTCCCTCCCGTTGTCCTCCAGCCTTCCCGCTCTCTGAGCAGAGCTGTTAACTTATAACCTCCCAGATGTTAAGTCCCACTTGCTGTCGGAACACACTCCCTCCGGCCCCTCCGCTTTTGCAAGCCAGACTCAGGGGCTCTGCTTGGCCAGCGGCGCGCCTCTGCCCCGGCTCCCTCCCGCCAGTCCGAGTAGCCCGCACCGCCTCGCCACCCGTCCTACTCTCTTCTGTGGGCCTCTCGTCTGCGCTTGGCTCCGGAGACTACATTCTGCTAATCCTCTGGCGGTTTTCTGGGTTATTTAGGCAGGTGTAGGTGGAATCTAAGTGGTCAGCAGGACGTGGTGAGCCCAGCATCCTCCTACACCACCATCTTCCCCGAAATCCAGAATCTTTACATTTTACCTATGGTGTCAAATTTATCGGCATATAATTTTTTTTGTTATTCCTTTATTGTCCTTTGAATAACTAGAGAATTTATATTGGTGTTCTTCCCACATTCTCATAGATTTCTTTTTCTCCTTATTCTTGATATTGGTAATTTGAATCATCTTTTCTTGATCAGCCTTACTAGAACCTTACTAAATTGGTTTTTATTTATTTTTCCTCAGTTTTCTCTTTTATTGATTTCTATTTATTATTTCCTTCTCTCTCTTTAATTGGGTTCAATTTGTTCTTTTTCTAGTTACTTAAAATGGGAACAGAATCGGTTGATTTGAACCCTTTCTTTTCTAATATAAGCATTTAACATTGTAAATTTTCTTCTATGCATTCTTTTAGCTACAAATTTTGATTTGTCATTTTTTCATTTTCATTCTACTCACATACTGTCTAATTTTCCTTTTGATTTCTTTTTTACTTATGAGTTATTTAGAAGCTTGTTGTTTCATTTACAAATATTTGGTAATTTTTCCAGGTACTTTTTTTACTGATTTCTAATTTAATTCATGGTGGACATATAATGAATTTGTTTTTGTTTTTGTTTTTTTAAGTTTTTTATTTTAATTCAGTTATAGTTAACATACAAGGTTATATTAGTTAAAGGTAAACAATATACTGATTGAACAATTTAAACATTTTCTGTACTCACATATCTGATAAACGTATTCTTAATCCCCATCACCTATTTCACCCATTGCCCTACTCACCTCTCTGTTAACCATCAGTTCTCTATAGTTCACTCTTAGTTTGTCTCTCTCTTTCATTCTCTCTTTCTCTCTTACGCTTATTTATTTTGTTTTTTAAATTCCACATATGAGTGAGATCATAAGGTATTTGTCTTTCTCTGACTTATTTCACTTAGCATTATATTCTCTAGCTCCATCCATGGTGTTGCAAATGGCAAGAGTTCATTCTTTTTGTGGCTTAATAATACTCCATTGTGTATATGCACTGCTTCTTTATCCTTTCTTCTGTTGATGGACACTTGAGCTGCTTACCTATTTGATTATTTTAAATAACCAGAGGGATGCATATATATCTTTTTGAATTATTCTTTTCATGTTCTTTGGGTAAATATTGAGTAGTGGAGCTACTGGATCATATGGTATTTCTATCTTGAAATTGTTGAGGAACCTCCATACTGCTTTCCAGAGAGGCTGCACCTGCTTGCATTCCCACCAACAGTGCATTGAGGGTTCCTTTTTCTCCACATCCTCACCAACACTTGTTGTTTCTTGTGTTTTTGATTTTAGCCATTCTGGCATGTATGAGGTGATACCTCTTGTGGTTTGATTTGCATTTTCCTGATGATGAGTGATGTTGAGCATCTTTTCATGTCTTTTGGCCATCTGTATGTCTTTGAAGAAATGTCTATTCATGTCTTTGGCCCATTTTTGGATTATTTGGGTTTGGGTGTTGAGTTGTAGAAGTTCTTTATATATTTTGGATATTAACCCTTTATAGGATAGGCCATTTGCAAATACTTTCTCCCATTCAGTAGGTTGCATTTTAGTTTTGTTCATTGTTTACTTCACTGTGCAGAAGCTTTATATTTTGATGTGATCCTAATAGTTATTTTTTTAGGCTTTATTTCCCTTTCCTCAGGAGACATCTCTAGAAAAAATATTGCTATAGCTGATGTCACAGGAATTACTGCTGCTCTTCTAGGGTTTTTTTTTTTTATCGTTTCAGGTCTCATGTTTAATCCATTTTGAATTTATTTTTGTGTATGGTGTAAGAAAGTGGTCCAGTTTTGTTGTTTCACATGTAGCTGTCCAGTTTTTCCAACTCCATTTGTTAAAGACACTTTTTCCCATTGCATATTCTTTCCTCCTTAGTTGAGGATTAATTGACCATATAATTGTGGGTTTATTGGGGGCTCTATATTCTGTTCTATTAATCTGTTTTGTGCCAGTACCATACTGTTTTGATTACTTGAGCTTTGTAATATGACTTGAAGACTGGAATTGTAATACTTCCCTCTAGTTTTGTTTCTCTTTTTCAGGATTGTTTTGGCTACTTGGGGTCTTTTATGGTTCCTTACAAATTTTAGGATTGTTTATTCTAGTTCTGTGAAAAGTGCTGTTGGTATTTTGATAGGGATTGAATTTAATCTGTAGATTGCTTGGTAGTATGGACATTTTAACAGTATTCGTTCTCCCATTTCATGAGCATGTTTATTATATCTTTCCATTTCTTTGTGTCATGTTCAATTTTTTCATCAGTGTTTCATAGTTTTCAGAGTACAAGTTTTTTACCTCTTTGGTTAGGTTTATTCCTAGGTATTTTATTATTTTTGGTGCAACTGTAATGGGATTCCTTGCTTAATTTCTCTTTGTGCTGCTTCATTATTAGTGTATAAAAATGCAAGAGATTTCTATACGTTGGTTTTGTATCCCTCAACTTAACTCATTTATCAGTGCTAGTAATTTTCTGGCGAACTTTTTAGGGTTTCCTATATAGAGTATCATGTCATCTGCACATAGTGAAAGTTTTACTTCTTCCTTACCAATTTGGATGCCTTTTATTTCTTTTTGTTGTCTGATTGCTGTGGCTAGGACTTCTAGTTCTATGGTGAATAAAAGTGATGAGAGTGGACATCCTTGTGTTACTTAGGGGAAAAGCTCACAGTTTTTCACCACTGAGTAGGATATATGCTGTGGGATTTCAATATAAGGTCTTTATTATGTTTAGTTATGTTCCCTCTAAACCTAATTCGTTGAGTTTTTTGTTTTTATCATGAAGCATGTTGTACTTTGTCAAATGCTTTTTGGAAACGATCATATGGTTTGTATCCTGTTAGTGATGTGCTCTATCTATCATGTTGATAGATTTATGAATATTAAACCACCCTTGAATCCCAGGAATAAATCCCACTTGATCATGATGAATGATTTTTTTAAATGTATTACTGGATTCAGTTTGCTAACGTTGTGATGAGGAGTTTTGCATCTGTGTTCATCAGAGATATTGGCCTGTAGTTCTTTGTGTTTGTGGGTTTGTGTGTGTGTGTGTGTGTGTGTGTGTGTGTGTGTGTCTGTGGTGGTTTTATCTAGTGTTGGTATCAGAGTAATACTAATCCCATAGAATGAATTTGGAAGTTTTTCTTCCTATTATGTTTATTGGAATAGTTTGAGGAGACTAGATATTAACTCTTCTTTATATGTTTGATAGAATTTGGGGCACCTGGGTGGCTCAGTCAGTTAAGCATCTGGCTCTCAATTTCAGCTTAGGTCATGATCTCATGATTTGTGGGATCAAGCCCTGCATCAGGCTTCATGCTGACCATGGAGCCTTCTTGGGATTCTATCTCAACATAAATTAATAAAGATTAAAAAATAAAATATGTTCGATAGAATTTGCCTGAGAAGCTGTCTGGTTCTGGACTTTTGTTTGTTGGAAGTTTTTTGACTAGTTCAATTTCATTGCTGGTAATCATTCTGTTCAAATTTTCTATTTCTTTCAGTTTTGGTAGGTTATTTGTTTCTAGGAATTTATCCATTTCTTCTAGGTTGTCCAATTTGTTAGCATATAGTTTCTCATAATACTCTCTTAAAATTCTTTATATGGTGTTGGTTGTCATTTTTCCTTTCATTTATGATTTTGTTTGAGTCCTCTTTTTTTTTTTTTTTTTTTTTTTTTTTTTTGATGGGTCTCCCTGGAGGTTTATCAATTTTGTTGATCTTTTCAAAGAACCAGCTCCTGGTGTCATTGATCTGTTCTATAATTTTTATAGTCTCTATATCATTTATTTCTGCTATAACATTTGTTATTTTCTTCTTTTGGTTTTGGGTTTTGTTTGGTCTTTTTTTTTCTAGTTCCTTTAGGTGTAAGGTTAGGTTGTTTATTTAAGACTTTTTATGTTTGTTGAGATAGGCCTGTATTTATGTAAACTTCCCTTTTAGAAACACTTCTGCTATATCCCAAAGAGTTTGTACTGTTGTGTTTTCATTTGTTTACATGTAATTTTTTATTTCTTCTTTGATACCTTGGTTGACCCATTCATTTTTTAGTAGCCTATTATTTAACCTCTAGATATTTGTGTTCTTTCCAGATTTGCTCTTGTGATTGATTTCTAGTTTCATAGCACTGTGGTCAGAAAAGATGTATGGTGTGACTTTGATCTTTTAAATTCTGTTGAGACTTGTTTTGTGCCCTAATATGTGGTCTGTTCTGGAGAATGTTCCAAGTGTGCTTGAAAAGAAAGTGTATTCTGCTATTTTAGGATGTTTTGAATGTATCTGTTAAGTCCACTTAGTCTCCTGTGTCATTCAAAGCCACTATTTCCTTGTTGATTTTTTGTTTAGATGACCTGTCCATTGATGTAAGTGGGATGTTAAAGTCCCCTACTATTAATGTGTTAGTATTGATTAGTTCCCTTATGTTTGTCTTTAACTGTTTTATGGATCTGGGTTCTTCCATGCTAGGTGTACAAATATTTTCAATTATTGTATCTTCTTCTTGGATTGTCCCCTTTATTATATATAGTGTTCTTTGCTTTATGTTACAGTGTTTTAAGTCTATTTTGTCTAAGTACTGCTATCCCAGCTTTCTTTTGACATCCATTTACAAAATAAGTATTTCTCTATCCCCTTACTTTCAATCTGCAGGTATTTTTAGGTCTAAAATGAGTCTCTTATAGGCAGCATATAGATGGATTTTGTTTTTATCCACTTTGTCATCGTGTGTTTCCATTGGAGTATTTAGTCCATTTACATTCAAAGTAATTATTGATAGGTATGTATTTATTGACATTTTGTTACTTGTTTTGTAGGATTTTTTTTGTAGTTTTTCTCTGACTTTTGTCTTGCTCTCTTTCATGGTTTGCTAATTTTCTTTAGTGATATACTTGGATTCCTTTCTCTTTATTCTTTGCATATTTTTTTACTGTTTTTTGATTTATGGTTATCATTAGGTGTATATATAACATCTTCTACCTTTATCATAGTCTTATGAAGCTGATGGTTGCTTAAGAAAGAGAGGGAGAGAGAGAGAGAATCCCAAGCAGGCTCTGCAATGTCAGCACAGAGCCTGACCTAGGGCTCAAACCCTTGAACCATGAGATCATGACCTGAGCCGAAATCGAGTTGGCTGCTTAACTGACTGCTATGAACATGAGTGTACAATTACTCTTTTTAAGACCCTGGTTTCAGTTTTCTTGGGTATATATCCAGATGTGGAATTGCTGGATTATATGGCAAATACTTGTTAATTTTTCAGGAAACAACCATACTGCTTTTCCACAGGAGCTGTCTCATTTTACATGCTCACCAATGGTGCATGAGGGTTCTAGTTTCTCTGTATTTTCACCAGCAGTTATTTTTTTGTGGTTTTGGTTTTATTTTTTTTATAGTAGTCATCCTAATATTTATTAGGGGGTTATTTCTCATTGTGGCTTTGATTTACATTTCCCTAATGATTAGTAATATTGACCACCTTTTTTGTGCTTGCTAGACATATGTATATCTTTTTTTGGAGAAATGTCTACAAAATAGGCAAGGACTTGAATTGGTTGACTGTGCTCTGTTACTGACTTATAGGAATTCTTTACATATTCTGGATATTGATTCCTTGTCAGATATATGATTTGCAGAGATTTGCCATTCACTCTGTTGATTTTGTCCTTTAATGTAGTATTTTTTAAATTTTTTTTGTGGTTGCTTGTACTTTTGGCATCCTAAGAAATCACAACTGAATCCAATATCATGTACCATGTCCCCTGTGTTTTCTTCTAATAGTTTAATAATTTTAGGGTTTACATTTAGGTCTTTAACCAAACTTGAGTTAATTTTTGTAGATAGTATGATATAGAGGTACAGGCTCATTATTTTGCTTGGAGATACCAAGTTTCCAAGTACAGTGTGTTAAAGAGGATGTCCGTTCCCAGGGAATGGTCTTGGCACTCTTGTCAATATAATTATTTGTCCTTATGTGTTTATTTCTGGGCATTCTGTTCCATTGGTCTATGTCTTTTATGAAGGTATCACATTGCTTTGATCACTGTAGCTTTGTAATAAGTTTTGAAATCCAGAAGTATGAGACCTCCAACTTTGTTATTCATTTCAGGATTGTTTGACTATTTATATCCTTTTGAGATTCCATATGAATATTAGGATGGATATTTCCATTTCTGTAAAAAAACACAGTTGGGATTTTGATAGAGATGGCATTGAATCTATAAATATCTTTTGGGTAGTATTGGCATCATAAAAATATTAAGTCTTTCCAATCCACAAACACAGAATATCTGTCCATTTATTTGGATTTAAATACTTTCAGCAGTTTTCAAGTTTTCAGTGTAAAAGTCTTTCATCTTGGTTATGTTTATTCCTAAGTATTGTATTCTTTTGAATACAATGGTTATTGTATGGTTACAATACAATGGTTATTGTACAATGGTTATTTCTTTTTAGGAATATTCATTGTTAGTATATAAAACATAACTGATTGTGTGTATTGATTCTGTAACTTACAGCTTTACCAAATGAATTTATTCTTAATAGTTTTCTTGTAGAATCTTTAGGATTTTCCATATACATGTGTTATCTGTGAACAGGAATAATGTTTCTTCTTCTTCTTTTTTTTAATTTGGATGCCTTTTATTATTTTTCTTCCCTGGATGCTCTGACCAAGACTTCCAGTACTATGTTGGATAAAATGGCAAAAGCAGGTATCCTTGTCTTGTTCTTGATAATGGAGTAAAAGCTTCTGGTCTTTTACCACTGAGTATATTAGCTGTGGGCTTTTCATGTGGGGCTTTTATTATGTTGAAGTAGGATCATTTTTCCTTGTCTGTTACATGTTTTTTAACATGAAAGCGTGTTTAATCTTCTCAAATCCTTTTTTGACATCATTCAAGAGGATTGTGTGTTTCATTGTGTTAATGTGAAGTGTTACATTGATTGATTTTCATTATGTTGAACCATCCTTGCTTCCAGGAATATATCCCCCTTGGTCATTCTGTACAGTCCTTTTCATGTACCGTGGAATTGTGTGCTATTATTTTGTTGAGGATTTTCACGTAAGTATTTGTGAGGGATATAGGTCTGTAGTTTTTTTGTTGTATTTTTGTCTGGCTTTGGTATTAGGCTGATGCTGTCTTCATAGAATGAGTTTGGAAGTGTTTTGTTCTCTTCAGTTTGGGTAAAGAATTTAAAGATGGTTCATGTTCTTTTTTTTTTTAATATTTGGTAGAATTCACCAGTGAAGCCATCTAGTTCAGGGATTTCCTTGTTAAAAGGTTTTTGAATAGGAATTTCCTTATTAAAAGGTTTTTGAATACTCCTTCAATCTCCTAACTAGGTACAGATTTATTTGGATTTCCTGAACTGATTTCGTATTTATCATTCAGTTTTAGTAGATTGGGAATGTCTAGGAATTTGTTTCATCTAGGTTATCCAATTTATTGGTGTACCACTGTTCACTCTTATCTTCTGTATTTCTGGGATATTAGTTGTAATGTCTACTCTCCCATTAATTTAAAATCTTCCAAAAATAATAAATAAATAAATAATAAAATCTCCCAAAATGGGGGCACCTGGGTGGCTCAGTTGGTTAAACGTCTTCACCTAGGTCATGATCTCACGGTTTGTGAGTTTGAGCTCACGTTGGGCTCTGTGCTGACAGCTCAGAACCTGAAGCTTGCTTCTGATTCTGTTTCCCTTGCTTTCTGCCCCTCCCCCACTTGCACTCTCTTGTAAACGTTAAAAAAAAATTAAAAAATAAAATCTTCCAAAATGGCTTTGTTTCTGTAAAATCAGTTGCAATATCCCCTTTTTCATTTTTGTTATTTTTTTGAGAGTGAGCAAACATGAGCAGGGGAGGGGCAGAGGGAGAGAGAGAAGTTTAAGTAGACTCCATGCCCATTGCAGGGCCCAATGGGGGACTTGATCTCCCAAGCATGAGATCATGACCTGAGCCGAAATCATGAGTCAGACACTTAATAGACTGAGCCACCCAGGTGACTCCTGCTTTCATTTCTGATGTTAGTTGAGTCATCGTGTTTTTGTTTTTTTTTTTTTTTTTTTTTTAGTCTAAGTAAAGGTTTGTCAATTTTATTGATCTTAAAGAATGAACTCTTGGTTTCATGGATTTTTCTCTACTGTTTTTTTATTCTCTATTTCATTTATCTCTGCTCTAAGCTTTATTTTCTATTTTCAACTAGCTTTGGGTTTAGTTCTCTAGTTATAGTGAGATTGTTGATTTGAGATATCTTCTTTTTTAATGTAAGCATTTATAGCTATACATTTCATTTTCCCCTTAGCACTGCTCTCACTGCATCCTATAACTTTTGTTATATTGGGTTTTCATCGTCATTTATCTGAAGATATTTTTCTAATTTCTCTTGTGATTTCTTCTTTGACCCATTGGTTGTTTAAAAGTATGTTAATTCCCACGTATTTATGGATTTTTCCATTTTCCTTCTGCTATTGATTTCTAGTTTCATTTCACTGTGAACAGGAAAGACACTTTGGTTTCAATCTTTTAAAATTTCCTAAGACTTGTTTGTGGCCTAAAATGGTCTATTTTGGAGAATGTTTCATGTGCACTTAAGAAAAATATATATTCTGCTTTTCTTGGGTGTAATGTTCTAATATGTCTTTTGGGTCCAGTTGGTCTTTAGGGTTGTTCAAGTACTGTTCTTATTGCTCTTCTTTCTGGTTCTATCCATTATTGTAAGTGGGGTATTGAAGTCTACTGTAACTGTAGAGCGGTTCTTTTTCTCCCACCAATTCTGTCCATGTTTGCTTCATATATTTAGGAACTCATGTTGGGTGCATATATAATTGTTATAGCTCCTTGGTGAATTGAGCCTTTTATTATTATATAATGGCCTTTTTTTGGTCTCTCGTACCTGTTTTGACTAAAAGTCTATTTTGTCTGGTATTATTGTAGCTACCTCCATCCTCTTGTGGTTACCATTTGCATGGATTATCTTTTTCCATCCTTTCATTTTCAATCTGTGTATGTCCTTAGATCTAAAGTGAGTCTTTTGTAGACAGTATATACTTGATCTTGTTTTTTAAATCCAATCTATGGGGACTTTAATTCACTTACATTTCAAGTTATTAGTGATGGGGAAGAAATTCCTGCTACCATTTTGTATTATTTTCTATATGTCTTAAAGCTCTTTTTGTCATTTAAACGTCTTAATTTCCTAGGAGTCTCAGCCCTGCTGCTTCTCAGGGCCTTAGATGTTGTATTTTATTCCTCTGCCCATAATCTCTTGCCCTTAGGCATTCATGGTTCTGCAGACCCCCAGTAGCCCTCAGGTGTAGCACTTCCCATCAATGCTCTGAGTCAGGCAAGACAGTCCCTCAAGCAATCCTCAGACAAGTCAGAACATCACAAGTAAGTTCCACTCTTTTTTCCATGAATTTATAGGCTTCTTTTTTCCACTAGGCCAGGAGAGTAAGGGGAAAGGGTGAGCATAAAGGCCATAAAGTTTCCTATCATTTTGAATGTGACTTTTTGTTGGTTAGGTGTTTGGTTGTTACTGCTGCTTAATTGGCTTCTAGAGTTCTCATGTTACATTGGGGAGTATATTGTATCTTCAGTGTTTCTCTGTGTATTTGTTGGGGGGAGAAGGGTCTGGAGTTTCCTAATCTTGGTGATATCACTGTCAATTATCTTTTACAGAGATTTATTTTGAAAGAAAAAGTCTAATATTCTATTATTTCTGGTACTTTTTTATGTGTATGTAGATTCAGATTTCCTTCTGGTATCATTGTCCTTTTGCATGAAAGACTTCCTTTAATATTTCCTTAAGATCTTCCTATACTTAAATAAATTCTACTGACCTGTCTTAAAGCTCACAGATATTTTTTCTGCACTGTCCAAATTGCCGCAGAGCTCATTCAGGTAATTTTTGCCAAGACTACAAACTCTGCCTTGTCAGACCACTGGCTGAATTCTCTGCCCAGCTCTCTAGACCACAGCTCTTGCCTTTCATGTTGCCTTTCCTAGGGGTCTCACTCTGCACGTGGGCTATCTAGGTATCGGCCAAGGATTTGAGGGAATTTTGAGGGCTCTTTTCTTTCCAGGATTTGCCACCTGGAAATTTCTACCACCCTGGCAACCCTGCTCTTTCATTCCTCAGCCCAGTAAAACTACTTTTTCCTTGAGGTCTATCTCCTGTGAACCCATTAAGTGGAAAGTGCTCTCAGAAGCCAGTTGAATATGGACCTCAGTCAGTTTATTTCCCTTTTTTCAAGGATCATATCATCTCCACTTTCTGCTTACTATTGATTACTCATCTGTGCCTTCAAATATGTTATTTTTACCCTCAGAAGAGTTTGGTCCATTATAAGTTACTTTGCCACTACTGGAATTAGAACTGAATTATATTTAAAATGCTTAAAATGTATGAGTTATCAAAGTCAGTTTTTCAGTAATGCAAAGAAGATTTACAAAAATTTTATATTTTAAAGGTAGTTACTACAAAGTGACTATAGTTTTTATAATTTGAAGACTATATGGGATTTGTTTTTCCTTGTGCAGGATATAGCCAATGAAGACCACAAAAAAATTGAAGCATTAAAGTCTGAAAACAAGAAGCTAGAAAAACAAAAAGGAGAATTAATGATAGGGTTCAAGAAGCAGTTAAAATTAATTGATGTTTTAAAAAGGCAGAAGGTAAGTCTATTCTAAAAAAAAACAGTTAAATTGTAGATATTTTTAGATGTATTTGATATGCTTAGGTACAAAATTTTACCTATAGAACATACATAATAAGATTTCTACATAACATGTCATCCAAGCAAATGGATATTTTCAGGCAGATAAATTAGTAATGTGGAAAATGGGACTGGTAAATACAGTATGGGTACTCCCTAATGACAGAAAGTATATACAAGAGTATAATATACTATTATCTTATTGGATTGGTTTGCCTCTTTAAACACGGAAGAGTGAAAATGGATTCCAAATCACTCTTCCCTTCTCTACACATGAATTACCTGGTGGTGAGAAGATTCGAAGCCATGGCTCTGCCACTTTTCCTTTTTGCAAAGGTTACGTATTAAAATACTACTGAAGTGTTCTCTCAACAGGTTGATTCAGTAACCACCATGGACAAATAGGCTTTTACAGGCTGACCCTTGAATGTAATTATTTCAAATATGTTTATTGGAATTAGAGTACACATTCCAACAGAGCTTATCATTTGATAGCATATTTATATACACATTTTTATCAACTGCGTGTTATCCTGTGGTCTACTCTTAATGCTAAAACAATATTGATTTGTTACAAACACAGATGCATATTGAAGCTGCCAAGATGCTGTCTTTCACTGAAGAGGAATTTATGAAGGCACTTGAATGGGGAAATTGATAAGTGACCTACTTTAATTAGTCTGTATAACTGACTGTGTGCCCCATATACATTTTATTTAAAGTTTTAATGATTTATTTTTACTCTTTATAAATAATTAAGATATTTGATAATGAAATCAAAGCAATTGCAACAAATTCCCTGTTTAGATTTGGGGTGGATACAAAATTGATAGGTGATTATTAGAAAATTGTGAGCCACTTGCCCTTTTATATAAAGTATTTTATGCTCTGATGATTTAGCTCTAGTTAATAAAAACAGTACTAGCACATAAACTGTCATTTAAGTTCTTATTGACAATAAAGCACTTTGAAATTCCTCACTCTTTATTCTTTTCCCTTATATAGTAGAAAGAAAAAGATACTTTCCCTAAACACAAATACCAAGCTCGGAGCAGGAGGAGTAGTATGGAAAAGTTAGTCTCCTGGGTGTGGCTGTATTGTATTTATATAAAGGAAATGTTGTAATGTGGTGTGTAACTCAGCTCTTCAAATTATCAGTACAAGAACAAGAATTTGACTAATAGCAATTAATTTTATAGATAAAAAATATTCTGCAATTTAATTTTATCAGACAACAAATATTTTCTTATAGATAATTGTTTACAAATGATGAAATACAGAGTTGCTTTAGAAAATCCAAATAGATTATGGAATCTGTCACTGACCTGTGAAACAAAAGTCACACTGACATCTAGTGGTGAAAACAAAACAATCCAGGTTTTACCAAATCTTGATGGTATCACTTCTCTTCACAAATTTCGCTCCTTTTCTGATATACTTTTCTAAACTCTTCACCAAGCATATCGATATCATCCTCCTTTTTAAATACTCCCTACAGGAAAAATATTTTGTGAGTTACTTCAAATGCCAGAATATTTAACTAAATGCTTCTAAGACTAACATATAGACTACAAAAATTTGTAAAGTTATCTCCAAGATAATGAAATCTATTTCATAGGTTTACAAATAATATCACTAGTCTCTGAAAATTATGACTCTATGTATAATGAAATCTTTGACCTGATTTCCTGATTTATTTATCAGCTCCAGTATAGGAATTTGTAATAGGAATCTGGAATTCTATTTTACTACCTCAAGTACCACTGCTTGGATTGGCTGAATGAGAATTTCATAAGGTATGAGAGCAGTCAGAGTTAAGAGACTGAGCTTTGCCAGATTCATGCATGGGATTGGCTCTCACCTCCATTCTATGGTTGATCAGCAAACATTGTCTTGCAGGAAAGACTCCAGATTTGGAGTTACATGCCCTTTAAGCAAGCCCTTTGAAATTCTTGATGCTTTTATTTACTTTTCTTTTCCTTATAGTACACAATAAAAGGCTCTTAAATATTTACTTATGTAATTTAAAGGAGCTAAAGAATAATTTAGGTCATTTAGGGCCATTAGGACCTAAAAGATTAAAATCATTTTGGCAGAACAGGTTTGTTAGACTCTCCCTATCTCCACATTTATTTCCTTTTAAAAGTATCTAAACTGAGATTCTCCAGAATTTATAGTCTAATTTTTTTGAAATGAATTTCTTATAGCTTTTGTCAGTATATCATTTCATATTCACTAATCCAATCAGCCAATTAGACTATAACATCCTGTGGACAAGCAATAATTACTCATATATTTCCCTTTCTCTTTCCTTAGCACTGGACTGAACCCAAAATAAGCACTTTATTCTTCCAGTGGAATAAAATATCAAATGACATTTCTATTTGAAGGTTGTAAATTTTATTTACATGAGTCCAGATATTTATGGGGCTTAGGAAAATCCATTGTTACTTCATTTATAGTCAGAATGTATCCCACTTATACATGAAAATCTGTTACCTTCTGGAAGTACTTTTAAAAATAGATTACTTAGTACCTACTTATAACCTCCCATTATACAGCAGCTCTGTCTCGGACTCGGTTCAAGCATGTGTCTGTTATCAGTGTTACCAATTACAAGAGTTTCCTGTACAAAAAGTATCACGGTTGCTTTAGGGTAGTTTAGTTTTAGACTTCCTACACCCAAAGGGAAAAAAAACTTCTAAAATTTAAATTCAGTAAATCTGGCTCCTACTTTAAGAATGTGCCAAGATTTGGGGCACCTGGGTGGCTCAGTCAGTTAAGCTTCTGACTTTAGCTCAAGTCATGCTCTCACAGTCCATGAGTTTAAGCACCAAGTCAGGCTCTGTGCAGACAGCTCAGAGCCTGGAGCCTGCTTCAGATTCTTTGTCTCCTTTCTCTCTCTTTGCTGCTTGTACTCTCTCTCTCAAAAATAAATAAACATTAAGAAAAAAAGAATGTGCCAAGACCAACTCTAATTTTAGAGACAGATGTTCAATGACTGCCTCTGATCCCACTGCTGCTTTGTAACAGCCACAAGTAAGTGAAACCCAGGCCCTCTGTTTTTTTCCCCATTATTAGAGTTTAGGAAGATTATACCTTGAATTAAATCTCACTTACTTTAGGAAGATATCCTAGTAATTTTGTAGCATGTTCTTTGAGAAGTTTTAGTCTTTCTTCTTCAATAATTGCATTAATACATCCTTGTCGTCTTTGCTGCAACTGCCATTCTTCCAGTTCACGTTGCTGGAAATGTAAATGAAATTTTATTGTCACAGAATACATTAATCTTTTAAGAAGTCATCAAATAATGCCATCTTGCAGTGGATTAGATAAAATTGAACTATTTTTTACACTACAGAAAATATTATGTAGTTTATATATCTTTTATGTTTATTATATATACACAAATCTCTATTTTTTACAGTCACTATTCCCTTAAGGATACAAAAAAAAAGGCATGGCTGGGATTTTAGGGAGGCAAGTATATATCTTCAGGACAGTATCTTCATCACCAAGGAAAAAATGTACAAAGAAGGGACTTCCTAATTAATTCAAATATTTATGTAATGTTTACCGTATGCCAATTGCTGAAGGCAGCTTTCAGTGTAAAACAAAACCAAAAACTGGATGAAACAGAATAGGAATATCTAAAAGATAAATATTTCCCTGTATGTTAAAAATTTTAAGAGCCCATATGAAGCACAGGAGTAGCAGCAAGAGTTCTAACAGGAGAACCAGTGTTTCTCAGGCAACAGTTCTGAATGCTCTCATGTAACCGCACCAAAATTCTGTGCCACATGCTATGGAAGAGATGGCCAGCTTTAAAAGTTTTAGGGCTTAAAAGAACTCTTACAGCGTTGGATCCAAATAATCTATTGGAAAGGGAAGGGTGCTAAAGGCAGGCCACTGAAGTAGTGATGAATTCCTACATAGAACTAAAGTAGTATTAATGTTGAGCTAGTCTGTGCAATAAGTAGTTTCCTAGGGTCGCAATTTCTTCAAAACTCTTCATAGTTACTTGGGGCGCCTGGGTGTCACAGTCGGTTAAGCGTCCGACTTCAGCCAGGTCACGATCTCGCGGTCCGTGAGTTCGAGCCCCGCGTCGGGCTCTGGGCTGATGGCCCGGAGCCTGGAGCCTGTTTCCGATTCTGTGTCTCCCTCTCTCTCTGCCCCTCCCCCGTTCACGCTCTCTCTCTGTCCCAAAAATAAATAAACGTTGAAAAAAAAAATTTTTTTTTTAAAAAAACTCTTCATAGTTACCAAATAAAGAAGGATGCTAGGACACAGCCATATCCAATGCCACTTAAGCCTTTAATGGCTTCTAATGAGACTATTTTGTCTACTATGATATTACCTTATTTGCATTACAGAATCAGAAGAAGCATTGGTAGCTGAGAAAAGACTTACACTCTCTACCCATCTTGTTATTGAATCAGAGTTGAGTGGCTCTTATTTTCTAAGATGATATAAAGTTATAGAATCTGCCATGGAATTGTTATACCTGAATTTGTTTTGAGACTATATTTCTAAGGCTCCCTTATAATCATGTGTGGTCACAACAAGACTTGGTTTCTGCCAATGGACTATAAGCAAAAGTGTCATATGGCAGATTCCAGGAATCAATCGTATACACCCACTTTGTCTCTCTTCAACTCTTCCATCTGCTACTTGAAACATGAAGGGTGAAGATCCAATTTAGACCATGAAGATAAAGGCTATAGGCTACAGAAGCCACAGCGAAATGCTAGGATGACCCTGGTTCCTGAAGGCTGAATACAGCCTCCATTCCAGCCCTGAATTCCCTTAGACTTTTATGTGAGAATAGTAAACTATCTACTATGCCACTATTAATTTGATACTCTGTACCTGCAGCCAAACCTAATCCTAACTGATCTGTTCTTTATAAAAAGGAGATGCAAAAAAAATTCTGAAACGTTGTGAGAAAAGGTCAGTTGTTAGATTTTTGTCCAATGATGTACGGTCTCTAGTTGGGGTAGAATACAAGATTTCTCTACTTGGGATGTGGTAAACACATTAAATATTTATCCTAATAAACACTTTCATAGTAAATTAGGGTAAATAGAAAGTATGAAACCAATTTGTCCATTTAGACAAACTCAATAGAGCTGGTATTAGGTAACTCTTTCCTGGGTAGTTTTATATTTTGTCTTACTAACCATATGATTTTTTTAGAGGTAGACAGAATTGTAGTTACCTATTTAGGAAGATATCTGAAATCTAAAAAAACAGAGTTAGAGCCTTATAGGATTAATGTGTTCCATGATCATGAAAATCCACCCTTGCTCTTGGGCAAGAAAAATGTGACCCAATCTCACAGACACTTTTAGCACACAGCTTTATATTATGAATATTTACATTAGAAAAAATTAAGAAAATTAAGACATAAATTGTAGAAACATCTATGCTTTAGGTGGTTTTATGTGATTTCCATTTATAGTTGCCTTGCTAACTTTTCTAGGAGCTTTCTAATTATCTCTGTAAGCCATGAGATGGGACGGTCTATCACTGTTTCTACCTCTTTCTACGCAAGGAGTATTCAAAACCTTCTGATCATTTCAAAAGTCTTCTAATTTTCATCCTCCTTGACTGCTCTGCTTGTCTGACACTGTTGATCACCCTCCTTGATTCAACAAACATTTATTATTCACCACTTGTCAAGCAAAATGCTAGGTGCTTAAAGGTTAACCCTTAAAGGTTAGAGTAGATCATGACTGATTTATATCAAAGATAAGGAATTGGGATTTTATGCTGTAGGAATCCGCTTAGGTTTAAGTACGAGGAGGACATAATGAATTTTTTAAGCCCATTATAACTAGTAGCAGATGGACTAGTCATATGGAGACCAGTAGATAACAATTTCAGTAGTCCACAGGAATGGTATTAAATGTCTGGACTAAGTTATTAAGAAACTGGATTTAAGACTTATTACTGAAATGAAGTCAATGGAATTTGGTGGCTGACTAAAAATTATTAGGAATGGGGAAAAGTCCAGGATGATTTCAAAGTCATAGACTTGGGTAACTGACTGAATATGCTGTCTTTAACCAAGATTCAGGCTACAGAAACTGTAAAAAGTTTGTGTGGAATGTTCACTTTTGGAAACTAAATTCTAAGGCACCTACAAGATTTCCAACTACATCATTTAGACAGCTAGAAATATGGCATCAGAACAAAAGCATGAAATGAATAAGAATAGAAGAGACCTAAAAATTGAACTCCAAGTATCCCCCCCCCACCTCCCCACTTCATGGAGCAGACAAAAAAAAGAGCTGACCTTGCTTGGTTTTCTGTGACTACAACCATCCAGATTCTCTTGCCTTTCTGACCATCTCTTGGTCTTGTCATTGTTTTTTTCCTCCTCCTTCTACTCCTAAATAAGAATGTTCACTGAGACTCCATCATTGGCCCTCTGATTGTTTCTCATTATAATATATTCTTGGAATCTCTGTGTGCTAATTAATGCCAGATATGTATGTTTAGAAAAACTTGACCTAAGCTTTGCTCCTCTGAGTCAAGTGCCTTCAAGATATTTTCAATTTGTATTTCTATTTCAAGCCCAACATGATATAAACTGAAGTAATTCCCTTTTTTCTCTGACTCAAAACATAACAGCACTTGGTATTCTTTGAGTTTCTCCTAGTTGAAACCTTGGAGTTATTTTGACTCCTTCCTCCAGTCTACCCTATATGATCCACCAACAAAACAAAACAAGACAAAACAAAACATACCAGTCTCATATTCCTTTAAAAATATTTAAACTCTTCCTTTCTTGCTTCTTCCATGCTTTGTTAACCTATTCTAGGTCCTCATCACCTCACTCTTGAATCACTACATTCTCTTCTTCCTAAGACCATGTTGTGATCACCAATTTCCTATTGTATCATGTCTAAACTCCTCTGCCTATCACTCAAGTTTCTCATTGTGGGTAATTCCATATGCTGCCAACTTAGAATAGCCTTCTTCTGCTTTTATTCATCTTTTATATATTTCCAGGAAAACCCACATAGTTCTGCCATAAATGCACAGTTGACCCATGAACAACACAGGTTTGAACTGCGTGGGTCCACTTACCTGCAGATTTTTTTCAGTAATATATGGTACCATAAAGATATTTTCTCTTATGATTTTCTTAATAAGATTGTTTTCTCTAGCTACTTTATTATATGAATATAGTTTATAATATGTATATAAAATGTGTGCTAATTGACTTTTTTAAAATAAGATAATCTTTTTTATTTTTTTATTGTACAGAGAGAACACAAGCTGGGGAGAGGGACAGAGTGGGGGAGAGGGAGAGGGAGAGGGAGTGAGAGAGAGAGAGAGAGAGAGAGAGAGAGAGAATATCTTAAGCAAGGCTCCATGCACAGCACAGAGCCCAATGTGAGACTCAGTGCCACAACCCTAGGATCATGATGTGAGCTGAAATCAAGAGTCAGATGCTCAATTGACTGAGCCACCCAGGCACCCCATGTGCCAGTTGACTCTTCATGTTATCAGGAAGGCTTCTGGTCATCAGGAGGCCATTAGTTAAGTTTTGGAGGAGTCAAAAATTTTATGTGGATTTTTGACTGGGGTGGGGGTTGGGGGAGGTGTCAGCACCCTTACTTATCCCCTGTGTTGTTCATGGGTCAACTGTATTGCACAATTGGTAAATTATAACTACCAAATTCTATAAATGTACACTGTACATTTAAGAAATGTATTCTCGGGGCGCCTGGGTGGCGCAGTCGGATAAGCGTCCGACTTCAGCCAGGTCACGATCTCGCGGTCCGGGAGTTCGAGCCCCGCGTCGGGCTCTGGGCTGATGGCTCAGAGCCTGGAGCCTGTTTCCGATTCTGTGTCTCCCTCTCTCTCTGCCCCTCCCCCGTTCATGCTCTGTCTCTCTCTGTCCCAAAAATAAATAAACGTTGAAAAAAAAATTTAAAAAAAAAAAAAAAAAAAAGAAATGTATTCTCAGTATAATTTTATATATAATTGAGTGGGGAATCTATACCCCATTTTTTGTACTACACTAGAAAGTACAAAAATTAACTTGTATTTATTTTGGTTTTCTCACCAATACTCAGCAGAATGCCTAGCAGATCAGTATCTATTGATTACAAGAATATCCTGAGATTTCTTTCTGCCTACCCATACTGGAAAAGATCATCATTAGGATATCAATTAACTTAATTCCAGCTCTGCCACTTACTTGCTATAAAACCCCGACCTACCTAACTCATAGAGTTGAAAGGTTAAAGTTATTTGCTTGAAATGAGCTTAGAATAGTTGAATGACATATGTAAAAGCTCAGTAAATGTTGTTACACTACAACTTATATTAATTATTTTAAAATATTTACCCTATGCCTAATCTGTACTCTTCATATTTAGAGCGTTTATCTTTACAAAGCACTTATACATTATCTTATTTGGTTCTTTTTTTAAAAAATTTTTTTAATATTTATTTTTGAAGGAAAGAGAGACACAGTGTGAGTGGGGGAGGGGCAGAGAGAGAGGGAGACACAGAATCTGAAGCAGGCTCCAGGCTCTGAGCTGTCAGCAGAGCCTGACGCGGGGCTCGAAATCACGAACCATGAGATCATGACCTGAGCCCAAGTCGGACGCTTAACCGACTGAGCCACCCAGGCGCCCCTCTTATTTGGTTCTTAAAGCACAACAATCTAGTGTGGTAGATTAAGTATTATTTCAGTTTTATAAATCAAACATAAAATAGATAAATCAATGTGTCCAAAGGCACAAACCTAGTTCCATCTCCAACTCTTAAATCCATATTTCCAACTAAGAAATCAACCCCTGGGGCCTCAATCAATGTGGACAAAATGGAATTATATACCCCCTTGAAATCTATTTTTCTTTGTTTTCTTTAGGACATCACCCACTCACTCACTGAAGATGGAAGCAATAGTATTATTTAGTGGTAGTAGCAAGCATAATCCTGCTCTCACCTCTCCAGACCCAGCTAACTGGTCAGCAAGTCCCATCAAGTCTATCTCCCTAACATCTCTCACATGGCCCCCTTCTCTATTTGCACAGGCTTTCCCCACCTATCATGGACTGATGGTAGTAATGTCCTAACTGATCTCCCTGTCTCTGGTCTCACTCCAGGCAGTACCCCCAGTACCACTACTCAAGTCATCTTCCCAAGTGCAGATCTTATCAGATAGCTTTCTTAATTCTTCAGTGGGTTCCCCTGGATAAAGACCACCTTCCTTAAAATAGCATCCAGGGCACTCATGATCTGTGCCCTGTCTACCACACCAAGATGCCCATACCTGTATAATTATTGTCACGTGTACCTGACATATCTTTACAATGATTGTTTTTATATATTTTCTTTAACCAAGACGATAAAATAAGATCATAGATGTCATAGACTTAGCTGTACATATGTTCTCAACACCAAACGATGTCTAGCACATAGAAAGCATCAATAAATACATTCTAGATGCGTAAATAAATGGTCAGAAAATGTCTATGCCATGTGACTAGTTAGCAGATATCTAACATCACCTGGCACATAAAAGGGTCTCAGTTAAATGGTGAGTGGATGAATAGATGAGCTGACTACTGTTCAGTGATAACAAAAATGAACACTTTTTCTTACTTTGTCTGCAAGGAACTGGTTGCGACGCTCTTCGATAAGCTTTTCCACAGCCCTCCTGTGTTCTAGCTGCTTCATTCTTTGCTTCTGAGCATTCATCAGTTCTATTCGATCATCCTCAGCAAGCTTAGCTAGCGTAGCTTTTCTAAAGGTCTCCTCTTCCTCTTTTGCAGCCTGGAGTACTAGTTCCTTCAGGGCCATTTGTTCTAGAAAATCTTGTTTCAACTCCTTTTGCTTTCTTAATTTCTCTTCTGCTTCCTCCTAAACAACAATCCGTATAAACATTGATTCAGTAACTGTTTCTTTACAACAGATTTATAAAGAAATGATGGATAGAGTTTGGTTAAGTGCAGTGTTACAATATGAAATAAAGCCTGAAAAATTAAGCCTTTTCAAGATAACACTTTCCCTCACCCTGTTAACACTAGTTGGATAAAGGACATGTTACTTTGGATTGCCTTCTTTTATTTTTAAATTTTAATTTGTATCTATTTTGAAAGGAGCTGACATAAAAACTTTTTTGCATAACTGAGATCATTAAATCTGTGGTCTGTGAAATTTGTACCCACAAAGAATCATTCTAAAATCTTGCCTGAAATTATGATTCAAATTACTGGGAAATATTTTTCAGAATAATAATCTACAAGTGACAATCACAAGTTTTTCAGGAAAATTCAAATTTACTTGGAGCAGTTCAAATATTTTCCTACAAGCTTTAATTTTCCTAACATTATGAAAAATTTCAAACATAACTGGAAAATAGAAGTTTACAGTGATCACTCATCTACCTAACACCTAGGTACTATCAGTAACATTTTACTATTTTTGCTTTATCATCTATCCAATTAGGAATGATACAATTCCTTCTCAACTGTAACCAGCCTTGCCTAATTCAAACACAATTTCCAGGAGGTAAGCCATATCCTCAAGGCAATCAAAATATTGCCTTAATAACAGCCGTTTGGTCAGGTTTCTTACAGGTAACAGAAGCTATAAGGGATTTACTATAGGCCAGCAGGTGGTATGAGAGAACTTCCAGGATGGCCAAGGACCCAGCCACTGTCTTGGTTACCATCTGTCTTCGGTAGAGTTAACCATCATGGCTCAAAGTTACCATGATGGTAACTCTACCAAAACTACTCCCAAAGACCCAGTCTTCTACATGTGACTATGACCTCATTTTGCCCACTTCTATCTTCACACCTTGAGGTTGAGAGTAACTTGGAAGATAACCTAGGTCCTATGAAGAATTCTAGCTAAAAGAAATGTGGTTTTAACTTTATAGCTTTTATAACAAAGTAAGACAAAAAAGTATAGGAGTGGATTTTAAGCCACCCAATCTGGAATATCAGCTGTTTGTTCCACCTATTTGTTAATTATCTTGAATGTTCCACTTCTTTTTCTTCACTTACCTCTATCTAATCTGTTCAAAACCTACCTCCTCCAGAAAGTCACTCTAATTCATACATCTCTCTCTTTTGGGCCTCTGATACCATTTATTTTTCCCATCATTAATTTTACTTCAGATACATGCATTATCTCCTCACTAAAAATAAATTCCTAGAGGGCATATTATTTCTTATTATTTTATTTATCTTATATATTATTTTTCTTTGGGATGCTGGGCACAGTGTTTTTATGATATTATAGTTTGTGTTCATCTCTATGTATTATATATAGAAGTCAGAAGGCTCACTGAAGGCAGATATTGTCTCAGCTTTGAATTCCTCCAGAGTTTATCCTAATACCTTGCACACAAAAAATACACATAGAACCAAATGAACTGTTGACATTTCCTGGCATCCATCTCCCATACAAATTTTAGTTTAATCCAATCAACGGTAAAGACATCTGGCTAAAAATCAGGGAAATATTAGCAAAACAAAACAAAACAAAACAAAACACCATTCACTGTATTTTTTTTCAACTAGAAAAATGTCCCTATACTCTTTGATATGCCTGGATCAGGAATATATATTAATGTAATATGAACTGCATAATTTTCCAAACTTTTCTACATTCTAAAGCCCATAATGTGGGTTTGAGAAATAGCTATTCACGCAGGTTTGAAATAATTTGCTGAAAAAACTACTTTGAGCCTGGAAACTTTTAGAGGTATCTTGGTCTGGGTTCTCCTCTGAAAGCATAATCTTACACAAATATTTGCGTATACATATTTTATGAGAGAGAGAGAGAGATCTCAGGAAGCAGCAGTGAGGGAAAAGCAGAGAGAAATAGGGAAGGGAGAAAAGCCAACACGTGGGTGCATCACTGAACTGGTTACTATGTGGTCAAGTGTGGCTTAATCCTGCCAGAATCTTGTGAGGAATGCATGAAGCACCTTTCAGGTCTGTCCTCAAGGCTGACAGGAAGAAGCATTTATCCCTTAATTCCTGTCCACTGTTGGCTGAGGGATGCCTCAGAGGGTGTTCATTCCCTGCCCCCACCAACAGCACCACACATTAGGACACTGTCAAGCACAGTCAGTGTAAACCCTCACAAGTGTTGTCCACAGCTGTCACTGAAATTAGAGGTGAGGCTAAGAGGGTATGAGGCAGGGCACAGCAAGCTTTTCACATGGGATACATCCTTAGTAATCTTATTTTGGCTTTTTCTACATTTTTTGAAATCACTATACTTTTAATGCAGAAAATAGTACCATTAAGATTGTCCCATTTGATAAGTATACAATTGAATGACCGTTCATTATTTTCTAATCTTTTTTCTTTACAGACCTTTTAGTCTTTCTAGTTTTGTTTTTGCTTTCCTTTTTAGTATGTTTTTCCAGAGTAAAAGCTTTACCACCCAATACTAAATAATTGGATTAATTAATTCTAATATGTTTTCTTGATTTTGGTAAATTTCCACTTGTATCTTTATGATTTCCTTCCATATTCTTGCCCCATACTTGAATTTGTATTGTTTTTCTAAGTTACTGAGTTGGCTGCCTGGATAATTTTTTCTAATATTTCTTGTTAAAAATTAATTGCCTCAACTTTAAGATACACAACAGACGAACATAAGGGAAGGGAAGCAAAAATAATATAAAAACAGAGAGGGGGACAAAACATAAGAGACTCTTAAATATGGAAAACAGAGGGTTACTAGAGGGGTTGTGGGAGTGAGGATGGGCTAAATGGGTAAGGGGAATTAAGGAATCTACTCCTGAAATCATTGTTGCACAAATGCTAATTTGGAGATACATTAAAAAAATAAAATATAAAAAAAAATTTTTAAAGATTAATTGCCTCAGAGATCAGTTTTATAAATCTGATAAGATTTTGATGTGTACTAATCTCATCCTCTAAATTACCTACAAATTTCCTCTTTAACCAATAATAACTGAAAATAATATTTTTAGACTGTCAGATAGAAGATGAAAATATTTGTCATTAATTTCTAGTGATGATAAATACCATTTCCCCTTGTATTATTCTGGTAAATTTTCTTTGGAAGTTTAATAGCTTTTAAAGTTATGTACTTCAGGGGCGCCTGGGTGGCTCAGTCAGTTAAGCATCGACTTTTGACTCAGGTCATGATCTCACAGTTTGTGAGTTTGAGTCCCACGTTGGGCTCTGTGCTGTCAGCTCAGAGACCGGAGCCTGCTTCAGATTCTGCGTCTCCCTCTCTCTCTCTCTCTGCCCTTCCCCTGCTTGCACTCTGTCTCTCTGTCTCTCAAAAATAAATAAAACATTAAAAAAATTTTAAAGTTATGTACTTCAATGCAATGTTACATAGAAGATTAAATGTTTATCCTGTAATACCCTCATTGTCAACTGTACCTTTCATCTGTGGTATCTGGGATTCATTTGATGTTCTATCTATCTGATGCTAATCTTGCCTATTTGCTTCCCCTTGGTCCATGTATACCTGTTACATGTTCATCCATCATTTCATTCTTAACTTTTTTGGGTAATTTGATATTAGGTATATATAAATGGATTACATTAAGTTGTTTTTAAAAAGAAATGTACATATTTTACATTTAAAAAAATTTTAATTTATTATTTTTGAGAGAGGGAGAGAGAGAGAGAGAGAGAGAGAGAGAGAGAGAGAGAGAGAGAATGAACGGGGGAGGGGCAGAGAGAGAGGGAGACACAGAATCCGAAGTAGGCTCCAGGCTCTAAGCTGTCAGCACAGAGCCCAACGTGAAGCTTGAACCCACGAACCACAAGATCATGACCTGAGCCGAAGTCGGACACTTAACCAACTGAGCCACCCAGGTGCCCCTATATGTACATTCTTACATGCAGTAATCATTAAGAATATACACCCAACAGGGTTTTGATATCAATACATGGTAACTATTTCCTCCTCACTGATGAAAAAGTTTATCTAAAAAAATATTTTGTTATAGGTGAAAAATATTAAAAATAATGCTAATAACCAACAATCTATTGCATACTTGGCTATTCATGTATTTGTTATATGATGTCTTTGTTCAAACTTCTTGCTCATTAAAAAAATAGTTCTTTATTATTCTATTATTGAGTTATAAGTGTTCTTTTTATATTCTGAATAAAAGGTTTTTGTAAGATACACATACAGAATACTATTTCCCAGATTGTGGCTTGCATTTACATTTTCCTAACGGTGTTAGGAAATTGTTAGTTTTGATGAAACCCAATTTGCAACTTTTTCCTTTATGGATCATGTCTTTTTTACTGTACCAAAAAAATCTTCACCCTTCTCAAGGTCGTAAAGACTTCCTCCTCTGTTTTCTTCTAGAAATTTTGTAGTTTCATCCTTTTTGTTTGTCACACTTATTTTGAGTTAATCTTTGTATATAATGAGACAGAAAATAATAAACTGGAGGGTAGGGGAAATAGGAAGAGGTTGGTAATGGGTACAAAGTTCAGCCATAGGGCCTGAAGATCGAATGTAAAATGTGGTGATTAAAGTGAATAACACTGTATTATATAAGTGAAATTTGCTAAAAGTCCAACTTAAGTGCTCTCTTCAGAAAGAAATTAAAAAAATAATTATGTGAGGTGACAGATGTATTAACTAGATGGGAGAATCATTCCCCAAAATAAACATATATCAAATCACCATAATACTTTAAATATCTTACAAGTTTATATGTCAATTATACTTTAAGAAAACTGATAATAAAAGCCAGTTAACTTGAAAAACCTGAGGCAAGAGTGACCAAAAAAACAAATTACCAATATCAGGAATGAAACATGGGATAGCACTGGAGACCCTGCAGACATCAAAAGGATAATAAGGGAACAGTATGAATAATTCTACATACACGTTTGACAACTTAGACAAAATGGATCACTTTCTCAAACACAAGTCACTAATAGTAACCAAATATGAAATAAGATCATTTGAATTAACCTATAACTATTAAGGACACTGAATTAATAATTTAAAGCTCTCTATGGGGCGCCTGGGTGGCGCAGTCGGTTGAGCGTCCGACTTCAGCCAGGTCACGATCTCGCGGTCCGTGAGTTCCAGCCCCGCGTCGGGCTCTGGGCTGATGGCTCAGAGCCTGGAGCCTGTTTCCGATTCTGTGTCTCCCTCTCTCTCTGCCCCTCCCCCGTTCATGCTCTGTCTCTCTCTGTCCCAAAAATAAATAAACGTTGAAAAAAAAATTAAAAAATAATTTAAAGCTCTCAAAAATAAAACTCCAGGGCCAGATGGTTTCATTGGAAAAGACTACCAAACATTTTAACAAAGCATTAAAACCAATTTTACATAATCTTCCAGAAAACATAAGAGGAGGGAACACTTCTGCATTTATTTTATGAAGATCATAATACCCTGATACCAATATGAAAACAGAAAACTAAAAAGCAATATTCCTCATGAATATGGATGAAAACATCCTTAGCATAATATTAGAAAATAGAATCCAGCCATATATTAAAAGACTTATACACCAATGCAAAGTGGGATTTATTCCAGTGATCAGACTGGTTCAATATTCAAAAAAAAAATAAATGTAACCTGCCAAAGTAAAGAAAAAACACACAACCTTATCTATAGATATAAATAGATATCTATATAGATAGATATAGATATCTATATCTATAGATATAAAAAAGCATTTGACAAACTTCATATCTCTTCATGATAAAAATCTTCAGAAAATAGGGTTAGAAGAGAACTTCCTCAACTTAATAAAGAGCATCTATCTACAGAACTACAATTAACAAAATGCTTTCCCTGAAGATAGACAACAAAGAAAGCCGATATCTATCTCATCACTCTTACTCATCACAGTGGTAGACAATGCTAGAAGTTTTAGCCAGAACAGTAAGGCAAGAAAAAGAAATAAAAAGGATACAGGGGCGCCTGGGTGGCTCAGTCGGTTAAGCGTCCGACTTCAGCCAGGTCACGATCTCGCGGTCCGTGAGTTCGAGCCCCGCGTCGGGCTCTGGGCTGATGGCTCAGAGCCTGGAGCCTGTTTCCGATTCTGTGTCTCCCTCTCTCTCTGCCCCTCCCCCGTTCATGCTCTGTCTCTCTCTGTCCCAAAAATAAAGAAACGTTGAAAAAAAAAAAAAAGGATACAGATGAAAAAGAATTAAAACTGTCCCTATTCTCAGAAAACATAACTGGGTAGGTAAAAAAAAAAAAAAAAAAAAAAAGAAAGAAAGAAAAACAACTCCTACAGTACTAAATGAATACAGTAAAGTTGTGAGATACAAGATAAATATAAAAAAAGTGAATTCACTGGTAATGAGTCCGTGGACACTGAAATTAAAACTAAAATTCCATTTACAATTATGCAAAAAAAAGAAATACTTAAATATAAAAACAAAGCACATACAGGATTTGTACGATGAAAACTATGAAACACAAGAAAAAATACAAAGATGATCTAAATAAATGGAGAATTATACTATGTTCATGGACTGGTAGACTCAACAGTGAACACGTCAGTTCTCCCCAAACTGATACTTAGATTTAATGCAATTCCTCTCAAAATCCCGGAAGACTTACTTGTACTTAGAGACAAGATTATTCAAAAATATGTATGGAAAGGCTGGGGTGCCTGGGTGGCTCAGTCAGTTAAGTGTCCGACTTCGGCTCAGGTCATGATCTCGTGGTCTGAGTTCAAGCCCCGCGTTGGGCTCTGTGCTGACAGCTCAGAGCCTGGAGCCTGTTTCAGATTCCGTGTCTCCCTTTCTCTCTGACCCTCCCCCGTCCATGTTCTGTCTCTCTCTGTCTCAAAAATAAATAAACATTAAAAAAAATTTTTTTTAAATATGTATGGAAAGGCTAAAGCAAATTTGAAGCATTATATAGCTACAGTAACCAAAACTGTCTGGTATTGGTGGAGGGACAGATACATAGATCAACAGAACAAAATAGAGATCCCAGGAACAGATCCATACAAATATACTTAACTGTGTTTTAATAAAGTTGCAAAAGCAATTCAATGTAGGATAGAAAATCTTTTCAACAAATGATGTAGAGCAACTGAATATCTAAAAGCAAAAAACTTTGACCTAAGTTTCACATCCCACACAAAATATTAACTGAAAATAGATCACAGACTTAAATGGAAAAGGAAAAAAGTTTTAGGAAAAAAAGGAGAAATTCTTCAGGATCTAAGCAAAGACTTCCTAGAATTGATACCAAAGTATGATCTAAAAAAAATGAAATTAGCAAATTGGACCTCAGAGAAACTGAAAACATTTGCTTGGAAGACGACCCTGTTAAAAAGATAAAAAAAACAAGCTATAGACTAAGAGAAAATATATGAAACCCACATACCTGACAAATGACTAATATCTATAATACATAAAGAACTCTCAAAACTCTACGATAAATTAACAACACAATTAGAAAACTGGCCAATCATCTTGATTTGTGGTCAAGGTTTTTGATGTTGTTGAACACCATATCCTGTGGTTTTCTGACTACTTACTCTATATATTAATGAGAAGGGATACTGAAATCTTCAACTATAATTATGGATTTGTCTCTCTCTCCTTTCAGTTTTACTTCATGCATTTTAAAGCTTTATTTACGTTCATCCACCCTTTAGGACTATTATATCCTCTAGATGAATTTACCATGATTTCCAACACCACTTGCTTTTGATTAGTGTTTAGTATATCTCTCTCCATCCTTTTGTTTTTAAACTATATGTCTTCATATTTAAATTGTGTGTCTTATAGATAACACAGTTGAATCATACTTTCTATGCAGTTTGTGAACTGTTACCTAGGTATGACTTTTTTTATCCAGCCTGAAAATTTCTCTTTTAATTGCAGTGATTATGCTATTTACACATAATGTAATTATCAATATGGCTGGGTTTAAATCTACTGTTTTTCTACTGCTTCATCTCAAAATGATATTCTTCTCTATGTTAATCATTCTTTCCATTTCCAAAACTTACTTTTAGTTTCATCTTATGTATTTCAGCTTGTTCTTCCTGGTATAATTCTTGTCTCACTTGTTCCAAATCTTCACGTTGCCGCAGCATTTCTTCCAATTTCTGAGTCAGCTATTAAATTTTTAAAGAAACAAACATTAATAAGAAACAAATTCTATATCAAGTATTTCTGAATTTCTCCAATGTTAAAGAAGTGGCTATTTTAATACCATATTCTGAAGCTGCAGCCTTTTTTCCTCATTTTCTTGAACTTTTGCCATTCGATCTTCTTCTCTTTGTTGCTGCATGTTGGCAAACTCTATGATTTTTCTGTTTTCTTCTTCCATCTCCTCACGTTTCTTTTTTCTCCAGAGAGCCTGCTCTTTCTGAAACTCTTCTATGTACCTTCGAGTTACATTCATTTTTTCTAACTTTTGTTGTCTTTCCCTAAAAAAGCAATAGTTGAGTACAGTTTTATAGTACAAGAAATAATATAAATATAAAAATGTGTCATTTCCTTCAGTTGATAATGTGGGAAAAAACAGCCTTTCTATTTATAGTTTATTCATTCATTCATACCACAAACATTTTGAGTGTCCACTATGTACTGCTAAATATAATGACAGGTATGAATTTTCCAAGTAAAATACTACTTATACCTTTCCTCTAACCTATTAATGAAGTTTTATGCCTCTCACTTCAGAAAGGCACCAACCTGTTTACATAAGCCTAGCAGTACACTACACTTCAGTCGTCTAGCAAAGAAATGATCAGAAGACAAGTCCTCTGACACGATATGGGCACATTTAAGGAAAACAAAGGTTTAATCATTCTGTTACTTAATAAGCATTTGTTACCAGATAATTATCATGCTCACAAAGATAAACAGGAGTTGGACTCCGTTTATGTGATCGTAATACTTCCTGAGGACTTAGTATGTATTCAGCACTGTTCAGGTGCTTCTCCTCTTCACAACAAGCCTGACATAAATCTCATCTCAATTTTTAGGCATGTAAAGAAACTGGGATAAACTTACAATTGATCTTCTTCATAGATTTTCCTAACAATTTCATCAATCATGAGTTTCTCTTTCAGTAACTGCTCATAAGCTTCCTGCTTTTTCCTTTCTTGTTCCTCAAGTTGTTTCTCCAAGTCAAGATAATACTGTGCTTTTACTTTATTCCGTTTGTTCTCTGCAGCATTCTCTTCCTTTATTGCTCTCTCGTGTTCTTCCATCATGATTTTGGCTATTTCAGCATCACGTTTCTGTTATGAAAACAAAATTCATCTTTCTAATTTCAAATGTGAGTGCAGTATGATAGAATATTTCAAAACTGGTGAAATTGAATATTATAAAGTATACTGCATAAAATATTTTCATCTGTCCAGGTAAATGCAAAGGTAAGTCACCGTTACTTGAAGGGTTTGAATGATGAGTCAAACCCTAAAGATGCTTTCCCATTCCTTCAAGTAGATTTCAAGGAAATACAAGATAAGTGTAACTAATAACTCCACGTGTGAGAAAATTAGAAAACTCCGCATTTGAAAAACAGCAAAACTTTGAAAAAATTATAAGTACTTTATTAATAACCGTTTTTTTTAAAAAAAAAAAGCAGTAGTAATCTTTTCCTTTTATTTAAAAGTCACGTAGGCAATTTTTAGCTCCATTATGTATCAGCTGCCCTTTACAGTAAGGATTGTACTCTTTTTCAGACAAGTCTCCTATTAACCAGCTCTGAGCAACTCTGAAGTTTCTCTCAGCCTAAACTTTCTTTCTTGCCACCAGCCTTTGAAGTCTCTGTCTCATTTATTAAATGCCCTTTATAATCACTTTAACTTAAAAGAGTCACATATATCATTGTGCCTGTTTTCTGTAGCTTTTAATTCACTCATTCAAGACCATACCCTGAGTTAGAGACAATCTTACTTCTTAACTAGGTTAAACCTCTTATTTGTTTTCAGCATTTTGAAATCACTTAACAAAATAAGTTGTAAATTAAATATATTGAGGCAATTTTTATTACCCTTGACCATTATGATCACATACCAAATAGCATCAAATAGACAAGAAAAGATTAAAATGCGAATGTGAATGCCATTCCTAATCTAATTGAGGCTTTTAACATATACACTATGAATATGACTTGACCAAAATTCTTTCTCTTCTACTTTCTTAGCACGTGTTGTATTGGGTTCTTTAAAAAAATGTGAAATGACAAAAACATTTCTGTACACACTGCCACACACTTAATAGACATACAATGTTCTCATTTCACAGATTTAAGAAGACTAAAGCTCAGACAGACAGAGCCCATATTGGCACCTAGGTATCTCGACACCTAGTCAAGTTTTAGGACTATTTGGCTTTAATTTTTGTGGACTCACTTTATTTAGAAAATAGTGTCAATTCTTTCAGGAGTCAGACTTAAATGTACAACTACCTGGAAAAACTTCAATGATCAGAATAAAACTGCAAACTACTGGTCAAAGAGTACACTGTTTATGTTCTACTTTATTTTTGTTTTTAATTTTATTTATTTTGAGAGAGAAAGAAAGAGAGAACACGAGGGGAGGAGGAGAGAGGGAGAGAGAAAATCTCACAAAGATGTGGGGTTGATCTCACGAAGCATGAGATCATGACCTAAGCCAAAATCAAGAGTTGGACCAACTCTTAGCTCAGCTTAACCAACTGAGCCACCCAGTTGCCCCAGTTCCACTTTATTTTTGAAAGGGTAGAAAAGAACTACATGGCTTAGGAAATGAGGTCTCCTCATGATCTCCAACCACCTGCCACGCGAAAGGCAATCCCAGTTAACAGCATGCTGTGCAACCCTTCAGACTTTTCCTATACTAACACACAGGCATGCACATCACTGTGGCCAGCATCTATTCTTATGAGATGCCTATGTTGCATTGTGCTGGTTAAGTATTTTGATATTATTCCTCTAATTGTATGTGTGCATCAACATATATGTGTTGATATATATACACATATGTTAATATACAGTTTTTAAAAAATAAAGACGGTCTGTGATGTGTATTTCTCTCCAACTTGATTTTTCTGCAACTTGTTTTTTTTCTTTTTACCCTAAAATATAACTTTAAAAGCCACAACATGAGAGATGTGGATAGAGTTCCTTCGGGCAAGATGGCGGCTTAGGAGGACGCTGGGCTCACCGCACGTCCTGCTGATCACTTAGATTCCACCTACACCTGCCTAAATAACGCAGAAAACCGCCAGACGATTAGCAGAACGGAGTCGCTGGAGCCAAACGCAGACGAGAGGCCCACGGAAGAGGGTAGGAAGGGCGGCGAGGCGGTGCGCGCTCCACGGACTGGCGGGAGGGAGCCGGGGCGGAGGGGCGGCTTGCCGGCCAAGCAGAGCCCCCGAGTCTGGCTGGCAAAAGTGGAGGGACCTGACGGACTGTGTTCCCACAACAAGCGCGACTTAGTGTCTGGGAGGTCATAAGTTAACAGCTCTGCTCGGAAAGCGGGAAGGCTGGAGGACAAAGGGAGGGAGAGCTGCTGAGCCCCCGGAGGACAGAGCTCAGTTTGGTGGGGAACAAAGGCGCTCGCCAGCGCCATCTCCCCCGCCCATCCCCCAGCCAAAATCCCAAAGAGAACCAGTTCCTGCCGGGGAACTTGCTCGCTCCACGCAAACACCCAACTCTGTGCTTCTGCGGAGCCAAACCTCCGGCAGCGGATCTGACTCCCTGCCGCTGGCACAGGGCCCCTCCTGAAGTGGATCACCTAAGGAGAAGCGAGCTAAGCCTGCCCCTCCTGCCCCCGTGCACCTTGCCTACCCACCCCAGCTAATACGCCAGATCCCCAGCATCACAAGCCTGGCAGTGTACAAGTAGCCCAGACGGGCCATGCCACCCCACAGTGAATCCCGCCCCTAGGAGAGGGGAAGAGAAGGCACACACCAGTCTGACTGTGGCCCCAGCGGTGGACTGGGGGCAGACATCAGGTCTGACTGCGGCCCCACCCACCGACTCCAGTTATACATCACAGCACAGGGGAAGTGCCCTGCAGGTCCTCACCACGCCAGGGACTATCCAAAATGACCAGCGGAAGAATTCCCCTCAGAAGAATCTCCAGGAAATAACAACAGCTAATGAGCTGATCAAAAAGGATTTAAATAATATAACAGAAAGTGAATTTAGAATAATAGTCATCAAATTAATCGCTGGGCTTGAAAACAGTATAGAGGACAGCAGAGAATCTCTTGCTACAGAGATCAAGGGACTAAGGAACAGTCACGAGGAGCTGAAAAACGCTTTAAACGAAATGCATAACAAAATGGAAACCACCACAGCTCGGCTTGAAGAGGCAGAGGAGAGAATAGGTGAACTAGAAGATAAAGTTATGGAAAAAGAGGAAGCTGAGAAAAAGAGAGATAAAAAAATCCAGGAGTATGAGGGGAAAATTAGAGAACTAAGTGATACACTAAAAAGAAATAATATACGCATAATTGGTATCCCAGAGGAGGAAGAGAGAGGGAAAGGTGCTGAAGGGGTACTTGAAGAAATAATAGCTGAGAACTTCCCTGAACTGGGGAAGGAAAAAGGCATTGAAATCCAAGAGGCACAGAGAACTCCCTTCAGACGTAACTTGAATCGATCTTCTGCACGACATATCATAGTGAAACTGGCAAAATACAAGGATAAAGAGAAAATTCTGAAAGCAGCAAGGGGTAAACGTGCCCTCACATATAAAGGGAGACCTATAAGACTCGTGACTGATCTCTCTTTTGAAACTTGGCAGGCCAGAAAGAATTGGCACGAGATTTTCAGGGTGCTAGACAGAAAAAATATGCAGCCGAGAATCCTTTATCCAGCAAGTCTGTCATTTAGAATAGAAGGAGAGATAAAGGTCTTCCCAAACAAACAAAAACTGAAGGAATTCGTCACCACTAAACCAGCCCTACAAGAGATCCTAAGGGGGACCCTGTGAGACAAAGTCCCAGAGACATCACTACAAGCATAAGACATACAGACATCACAATGACTCTCAACCCGTATCTTTCTATAATAACACTGAATGTAAATGGATTAAATGCGCCAACCAAAAGACATAGGGTATCAGAATGGATAAAAAAACAAGACCCATCTATTTGCTGTCTACAAGAGACTCATTTTAGACCTGAGGACACCTTTAGATTGAGAGTGAGGGGATGGAGAACTATTTATCATGCGACTGGAAGCCAAAAGAAAGCTGGAGTAGCCATACTTATATCAGACAAACTAGACTTTAAATTAAAGGCTGTAACAAGAGATGAAGAAGGACATTATATAATAGTTACAGGGTCTATCCATCAGGAAGAGCTAACAATTATAAATGTCTATGCGCCGAATACCGGAGCCCCCAAATATATAAAACAATTACTCATAAACATAAGCAACCTTATTGATAAGAATGTGGTCATTGCAGGGGACTTTAACACCCACTTACAGAAATGGATAGATCATCTAGACACACGGTCAATAAAGAAACAAGGGCCCTCAATGATATATTGGATCAGATGGACTTGACAGATATATTTAGAACTCTGCATCCCAAAGCAACAGAATATACTTTCTTCTCGAGTGCACATGGAACATTCTCCAAAATAGATCATATACTGGGTCACAAAACAGCCCTTCATAAGTTTACAAGAATTGAAATTATACCATGCATACTTTCAGACCACAAGGCTATGAAGCTTGAAATCAACCACAGAAAAAAGTCTGGAAAACCTCCAAAAGCATGGAGGTTAAAGAACACCCTACTAACGAATGAGTGGGTCAACCAGGCAATTAGAGAAGAAATTAAAAAATATATGGAAACAAACGAAAATGAAAATACAACAATCCAAACGCTTTGGGACGCAGCGAAGGCAGTCCTGAGAGGAAAATACATTGCAATCCAGGCCTATCTCAAGAAACAAGAAAAATCCCAAATACAAAATCTAACAGCACACCTAAAGGAACTAGAAGCAGAACAGCAAAGACAGCCTAAACCCAGCAGAAGAAGAGAAATAATAAAGATCAGAGCAGAAATAAACAATATAGAATCTAAAAAAACTGTAGAGCAGATCAACGAAACCAAGAGTTGGTTTTTTGAAAAAATAAACAAAATTGACAAACCTCTAGCCAGGCTTCTCAAAAAGAAAAGGGAGATGACCCAAATAGATAAAATCATGAATGAAAATGGAATTATGACAACCAATCCCTCAGAGATACGAACAATTATCAGGGAATACTATGAAAAATTATATGCCAACAAATTGGACGACCTGGAAGAAATGGACAAATTCCTGAACACCCACACTCTTCCAAAACTCAATCAGGAGGAAATAGAAAGCTTGAACAGACCCATAACCAGCGAAGAAATTGAATCGGTTATCAAAAATCTCCCAACAAATAAGAGTCCAGGACCAGATGGCTTCCCAGGGGAGTTCTACCAGACGTTTAAAGCAGAGATAATACCTATCCTTCTCAAGCTATTCCAAGAAATAGAAAGGGAAGGAAAACTTCCAGACTCATTCTATAAAGCCAGTATTACTTTCATTCCTAAACCAGACAGAGACCCAGTAAAAAAAGAGAACTACAGGCCAATATCCCTGATGAATATGGATGCAAAAATTCTCAATAAGATACTAGCAAATCGAATTCAACGGCATATAAAAACAATTATTCACCATGATCAAGTGGGATTCATTCCTGGGATGCAGGGCTGGTTCAACATTCGCAAATCAATCAACGTGATACATCACATTAACAAAAAAAAGAGAAGAACCATATGATCCTGTCAATCGATGCAGAAAAGGCCTTTGACAAAATCCAGCACCCTTTCTTAATAAAAACCCTTGAGAAAGTCGGGATAGAAGGAACATACTTAAAGATCATAAAAGCCATTTATGAAAAGCCCACAGCTAACATCATCCTCAACAGGGAAAAACTGAGAGCTTTTTCCCTGAGATCAGGAACACGACAAGGATGCCCACTCTCACCGCTGCTGTTTAACATACTGCTGGAAGTTCTAGCATCAGCAATCAGACAACAAAAGGAAATCAAAGGCATCAAAATTGGCAAAGATGAAGTCAAGCTTTCGCTTTTTGTAGATGACATGATATTATACATGGAAAATCCGATAGACTCCACCAAAAGTCTGCTAGAACTGATACAGGAATTCAGCAAAGTTGCAGGATACAAAATCAATGTACAGAAATCAGTTGCATTCTTATACACTAAAAATGAAGCAACAGAAAGACAAATAAAGAAACTGATCCCATTCACAATTGCACCAAGAAGCATAAAATACCTAGGAATAAATCTAACCAAAGATGTAAAGGATCTGTATGCTGAAAACTATAGAAAGCTTATGAAGGAAATTGAAGAAGATTTAAAGAACTGGAAAGACATTCCCTGCTCATGGATTGGAAAAATAAATATTGTCAAAATGTCAATACTACCCAAAGCTATCTACACATTCAATGCAATCCCAATCAAAATTGCACCAGCATTCTTCTCGAAACTAGAACAAGCAATCCTAAAATTCATATGGAACCACAAAAGGCCCTGAATAGCCAAAGGAATTTTGAAGAAGAAGACCAAAGCAGGAGGCATCACAATCCCAGACTTTAGCCTCTACTACAAAGCTGTCATCATCAAGACAGCATGGTATTGGCACAAAAACAGACACATAGACCAGTGGAACAGAATAGAAACCCCAGAACTAGACCCACAAACGTATGGCCAACTCATCTTTGCCAAAGCAGGAAAGAACATCCAATGGAAAAAAGACAGCCTCTTTAACAAATGGTGCTGGGAGAACTGGACAGCAACATGCAGAAGGTTGAAACTAGACCACTTTCTCACACCATTCACAAAAATAAACTCAAAATGGATAAAGGACCTAAATGTGAGACAGGAAACCATCAAAACCTTAGAGGAGAAAGCAGGAAAAGACCTCTCTGACCTCAGCCGTAGCAATCTCTTACTCGACACATCCCCAAAGGCAAGGGAATTAAAAGCAAAAGTGAATTACTGGGACCTTATGAAGATAAAAAGCTTCTGCACAGCAAAGGAAACAACCAACAAAACGAAAAGGCAACCAACGGAATGGGAAAAGATATTCGCAAATGACATATCGGACAAAGGGCTAGTATCCAAAATCTATCAAGAGCTCACCAAACTCCACACCCGAAAAACAAATAACCCAGTGAAGAAATGGGCAGAAAACATGAATAGACACTTCTCTAAAGAAGACATCTGGATGGCCAACAGGCACATGAAAAGATGTTCAGCGTCGCTCCTTATCAGGGAAATACAAATCAAAACCACACTCAGGTATCACCTCACGCCAGTCAGAGTGGCCAAAATGAACAAATCAGAAGACTATAGATGCTGGAGAGGATGTGGAGAAACGGGAACCCTCTTGCACTGTTGGTGGGAATGCAAATTGGTGCAGCCGCTCTGGAAAGCAGTGTGGAGGTTCCTCAGAAAATTAAAAATAGACCTACCCTATGACCCAGCAATAGCACTGCTAGGAATTTATCCAAGGGATACAGGAGTACTGATGCATAGGGCCACTTGTACCCCAATGTTCATAGCAGCACTCTCAACAACAGCCAAATTATGGAAAGAGCCTAAATGTCCATCAACTGATGAATGGATAAAGAAATTGTGGTTCATATACACAATGGAATATTACATGGCAATGAGAAAAAATGAAATATGGCCTTTTGTAGCAACGTGGATGGAACTGGAGAGTGTGATGCTAAGTGAAATAAGCCATACAGAGAAAGACAGATACCATATGGTCTCACTCTTATGTGGATCCTGAGAAACTTAACAGGAACCCATGGGGGAGGGGAAGAAAAAAAAAAAAAAGAGGTTAGATTGGGAGAGAGCCAGAGCATAACAGACTGTTAAAAACTGAGAACAAACTGAGGGTTGATGGGGGGTGGGAGGGAGGAGAGAGTGGGTGATGGGTATTGAGGAGGGCACCTTTTGGGACGAGCACTGGGTGTTGTATGGAAACCAATTTGTCAATAAATTTCATATAAAAATAAATAAATAAATAAAAGCCACAACATTTACCTCTACCTCTTCTCTTTAATAACTTATAATCCTTGAAAGGGATCCAAGAGAGAGGAAACTCTACAACCAAAATGCTCTATGCATTAATAGAGAAACGAGAGAAAAGAACTTACAAGATTGTGTACTATTGCAATCAGACCTTTTCATCTATGTCTAGCCTTTCCAGGGGACCATGAGGGCTCAAGTGATGGTGTGCACGCTGCTTTTCAGAATTAACTCAATAAACCCTATTTTACATTTACTGTAGCACCACTAGTGAGTGTGTCTAAAACTCCTTTGCCCAAGAGTAACTCTTGCCCTGAATCTGGCAGTATGTCAGGAGTTAGAAAAGGGAATAAACATAGAGGAAAAAGATAAAGAGATAGCTACTTACAAAACACGAAAGTTTCCTGCTTAAAATTATAAAATACTTCACTTTTTAAAACATTTAACAAATGCAAAACCTAGTAACATTCTAAAATGAATTGATCATACTAACAACTTGTACTGTATTGGTTTGTCAAAGAATTATCAGTCAGAGACCACAAAGAATGCTCAGACTTACTGAGTATAGCTATTCATTCTACACAGCAACCACATTCTTTGTGTCTCTGAAAGGCTCTAATATTAAATTAAACAAGGCTCACTATTGAATTATTTCTGAGTTTCTATACCTAAGGATCTGAAAAGCATAAAAGTATTTAAGAAATCTAGCAGTGTAAATTCTTCATAGTATGTAGCAATTTTCAAAAAATTGGTCTATTGTTGATTTTCTAAATGAAGCTAAAAATATAGAAAACATAATGACCAGAAACATGATTACCATTTGCTCATGTTTAATGGCATCCTTCTCTGCAATCTGAGCTGCCCTTTCTTTATTCATGTAAGCTGCTTTTAATTTCTTCTCCAATTCTCTGAGCTCAATACTGTTTAAAAAAAAAAAGACAGAAATTTAAAATTGAGGACCACATTTTCATCTTAAAAATCTGTACCTGAAATTTAAAATAATTTTTTTCTAAATGTATATTTATATTAAATATCTTGAAAGTAATACTCTTTTCTCTCTTCATCCAAAGAAAAATCAGAATGAAAATGAGGCATTATAATTAATTTTCCAGACAAAACAACTGTTTTATTTCCAATAATCATCACTAAAAATCTTTTTGCCAGTGCCTGACTCAGAGAAGATGCTTTAGCAATATTGGTTAAAATTTCTGTCCAGCTACTGACACTATTGAGCTACAAGAACTATAGTGGACGGGTTGTAAACACTCTGAAAGCCATGACTATTTTTTGATGATTAATGATGGAGAGGAATGACCATGGGCAAGTTTGCTTCACTTCTCTGGGCTTGTTTACTTACCTGTTAAAAATGATGATCACCCTCAGAAAACCTCTGAACTGCTTTTCAATCTATCCCTTCCCTAACTATAGTGGAAAATAATATGCCATACACAACTTTTCATTTTAATGTGCCAGTCATATTTCTGAATATGAGAATTCTGAGTCGGAAGGGTACTTAGATGTCACTTAGAAGCACATCTTGGGGCACTGGGGTGGCTCTATAAGTTGAGCATCTGATTCTTAATTTCAGCTCAGATCATGATCCCAAGGTCATGGGAGCCCCCATGTGGATCATGGAGCCTGCTTAAGATTCTCTGTCACCCTCTCCCTCTCCCCTTCCTTGACTTGTGCATGCTGTTTCAAAAAATTAAGTTAAATTTAAAAAAAATTTTTAAAGCACATCTTAATTCTTACTAGAACAGAGACACTCGCCTAATTATAAACAATTTAGAAGTACCCTAAACCTCCAAAGAGACAATCATGGGTAGGGAAGAGAGCTATTCTTGGTGTTGTGATGTGTCCTTCTTGCCCTCACTGTTATAGTTGTAAATGTATGGGACACAAGATTGCCTTCTTTCATAAAAGTAATAATATAAATGAGGATTAAGTTTCTAGGTTAGTCCACATATTTTACTCTAAGGAGCTGACATATTTACAAGAGTTTTTGTTGGATTAGAGTTAGGTACTAATATTAGTAAGCCAATGTACATACCCAATCCCAATTTATAATATTACCTCTCCAAAACAAAGTGCATCAAATTCCAAACAACTAACATGCAAATAAATGACTTTCATTTGAAGGACAAATGCACAGATTTCTATTGGATATATACCTAGGAATGAGATTTCTGAGTCACAGGGTAGGCTGTATTCAAATTTCATAGAAAATGCCAACTTTCCATGCTCTGTACAGAGATTTACACTCATAGTGCTTCAGTACTCCCACTGCTACACATCCCAGCAACACTTTTTAGTCGTGTCATTCTTTTTCATTTTAACCACTCTTGTGGGTAAAATATCACTGTGGTTTTAATTTGTTTCCCTAATAAAATGAAACTCAGACCTTTTCATATGTTTGAATCATTTCTGTGAAGTCATTCATCTTCTGTGAAGTTTTTGTTCAAGAATTTTTTGCCCACTTTTAGACTAAATTGTCTACATCTTGTTACAGAAGAGTTCTTTGTATGTTCTTAATATAAGTCTCTTGTTAGTTACAATCATTGCAAATATTTTATTCCAGTCTGTACTTACTCTTATAGCTGTTTCTTTAGATGAAGAGAAGTTTTCTAATTCACCCATCTGTTTCTTCATTGTCAATGACTTATGTGTCATGTTTTAAGAAATGTTGCCTACTGCACAGACATAAAGTTATTTTCTTTTGTTAGTCTCTCAAAATTTTGTTTCACCATTGACTTTTAGACTATAATCATTCAAGAATTGAATTCTGTGTGTAGAGTGAGGTAAAAAATCAAGTTCATTTTTGTATATATGGCTATTTAATTGATGCAGTACCATTTTATAAAAATGTCCATTTCTGAATGTTCTGCACTACCATTGTAGTGCCAGGGATTTGCAGTGTCATAAAGTTTAAGTGTGTATATATGCATGGATCCATTTTTGAATATCCCATCCCATCATTCCTCAACTGGGGTTCCATAAGAGAACTAAGCCTCACAGAAAACGGAGTCTATATTTTAATTCTCTCATAGACAGTACATAGCAGGCATTGTTTTAGATCCACAGGAAGTAAGTTAATTCATTACAGATGCCGTAGGCCATTAGGGTTTAAATTTTCTGGTTGAAAAGATCTGTTCCATCCTATTTCATCAATCCATTTGTTTATTCTGTGCTAAAACCACAACATCTTAATTATTATAGCTTTATAATAAGTATTCATATCCTAAAGAATAAGTCTCCAATTTTGGTCTTCTTAAAGGTTGTCTTAGCCATTCTAGGTACTTTGCATTTCCATATACATTTTAGAATAAGCTTGTCAAATGTCATAATAAACACTACTGGCTGAGATTCTGATTAGGATTATACTGAACTTATAAATCAGTTTGACATGTTTACAATACTGAGTCTTCAATTTTATAAACATGGCACATCCTTCCAATTATTTAGGTTTTTAAAAACTCTATTGATAATAGTTTTTTTTCAGTGTTGAGGTTTTACACCTCTTTCATTAGTTACTTACTTTTCTATGCTCTTGTACAAATTATTTTAAAACTTTCAGTAATTGTTGCTAATTTACAGAAATACAATTAATGTTGTATATTGACTCACATCCAACAACACTGCTGAACTTATTCTTATAATTTATACATAGATTCTTTTGGATTCTCTAGATACACAATCATATCATCTGGTAATAATAAAAGTTCTATTTCTTTACTGCCAATCCTAACAACTTTCATTTACTTTTCTTGCCTTATTGCACTGGCTAGTGTCCCCAATACAATTATTAAGAGAAGTTGTTATAGCAAGCATTCCTGTCTTAATATAAGTAAAGTGTTTAATGTTTGCCATTAAGTATGATGTTACTGTAAACTCCTTTTATTCCTAATTTGCTAATCCTCTTTTAATCTTAGAGTGATGTTGATTTCCACCAATTGGTTTTTTCTGCTCATACAGTTTTTCTATTATATTCTGTTCATTGGATGAATTACACTTACTGATTTTCTAATGTTAAAACAACTTTGTATTCTTAGAATAAGTTAAATTTCGTCAGATTTTTATCTTTCTCACACACTGTTGGATTTGATATTAACTAATTTCAGATTACAGTAGCTAAACTCAAGAGAAAAATTAGTCTATAAGGTTCTTACCCTACTCAGATACTGATCTGATTACAATCAATTGGAAAGTGTTTCTTCTTTTCCCACTCTGCAAAACTATGTGAGATCGGGATTATTATTTGAATGTTTGGTAAAATTCACCAACCACCTAGCTATGTAGATTTCTTTGTGAAAAAGATTAATTATAGGTGTAATATCTTTAAAAGTTATAGAAACATTTATGTTTCTGTTTCTACATATGCCAGTTTGGTAAATAGTTCTATTTAAGAATTTATCTAATTTTCTAATTTATTTTTATCAAATTATTCACAATATCTTGCTATGATCTAGTAAACATTTGTATGATCTACAGTGATATCTTATCATCCATTCCTAAAATTGGTTATTTATGCATTCATTCTCTTTTACACTATACCATTCTAACCAGAGGTAATCAATTTTATTAGCCTTTTTAAAGGCACAATTCTTGGCTTTGATTCTACTTTATGTTTACATTCTAATTCATTTGTTTCTGCTCTTATTATTCTCTTCCTACATTCTTTTTATAATCATTCCAGATGGAAATTTGCTGTACATCCTCTAATATCCAGATGGAGCCTTCATTTCTAATAGTCATTTTGGATTATAAATTACTCTTGAACAACAGCTTTAGCTAAACGCCATAAGTTTGAGGGTTTTCATATTATAATTTTTTATTGTGGTACAATACAAAAAAGAAAAATTTGCCATTTTTAACTATTTTAAGTGTACAATTAAGTGGTGTTAGTTGCATTCACAATGTTCTACAACCATCATCACTATTTCTAAAACTTTTTCATCATTCGAAATAGAAATGCTGTACTCATTTAAGCAGTAACTTCCCATTCCTCTCTTTTCCTAGCCTCTGGTAATCTCTAACTACTTTTTGTCTCTATAAATTTACCTGTTCTAGTTATTTCACATAAGTGGATTTACACAGTATTTATCCTGTTGTGTCTGGCTAACTGCACTTAACATATTGCTTTCAAGGTTCAGCCATATTGTAGCATGTATCAGAACTTCATTCCTTTTCATAACTGAATGATATTCCACTGTATATACATACCAAAGTTGTTGATGGACAACGGGGTTGTTCCTACCTTTTGCTATTGTGAATAATGCTGCATTAAACATTAATGTACAAATATCTGATTAAGCCTCAATTTTCAATCCTTGTGGGTATCTACCTAGATAGATCATATGGCAGTTCTATATTTAACTTCTTGAGAATCATCAAACTATTTTCCACAGTGCTTGCACCATTTTATGTTCCTACCAGCAATGTCCAAGGGTTCCAATTTATCCACATCTTCACCAGCATTTACTTTCCATTTTTTTAATTAAAGCTATCCTATCAATTTCCCTAATGACTTAATGATGTTAAGTGTTTTTTTCATGCACTTATTGCCCCTTGTCTGTCTTCTTTGGAGAAATCTCTTAAGTACTTTGCCTATGTCCAAACTGTTGAATTGTAGGAATCATTTATATATTCTGGATATTAAATTCTTTTTTTTTAAGTTTTTTAATGTTTATTTTGAGAGAGAGAGAGAGAGAATGGACAGGGAGGGGCAGAAACAGAGAGGGAGACACAGAATCTGAAGCAGGCTCCAGACTCCGAGCTATCAGCACAGAGCCTGATGCAGCCATGAGATTATGACCTGAGCAGAAGTCAGACACTTAACTGACTGAGCCACCCAGGTGCCCCAAGGATATTAAAATCTTATCAGAGATGTAATTTGCTTTTCTAGTCTGAGTTGGTTAGGAGTTATATGTAACAGAGATGAGCATCTTGTGTCAATCCTACAGGTAGCTACCAGGTAGGTTCAAACATTCATACATAATAATTTTCTAATAAGATCTGATCTGCTCTCCTCTCTCCAGAATGAGGGACAGATACTCACAATATGGGCTACTACTTTCAAGCCTGCCTTGGAGCTGGGAGGGGATGGAGCAAGGACAAATGAAAAAACTACAAAGCTTTGCTGCCATTTATAAGTTGCCTTTTTCTTGATTCAGCATTCACTTGGTTGCTATGAACCTTTGACTGTTCGAACTGTACTGCCATCAGGAACAAAGTGGCTATGTGTTTAATAAAGGAAGCCTATCTCTGTCTCCTCTTTGAGCCAGTGTTTGCTAAACTTAACTATCAATTATATATGAGATACTTGTTTTTGCTTTTATAAAACTATATATTAGCTATATAGTACATGTATAGCTGCTAATTATGTAATTATAAATTGTATAATTAATCATATAATTAAGCATAATAATTTTAAATCACTGAAATTATTAATCACACATATAATTACTGATCTGTGGTATAATTTTAAAAAAGACTTCTAAAAATAGGAAGTGACTAAAAAAATAAAAAAATAAAAATAGGAAGTGATTGTCCCATCTCAAGGTAAAAGCAGTGATAAAATTAAACTGTCTTTTACATATTTTCTTGGATTAAAAAATCATGTGTTCAAAGATCAAATAACAAAGAATCTCATGACTTTCAAAGTCAATTATTTTCAAAATAAATGTCAATGAGCCTTAAAAGTTTACCTTGGGTTTTAAAAATTCATTTCTTTTAGATTTAAAGAGGCTAATCTTACTATACATGGTTTTTAATCACTTAGGATGTATTCTGAGTACCACTGAAAACATTTCCTTGATTTGAGAACTGCCAATTTGCAGATGAAAACACTGATCAGAAAACTGGTCCCTTACTGCACGTCAGTCACAATTCCATCACGGCTTATGCACAAAATTAAAAACTCTTAGCAGTTTTGACACTGCTAAGAAGTAGCATACGCTATTTGAAAAAGCACTCAGCTGAATGACTTCTGCCTTAAATTTGAAGAAAATTTTCAAAAATATAGCATTCTAGACGGGCCATTATTTTCTTTCAGCCCTTTCAATACATGGACTTCTCGTTTTCACTGTTACTGTCAAAATCGAGTTGTACTTCTGATTGTTGCTCCTTTGAACGTAATAGTCTTTTGAGGGGCTGCTTTTGTGATTTTCATAGCTTTATTTATTGTTGGATTTCAAAAGTTTGACTAGGATAAGTACAGGTATAGTTTTCAACATTTGTTGTGTTTTAACCTGTGGCTTTATGTCTTTTATCATTTTTGGACATTCTTGGCCAATATCTCTTCAAATACTGTTTTTGCATCATCCTCTTCTATTTCTACTACCAGAACTAAAATCATACATCTGTTAGAATTTCCATCATAGCCCTTATCTCTTTCAAGCTTTCTTTTGTATTTTTCTATCTTTTTGTCCCTCTGTGCTTCATTCTGGATATTTTCCACTGGCCTGCTTGCACATGACTCTCTTCATCTGTTTCTTTCTAATAAAATCAAATTGAATTCTGTATTAGTGAAGTAAAACATACACGAAGGTGCAAAAATCTTAAACATAAAGTTCATCAAAATGTTGAACACCTTGCCATATGCTTATTGGCTAAGCTCTGCTTCAGTTTTCTTAACTCTCAGCCATACTTTTGGAATCAGCAAAGCTTCCAAAAGAAATGCAGCTTCAAATGCCAAGCTTACCATTCAGGTTTTCTTCTTTCCCAGATCTGGCTTTTATACTTTCTCCAGATAACCTGTTCTCAGAGGGAGCAATTATTGGAATCACTTTGTCTAAAAATTGCTAGAAGTAGAAAGTTCCTCCATTTCATTTTTAGATCAGTGAATTAGACAAAAATATGATGAAATATTTGTTTCATCTTCAGATAACATAAAACCACAAGGGATAGCTCATATGATTGGGGAATTAATGTCCAAAAAGACGGTTTGCGACTAGAACAATACGAAGACATTAGTGGCAATCTTAAATCTTTAAGAATTAGTAAAAGAATTTGATAAAAGTTGTAGACCCAGAAAAACACACATGGGTACATCTGTCAAACATATAAATATAAATTAATGAAGTTTAGAATCCCTGAGGGTCACCCATGGGTCATATAATATCCTACAGGAAGTTTGGCTCAGTTAAGATAAAATGTAACAATTATCAAAGTAAATAAATTTCTATTATACTCAACTATGTAAGTATAGGCGTGACATGGCTGCTCCTAATAAGTAATTCTGTCTTAGGCAACATTAAGAAACATATTTTAGAACAATGTGGTTAACAGTCCCTCTACTAGGGGTATTAAGCAATACCCTGGAGCATTACACATAATTATGGGGGTAATATTTTGTTAAGGACCAATAATCATGTAAAGTGTATCTACAGAAGAGAACCAGGATGGTGAAGCTTGAAATTATACTATATGTGAAACAAATGAAGGAATGAAGGATGTTTAACTTATAGAATAAAACATTTATGGGATTCATAAATATGAAAGGATATCCTAAATAAGCACTAAATTTGTTTGTTTTTTATAAATTCATGAAAGTTACAAGGAAATTAATTTTGAAACAATATGGGGGAAAGATATTCAGAGTTACAGCTGAATGAAAATAGAAGTTCTATGGCAATCACTAGAGGTGCTGACCCATAGCTGACCAGCCACTTTCCAGTAATACTGGGCTGGAAAATTAAATTATGTAAGGTTTCACTTAAGAGTAGGATTCATGAGTCTATTTTTTAGGTCATTTAAAAAATTACATTTAGAGGAAAGATAAGAAACTGATATTTATTTTCACCTTAAACACTACTTTGAATACAACTTCTTTTCTCAAATGAATATATACAGGACTTAAAGCAATAAGCATTTCCAGACAAAATATTAACTAAGTGCAATGATACAAAGAAAGAAATTTCACTTTCAGGTGCCAAGCACAACATAAATAGTTTAAAGGCAAAAACAAAATAACTGAAATTTATAAAAGCCAAGATACCTGTTTTCTCTTACTTGTTGCCTCATCTTTTCATCCTTTAGACTTTCATGTTTTAGTTTGGCCAATTCCATAGCCAATTTTTCTTCTTGTTCAATCTGAAGTTCCCTCAATCTTTTGTTTTCTTCTGCCTGAATTTTTTTAAAAAAGAAACTTCAATTATTTGTCCTTCAGAATCAGATATATTTTTTCCTCAAGGAAGACTCTGTTTTGTAACAGAAAACTTCAAGTGCCTTTGGAGCAACAACCATTTGTGTTTTATTTTAAAATACAAAACGCTATTTCAATCAACACTTTCCCAAATGTTTTACCATAGAAAATGTCAGACATCTTAAGTAGTAAGAATATTAAAATACACCCTCAGGTAGCATCACTCATTTTCAATAACTACCAATATTTTGTCAACCTTTTTTCTTTGCTCTTCTACTCCAATTTCATTTTTTTTCTTTGTTCTTTTTTGCGAGACTATTTAAAACATATTCTAGATATGTCATTACCATATAAGTAATTCAGTATTGATCTCTACCTGATAAGAATTTCATCTCATATAACAACCATACCATTAACATGTCTAAATAACAGTTATTCCTTAGTAAGCTGTAGTCCATTTTCAGGTTTTCCCAATTGTCTCAAAGATGCTTTTAGTTTGCTTTTTCAAATCAAAATCCAAACAAGGTCCACATGTGGCATCTAGTTATTAGTTCTCTTAAGTCTCTTTCATTCTGTAATAGTCATCCCATACACACATTTTCCCCCCAAGCCATTGATTTGTTGTAGAAATTAGTACATGTAGCCCATAGAATGTCCTACATTCTGAATTTGACTGATTGCTTCTCCAGGATACCATTGAACTTGTTTCTCTTTTGTATCATGGGTAAAATGGTAGAAGAATCTAGAGGCTTAACTAGATTCTGTATTTAGAAGGAATAAGCACATGAAAAGATGTTCACAATCATTAGCATTCAGGAAATGCAGATTAAAATTACAACGACAGATCACTACAAACCTATTACAATGGCTAAAATGAAAAATAATGGCAAAACCAAATGTTGGTGAGAAATTGTTTGCTGGGTGGGAATGTAAAATGATAGAGCAACTCTGGAAAACAGTTTGGTAGTTTGTTATAAAGCTAACATACAATTACCATATAACTCAGTAACTTTACTCTTAAGCATTTATCCCAGAGAAATGAAAACTTATGTTTATTTAAAAACCTGTATCCAGAATTGGACCCAAAAATGTATGGCTAACTCATCTTTGACAAAGCAGGAAAGAATATCCAATGGAAAAAAGTCTCTTTAACATATGGTGCTGGGAGAACTGGACAGCAACATGCGGAAGAATGAAACTAGACCACTTTCTCTCACCATTCACAAAAATAAATTCAAAATGGATGAAGGACCTAAACGTGAGACAGGAAACCATCAAAACCCTAGAGGAGAAAGCAGGGAAAAACCTCTGTGACTTCAGCTGCAGCAATTTCTTACTTGACACATCTACAAAGGTAAATTAAAAGCAAAAATAAACTACTGGGACCTCATCAAGATAAAAAGTTTCTGCACTGCAAAGGAAGCAATCAACAAAACTAAAAGGCAACCAAAATAATGGGAAAAGATATTTGCAAAAGACATACCGGATAAAGGGCTAGTATCCAAAATCTATAAAGAACTCACCAAACTCCACATCTGAAAAACAAATAATCCAGTGAAATAGTGGGCAGAAGACATGAACAGACACTTCTCTAAAGACATCCAGATGGCCAACAGGCACATGAAAAGATGCTCAACATCACTCCTCATCAGGGAAATATAAATCAAAACCACACTGAGATACCACCTCATGCCAGTCAGAGTGGCTAAAATGAACAAATCAGACTACAGATGCTGGAGAGGATGTGGAGAAACAGGGACCCTCTTGCACTGTTGGTGGGAATGCAAACTGGTGCAGCTGCTCTGGAAAACAGTGTGGAGGTTCCTCAAAAAACTAAAAATAGATCTACCCTATGACCCAGCAATAGCACTGCTAGGAATTTACCCAAGGGATACAGGAGTGCTGATACACAGGGGCACTTGTACCCCAATGTTTATAGCAGCACTTTCAACAATAGCCAAATTATGGAAAGGGCCTAAATGTCCATCAACTGACGAATGGATAAAGAAGATGTGGTTTATATATACAATAGAATACTACTTGGCAATGAGAAAGAATGAAATCCGGCCATTTGTAGCAACCGTGGATGGAACTGGAGAGTATTATGCTATGGGAAATAAGTCAGGCACAGAAAGACAGATACCATATATTTTCGCTCAGATGTGGATCCTGAGAAACTTAACAGAAGACCAGGGGGGAGGAGAAGGAAAAAAAAAGTTAGAGAGGGAGGGAGCCAAACCATAAGAGACTCTTAAATACTGACAACAAACTGAGGGTTGATGGGGGTGGGGGAGAGGGGAAAGTGACAGATGCGCATTGAGGAGGGCACCTGTTGGGATGAACACTGGGTGTTGTATGGAAACAAATTTGACAATAAATTATATATTAAAAAATAATAAAAAAATAAAAATAAATAAAAACCTGTATCTAAATGTTTACAGATTTATTCAAAATAGCTAATAATGGAAATAAACAGACAAATGCTACCAGGTGAATAGTGAGATAAACTGTGGTACATCCTACCATGGAGGACTGCTCGACAACAAAAGGGAACGAAATAGTGACACTGGCAACAACTTGGATGAATTTCTAGCAATTAAGCTGAGTGAAAAAATCCAATCCCAATATACTGTTTGGGCCCATTTATATAATGTTCTTGAAACACGTTCCTTGTTTTACAATTGTGCTTTAATTCACATATTATAAAATTCACCTTTCACAATTCCCAATTCAGTGTTTTTTTAGTATATTCACAGTGTTGTGCAACAATCATCATTATCTAGTTTCAGAACTTTTAAGTGGATATTTTTTTTGAAGCAGCTTTGTGTTCACAACAAAACTAAGCAGAAATAAGAGAGTTCCCATATACCCAAAGCCCACACATATGCACCGCCCACTTCACTATCAACACCCCACCAGCGTGGTACATTTGTTACAATCAATTAATCTGCAATGACACAATCACCCAAAGTCCACAGTTTATATTAGGGTTAACTCTTGGTGTTGTACATTCTGTGGTTTTGAGAAATATGTAATGATATTTATCTACCATTACAGTTATCATACAGAACTGGTAGATAGTTGGAATCATGCAGTATGAAGCCTTTACAGGTTGGATTCTTTCACTTAGTAATACACATTTAAAGTTTCTCCATGTCTTTTCATGGCTTGATAGTTCATTTCTTTTAGCACTAATATTCTATTGTCTGGATCAACGATCCATTCATCTACTGAAGGACATCTTAGTAGCTTACAAGTTTTGGCAATTAAAACTGCTATAAACATCCACATGCAGGTTTTCGTGTAGATGTGAGTTTTAACATTACAGAACAGTTTCATCGCCTCCAAAAAAAAAAAAAAAAACAAAACAAAAACAAAAAACAAAAAACACCCATACCTGTTAGCAGTCACTCACCATTCCACACACCCACTAGTTTCTGAGAACCACTAATCTGCTTTCTATCTCTATGGACTTGCCTATTCTAGATACTTCATTTAAATGGAATCACAGAATAAGTGGCCTTTTTGTGCTCAGCTTCTTTCATTTGGTGTAATGCTTTCAAGGTTCATCCATGTTGCAGCATGTATCAGTACTTCATTCCCTTTTATGTCTGTATAATATCCCACTGTATAGATAGAACACATTTTATCTAGTCATCAGTGGATGGGCACTTGGGTTGTTTCCAACAACCACCTTTTGGCTATCATGAATAATGTTGCTTTCAATATTCATGTACAAGTTTTTGTGTGAACATGTTTTCAATTGTCTTGGGTTTAGTAGAAGAATTGCTAAGTGATACAGCATTTGCATTTAACTTTTTGAGGAACTGTCCAACTGTCTCCCACAGCCACTACAACATTTTACATTTCCAAAAGCAATGTACAAGGGTTTGAAGTTCTCTACATCGTTTCCGATACTTACTATCCTTTTTAAAAAGAATTAGAGCAATTTTCATGGCTCTGAAGGGATACCTAACTGCGATTTTGATTTGCATCTCCCTAATGACATTATGTTGAACATCTTTTATGTGCTTATTATTCATTTGTATATCTTCTTTAGAGAAATGGCTATTGATGTCCTTTGTCCATTAAAGAGTTTGTCTTTTTATTGTTGAGTTGTATAGGTAACATTCTTGAAATGACAAAATTTAGAAATGGAGAACATATTAGTGGTTGCCAGAGTCAGGCATGAGGTATGGTGTACAAGAAAGAGATGGTTATGTTTATGAAAGGACAAAATGAGGGACCCTTGTGGTCATGGAGCTCCCCTGCATCATGACTGTTGTGCTGGACATACAAACCTACACGTGTAATAAACTGTAGGGAACCAAACACACCACACACACACACACACACACACACACACACACACCAATGCACAGACAGGAGCACAAGTAAAAGTAGGGAAATCTGAATAAGATTGGTGGATTGTATCATTGCTGTTATTTTGCCTGTGATACTGTACTACAGTTTTGCAAGATGTACCATTAGGAGACATTAGGTGCAAGGTATATTGGGTCTCTCTGTATTATTTCTTACAACTGCATATGAATCCACAATTATCTAAATAATAATTTCAATTAACAAAAAGCAACTGCAAGTACTGGTGATGACACAAAACAACTGGAATTCTCATACACCACCCGAGGAAATGCAAAAAAATGCAGCAACTCTGCAAAATGGTTTGGCAATTTCTTATCAAGTGAAACATACACCCACTATATGACACAACCATTCTACTCTCAGATATCTGTCTAAGAGAAATGAAAATTTATGTTCATATAAAAGTTTGTAATCAAATGTTTATAGCAGTTTTATTCACAGTTGCCATAAACTGGAAACAATTCAGATTTTTTTCAACATGCAAATGAACAAACAACTGTGGTACATCCATATACTAGAATACAACAATACCATTCAGCAATAAAAGGAACAATTCACACAACGATATGGAATCTTACATTTGTTTTGCTAAGTGAAAGAAGTCAGACCCAAAAGGTAACATATTGCCTAATTCCAGTTATATGACATTGTGGAAAAGGTGAACCTAACAGGACACAAAAGAAATCAATGGTTTCCAGGGATTTGGGGAGAAGGGTGAGTGGCTGACTACAAAGGGGCAGCATGAGGGGACTTTTAGGATGATAGAAGTGTTTGAATGACACTGGGAGGGTAGAGATAGAAATCTATCCATTTGTCAAAATCCATAGAACTATATATACATCAGAGAGAATTAATTTTATAATATGCAAATTTAAAAAGAAATCAACCAGTAAATCCATGCCAGGCACTACTACTCAATAATAAAAAAGAATTAACTATTGACAAATTCAACAACTTGGATGACTCTCAAAAGCATTACACTGAGTGAAAAAAATCTACTCTAAAGGTCACATATGACTCCACATATGTATGGAATCACACACAATTACATTTATATAACATTCCTGAAAGAACAAAATTACAGAGATGGAGAACAAATCAATGGTTGCCAGGCATAGTCGGTGGCCGCAGCTGGGGGGGAAGGGGGGGGAGGGCAGTGGTGGTGAAGATAATATATGACTATAATGGGGTAGCATGAATAAGGTCTTGGTGGTGATACAACAGTTCTGTATCTTGAATTAGGTGGTGGCTGTGTAAATCTACTACACATTTGAAAAAAATGACATATGGGTATATATGCATATTGTACCAATATCATTTTCTAGAGTTTGATATTATATTACAGTTATGCAAGATGTAACCACCGGGGGAATCTTCTGTATGGTGCCCAGTGGACCTCTCCATATGATTTTTGCAATTTCCCAAGAATTTGTAACTATTTCAACATAAAAAAATTTTTAAAGAAATCGACCACATGTGGGGGGAATAATGGAATGCAGACTATGTCAAATTAACTGTATTAAAAATCAGGGGGTCCAAGATGGCAGCATAGGAAGATCCTGAACTCATCTCCTCCCATGGACACACAAAATCTACAGCTACCTGTAGATCATTTGTGTAGGAATGCTGACAATACCGACTCCATCTTTAGCCCTCCATCTTGTTCATGGTTGCTCAATGACCTTTCTTGGGGCTACAGGTTCCATGTAGCCATTCCATGGAAATGAATAATCATACCTTAGAAATGCCCACCAAGACCAAAATAGGGAGAAGGTTGTTTTGGTCTCCCATTAATCTTTTAGAAATAATAGTCTTTCCCCTTCCTGATGCACAGGTGAGGCTGCAAGATCTAATCAAAAGTTAGCGGTCAATTAGACACATTCAAGCTCTCTTCGGTGTGTGTGAACCCTTTGATCTCAGTATAGTGCCCTTCTGTGCGTCCCTTTGCTCTATAAGGTTTGTGGACTAAGGTCTGGATTTGGCGGAGAATAACTATGCAGTTGCTGTGAATAGTCAGTCTTCCACCCAATCCCCCTGTCAGTAAGTTACCTGAAGTAAAACACTGTGTAAACTGTATGGAGTGGCCTACTTCATTTTCCGGTCTCCAAGTGCCTTCTCAGTTTGGGGGACACTTCATGTCTCTCCTGCACCTTCTAACAATTTCTCTCTGAAAAGGATCTGAAAACTAGATGAACTGCTTCTCTACAACAAAGGATAAAAGGACCACATTGAGAGGGGTAGAGACACTGTCTTGCCAAAAAACCCTACACCCAATAGGCAGGGAGACACAACAGAGAGGGATCTCACCAGTCCAGCACCTCTGCCAGATGAGTGAGCGGTTGGTGCCCCACATTAGGCACTCCAACACTTCAGAGCTGCACCAAAAATGTCTGGCTTAGAAAACCAACAGGGCTGACATCCAAGGGACCCAAAGTACTATAGGAAACTGAGATTCTCATTTTAAAGGCTCACCTGCAGTCTCACTCATCCCAGGATCAAGCACAAAAGCACCAATTTGAAGGGAATTCATTTGCTGATCTGGGGGAATCTGCTGCAGAAGTAAGGGACAGTTGGGACTCTGCCAGAGACAGAGGCAAGGCTAACTCCTTTTGTGTGCTCTCTACCTAACCTGCCAGGGTAGCACACTGGATGCTGCACCCTCTCACTGCCTCACTGGGGCTGGTGGGACAGGTGGCCTCAGTGACGTCCTGCTGCTTTCCTGCAGCTGGGCAGTGGGGGCGGTCATAGCAATCCCCCATGCCCTGCTTGGACTGGCAAGTGGGAGCAGTCGTGACATTCTCCTGCCACCAACCTGGGACCATACAGGCACAGAGACAGGGCACTCTCCCACAGTATCATAGACGCCTTCAGGCACATGCAGTCAAGACATTTCCCCCCTGCCTTTCTGAACCTGATGAGCGCACCTTTCAGAGCAGGTGTGTGCAAACCACAGAGAGAATGCCCTTTGTTCACTTGGCCTTGGTGGCCAAGAGGGCTGAAGGTCCTGAGCTCCAAGGGACTCTTACCATCAGAAGACAGTTCTTGGCAGGCCAACCCCCCAGGGCACTGCACGCCCTGTCTTCCTTGAAAAAGGCCTATTTATCCTGGAGCTCCAGCCTAAGAAAGAGTCTTCAGGTTTCCCACACAAACAGTAGCTACAAAGGCACTCCCAGGGAACATAAGTAGGGAGACATTATTCTTGCCCATCCTGTTGGCCTCACTGCAGCTCAACAAGACCTCCCAGAAAGGAGCTTATATACTCATCTGCAGCCCTGTTTTTACAACTGTTGCCCAGGGAACACCTCCATCTCTAGATCTGGAGGCCAACAGAGTTTACAATTGTAGCCCCACAGGACTGCATATATTTGCATATATTAAAAGCTGCTGCCTGAGGGTCTGGCTTCCATTCAGCCTGAAACTAGGTGCTGAATAAGATTCCTCTCCTTGGAACACTGACAGGTCTTGGCATACCATCAACAACACAGACATATCAAGAATAAAAATCAGGCTGTTCAGACGATCACAAAGGTTCAAGAGACAACCAAGAACTAATCAATGGTGAATGAGAAGTTTCATCACCTACACAAAGCCACTTCTTCAAGACTGAAAGAAGTACTTGTTTTGCCTAACAGAGGGAAACAAACACAGCCAAACAAAATGAGGATACAGAGAAGTATGTTCCAAATGAGAGAATAAGACAAAACATCAGAAAAAGACCTTACTGATCCAGAGATAAGTAATTTACCAGATAAAGAATTCAAAGTAATAGGCATAAAGATGCTCACCAAGCTTAGGAGAAGACTGAATGAACACAGTGAGAACTTCAACAAAGAGATATAAGATATAAGAAAGTATGAAACCGAAATCAGAGCTGAAGAATATAATAACTGAACTGAAAAATACACGAAGAGGGTTATACAGCAGATTGGATAGAACAGAAGAATGGATCAGAGAACTGGAAAACAAAGCACGGGAAATCACCCAGACAGAGCAGCAAAAAGAAAAAGGAATTCTTAAAAAAAAAAGATGATAAATTAAGAGATCTATGGGACAAAATCAAGTGAAATAATATCTGCATTATAGGGGTACCAAAGGAGATGAGAAAGGAAAGAGGCAGAAAACTTATTTGAAGAAATAATGGCTGAAAACTTCCCTCACCTAAGGAAGGAAACAGACACCCAGATCCAGAAACCCAGAGAGTTCCAAGTAAAATAAACCCAAAGAGATCCACGCCAACACACATTATTATTAATATGTCAAAAATTAAAGAGAAAATCTTAGGGTGCCCTAGGTGGCTCAGTTGGTTAAGTGTCCAACTTTGGCTCAGGTCATGGATCTTGCAATTCATGAGTTTGAGCCCTGCATCGGGCTTTGTGCTGACAGCTCAGAGCCTGAAGCCTGCTTTGGATTCTGTGTCTCCCTCTCTCTCTGTCCCTCCCCTGCTTGCACTCTGTCTGTCTCTCTCTCTCTCAAAAATAAATTTTAAAAAATTTTTCAGATATTAAAAAAAAAAAAGAAAATCTAAAAGCAGTACAAACAACTTGTTGTAAAGAAAACCCCACAAGGCTATCAGCAGATTGCTCAGCCCAAGCTGTGCAGGCCAGAAGGGAGTGGCATGACATATTCAAAGTGCTAAAAGGAAAAAAATTCCAACCAAGAACACTCTACCCAGTAAGTTTATCACTCAGAATTGAAGGAGAGATAGTTTTTCAGATAAGCAAAAGCTAAAGGAGTTCATCACCACTAAAATGGTTTTTCAAGAAATGTTAAAGGGATCTTTTAAGTTGAAAAGAAATGGCACTAATTAACAACCAAAAAACATTTGAAAGTAAAAATCTCTCTGTAAAATTTAATAGGTAGTGAAGGTAGTATATAAGTTAACTCATAAAGTTAGTATGAAGGTTAAAAGACAAAAACAGTAAAATAAAACTACAATAATTAATTAAGTGATACACAAAATAGGAGATAAAATGTGACATCAAAAACATAAAATGGGGGGGATGGTAAAAGTGTACTATTTTGGAATAAGTTCAAGTTGATATCAACCTAAAAGGTTGATAGGATGTTATATATGTTGTATACATAAATTACCTCACAGTAACCACAAAGCAAAACCTTACAGTAAATAAGTAAATACAGTAAATAGTAAAAAACTAAACACAACACTAAAGAAAGACAATGAACCACAAGGAAAGACAGAAAGAAAATGGAACAGAGAGGAACTACAGAAACAGCCAGAAAACAATTAACCAAATGGCAATAAGTACAGATCTAACAGTAATATTTTAAATATAAATGGACTAAATGTTCTACTCAAAAGACAGCTGGCCAAATGGATTATAAACAAACAAACAAAAAACAAACAAGACTCATCTATATAGTTACTTCAGAAGTAACTATATAGAGTTACTTCAGAAGTAGGGATACACACAAGCTGCAAGTGAGGAATGGAAACAATATTCCATGGAAATGAAAAGAAAGCTGGTATAGCTATACTCATATCAGACAAAATAAGCTTTAAAACCAACACTGTAATAAAAGACAAGGAAGGGCATTACATGATAAAGAGGTCAATCAAGCAAGAAAATATAAAATTTACAAATATATATGTATCTAATATAGAAGCACCAAAATATATAAAGCAAATATTAACACACCAAAAAGGGGAAATCAACAATAATACAATAATGGTAGGGGATTTTAGCACCCTATTTATATCATCTGACAGAAATAAGAAAATCAATAAGGAAACATCAGCCTTAAACAACACCTTAAACCAGGTGGACTTAATAGATATATACAGAACATTCAGTACAACAATAGCAGAATACACATGCTTCTCAAGTGCATATAGAACATTCTCCAGACCAGATCAATGTTAGGCCACATAAAAAAGAAAATGTAAGTAAATTCAAAATTGATATTATATCAAGCACCTTTTCCAACCATAATGGTATGGAATTACCAATTATCAAGAAGAAAACAACAAAACTGTGAGAATTAACCAGCATGCTACAAAGCAACCACAAGGGCATTGAAGAAATAAATACCTAGAAGAAATTTTTAAAAAATCTACAGACAGGGGCACCTGGGTAGCTCAGTCAATTAAGAATCAGACTTTGGCTCAGGTCATGATCTCACCATTTCCAAGTTCAAGCTCTTTGTCAGACTCTGTGCTGACAGCTCAGAGCCTGGGCCTGTTTCGGATTCTGTGTCTCCCTCTCCCTCTCTATCCTTCCTCCCACTCATGCTCTGTCTGTCTCTCTCTCAAAAATAAAAATAAACATTGAGAAAAATTTTTAATTAAAGAATAAAATTTTAAAAATTTGGAGACAAATGAAAACAGGAAAATAACATCAAAATGCAGCAAAAGCAGTTCTAAGAGGGAGGTACACAGCAGTACAGATCTTTCTGAAGAAACAACAAAACCCTCAATTAAACAGTCTAACTTTACACCAAAAGGAACTATAGCAAGAATAAATGAAGCCTAAGGTTAGTAGGAGGAAAATTATAAAGATCAGAGTGGAAATAAATGAAATACGGACAAAAAAAGATAATAGGAAACATCAATGAAACTATGAACTAGTTCTTTGAGAATATAAATAAAAATGGGGTGCCTGGGTGGCTCAGTCAGTTAAGCATTCAACTACTGGTTTTAGCTCAGGTCATGATCTCACGGTTTGTGAGTTCAAGGCCCAGATTGGGCTCCATGCTGACAGTGCAGAGCCTGCTTGGGATTCTCTCTTTCCCTCTCTCTCTGCCCCCACCCCCACTCATTCTATCTCTCTCTCAAAAATAAACTTAAAAAAGAAAATATAAATAAAATTGACAAACTTTCAGCTAGACTTACCAAGGAAAAAAGAGAGAGGGCTCAAATACATAAAAATGAGAAGTGAAAAAGGAGTTACAACTAATACTAAAGAAATGCAAAGGATCATAAGAGAGTAATATGAACAATTATACGCCAAAAATTAGACAAACCAGAAGTGGATAAATTCCTAACACATGATCTTCCAAGACTGAATCAAGAAGAATTCTTGAATCAAGAATAAAATCAAGATACTAGTAGGGAGATTACTAGTAAGAAGACTGAATCAATAAAACCTCCCAAAAAACAGAAGTCCAGGACTATGTGGCTTTACTGGTTAACTCTATCAAACATTCAAAGAATTAATATTTCCCCTTCTCAAACTCTCAAAAAACTGAAGAGGAGGGAACACTCTCACTGTATGTCATGAGGCCATCATTATCCTAATACCAAAACCAGACAAGGATGCCATACAAAAATAAAATTACCAGCTAATATTCCTGATAAACATAAATGCAACATTCCTCAACAAAATATTAAGCAAACCAAATTCAACAACATATTAAAAGGACCATACACCATGATTAATGTGACTTATTCCAGGGATGCAAGGATGATTCAACATCCCAAATCATTCACTATTATATACATTAACAAAATGAAAGATAAAAATCATTGATCATTTTGATTCAGGAAAAGCAGATTATGGAGAGAATGTACCTCAACATAATTAATACTCTTATGACAAACCCACAGTTAGTTTCATACTCATTGGTGAGAAGCTCTAAGATCAAGAACAAGACAAGAATGCTCACTCCATCCCCACTTCTATAAAACATAGTACTGGAAGTCCTAGCCATAGTAATTAGGCAAGAAAAAGAAATAAAAGACATCCAAATTGGAAAGGAAGAGGCAAACTTGTCACTATTTGCAAATAACACAATACTAAAGACTGCACCAAAAAACTATTAAAATAAATCAATTCAGTAGTGATAAGACACAAAAAATACATAAAAACCTGTTGAATTTCTACACATCAATACCAAAAGATCAGAAAGAAAAATCAAGAAAACAATCCCATTTACAACTGCATCAAAAAGTACAAAATACCTAGGACTAAATTTAACCAAGGTGACTACATACTGAAAACTATAAGATACTCATGAAAGAAACTGAAGAAAACACAAATAAATGGAAAGATATTCTGTGCTCATGGAGTAGTAGTATAAAATGTCTGTACTTTTCAAAGCAATCTACAGAGTCAATGTAATTCCTACCGAAATATCAACAGCATTTTCACAGAATTTGAACAAAAAATTCTAAAATTCATATAAAAGCACAAAAGAATTAAGATAACCAAGGCAATCTTGAAAAAGAACAAAGTCAGAAGTGTAATGCTCCCAAATTTCAAACTATTATCACAAAGCTATAGTAACCAAATCAGTATAGTATTGGCATTAAAAACAGACACATAGGGGGACTCCTGGGTGACTCTGTCGGTTGGGTGTCTGACTTCGGGTCAGGTCATGATCTCACTGTTCATGAGTTTGAGCCCCGCATCCGGCTCTGTGCTGACAGCTCAGAGCCTGGAGCCTGCTTCAGATTCTGTGTCTCCCTCTGTCTCTGACCCTCCCCCATTCATGCTCTGTCTCTCTCTCAAAGATAAACAAACATTAAAAAAATTTTAAAATAAAAACAGACACATAGATCAATATAACAGGACAGACAGCCCAGGAAAACCCACACATATATGTCAATTAATTTAGAACAAAGGAGGCAAGAATATACAACGGGGAAAAGTGGTGTTAAAACTCTTCAAGTGCTGCTGGGAAAACTGGACAGCAACATGCAAAAAATGAAACTGGACCACTATCACACAATACATACAAAAATTAACTCAAAATGGATCAGAAATTTGAATGCTAAGACCTGAAACCATAAAAGTCTTAAAGGAAAACATAGGCAGTAAGCTCCTTGACATTAATCTTAACAATGTTTTTTTAAAAGCTGATTCCAGAGGTAATTGCAATAAAAAAGCAAAATCAAATGAGACTACCACAAACTAAAAAGCTTCTGCACAGCAAAGGAAACCATCAACAAAATTAAAAAGCAACCTACTGAATGACAGAAGTATTTGCAAATCATATATCCTATATGGGGTTAATATCCAAAATATATAAAGTCATAAAACCCCAAAACGAACAAAATATAAACAGTCTGATTAAAGAATAAGCAGAGGACCTAAATAGACTCTTTTTAAAAATGACATACAGATGCCCACCAGCACAGGAAAAGATATTTAACATCACCCATCATCAGAGAAATGCAAATCAAAACTATAATGTGATTATTACCTTACACCTGTCAGAATGGCTATTAGCAAAAAGAAATAAGTGTTGGTGTGTGGAGAAAAGGGAATCCTCATGCAGTGGTGGTGAGAATATAAATTGGTGCAGCCACAATGGAAAACAGTATGGAAGCTCTCAAAAATTTTTAAAAAATCATATGATCCAGCAGTTTCACTTCTGGGTATCTACCAAAGAAAACAAAAGCACTAATTTGAAAAGATATATAAATGTAGCATTATTTATAATAATCAAGATATGGAAATAACCTATGTCCATCAATGGACGAGTAGAGAAAATGTGGTATGTAAGTACAATAGAATGTTGCTCAGCCATAAAGATAATCTTGCCATTGGTGACAATTTGGATGGACCTTGAGGGTATTACACTAACTGAAATAAGTCAGAGAAAGACCATTATCTTTGATTTCACTTATATGTGGAATCTCAAAAACAAAACAAATAAACAAAACAAAACCCAAATTCATAGATATAGACAACCAAATGGTGGTTGCCAGACGAGAGGGGAGTAGGAGTGAAGGTGTGAAATGAGTGAAGAGGATCAAGAAGTACAAACTTCCAATTATAAAATAAGTAATGGGGATTTACATACAGGATGGGGAATATAGTCAATAATAGCGTATTAACTTTGTATGGTAAATAGACAGTAACTAGACTTATTGAGGTCATCATTTCACAATGTATACAAAGGTCAAATTGCTATGTTGTGCACCTGAAACTAATATCATAATGTATGTCAATTATACCTCAATAAAATTTTTAAAAAGACAATCACATAAATGCAGTAGAAATAGACATAAGCAATTTTAGGAAACAGTGTCTGACTAGATATTATAAGGCTAAGGACAAAAAATATTTATATCCAAATCTGTACTGTAGTAAGTAAATGTGTTGTTCACAGGGGTGCAGGTTAACAATTCTGAGACTACTTTATTTGTATACTAGGGTTGAAAGAATAAGTAAATATACTATAGATAATGAGAATCAACTTTCTTTTTGTTGGAGAAAGCAATTATGAATAAGGAAAGGAGAAAGGCTAGAATAACCACTGTGCTAATCAGAAGGGAGATTCTCTTGGGTAGGCCTGACCTAATCAGGTGAGCCCTAACATGACAAAGAGCAGCTGAAGCCACTGTTCTGTGGATATCAGGGGAACAGACTGCTATGTTGTGGAAAGGATCAAGTGGCAGGGAATGTCAGCAATCTCTGAGAGATATGAGCATTAGTCTTCGAACTATGAGAACACGCACTCTGCCAACTTAAATGAGCTTAGAAGAGGACCCCAAGATTCAGATCAGAATATATTCCAGACAACACCTGGATTTCAGCCTTGTGAGACCAAGCAGTCAATCCAGCTATAAACCACGTTTGGATTTCTGACCTACAGAAACCGTGAGGTAATCAATAGATGTTTTTAGCCACTAAATTTGTGGTAATTTGTTACATAGCAACAGAAAACTAATATAATAAATGAACAGTAGTCTTTAAAATTGTCAAGGTCATGAAAGACAGGAGAAGTGAAAAACTGTTACAGATTGGAGGAGATTAAGGAAACATAACAACTAAATGCAGTTTGTATTCCTGAAACAGAAAACATGTTAATGGAAAAAACTCGTATGATCTGAATAAATACTATAGTTAACATATTGTACCAAGGCTAATTTCTTCATTTTGATAATTGTTCCATGATTATTTAAGATGTTAACTTAAAGAGAAATCAGTAAACGGTATACAGGAATTCTCTTTACTATTTTTTGCAACTCTTATGTATCTAAACTTATCTCAAAAATTGTCTCTAAATATTATTTCCATTAGATGATAACAGTGCTCTTTGGTACAATGGCTGATTCCGGGTGTGAGGCCAGAAATTTACAAGATGAGTCTTGTATTCACCAGAGGAAAAGAACAAATAGGATAATGAATCAGCTCAAGTGATTCCTAAGATCTGAGAGTAGAAAGCCAGAGACCCAGAGAGGCCTGGGTGGCTCAGTCGGTTAAGCATCCAACTTTGGCTCAGGTCATGATCTCACAGTTCATGGGTTTGAGCCCCGCATCGGGCTCTGTGCTGACAGCTCAGAACCTGGAGCCTGCTTTGGATTCTGTGTCTCCCTCTCTCTCTGTCTCTCCTCCACTCATGTTCTGTCTCTCTCTGTCTCTCAAAAATAAATAAACGTTAAAGAAAAATTCCTTTTTAAATAAATAAAGGATGAGGGAGAGACTGTTTTAGATTAGAGGTACCTAACAGACATAACAACCAAATATACTATATGAACCTTGTTCGGATCCTGATTAAAACAAACCAACTGTAAAAGCAGACTTTGACATAATCCCCAAAACGTGATTATGGGATGGCATTAATAATACTGTTAATTCTATTACGTGAGATAATGGCATTGTTCTGCTACTATGTTAGAAAATATCTGTATTTTATAAGATGCATACTGAAGTATACAGGAGAGAGATGATCTGATATCTAGGGTTTTCTTTAAAATTAAAGAAAAAAATAAGAATAAAAATAGGAAAAAAATCTAATCCCTAGGATCTTATTGCTCAGAGTTGAAAATCATGTCTAAGCTTTATGAAATTGAAATTCAGAGGGAAGGATATCATTTTTAGAAGTTGCTTTTGCCATTCCCCACAATATCCTGCAAAATGTTGAACATAAAGCAGGAACTCAAAAAATAGTGAAATATCAGAACACCTTTTTCACATTTATGAGAACTTGTTTCTTATTGGTTTCCCTTTTTTACCACCTTCATCCTGTAAAATATTTAGAAGTTTCCATTAAAAAATTATCTCCATATTTTAGGAGTTATATATATGTACTGTACCTGAATTCAAGTCAGTATTTCAAAAATCAAAAATACAAGTAAATTCAAATCTAATACATACGTGTTCATTTTCTACCACTGAACAATGAACATGTTTAATATCAGGATATTCAAAAAAGGTAATCTGAAATTTTTGTTTTTTGAATTTTATGGAATGCAACTGAATTTTACTTATATGAGCAAAACTCAGTAATTATGGATTTCATGTTTATGAAAAAAACGAGAAAACCTGTGTCTTACTCTGTTCCAGGTACTTTTCCAAATGCTTTGCATGTATTAAATCATTAACTATTAAAACAATCCTACAAAGTGGGTACTATTATAATTCCTGTTTTATAGATGAGGCAGCAAGTAAAATCATGGTTCAACAGCTTATATACAGCAATACTAGGATTTAAAGACATAACAGTCTAACTCCAAAAACGCAGTTCTTTACCACTACATTGGACTGACATACAATGAGGCATACTTTATCTGATCCTGTTATCTATTCAATTCCAGTATCAGCAGTTGGTTTTTATCATTTCCAAGGAGAAAATGAAGGGAAAAAAATGATGTAAGAATGAATAGTAAAATGTACCTTTTGAATGGCCTCTTCCATATCCAACTCAAATTGTTCATTCTGTAATAATCTGAGGAATCTCCTGCGCTCCACGCGGTCATCATTTTCATTCTGCATCATTTGGTCCCTGACTTGATTCTGTATCTTTCTTAGTGATTGGACATGCAATTTCTTGCAGTAGTTTACATCTACTAATTTCTGATGTCTTTCACTGAAGTTCATAGCTCTCCTTTTAGAAGCCTATAATGAAAAAAAAAGAAAAGTATGCATACTTTGACATTCCAAAATCTAATGTTTAAAAGAATACTGCTGTGGAGTGCCTGGGTGGCTCAGAGGGTTATGCACCACTCTTGATTTGCGCTCAGGTCATTATCTCCCAGCCCTGGGATTGAGCCCCGCTAAGGAATTGAGCCCGGCTGAGCGTGGAGCCTGCTTGGGATTCTCTCTCCCTTTCTTTCTGCCCCTCCCCCACTTGTGCTCCCTCGCTCTCAAAATAAATAAATAAACTTTAAAAGTATACTGATGTAACTCCCATTACAAAAATAGGGAACACTAATAAAAACAAAGGACCTTTGGCCTCCTTCCTAAATTCAGAGAAATAAAAAAAAGTACGCGTGGTAGCTAAATATATTGATATATCAGTAAACTACTTTTATTACTCCCCATTTTATAGATGAAGAAAAAAAAGTAAAAGCAACTTTACCCAGGATTCCTCAGCTTAAATATGCCGCAGTACTAAGATTCAAAGACCTGTAGTCAAGCTCTGTAGAACTAGCTTTTAGCGCAATACAGGGAATTCCTCCTTCCCCATTCCACCCCCCTCTCCCTTACCCCTTGGCCATAAAGTTCCGTTGAGAAACTGGTCAGGTTTTCCTAATATATATTTAACAGGTCGGGCCGCTGCTACTTAATTCATTCACTCTCTCCTGGAGTTTTCTTCCCCCAGTTATTCGTTCAACATTCTTAATCTTTTCCCAAATTTCCAAAATATGAGAAAAAAGATATTTACCGGGCAGATCTAATAACAGCCAGAAATTTTGGAAAAGGCTGAAAGCCACCGTGTTCGTTGCTTAAACAATAGCACAGGAGGCCTCTGAAAGCAAATTGTACGAGTTTCCCACTTTAATTCTCAGATTAGGCACTTCAAATCCTTTTTAGGTGCAAGCTGGCTCTAAACTACAATTAAACCAATAGATAAACAAGTAGTTTCAAGGCCCCCAACCGGCTTACCATCTTGGCAGACGAAAATTCCCCTCTCGTGCTCCAGCGGCCACCACCTCCCGCTTCCAAAGCAGAGGCTCAGCTCTCTGATGTTGATGCGGTTTCCTGGCAACTGCCGCCAAAGAGGGTCCCACCTACCGGCGCAGGGTGCAGTCTCTCATTGGACGCAGGAAGAGCCAATGGGCATTGAGCTTCTTGGAAGGCTGGCAGAGGAGCTACTTCTCCAGATCTAATTAACAGGCGGGAAGTTCAGATTCTGTATCCAGGCGCGAGCTCTTTGTGGTCTTTTAGGGCGCTCACGATTTCCCTCAAGCGGCTAAATTCTGTGATTTGGGTAGGTTTGGGAGCCAAGGGGAAGCTGTGGAAACTTTACACAGAAATACGCAAACTCCTATTCCATGGGGCCAAAGTCACTTTCCACGCATAGAACATCCTCTGCCCTCAAAGCCCGTTCTGCATGAGTTGATGACTGCCTTCACCTTTAGCAGTGGGAGGCACGGCCACCGTCTCCCTAGCTGGGTAACTGTGAGCCACTGTGGGTGGCATGTCCTTCCAGCGCCCTTCACCTCACACCCCCGCAGACGCTGTTGGTAAACTGTGGTAATAAAATGCAGGGGCCACACAGAGCTTTCTCCGCTGTGGAATACCTGGTCCAGGTATCGATGAGCCAGCATACAGATGATGGCAGGATGTGATCAGGTTTATTTTACTGGCAGTTACACACTACAGTCCATTTTAAATGGAAGAATTTAAGAACAGGAATGGGTCAGAAAAATTAGTCAAAGATTATAGAGATGACAGAGAAGTCCCTAAAAAAATTGAGGCGCCTGGGTGACTCAGTGGGTTAGGCATCTGACTTAAGCTCAGGTCATGATCTTGGGGTTTGTGAGTTTGAGCTGATAGCTCAGAGCCTGGAGCCTGCTTCAGATTCCGTGTCTCCCTCTCACTCTGCCCCTCCCCTACTTGCCCTCTCCCTCTCCCTCTCTCCCTCTCTATCTCTCTCAAAAATAATATTAAAAAAAAAAATTAAACGTAGTGTGGGAACTTGACTTAGTTTGTGCTAGCTAATTTGAAGCCCATCATGTGCAGCAATATTGTGCTTAAATATTAATAACCAAAAGGACTTCCAGTTCCAGCTCCAAAATGTAAAAGCTTGGAAGTTATCGCTTGTCCTTACTATCAGAAAAATTTCAACAAACTAAAAACTAATGATTTTTCTTGGACTCATCAAAGAACTGAGGTCACAGGGCAACCTACAACCCTGAAATCTGGAGAGGTGAGTCCAGGGGGTAACAGCCAAGACCTACTTAATCTAGAGCAGGAGCCTCTGAAGCCATAAACAAGGAATACTTGAATAGTAATTTTGATTAATTGTTGGAAACTGAGCACAGGCTGGCGTGAGTTAAACTACCCGGGGTTTGCAGTCTTGGGAGGCCCAACACTTGCATGGGTTTTGCTTTGACGAACTCCAGCAAGTTCTCACCATGAAAAACCAAGAAAGATATCTTGTGGCTCTAGGAAGCAGATAAGACTAATAATTATTATCAAATATATCTAGAGCCTTCTCCTTAATAAAGGCCTACTTCCCAGAAGAAAAGATTGTACCAAAGCTATATCCCACCCAAGGCAAGGACAGTTCTCTGACTATAGCTTCCTCCAGCCTGCCAGTCTCTCCTAAGTAGAGAGGAGGAAGCTAAGAAACACTTGTGAAGGTCACAGCCCAAAGAGGTTTAAAGAGGCTTAAATATAAAATTATGGAATTCTTCCCACACTTAACATTGAGTACAGATGAAAGCACTGCAAAATCACATACTAACAAGGAATTCTTAGGGAAATCCAAAGACAACAGGAGACAGAAACAAAAATACTAGAGGTATTTGAAACCTCTAGAACAAACAGCTAGAGCAAACATGAAGCACAGCCCAACTCCTAGCCATGTAATAAAAAACTCATATTAAGCGCTATTTACCTCAATTCCTGTTACCCAATATAGCACAGCCAGTTTCAACAAAAAACAACAAGGCTAAAGGCAAGGAAACAGTCAGTTTGAAAGGCAAAGTAAGCATCAGAACTAGACTCAACCAGATTGGGAGAAACAGAACAGATTGGGAGATTATTAAACAATAATATAACTATGATTAATATGCTAAAGGATCTGATGGAAAATATTGACAACATACAAGAATAGATGGGTGATGTAATCAGATAAATGGAAACTCAAAGAATCCAAAGAAAATTTTAGAAATAAGAAACACTGTGACAAATGAGGAATGCCTTTGACAAGCTTATTGTAGACTGGACAACACTGTGGAGAGGATCAGTGAGGCTGAAGATATGTCAGTAGAAACTTCCCAAACTGAAATGCAAGGAATAGATAATTCTATTGGGCTTGTAGACCTCACCTTAGAATCAAATTGTTTTCTACAATAGAAAAGGACGTGTGTGTGTGTGTGTGTGTGTGTGTGTGTGTGTGTGTGTGTTGAGGGGATGGTAATTGTCAAGGTTTCTATTTTTTAGGAGATCATATAAACCCAGTTACCACAAAAGTCGAATTGGCCACGTGTGTACAGTGCAAAACATTTTGAAAACATTCAATTTTGTTTGTCTAGCAACTTCCACAAGAATTCTACAAAAAGCACAGCTTATGTATAGCTTCTCATAAAGTAGCCTCTAATTAAAATTTCGTTGGTTGGGCTGTCAGCAGGAATTTTTGTTTTGTTTTGAACAATGATTAGTGCCTGGCACATAATAGGTGATAAATAAATATTTGTTAAATTAACAAATGATTGAAATTATGGTACTGTTATACACATCGGGAAAAGGTCTACTCAGAAATAAATTTGAAGAAATATTGCTCTTCATCATTTAAAGTTTTATCAAATTTACTTATATTTTCAAAAGCAAACTTTTGGCTTTATTAATTTCTCTCTCTCTCTCTCTCTCTCTCTCTATATATATATATATATATATATATATACATAAATATATGTATTTTTTTTCCATTTTCATTGTTTGTTGTTCTTACCATCATTATTTTCTTCCCATCTTGCTTTGGGTTTAATTTGCTTTTCTCTTTATAGTTTCATAAGGTGGAAGTTTAAATCTTTAACACCATTCTTCTTTTCAAATGTAAATATATAATATAAATTTCTCTCTAAGCCTTGCTTTAGCTGCTTCCCACAGATTTTGATATATGGTGATTTCCCATTCATTCAGTTCAAAATATCAAAGACTTTTTCTTTGACTTATAAATTATTTAAACATGCTTTGTTAACCATTTCCAGGCATCTTTTTGTTATTGATTTCTAGTTGATTCCATTATGGTAAAAAAATGTACCTGTATGACTTCAAATCTTTTGAGTTGTAGAGATTTATTTTATTCAGCACAATATGGTCCATTTTGGTGACTGTTTCATGTGTCCTTGAAAAGAATATGTATTCAGGTACTTTGGGTGAGGTATTCTATAAACATCACAAAGGTCAAGTTGGTTGAGAATGGCTTTCATCCAATGCCAAGGAAATTCCATGTCCTTACAGTATTTCTATTTTATCAATTACTGTGAGAAGTGTTGAGGTCATCAAGTATAATTGTGGATTTGCTTATCCTTTTGCTGCATGTCTTTTAAAGTATTATTGTTAAGCGTGTATACCTTTAGGATTAAGGTATATACATTAACATTTTGACATTAACATTTCAAACACCCTTATTTTCCCCTGGTAATTATTCTTTGTTCTTTTTAAAAATTTTTTAACATTTATTTATTTTGAGAGAGAGAGAGAGAGAGAGAGAGAGAGAGAGAGAGAGAGAGAGAAAGAGAGAGAATATCCCAAGCAGGCTCCATGCTGCCAGCACAGGACCTGACGCAGGGCTCGAACTCATGAACTTTGAGATTGTGACCTGAGCCAAAATCATGAGTCAGACACTTACCTGACTGAGCCACCTAGGCACCCCAGTAATACTCTTTTTCTGAAGTCTTGTTGCCATTAATGTAGCCACCCTAGCTTTCTTATAACTAATGTTTACATGGCATGTATTTCTCTATGTTTTTACTTTTCTAATTTTCTATCTAATGTATCTGCATATTTATATTTAAAATGACTTTCCTACAGATAGCATATCATTGAGCATTATTTTCTTATTCAATCGAATAATCTCCATCTTTTTTAAAATTTAAGTATAATTAACATGTAATGTTATACTAGTTTCAGCTGTAGAATATAGTGAGCCAAAAATTCTAAACATTTCTCAATACTCATCAAGATAAGAGTACTCTTAATCTCCTTTATCTAGTTCACCCAACCCCCCACCCCTCTCTGGCTGGTTCCCCTCTGGCAACCACCAGTTTGTTCTCTGTATTTAAGAGTCTGATTTTTTTTCTTTTTTTTTTTCTTTGTTCATTTGTTTTGTTTTATCACTAATCATCAGGGAAATAAAAATCAAAACCACAATGAGATATCATTTTATACCTGTCAGAATGTCTAAAATCAAAAACACAAGAAATAACAAGTTTTGTTGAGGATGTGAAGGAAAAGGAATCTTTGTACACTATTGGTACAAATGCAAATTGGTACAGCCACTGTGGGAAACAGTATGGAGTTTCCTCAAAATTATTAAAGACAGAATTAGCATATGATCCACTAATTCTACTACTGGGTATTTACCTCCCCCCCCAAAACCCAAAAACACTAGTTTGAAAAGAAATATGCACCCCTATGCTTATTACACATTATTTACAATAGCCAAGATATAGAAGCAACACAAGTGCCCATCCATAGATGAATGAATAAAGAAGAGGTGGTAAATATGTACAATGGAGTTATTACTCGGCCATAAAAAAGAATGAAATCAGGGGCGCCTGGGTGGCTTGGTCGGTTAAGCGTCCGACTTCAGCTCAGGTCATGATCTCACAGTCCGTGAGTTTGAGCCCCACATCGGGCTCTGTGCTGACCGCTCAGAGCCTGGAGCCTGTTTCGGATTCTGTGTCTCCCTCTCTCTCTGCCCCTCCCCTATTCATTCTCTGTCTCTCTCTGTCTCAAAAATAAATAAACGTTAAAAAAAATTTAAAAAAAAGAATGAAATCTTGCCATTTGCCACAATATGGATGAACCTAGAGGGTATGTTTGAGTGAAGTCAATCAGAGAAAGACAAATAGCATATGATTTCACTCATATGTTTAAGAAAAATTTAAGAAAGTCTCCATCTTTTAATTGCTAGGTTTATGCCATTTACATATCAGTATTGATATGTATGGATTAAAATATACACTTATGCTAATTTTAAAATATTTGTTGCATACGTTTTTTATTTTCTTTTTCGGTTTTCTTTTTTTATTATTTGTGATTTCATTTTATTTTCACTATTGACTTGTTATTTATACCTCTTAAATGTTTGTGATTGCCCTAAGCTTTACTATTTATATATTATTCAAATACTGTAACTCTGCCTCAGTTGTTGTGTGTAAACCTTAGAACAGTATAATTTCAATTCTTCCATCCCATATCTTGTGCTGTTACCATACATTTTAAATTACATAAATCCACAATACATATGTTAGATTGTTGGATATTGTTTCAAAATTCTCAAGTGCTCTGTTTTTTGTTTTCTCCAATATTTTTCAGTCTTTCATTTTGGGTAATTCTTATTAATATATCCTCAAATTCGCTGACTCTTTTCCTCAGCTATGTTGTCTTTTGTTGAAACTGTCAAAGTTCATTTGTTTTATTTTTAGAATTTCCATTCAACTCTTATAGTTTCCATCTTCTCAGCTACAATTATCCAAGTTTTCATGTATATTGTCTACCTATTCTGTTAGGATCTTTTATATATTTATCATAGTATTTAAATTTTTCTGAGTTTCACCATTTGGGCCATGTATGAATTTTGTTCTGTTGATAGGTTCATCTCTATACACCTTTTACAATGTTGTTCCTTGAATTTTGGTGGATGTCATAGTTCTGGATTGAATACCAGACATCACATGTAAGGTAGTAGAGACTGAGGTAAATCATATTTAGGCCTGGAAATAAGCATACAACATCAGTGTAGGAGGTTGAGCCTAGGTAGTCAGGAGCTGAGCTGGATTTGAACTTTGTGTTGCTATGGTTATGTGGATTCAGTACACCATTATCTTCAAATTTCTCTAGCATTATCTTTTGCTTATGGTGGAAGCTAGTTTTCCAAAAGGCTTCTCTCAATGTTCCTGGTTCATCTTTAGCTTAAGGCCTTCCCTGTGATTCTGGCATGTCAAAGCTTGTCTCTCTCCACCTTCTGGTTCCTGCCCTCCCAGGAGACTGCTGTTTTTTGTTGCTAAGGCTAGCTTGCCAGGTAGTGGGAAGAGGGGCTTCCCTGTTACCCTGGTCCAGTCTCAGTGTTAGGTGGGTTGTGGCACACTAGTTGTGGGGGGGGGGTCTCATAAACTGATAAAACTTCTCTTAATGGTAAGTACTGGCTGTTTTCTTATTGCTTTTAAGGAAAATCTAGAACCCTTCACCTGGCTATAAAGGCTGTATGTTTATCTCTTCAGATTTCTTCAAACTTCAGCCAAAATTGATTTCTTTGAGCTCCTTCCTACAAGAAGGCCTTTACGTGTGTGGGTCTCTGCCCTTAATAAGAGGTTGTGATGACTGAAAGCCCACCAGCCATCTTGTCAATGAGATAATACATGCTCTGGATGGCAGAAGAGAAAAATGGAAGAGCTACAATATCAGATTGGGCTGCCTAATGCTATATGAAAGAAAAATAAATTCCTCATTTGTCTAAGCCTCTGTGTCCTCTTCTTCACTCCGGATTCTTATTATTATTAGTCAGATGCAATTCCTAAATGATACAAACCACCATCTCTATTTAATCTCATGGGTGAAAATGATTAAGAAAAACAAAACTTTTTATAGCATTCATTGCCTTTTAAAATCAATATTTTATTTTGAAGATTAACAGGCAGGGTAGAAAACCTCCTATTTCCTTTCTCCCATTTTCCTCTCTCCCTTATCTTATAGAAGCTACTAATTAGTTCCTTTCCCATAATTCCTGTGCTCAGAGTCTTTATCACAACTTTTGATTCTTGTGTTGTTGTTTTTTTAATTTAATTTACACCCAAGTTAGTTAGCTTACAGTGCAACAATGATTTCAGGGGTAGATTCCTTAGTGCCCCTTACCTATTTAGCCCATCCCCCTCCCACAACCCCTCCAGTAACCCTCTGTTTGTTCTCCATATTTAAGAGTCTCTTATGTTTTGTCCCCCTCCCTGTTTTATATTATTTTTGCTTCCCTTCCCTTGTGTTCATCTGTTCTATGCCTTAAAGTCCTCATATGAGTGAAGTCATATGATATTTGTCTTTCTCTGACTAATTTCACTTAGCCTAATACCCTCTAGTCCCATCCACATAGTTGCAAATGGCAAGGTTTCATTCTTTTTGATTGCCGAGTAATACTCCATTGTGTGTGTGTGTGTGTGTGTGTGTGTGTGTGTGTGTGTGTATACCACATCTTCTTTATCCATTCATCCATCAATGGACATTTGGGCTCTTTCCATACTTTGGCTATTGTTGATAATGCTGCTATAAACATTGGGGTGCATGTGCCTCTTCGAAACAGCATACCTGTATCCCTTGGATAAGTACCTAGTAGTGCAATTGCTGAGTCCTAGGGTAGTTCTATTTTCAGTTTTTTGAGGAACCTCCATACTATTTTCCAGAGTGGCTGCACCAGTTTGCATTCCCATCAGCAGTGCAAAAGAGATCCTCTTTCTCCACATCCTTGCCAACATCTGTTGTTGCCTGAGTTGTTAATGTTAGCCATTTTGACAGGTGTGAGGTGGTATCTCATTGTGGTTTTGATTTGTATTTCCCTGGTGATGAGTGATGTTGAGCATTTTTTCATGTGTCGGTTGGCCATCTGGATGTCTTCTTTGGAGAAGTGTCTATTCATATCTTTTGCCCATTTCTTCACTGGATTCTTTGTTTTTTGGGTGTTGAGTTTGATATATTCTTTATAGATTTTGGATACTAACCCTTTATCTGATATGTTGTTTGCAAATATCTTCCCCATTCCATCGGTTGCCTTTTAGTTTTGCTGATTGTTTCCTTCCCTGTGCAGAAGCTTTTTATTTTGATGAGGTCCCAGTAGTTCATTTTTGCTTTTGTTTCCCTTGCTTCTGGAGACGGGGTGAGTAAGAGTTGCTGCAGCCAAGATTACAGAGGTTTTTGCCTGCTTTCTCCTCAAGGATTTTGACGGCTTCCTGTCTTACATTTAGGTCTTTCATCCATTTTGAGTTTATTTTTGCATATGGTGTAAGAAAGTGGTCCAGGTTCATTTTTCTGCATGTCGCTGTCAGGTTTCTTAGCACCACTTGTTGAAGAGACTGTCTTTATTCCACTGAATATTCTTTCCTGCTTTGTCAAAGATTAGTTGGGCATACGTTTGTGGGTCCATTTCTGGGTTCTCAATTCTGTTCCATTGATCTGAGTGTCTGTTTTGGTGCCAGTACCATACTGTCTTGATGATTACAGGTGTGTAGTACAGCTTGAAGTCCAGGATTGTGATGGCTCTTGCTTTGGTTTTCTTTTTCAAGATTGATTTGACTATTTGGGGTCTTTTCTGGTTCCATATAAATTTTAGGATTGTTTGTTCTAGCTCTGTGAAGAATGCTGGTGTTATTTTGATAGGAATTGCATTGAATGTGTATGCTTTGGGTAGTGTTGACATTTTAACAATATTTGTTCTTCCTATTCATGAGCATGGAATCTTTTTCCATTTTTTGTGTGTGTCTTCTTCAATTTCTTTCATAAGCTTTCTATAGTTTTCAGTGTATAGATTTTTCACCTCTTTGGTTAGATTTATTCCTAAGTATTTGATGGTTTTTAGTGCAGTTGTAAATGGGATCAATTCCTTGATTTCTCTTTCTGTTGCTTCATTGTTGGTGTATAGGAATGCAACCGATTTCTGTGCATTGATTTTATACCCTGCAACTTTGCTGAATTCATGAATCAGCTCTATCAGTTTTTTGGTGGAATCTTTGGGTTTTCCATATAGAGTATCATGTAATCTGTGAAGAGTGAAAGTTTATCCTCCTCCTGGCCGATTTTGATGCCTGATTCTTGGTTTTGATTTCCAAAATATCCACGTAACATGTTTAATAACTCCCAGAGTCATGTCATTTACAAATTGAATAAACAAGCCTTTTGTATTTTCAAATACTTAAAGAATAAAAAAGTAGGCAAGGCTCCAAGAACAAAGAGCCCTGGCATATACTATTAGAGTATCTTTTTGAGGGGAACTAAATCAGCAAACTTTGAGTATGATCATCTAACTAGTTACCAATAAACCAATTTTACTAAAATGTTACCAATATTTATATACCTTTCCATAAGAATTTACTGGGAGAATTCTTCAAAAAGACTTCATTAAAGTCTAAATACATTATAATTTCTTCATTTCCCTTATCTGTCTAACACAATCCAATTGACCTCTTGGCAACCAAATGACAAATCTTTTTGGTTGCATAGATAGATTCAGGTCAATGTTATTTGCCTGAAATGCTCACAGATCAATAAATATAAATGTCTTAAAAACATTAAGAGGGTACAAATCTGATCATTAAACATTAGTTACTTGCTAACTAAATATAGGCTCTCATATACAATGAACTTCTAATACACACTAATACATTAGTTTTTGCAAGGAAACATTTGTAACGTAAAGACTACTTCATTAATCAAATACACAAAGTATTTCACTCATCAATACATAGATTATCTGTTTAGTTAGGCAGCTAAATATATCAATTCCATTTGCCTTTTAAAACATGCAATTAGCATTTCAGAACACCACACATGGTAAGCAATAGTCTAAATGCATTACTAATTGTCTAAATTTACCAGAATGTGGCTAGCACAGAGCTCTGAACATAGTATAGCTTAGTAAGTTTACACTGAAGGACTGACAGTATATTTAGAACGTGGTGATTTGAGTGTTAGGATGTTCAGAAGGATAATTCAGATGGAGAATCTACTGTGTAGGAGGAGGGAAAAGCTTTGCATTTAGTCAGTAGAAATAAACTAAGGTGAAACCATATAGGTGACCAGAAATTATGAGATGAGAGACAAAAGAAGAATGTCAAGGAATGGTTGGTGTACTTTTAATCACAAGAGTGGAGGGTACTGAAAAAGCAACAGGATTCTGAACAAGTAGAATTCAAGTCCTCAGTCTAAGAGGACCTACACTGCACTCCAGGTTGCCCTGGCAAAGGGACCCCTACCTTAAAGTAATGACATTATAATAAGAACAATGTTCACTAATAAAGAAAACAGTGATAAAATGTAGGGCCATACATAAACAAGCTAAAAACATGCAACGTTCATATTAAAGCAAATTCTGGGAAGGAGTTTGAGAAAGGTCTATACGTGGCAAAGATTGAGACCATAAGGAAAAGAATCTAAAGCATGAGTAAAAAGATTAACTGGAGCTGTGAAAAAAGTTCTGGGAACTGCAAATCTTTTGCTCCTCTCTCTGTCCTTGGGTTATTGATCGCATGGTTGCATATCAATATTCTCTCTCCTGCTCTACTCATCGGCAATATTGCCTGAGAGGAACAGAAGGCACAAGCTTTCTCTCTTGGTGTTCTGTGTAAATTGACCTGGAACAAAGCAAAGCAGACAGCCTGCTGCAAATTTCTTGATATAACCACTTCCCTAAAAGGTTAGGCTCCCTGTAGCGAGGGTAAATGAGGAGGACAGGTTCAGGGTATACCAGGTTTAAGAGAGTGGAATTTGCTAATTCCTAATAGCAAAATGTGATGTAGTATTACAAAGTATTTTAGCAATTATTTTTTGCTTCTCTAAGGATTGTTGGTTCTAAACGGAATTTTAGTTATAGCTTCTTGTTTCCAGGCAACACACGAGTATTGTAGAAAGATTCTACAATAATTTACGTAATTTAATAAGGGATCTGTCAGAGAAAAAGATTTTTGGCCCAAATTTTCATCTAAATTAAAGACAAATTTGGGGTGCTTGGGTGGCTCAGTCCATTAAGCGTCCAACTTCGGCTCAGGTCATGATCTCATGGCTTGTGGGTTCAAGCCCTGCATCAGGGTCTGTGCTGTCAGCTCAGAGCCTGAAACCTGCTTTGGATTCTTTGTCTCCCTCTCTCTCTGCCCCTCCCCTGCTCATGCCCTGTCTCTCTCAAAAATAAATAAACATTACAAATAATAATAAATTAAATATAAATTTAGTAAGTTGCAACAATTAGCTGATTTGACCTGAAAAAATAGCCTAATTTTTTTTAATTAATAGACTTTGCTTTTTAGAGCAGTTTTTGATTTATAGAAAAATTGATAGGCTACAGAGAGTTCCAATATGTCCTCTCCTCCCTCCATACTCACACAGTTTCTACTATCATTAGCATCAAACATTAGTGTGGTACATTTATTACAATTGATGAACCAACAGTGATACATTAACTAAAGTCCATAGTTGACATTAAGGTTCACTCTATTTTACAGGTCTATGGGTTTTGAGAAATGCATAATGTCATGTATTCACCATTACAGTACTATGCAGAATAGTTACATTGCTTAAAAAATCCCCTGTGGTCCACCTATACATCCCTCCCTCCTTCCCCCCAAGTCCTGGAAACCACTAATCTATCGCCTTTTTTTTTTCTTTTCCAGAATGTCATATAGTTGAAATCACACAGTGTGTAGCCTTTTCAGACCGATTTATTTCACTTAGTAATATGCATTTAAGATTCTTCCATGTCTTTTTGTGGCTTGATAGCTCATTTATTTTTATCACAAAATAATACTCCATTGTATGCCTTTTTAAAAAAACAATTACTACATTTAAAGATTATTTTTTATGATAAATTATCATAAATGCTACTTCATTGTTGAGGAAGGATTTATGCCCTCCCAGCATTAAGGAGAAATTTTCTGGTTCATTTCCCTTTGGAATATAGCTTTTCACCCACAGGTCTAGACTAAAGGTCTAGAGTATGTAAGGGAAAGAGCTTTTCCTAATAATAAATGATGGATTATATGATTCACAGTTCCCAACAGTTACAATATAGGGAAGTTGAACATAACATAGTTCCTGATATGAAATAAGTCATAGTAATAGGTATACACTGTAAGTTTAAACATATAGTAGAAATTATTTACAAAATTGTATTGCTTTATAAAATGAGGCAATTAAAAAAAAAGCAATTTTTCTTTCATTCAGAAAAATGCCCAAATCTAATCTAATTTGCTGCAGCTGGACACCACCTGCAGATGACTAAGTACTCTGAACGTTACACACTTATCTTTTAAATATTGATAATGCCATTTTTCATTTCCTTGACATGAAATCCCACAGGGAATAATTATGCTAATAAACCTTAATGATTCTCGCAAATAAATGATCAAACCAAATTGCTACTGTTGATTTATATTAATGGATGCCTTTAGGACGAGATTTGCCAGTACGGTGCTGCCTCTTGAATCTCAATTCATCTTATTTAGCTGAAGAGTGTACATAGTTTGTTAAATAGATGAAGTGTTTAAAATATAATGTGTTTGTGCAGTTTTCGCACTTCATAATGTTCAAGCATTACCATCTTGCCTTGTGGCAAATCTGCATTTAATGGTTTCATTGTATATAACTTCCTTTCTTACTTTGTCTCTCTGTGATATGCAGTTAGGAAGTGACTATTTCTGGTCGATTCAGAATAAGCCAGTTTCCATATGTTGAACCTGACTGTTTCATTAAGGCAATAAAATCTGTGTCTGGATGTTTTATCCACCATAATCTGGGAATCACATTGACTAGGTGCCGATGGGATCAAGAGCTAAATAATTGTTTGCGGGGGAGGGAGGAGACACAGTTATATAGGCTTATTTGTCGCCCATTTAAACCTAGATTAGTGGTTCCCTTCCTTCACTGCTCTCTTAGTTTCATCCTCGCTCTTGCATGCTCACCTATTAGGAAATTACTGACTTGGTAAATTCTAAAGGAATGCTAGAAAGTAACTATAGAAATGTTACACGTACATTTCTAAGGTTGGGGAACACCACACGGAAAGAATGCTTATTCTTTGTGGATATGAATAAAGTTTTATCTGGGTAATTTTTTAAAAAGCCACTTTTATTTAAAATGCCATGTAGTTTGGCATGACTGGCTAGCTCAGTTGGTAGAGCCTGTGACTCTTGATCTTGAGGTTGTGGGTTCAAGCCCTATGTTCAGTGTAGAGATTACTTAATAAAATAAAATAAAATAAAATAAAATAAAATAAAATAAAATAAAATACCATGTAGTTGAAAAAATTATTACCTTCGTCTAGATGATTGCCTCAGTTGTCTATTTTTGTGCATTCTGTCATTCTAAGCATAAGAGGAAAACCAAGTGCAGATACAACAGGTGTAAGAACAGAATTGAATGAAAAGTGACATTAATTAGTACTAAAATAGGTGGTTGGCATATACATAACAAGATATGAAACAGCAAGTAATAGTTGCTTAGAGATTTGTCATTTGGTGCATAGAGACTAATTGGTTAGTGGTGCAACAAAGACGACCACATCTAATTCATTGTAAAGAGCAGAGGAGTCCCTTTCTGAACTATAAAGCTCGTATTCATTTTTTTAAAAAGTGTGTACATATTAATATCCAAGTACATATATAGGTAAAACACCTTTAGAAAGGCGTTAATTGTTTTTCATTTCTTAACTTTGGAAAAAGTACCTAATTTGATCAAATTTGGCATATTTGTGGCATTTTTTTTAATGGAAAATTAACCAGACCAAACAAAAATTTGAAACCACTAAATGTATTATTTTATTCACTGTAGAATTTTCCAATTTAGCAGAAAAAGAGGAGCAGCCCAAATACACAATGGTAAGGAAATGATGAAATAAATAATAGCACATCAGCTACGTACCTAGAGAACATGTGAGTACGTCTGGAGGGTCAGAGGGGCAGGCCCAGAAGAGGTGATTTGCAGAGAGCCTGAGCAACATCATAGGAAAGAATGACTGGGCACTGAGAACCTGAGCACCAACTCTAAGGTCCTGAAGAGCAAGAGGGACACAATACTCCTTCAAGAGGAATGGCAGATGAAGAAGGCAGCTACCTGAGGAGGGAGAGCCTAAGAACCCAAGCTCACTGTGATCACCTGAAGCAAGGCAAAGGAGTATGGTGCAAGGCTGTTTACATTGTCCTAAGATCCAGCCCTGCTTGGCCCATTGCCAGAAAACAGAGAGGAACTGGGGGGCTGTGGGGAGGTGGAGACAGGGAAAAAGGGAGGAGAGGGGAAAGGCAAAGGGAGAGAGAGAGAGAGAGCAGCTGTATCAATTCACTGGTAGAGTTAACAGACCAGAATGGCCCAGAAATCCTGTAACAACCTTGCCTTGAGATAATAGATGACAAAGTGTATAAGGGAATGCAGTGCAAAATATTTTGAAAACATTTTCCTGCTACCTTATACCTAATTGAGCATCTACTATATACCAGCCGCTTCATTTATAATTGTCTGTAATTATCAGGACAATTCAGTTTGTTTTACATATGAAGAAAACAAGATTCAGTAGAAGCAATTTGCCAAATGCATGTAAGGGGTTAGTTGTGCGACAGAGTTTTATACCAAGTCTGTCTCCCCAGCTCATGCTTTTTTATAAAATTAAGTATTTTTCAAATTGTGGATCACGAATAAGGTAAGATAAGAAAGAAAGCTAAGAAAGCAAGAAAGAGAGTATACATTGGATCATGATATAAATCGTGTTTTGTACTACGGGTCAAGGTCAAAAGAATTTAAAAACTACTGAATCTCAGGGAAATGCTGTGAACTTCGGAATTACAGCAAATTTCTCATTTTATAGAATGTTTTCCACAATGTCTAGGGCATCATTCCACACAAAATCATTTTTTTTCAAACAATCTCTGAATCAAGTGTGAAGTATATTTTTCCCAAACTTTACCAATCCTTCCAGTGATTATGGAGTAGTATATCAAAATGATCCCCACTTATTCTTTCCTAGGATTTTTGAAACATGGGGAATTTAGGAAATAATTGGAATGCTGAGAGAAACTGATCCAAGTATAAAGGTTACATGGAGAGAGAAAGGAAACAATGGTTTCAATCCTAACTTTGGAAACAGTGCCAAGGAATCCAATTTTAGGTAAGACAGCTCTGGCTTATAAGAAAACATCAGTTGTAAAAGTAGCAAAAAAGAAAAAGGAGTAAAAGAGTGAATAGAGTCAGAAGTGACAAGAGTAAAGGTTCTTGCTTCCTATGACTTTTTTAAAATGTTTATTTATGTTTTAGAGAGACAGAGAGACAGAGTGCGTGCAGGGGAGGGGCAGAGAGAGAGGGAGACACAGAATCGACAGCGGGCTCCAGGCTCTGAGCTGTCAGCACAAAGCCCCATGAAGGACTCGAACCTATGAACGGCAAGATCATGGCCTGAGCTAAAGTCGGGCAGTTAACTGACTGGGCCACCCAGGTGCCCCTCCAAAAGTTTTTTTTATGCCTCTTTGGATCCCTAGTTATTTCTATAGTAATATGTCCATGACAATATTTATCCACAGTATACCTATCCATCATATAATTCTGTTCCTTGAGTTTTTCTTTCCTTTCCTAGTAGATACATCTAACAAATAGCCAAATAATAACCCACAAAGGTTAATTCAGCCCCTTAGCCCTTTAGAATCTATAATAGTACCTAGCATCTTGTGACCTGAATTGAGATGATATTTCTTACTGAATCAATCTATGACACCATCAATGGTAGGATGCCCAGGTATTTTATCCATCAGTAAAGGAAGAAACCCCTCTGATTTAACTGCAGCACATCATTTATTTTAAGGCCCATCCCAATTTCAGAAAGACTAAAATGAAAAAAGAAAGTATATCCTAGAATCTGTGAAACATGGATTTTCTCTCCCCCCCCCCCCACCACCAGAAGTAAATTTTACTACAATACATACGTATATCTAAGGCCATGCCATCATGAGGGAGCACAATTAAGGAATTGTGATAATGGTAACTACAACAACCAGACAGAACCTATTGCTTTCAAACCACTCCCTCCACAAAGCAGGATCCTAATTTTTTTCTCAGGTAATGTTTAAATCCCTCCTTGACATCAACCAAGGCAACTGCTATATTCTGCATCAGCTAGGGTCTTCTGTGATACAGATGCCGAGACCAAACTGGCTGGTCAAGAGGTTTATTTTGGAAAAGGTCTATAAAGAAGAAAGGAGGAGGGAGAAGTAGACATAGGCATGGAGAGCCTTCAGAACTGATTCTGACACCTGTAAAAGGAGAGAGGAAAAGAAGAAGAGCCTCAAACCGCTGTACAATTGATAAAGTCTCTACCAGGCCAGTAGGGAGTCTCCAAGCACAGCCTTTCCATGAGAGATGTCCCATGTTGGGCCAAAAAGTCCTGGCTCTAATCCCCCAGTCATGCTCAGGCATTGCCTGGGAGCAGCTTTGGCAGAGTGTGGCCTGAGTGTGAACGCTGCAGTGGATCCTGATGTGCAGCAACCAGAGGTTCTTGGGCAATTGCTTTCCTTGAAGCAAGTTCCTTTAAAGAGAGATTTGAGCAGAGCACCCCCACGGCTGCTACATTGACACATGGAGTGCTAGTATGCGTCTCACATTTATAGTGGCTATTCTCATTTCCTCTAATCTTCTCATATGTCATCTTTGTTATCATTGTTATTCTGCTGACATCTTCTCTAAGAGTACCCTGTGTGCCCAGTTTATCCACTTACATCTCGGAATCAGACATACAAATTCCTAAGAGAGGTCATGGCTGGCAAAGCACCACAGGATTAGGTGTCACTCACATCTGCCAAACTGGGACTCCTGGTTTTCCAAGAGTCCATTTAGGGCTGGTCCTCTGTCTCCAGAGTCCTCCTCTTGAGGGTGCAGACCAGGACCCTGCCCTCACTACCCACCCCCCCTTTGCTGCATAATCATTATGGAACAGGCTTCAATTTTTAAAAACTTAGAGGCAAATAAAAAAAAACTGTGTTCAAATAATATTTCATGATCCAATGCAAAGAAACTCATAAAAGTTTAAAGGATGCATTACTGAACCTATTTACAGGATGCACTGGCAAAGAAAGACTGTGTCTTTGACCTTGAACAAGTTATTTAACCTCCTTAACGTCTGTTTCCTCTTCTATAAAATGAAGAGGGTGGACTAGATAATCCTTAAGGCCTCTTCTAGCACTAACATTCTATGAAATAAAAGTCAACTTAGAGATTAATTGGGTTTCTGAGCCTCGAGCAATTAATTACACTGTCGCTGCCCTTTAACAGACCCATCACAGAAGAAAATTAGATTCAACTGACAGATTTTAATCTTCACCAACTCATGTTGAATTGAAGTCCAACATTATTTTTTAAGATTTGCAAATTAATGCTTTCACAAAAGGTTCAGTAGCTTTGTGGGCAAGGAATTTGACCTGATAGACATATTATAATACCGAGGCCATTCTTTTCTATTAAAAAAATAGCCATTGTGCTGACTTTTTTCCTATATTCAGAACTTCAGCAGGCACTCTACCGGAATTTTGAAAAATGATAGAGAGTGGTTTTGTGAAATTCCTTACCAGTTTCCAAAGTGCTCAAGGACATCTGTGGTCATGGACTCTAGTTGTGCCCACACCTACTTCATCTAATTCCATTTTGTTTTTCTTACTTTTGTTTCCTTTACATTGCCTTTACGTATTATGATGCATTGCCTTTATCTTGGGTCAACATTGAATTGCTAATAGAAAAACATCCTGGTTAATTTTCCATTAAACAAAAGTCTGTTTTGATCTCCAGTTAATAAGGAAGTATTTCACATTATCCTCTTTTTAATGCCTATTCATTTCAACAATGCTGATATTTTCCCATTTTTTCCTTAAATATCATAATTTATATACATAGTTTAGATTTTAAAAATTAAATCCCACAACTTTGGGTTTATTAAACTTTGTTTTCTGGTATCTAGTTTCTACTTTTGTGACATGTCTACTTGCATTGGTAATATCTCCAACATAAAAGCATAGGGAATAATATGAACGCCCATGTTTCTATTTTTAAAAAAATTGACCTAAGAAAAACTGTGGAAGCTATTTTTGTGCACCAGGGTACATATCCTGGTCTCGTCTCTCTGACTTGAGACAACACTATTCTGTATTTAATAGCATCATTCCCACACACGGCTTTATACTTTTAATACTTCTAAAGAGGTGATACTACTTTCCATGTTTAATAAGGCTGAGACACACTTCCTAAATCACTTTTAACTCCACGTGTGTGAGATTACTACATCCTATTGCGGGTACATCTACTTTGTTTTCTCTAAGCTGTGGCATATATATTTTACTTTGTCTAAAATGGCTTTTAATGCACAGAAATTTAAAATCCAGAATTGTCAAATTCATCAATTATTTCCTTTAGGTCTAATGTGGGTTTTTTTACCATATTTAAATACTCTCTTAGTAATGTGAGATCATAAAGCTTTTTATGATCCAACTATAATTCCCCTGAGATTTATATATTCTGTATAATGAGATAGGTGTATAATTTTATTATTCTTTTGTCCATATGAATACCATTGTTCCAGTACCATTATCTTTCCTTATTGATCTGCAATGCACCAATTTCAGTTTTAATTACTCCATGTGTATAGTAACACTACCTTGTAGAGCAAGGCTTTGCCTGATTTATTGTTCTTCAATAGAGGGCTATTATTTGCCCTCTGTTGTTCTATATAAGTTTAGATTTCCCTTGCCAAGTCCCATGAAAATAAGGTTGGAAATTGCAATGGAATTTATTTGAATCTACGGATCAATTTGGAGAAAAAAACAATGTCTGCATATTATGTCCTCCTAGCCATGTACATGGTATAGCTCAATAGCTGTTTTAAAATGTCCTTTAATTAAGCTTTAGAATTTTTCTATAAAGGTCTTTTGCCTCTTTGTTTATTTCTAGTTAAATTCTTTGTTGCTGTCATAAATACTATCTATATCCTTGAAGGCCCAAGTAGGAAACAGCACCCTCATATTAGGTCATTTACACATATGTAGGCAGGGTTTAAGCAAACTACCAGGGATTATACAGTACCTAAGGTGCAGTAATGTTGGGGGACCATTACTACTCCTAAACTTAAAGGGAAGGAAAGAAGAAATTTTCCAGAACGCAAAGACATAAACAGCTATGCAGAGAGAGCCCTCTGATTGGAGCTATGACTTTTGATGGGTGATACAACCAGCCAAGAGCATCTTCACAGGGAGAGAGATGAGGTTATACAACCCTCATACTCTTTTCCTCCTCCCTTGGATCTCCTGCTGCTGCTGCTGCTGCTACTACTTACTGAACCTAATGAGAAGCCAGAGAATAAGGGAACTTGTTACTGCAGGTCGGTATCCCAAGGCACTACCACTGTGGAGGAAGGTGAAGAGTGAATCTGGAGGGGCGAATTGATATTCAACAAATTATTTCTCTATATTGATTTTATATCCACTAGTCTTGCTAAATTCCATTTTAAAATTTGATCACGTATCTGTAGATTTTCTTGAGTCTGCTATGTTCATAAACATCTTTTGCTTTCCTCTCCTTACACCATATAAAATATTTTCTTCCTTTATTGAACTAACCATAACTTCTAATAAATAGAAGAACTAATTAATCAGGGTATCGTTGGGGCTCCTGGGTGGCTCAGTCGGTTGAGCGTCCAACTTCGGCTCAGGTCATGATCTCACAGTTTGAGCTGGAGCCCCACATCGGGCTCTATGCTGGCAGCTCAGAGCCTGGAAGCTGCTTCAGATTCTGTGACTCCCTCTCTCTCTGCCCCTTCCAGGTTGCACTCTGTCTCTCTCTTTCAAAAATAAATAAACGTTAAAAAAATTTAAAAAAAAATTTTTTTATCCTTGCCTTATGTGTTGACATCTGACCTCTAAGTAAGATGTTTGCAGTAAATTTTTTTCTTGTTTTTACTTTTATTATTGCGAAATCAGTATATGTACATTGTAGAAAGTGAGAATGTATAGATAACAATATAAGAACACTATATTTCTATTAGCAGAGTTTATGACTATTAACACCTTAGTGAACTACAAGAATATACATGGGCAGATTTTTAACTGAATGAGATTATACTGATTATGCATATTATAAAAGGTTACACACTATGAAGGGCATTTCATACTATAGGTGTTTTATTCCCTTGCTTGTGAATTTTCAGCCTGGATGGAAATTTAAATTTTATCAATTTATTTCTACATTCAGAAAAAAAGTTTTTTTGTTCTTATCAGTCAGTTAATTTCTACAATAGTTCTTTTATTCTATTTTTTTTTTTATTTTTTTTTTTTTGAGAGAGAGAAAGAGAGAGAGAGGGAGAGTCTGTGCACACACACAAGTGGGGGAGGGGCAGAGAGAGGGAGACATAGGATCTGAAGCAGGCCAAGTCCTGTGAGCACAGAGCCCAATGTGGGGCTCAAATCCATAAACCGTGAGATCATGGCCTGAGCTGAAATCCAGAGTTGGCTGCTTAACCAACTGAGCCACCCAGGGACCCTACAATGGTTCTAATATTCTTATTTGGTTGTTTTGTGAAAGTGGGTGTGAGTGGGCTTATAACCTGGACAGAAAACTTTCTGGCTCAATTAACTTGAGTACACTGATTTAAAACATACTGTGTTAAAGTAAAAAATACTTTCTTCTTATTTCTCTTATTAAACAAAGATGGAATTAAAATCGTAAGTTTAAACAAAATGTATTTGATAATTTTATTATATAAAGCATATTAGATTTTTCTGCCAACTCTCATGGTTGATGAGTATTCATCATTCTCCATGCTTCACCATGCTTCATTTGTGGGAAAACTGTGAGGCCTAGGCTGCAGATATGTCTCCCAAAAGGAGGATTAATTTTTGTTCCAGGGATGAAGCTATGTAACTAACTGAGAACCACTTTTAAATGCTTATTTCTAGGCTTTGAAATATCAGGAACAATAGATGTGAAAAAAGAAGAAAAAGTATGGAAATATCATCATTTTGGGTAGCAGTCATTTCACGTTTTAAATTACCCCCAAATAGTAAACATAATCTAGTTAGCATATGTGAATTTTTTATGAGTATTTATCTCTGTGCTTGGCCCTTTTAGGGTTGTTGTTATTGTTGTTGCTGTTGATAATGATATTTGGAGAAGGGGTGAACTAGCTGGATATCACTAGCCTAACAGTGGTTCACAAACACCAGAAACATCTATCGAACTTTAAGTACAGCTGCTACATGCCAAAGATTGAAGTTATACACTTACCTTGCATCATATATACCATATAAAAAGTTAATCCAAGATGAATCAAAGACCTAAACCTAAGAGCTAAACTATAAAATTCTTAGAGGAAAACATAGGGGAGAAAAGTTCAAGATTTGACAATGATGTCTTGGAAAGGACACCAAAAGCCCAGGTAACAAAAGAAAAAAAGATATAAACTGTACTACATCAAAATAAAAATGTTCTGTACAAAGGACAAAGTCAACAGAATGAAAAGGCAACTTACAGAATGTGAGAAAATATTTGCAGATCATATATCTGATAAGGAGTTAATATCTAGAATGTATAAAGAACTCATACAATTCAACAAAAGCCAAACATCCAATTTTAAAAATGGCAAAGTATTTGAATAGACATTTCTCCAAAGAAGAAATGCAAAAGGCCAAGAAACACGAAAAATGTTCAACATCTCTAATTATTATAGAAATGCAAATCAAAAACCACAATGAGATACCACCTCACATTCTTTGTAATATCTACTGTTAAAAGAAAAAAACCACAAAAATCCAAACCAGAAAACAAGTGTTGGCAAAGATACATAGAAATCAGAACGCTTTGTGCACTTTCAGTGGGAAAGTAAAATGGCACAGCTACTGTGGAAGAATTTGGTGCTTCCTTAAAAATTAAAAATAGAATTATCGGGGCGCCTGGGTGGCTCAGTCGGTTAAGCGTCCGACTTCAGCTCAGGTCACGATCTCCCAGTCCGCGAGTTCGAGCCCCGCGTCGGGCTCTGGGCTGATGGCTCAGAGCCTGGAGCCTGCTTCCGATTCTGTCTCCCTCTCTCTCTGCCCCTCCCCCGTTCATGCTGTGTCTCTCTCTGTCTCAAAAATAAATAAACGTTAAAAAAATTTTTTTTAAATAATAATAAAAATAAAATAAAATAAAAATAGAATTATCATATGACCGACCATTTCCACTTCTAAGTATATACCCCAAATAATTGAAAGTATATACCCCAAATAATTGAAAGAAAAGCCTTGAAGAGAGACCCGTACACTCAAGTTTATAGCCGCATTATTCACAATACCCAAAGGGTGGAAGAAGTGTCCACTGATGGATGAATGGATAAACAAAATGTGGTATATTCACACAATGGGTATTTTTCAGTCTCAAAAAAAGGAACCAAAGTGACAAATGCCACAAGTTGGATGAACCTGGAGGACATTATGCTAAGTGAAAGAAACCAGTCACGAAAGGACAAACGTTGTATTATTCCACTTACGGGAGGTACCTAGAGTAACCAAAATCATAAAGACAAAGTAGAATGGTGATTGCCAGGGGCTGGGGTGGGGAGGTGGGAGGAATGGATAGCTGTTTAATAGGCACAGACTTTCAGTTTTGTAGATGAAAAGAGTTCTGAAGATGGATGGTGGTGATAGTTGCCTAACAATGTGAATATAGTTAACGTCACTGAACTGTACACTTAAAAATGGTTAAGATGGTCAATTTTGTTATGTTTATTTTATACATTAAAAAAAAAAAAAACGTGTAGATGAATGAGCTCTGTTCGCCAGATGGTCTGACTCAGGAAGGCAGGGGTGGAACCCTGGCATTTCTCTCTCGCCTTCACAGTCAAAGCCAAAATAAAATTTTGAGATTCATTAAGTAAAAGGAAGTAGCCTGGAAGAAGCAATAGAGGAATGACATGTTAATGATACAATACCTAACTAAACCTTGATTGTTTTCAATTTTGGCTGGATGCTAATCTTTCTGGTAAGTAAAACTTTTATATTTTAGAAACTATTCTCACTTGTAGCAGACAAGCTAAAAGCTTTTACCAACATAGTTATAATTCCAGAGAGAGGCAATTTTCATTTTAACTTCTCTTTTCTGACTACTCCGTCTTTCCTTTTTCTATTTCATCTTGACTTTCTTGCATTTCATTTTAAAGAAATAAAACTTAACTCCTCAAACTTTCTTAGAGCTTGATGGCTGGGGAAAAAAAATTCCACAAATGGTATCATTTATTCAGGCCGAGTTTATACCTGTAACTTTCTTCACATAAGACAAGCTACATTACTGGTAATCACATTGCCCTTGAAGTCATAGTCTCCACTACTGACTATAACAGTCTTTTAGCATCAGTTGACAAATTTGTCAAGTAGATACATGATATCATGTGAGAGATAGTGGAAATTTTACCAACGCATTCTAGATATGTGGTCTCAACTCTAAGGAAACAGAGTTGAGATCATTTGGACTCATGAATGTAAAGTAAAAAAAAAAATACATATATTCGATAGATTTTTAGTTATTTGCCTATAAACCTTTTGAAAATAGTCACCTTTCTTTTACTTCCACTCGGAATATATACCTACTATATAGCTGGTTCATAGTGAGCATTCAATAAATATTTGTTGGATGAGTAAATATGGAGCATAGTCAACTAGGAAAAGCAATAGGATATAGAAGAAACTCTTCTCCAGTACATAAAAATCAACAGATATTCTAACATAGAAGTGTAAGGTTTCCAAATTTAATACCTACAGTATGAAAGAGGAGTGCTAGAAATAGTCCAGAGACACATTCCTTCTGAGCAATTATTTATACTTTAGTGGAGCAGAGTCTAAGTTGGCAACTAGATCAAAATTTGAAATTCTATTGAGGTTTTTTGACAAATAAGGAAATTATTACTTACGCAATTAATACTTTCTTGTGAGAAAAGCAGGTTGTTGAGTTTGGTGAGTCCACATCTTGTTCTGCTCAGCCAGCAATGGCTTTTTGGTATAGGGAAATCCAATTCCTTGACTGACGCATATCTTCTGTGATTGACAGAAATAGAGATTTCTGGACTTTCCCTGGCAATGACAGCCACTCCTAACTTAACATTTATTACCTTTGTCACACTAAGTTGTCTAATACAGCTCCCTCTTATATCTCACTTTAAAGAGGGAATCTATCTCATTGGTTTCAACTTTGCCAGGGGAACTATTCTTCTCTATTGCTATTTACTTAATGGTAGCTATTTAAAGAATTATCAGCTCAACCAGGGCTAGCTGTCCCTCTCTTTGTTGCAGAAATGTTCAAGTAATTCTTAATCTCATCTTATACCTGTGAACTTACTCCTAGCAAATAATAACACCTGGTATTGACTGTTTTCTACTGTGCACCATCAACACTTCACATGTAGTATCTAATGTAATGCTTTTTAACAACTCTAATAGTAGGCAGTAGGGTCACTGTTAATTTAGAAAGGAAGAACCTAAGGCCCAGAGTAGATAATTTGGGATGCCTAACATAATAAAACTTAAATGATAAAGTCAGGATTTGACAGTCACATGCCAAGCCATCGGACCATACTGCCCTTCAAATGAAACACTGAATACAGCCTTGTCAGCAATAAGCCGAAGCTGCAAGGAAACAGTGAACCTCCCTCATCATCCGCAGGTGCTGGAAGAAGTGCAGGGAGAGGGAGATGAGCCTCAGAACCAGCTGGTACCAACCCCTGGCCCTGACCACAGTGCTGGAACTCCAGAAAAGTATCTATTATTTGCTTAATTCTTGCTCAGACATATGCAGACTAAGTATAAATTCCTTGCTCTTTCATGTCCACATTTTTCCAGAGAGATGAATAACTTAAGGTGTTAGTCCTATTTCAGAGACTAATCTTGCCAGGGTGAAAAACCACCAGAGAAAAAGATCCTTTTGTTTCTATCTACTGGCCAGGCCTGAGCAATAAAACCTACAATCATGGATCCTATTGTCTCACTTACACGATAAAAATCTTTTTCCCCCCTCATGTGGGCCATTTCAGTTTTATTTCCCACCTCTGAGGCACAGAACACATTAATTCTCAATTATGCTTACTCAGGACCCCAATCTGCAGTCCTTACATAGACAAAACTGTAATGAGAAGCCTGAATAATTAGTTCCTTTGACATCACCCAGGCTGAGGGATTTATTTTGTTTGCTTGTTTGTTTATTTATTTTAAGGAAAACTCCTGGGATGCGGATTCAATGGGGTAGGCAGGATTAATGAGAGTGGAACTTTACCTTTCTAATCAGCCAGACTGGCCACTGCAGATGACTAAGAAAGAATCACAAGACCCTGGTACATCCAGTGAATGCTTCACAAAATGTTAAATAAGAATGACAACATCAACAAATAGCACTCTTATCTACATAGGATTATAACATGTTAGGAACAGAAAAGTTAATGTCTTACAAGAAAAGATTTCTCAGTAGTAAAGCCAATTCAGTGGAGACTCTTAGTACAAAGTTTATCTGTCTTTCAACAGATACTAAGAATAATGTTAGCAACCAAAAAGTGATATTAACATGAAAACATGAGATGTAATGGATGCTGTGTTGTGCTGCCCAGTTCTGTCTTCAGGTAGTGCTGTCAGCAGGCAGCTCTTGGCACTCAGCCCAGTCCAAAAATTGCCCTTAGCGACAGCGCACCCAGGACCAGCTTGCATCCACTGCCTGGTTGATATGAGAATATGAAAGCCTAGCCTCCTTACTGCAAGGGGAGTTGACTGGAAAGAGCCATTTCAGCTGCTCTGAAGAGCTCCTCAAAGGGCAAGCTGAGACCTTTGTTGAGACTGCACTGAGTTCAGCTTTTCCTGCTACCCAGTCCTGCCTCCTTGCCTTCCACAAATGTTGATTCTAAGGGTCCCTACTCTCTAATGCAAGCTCTGTATGCTCATCACTGCCTCTGAGTTTGCTTCTCAGGGAAGCCAAATTCTAACACTAAGGAAATCAAATTCTTTGTTTCTAACATGTTATTAAAATATAAGTATTTAGAGGCACCTGGGTGGTTCAGTCAGTTGAGCATCTAACTCTTGATGTCAGCTCAGGTCATGATCCCAGGGTCTTGGGATCAAGCCCTGCATCAGGCTCTGTTCTGAGTGTGGAGCCTGCTTAAGATTCTCTCTCTCTCTCTCTCTCTCTCTCTCTCTCTCTCCCCCTCTGCCCCTCTCCCCCACTTATGCTCTCTCTCTCACTCTCTAAAATAAAAAAAAAAAATACCCACAAAAAGAAAATGTAAGTATTTTAATAAGGAAATAGGTTTCTATCCATCATTTAATAACATATTGTTTAGGTATTTTTATTTTTTATTTTATTATTTTTTAATGTTTATTTCATTTTGAAAGAGAGAGAGACAGACAGAGTGTGAGCAAGGGAGGGGCAGAGAGAGAGGGAGACATAGGATCCAAAGCAGGCTCCAGGTTCTGAACTCTCAGCACAGAGCCCAAAGTGGGGCTCGAACTCATGAACTGAGATCATGACCTGAGCCGAAGTCAGAACTTAACCAACTGAGCCACCAGGCACCTTGTTCAGGTATTTTTTAAATCCCCTGGTACAGAATTACTTTCCTGTGGATAGAGGTCGAGCTAGTTGATTTACTGTGATAGAAAAACAATTAGGTGGGAGAAGCGCATTCTACATAGACTACCAAACTGTCAAGTCCCCACACTTAGGAAGTTACACTGGGGATTGGGGAATGGAACTGGAAACACATGGGAGAGAGAGAAATTAGGAGTTTGCCATTCCCAACAGAATTCACACAGAAAGTTTCTTGTTGATGCCTAAAGCCGTTCAGCTTTCTAGAGGACCAATTTCCTCAAATGGCTCTGTCAAAGACATGGCATGGTGAAGAAAATTTAGTAGGACAATCTGCCCCTCCCTTTGTCCTTAGTCCCTTCTGCTCTAGGTTTGGTCTCTCAGAATAATCTTTCCTCCCTAATCTTTTATTAGGCAATAGATACATGCTGAAGGTATTTGAATTTTAGTAGAGAATTCTACAGAAGGTGAAAACCTTTCAATTCAATGAATCTAAATCGCTGAGTTTCAGACACTGTGAGTAGAGGAAGAAAGGAAATTTGGGGGGTGGGGACAGCCTGGCCAGAGGCTAAGCCAGACACACTCCTAAAACACCTTTAATAGAGTCTTTAATTCATCATGTCTCATGCTGAGATTATTCATCTACCTCACTGTGACAACTCAGACTATAGTCTGCTTCACTATTAGTTTGGGTTTCAACAATTCATTCAACAATTATTGAGAAACTACCAAGTGCCAGAGAACCAGCAATAAATAAAACAGACAAGATCCCCACTTTCTATTGGGGGAGGACAGAGAAATGAACACAAATAAATATGATTTCAGATAAAAGAATAAAGCAAGGTTAAGATAGGGGACCACAGCGGTCATTTTTCCTTGAGGGGCTAGGTCAGTAAAAATGTTTCCAAAGAGGTAACACATGAGCAGAGGCCTGAATGGTCATCATCAAACCATGTGAAGATTTAGGTGAAGAGCATTCTAGGCAAAGGCTGTGTTCCACAAACAGCAAAAATAATGTGTAGCAGGGACAGAGCAGATGAAGGGAGAATTAAAGAGGATTAGAATGGCAGGAAGGGGGCAGATCATGAAGAACCCTGAAGGCTAAACTCAAGAGTTTGAACTTTTTTAATGTTTGTTTATTTTTGAGAGAGAGAGAGACAGAGAGACAGAGGATCCAAAGCAGGCTCTTTGCTGACAGCAGAGAACCGGACGTGGGGCTTGAACCCACAACACATGAGATCATGACCTGAGTCAGACACTTAAGCAACTGAGCCACCCATGAACCCCAAGAGTTTGAATTTTGTTTTAAATGTAATAGGAAACCACAAGACACCTTTTTGAGGAGGAAGAAATATGATATGGCATATGTTCCTGAGGATCTCTCCACAAGCTGTATGAAGAAAAGACTGTAAGGGAGCAAGAGTGAAGTCAGGGAACACACAGGAAGCCACAGCTGCAGAGCACATGAGGATTGAGAAAGGTAGTGACAAGTGGTTGGGTCTAAAATGTATTCTAGAAAGAAAACTAGCGGGGCTCAATGGTGGATTCGATGTGAGGAGTGACAGAAAGGAAGGAACCAAAGATAGCTGCTAAGCTGTCTTTGCCAGCACAACTGGACAAATGATACTATCAACTAAGAGGGGGATACTAAGAAGAGACAGATTTGGAAGCAAGGAAAGTCAAGATTTCCCGTTGGACCTGTTAAATTTGAGATGTCTGCATCTCAGTGGAGATCTCGAATAGGCAGTTACATATATGAGTTTATAGTTTAGAGGAGAAATTGGGGCTACAAGTCTAGATCAACATGATAGGGATACTTGAAACCCGTGGGCTAAGGGGTAGAGCCAAAGATGGGGAGAGATTTAGGACTAAGCTCTAAGGAACACTAATACTTGGAACTGTGGTTTACAACACTGGAATCAGCAGGAGAGCTTTAAATAAATATTGAACCTGGACCCACCCCTCAAAGATTCTTATTTAATTGGTCTGGGGTGCAGCTTGAATATCAAGAGATTTAAAAGCTTCCTGTGATTCTAACATGCAGCTAAGGCTGAGAACCATTGATTTAAAAATTGGGAATAGGAAGTTAAATAAATCAGAATTATTAGAATGAACTGAAGCCGTCAGCAAGATAGGAAGAAAATCAAGTCTTGGAAGTGAAGGGACTATTCCAAGAGTGAAATGGTCAACTGTGTCAAATCCTGATGAGAAGTAAAACAAGAAAATGGGAGATAAGGGCAAGAAGGGTGGAGAAGACCTAAACACGATAAGGTTGTGAGTATGAATGAGGGCCTACCAGGCAGAGATTAGAGAGACTGCAGAGTGAGGAAGTAGAGGCAGCTGCTGTCTCCTGAGTTCTCTTCACACCAGGGCCAGGACCACTCAAGTCCTGGGTTCATATCCCGAGACTCGAGTTGCCCCTTGTCCAGCAGTTCCTCTCAAGTTAACACCATCGCAACTACTTACTCATTAAGCCAGTCAACATTTACTCCAAAAACTCATTTAAAACATGTTGAGCACTTGTATGTGTTAGTCATTGTTAGGTAGTGGGGATATCAAGTCAAATGAGGTACACTTCTTGCTTTCACAAGATTTTCTGTCTATTGAGGAGGGTTACAGATAATTACAACAAAATAGTAACCTTGATTCAGCATCCACATTGTTAATCCACTTTCCATTCCCATTTCCACTAACCTAGTCTAGGCCTTGAAAATGATCATGGTGTTCCATCCAGGCTCCCTGGATGCAGTCTCTCTCTTCTTGCTATTCTAGTTTAAATCTCACCTCCAAATTCCTCTTCCTAAAGCACACTGATGTTCATGTCATTTATTGGTTAAGGTAGCACTAATTGAGCACCTATGAAGTACAAAAAGAAATACACACTTGTCTCCTGTAACATAGTGCCAGTTTCTGTTTGAAAAATCCTGACTGGGTAATCTCAATTAGAAGGGACCTTAGCAGTTACCCAGTCCATGCATGAGTCCTTTCTATGAATCTATCCATAAATCATAAATAGATGGCTAGGTAAGAGCACATCCAGGGCATACTTAAACACCCTCAAGGATGAAGAATTCACTTTTTAAAAAGGAATTCAATACACGTTCAAGAAGTTGGAACTTTTTACAAGTTATTCCTTCAGTAGTGCTTCCTGCTTACCAGTTGGGGTGTAAGCTTCCTGGCTGGTATTCAAGGCTTGCTGTAATAGGGTTCTAAGGCTTCCTAGTCTTAGCTTCTGAAGTTCTTCAAATTTCCTTCCCCGAATGTGAAATATACATTTCACTTATTCCCACACATCAAATCCTTCAAGATCAGGTTCAAGTGCTACCTTCTCCACAAAACTACTGAGTCCCTCAGCTGATAAACAATCTTCCTCACCTGAGATCTCTCAGACTTATCTTTACCCTCCTTATGGTTTCCACTTTTGGTGATGGGGACACATGTTGTTTTTCATGCCTCACTGACAGGTGCATGGGAGATAGGCCCATCTGTTAGCCATCTCCTTCTCCTTCACAGTGCCCAGCACAGTGACTTAAAAAGTTTGCTTAGGCACATGTAGAATGAATGATGCAGCTATTCTCTGGATGTGTTTCCCATTTTGTGAAAGGGGGAAACTGTAATAGCTGTCATACTGACTCTAATATTCTGATTCCCAAATTTAAGGTATTAGGCACCTATTGCATGTCTGATGTTATATGTTCCCCATTTCAAAGACACGACTGCAGTTGAAACAGCATGGAGGGATCGAGAAGGCATAATGCTAACTGAAATAAGGTAGTCAAACAAAGACAAATACTATATGATTTCTCTCATATGTGTAATTTAAGAAACAGAGCAAATGAACAAAGGAAAAAAAGAGACAAAAAAAAAACACGTAAATACAGAGAATTGATGGTTACCAGAGGGGAGGTGGGCAGGGGGATGGGTGAGAGAGGTGAAGGGGTTATGAGTATACTTATCATGATGAACACTGAGTAATGTATAATATTGTTCATTCATTATACTGTCCACCTGATACTAACACCATATGTTAACTATATTGGAATTTAAAATAAATAAATTTTTAAAAAGACAATTCTGATGGGGGGCAGGGAAAACAATACACATAAAACAACTATCTTATGAACTGAATATAATAAAATGTCAGTTTTAAGAGAACAATGAAGCTCATAGAGAAAGGAGAAGTATGTGATCAACAGTAACCATGGAGGGATAACAGGAAGACAATTAGTTGAACTGGGCTTTGAATCCCCATTTGATAGAGATGGTAGGTTCCAGGCATTTTAGGGCTGAAACAGAGGCAGAGTCAGGGACACTAGAGGGAGCCAAGGCTTAGATGTGGAGAGAAAGCGTCCTTGGCTCAGTCAGCCTTGGTTCACAGATTCTGAAGTATTTGCTTAGTAGGCTGAGAAAAATACTCTTTATCACACACTCAAATGCTTCCATTAAACAATATTCAAAATTAAAACTATTTTGTGTCTATTTTCAGTTTTTACTGGTGTTAAGCCTCTTTTGAGGAGAAAAATAATAAGTACTTATTCGCTGTGCATTTCATGTCATTTTTGCCAGTGAATATCTCCTGAATCTTAACTGTGAGCTTATCTAAGACATTTAACAACCCCTAATAGGGTCTTGAGAGTGGAAGTAGAGAAGGCTCAGGTGGGACCCTGGTCCAATGACCTTCCTTACCCCTCAGACTGGCCGGAGCGGGGCTGTTCTGTGACTACAGGTTCTCAGAGCTCTGGGCGGTCACATCAGGCCAGGGGTCTAGAATTTGCAGCCTCCACTCTCAAATATCAGGCCTCTGGCACCTATTGTGACACTAAGGTCTCCCCTTTAGCCTTTACACTCGGTCCAAATCTACAAAAAGTCCTAAGCAAAGATTGTTTTAAAGTACTTGGAAGTTCTGGGCCAACAGTGTGAGCTCAGTCTGGAAGCATCAGCACCGTCAGTGCTTGCTTGATGGATGGGTGGTTAAGACCAAGGCCCCATCATCCATGAGTAGATGGTAAGAGTGAGGAGTAGCTGGAAGGTAGGAGAAAGCAAATTGGGCACAGCCCTGATTTATTGCTCTACCTCAGATAGGGTGACATTAGACAATGTGAAACCGCACATCTACCAAAGGATTAGAACTGGACCATATATTTTGCTGCATATAAATGTTTACTTGTACTAAATTTTGGGACACAGGAACTTAAAAAATAAAAAGTGAAAAGGATAAGGGCACCTGGGTGGCTCAGTCGGTTAAGAGTCTGACTCTTGGTTGCGGCTCAGGTCATGGTCTTGAGGTTTTGTGAGTCCAAGCCCCGCATTGGGCTATGTGCTGGCAGGGTGGAGCCTGCTTGGGATTCTGTCTCCCCCTGTCTCCCTGCCCCTCATTCATTCCTCCTGTCTGTCTGCCTCTCTTTCAAAATAAGTAAATTAATTAAAAACCATTTTTTAAAAGGGAAAACGGTATCACAACTCTAAAGCAATAGTGAATTAGAATTGGTCATACCTAAGGGAGAGGAAGCCTCAAGTCCAGAAGGGAAGACACCCTGGGAACCCTGGCCTGGAGGGTCTTCTGACATACCCACTCTTTGTGCCACCAGACAGAAGCTTAAGGAATCAGAAGGCATGAGGTCCTCACCAGCCACCAGCATCTCCAAGAGGCTCCCTTTTCATCCACATGCCATTTTCAGAACTCCTCTTGATGTGGCTTTTACCCAGTTTCCAGTTAAGGTGAGGGCAGGAAGCTGAAGACCCAGGTCTAGAGGGAATAATGGAGAGGAAATTGTGGGGGCAGGCTTTCATGTTAAGAGGAGAGGTGCATTATCCAGCATCTCTGTGCTGCCCCCATCCCATGCTGCTGTCCTGGCATCCCGATGCTTCTTTCCTTTCCCCTAATTGCAATGGGAATGAGGAAACAGAGACAAAAGAAGCAAGCAGATGTGGAGGGTGAAGTACTTTCTTCTACCACAGGAGATGCCCGGTGAGGAGGATGCTGCATGAACAGAAGCAAGAAAGAGGCTGAAACTGCTACTCCTTGAGGCAGGATGCAGGGGAGTGGGGGGGAGGGGGGTGTGTGCAGAGCCAAGTTCCAGGGAGGGTCAGGAAAAATGAGCAATAAGGTCCTGGCTTGGGCAAAGGACATGTCTGTGCAGGGAGGAAGGCTGTGAAGGGCCACCGGACAGAAGAGTGAGGGGGGTGGGGGTGGGCAGGGGGCTGAGTAGCAGAGAGGGCTCAGAAAACTCTTTCCTATGCAGTCTGAATTTGCTTAACCTCCTCCAGCTTTTCCCAGAAATAGCCTGGCTTCCTTCCGTGGGAAATGCAAACCCTGGAGGCAGAGAGTTGGGCAGTACTCTGTTCTGTCTCCAGGGAAACCTTTTGAACCCCATGATAACCAGGGCCAGACCCAAGGTGGGATGCTCGGTGTGCTCCCCGTGTGGGTGGTGGGGAGCTGGGCCCACAGACGTGCCTTGGTCTAGCATTCTGGGGCTGGAACAGGATAGGGTCCAAGCCTAGCCAACTGCTAAAGGTTAAAGTGGGACTGCAATCTTCCCTGCACTTGGGAGAGCGGGGGAGTGAAACAGACATGAGAGAAAAAAGAGACAGCCGTCTTCATGGGCAAGGAGCTGAGACAGTCACATTCTGGTGGATGAAAGTGTGCCTTTCAGCAAACCGTCAGGGGGTCCAGCATGGATGGTAACCACCATCAGAGTTGTCTCAGCTGACTCCTATAGGCTGGTTTTGAGTGGGACGAAAAGCTTGGTGAAGGCCAAAATACATTCACACTTTATACCCTTCCCCATTCCCACATCAAATCCTTCATCAAGTTCAGGTGACCCATTACCTCCCTCACCTGGCATCCCTCAGACTCATTTTTACCTTCCCTATGGATTCCACTTGTGGTGATTAGGCCACACATCCTCTTTTTCATGCATCACTGACAGGTGCATGGGAACTGGACCCATCTCTGTCTCCTCCACAGAGCCCAGCACAGTGATTTGAAAGTTTCATGAGACACTTGTAGAATGAATAAAGCAGCAGTTCTCTAAATCTGCCTCCTATTCTGTTAAAGGAGGGAAGTTTCTACAAGCTCTTATTTTCTGATTCCCAGTTTAGATTAAGCATTAGACGCCAGCTACGTGTCTGCTGTGTATCTCTCTCTTCAAAGAAGACACAAATGTAATCTTGTTGTGGTCGCACAACATACAAGGAATAATTATATTATGAGGCTGAATATAAGAAAAAGCCAAACTGTAAATTACAAGAGGAGCTCAGAGGAGAGAGAGGCCTGTGTGGTCCAGCGAGAACTTAAGGGCTAACACAGAGTAGTTAGTTGAATTAATCTCGGATGATGGTGGCTTTGTATAGGTTGGCAGCCCATAGATGTTGCAGCCCTTGCCCTTGACACCCTCTCACATCCCACAGAGCTCTTCACCACTGCTTTTATCACTGAATAATCTAGACGCGAGGCAGGAGCTAGAAGCGGTCCCTCGCAGAACAGGACACCATCTGCGTGGCTGTCCAGGCTTCTTGCTGATCTGCAGTCATTATTGAGGAGGATCTTGGATTTCTGCTACCCAGACCTTGGAAAAACTGAGGTGTGGGGTGGGTGGGAAGCCTCCTTGACCTTCTTCTTCTCAGCTAAGAGGGAGTGAGCTTCACTGTAGCACTTTCCACATAGATCTTGCCCTGATCATCCAGGATGGAGGCTTCCAACTTCTTTTGAGCTGTCCATACCTTTACCCTTGCCACACATGTGGGGTACTGAACTGAGCACACAGGCTGGTGTTGTGATGGTGGCATCCTTTATGGCTTCCCACAGAGCCTCACTACATCTCCTACCACTGCTACCACTTTTCCTCCCTGTGTGTACATTTATGTCTCTAGTCCCTAGCAGAGAGCCTGGCATGCAGAAGACATCCTATAAATGATGCTAAATCCTGAGGGAGACACTTGGCAGATGAATGACAATAGCTAATGCAGCCTTAAAGCTATGGTATGACACAATGAAAAAAAATTTTTCTCTATCTCATTTTACAACAGTAAATCTGAAACCCCATCTTTCAGAAAACATTGTCTCCACTGTGATGCCCACGTCAATGATCCTGCTTATCAAATTCTGTTGAGCCGGTGTGGAAGGAGCAGCTCTCTGTAATCTATTTACCTTAAGGAGCTCAGTCACGTGCTCAGCTCACAGCCCGTTTATCAGGATGAAGGATGCTCTCTGGAGAGAGAAGACAGCAGGACAGGCTGAGCTCAGATGACAGTCTGCCCTGTGGAGATTGACTTTAATGAAGCACAGAATAAACAGGAAGATTAAGAGGGTGCAAAAATCAGTGACACGTTTTGAGTTCACCTCTACGTAGGAAATGAAAGGTTCTCTGTACAGCTGAGAACTGTCTCTGGGTTATAGATGGGGGCATCTGTTTGGTCACTAATGATCCCATGCTGCCTAAGTCAGCCTCTGTGTAAGGAAAGAAAAGTTTTCTCTTAACTTACAGACCCACCTTTGTGCGATTTTAAATTTACCCACAGTGTGATGGGATTTAGACTGAGTAGAAAGATGGAATTATTAAAGGGTTTAAGAAATTATTTAATAGACGACAATGTTAGCCCGATAAACAGGGACTAAGTATTTTTAATACTGCTTTTTTATACAGTCCTTCCATTTCGTGCTGAGAAATTGTGCCAACTCAGAGGTTTATGACTCAAGGATGTGATCATCCTGAAGGGATGGCTCGCCCTATGGAAGGGCTAAATTCTTGGAATAACACAAAAACAAAAACTTTGTCTTCCTCGTAAAACAGTGCCATTTCCATAGGCCTTAGTGGCATCCTGACATTGTATTGTATATCGTTTCAGTTCCTCAATTCATGTGATATTTTTTTCAATAAATAGTTTACAAAACAGCCAGAGGACATGGTCTAGAATTCACACCCATCTTTTTGAGATGATGGTTTTATTATTTAGTGGATCAAAATGAGAATCTTATTCCATTGCCATTTCTCTTTTGAAAACGTAGATGTTACTAAGGGTAGGAGCAAAGTATTGCTTTGATATTATTCTTTCTTTCTTTTTTTAATTAATTTATTTATTTTGAGAAGAGAGAAAGAACATGCAGTGTGATCAGGGGAAGGGCAGAGAGAGAGGTAGAGAATCCTAAGCAGACCCCGCGTTGTCAGCGCAGAGCCTGGCACAGGGCTGAATCTCATGAACCATGAGATATTGACCTGAGTAAAATCAAGAGTCACTCACGGAGTATCTGACTTTGGGCGTCTGACTTTGACTTGGGTCATGATCTCGCAGTTCGTGAGGTCGAGCCCCGTGTCAGGCTCTGTGCTGACAACTCAGAGCCTGGAGCCTGCTTTGGATTCTGTGTGTCCCCCTCTCTCTCTCTGTTCCTCCCCTGTTCGCGCTCTCTCTCTCTCTCTCTCTCAAAAATGAATAAACAGTAAAAATAAAAAAAAGAGTCATTAACCGAGTCACCCAGGCGCCCCAATATATCCCTTATTTTTTAATCAAACCATGAGAGCTGACGTGCATCATGCGTATTGAGTATGTTCACTGGGCTGAATGTAATCATGTTGATGGTATTGTTAACGCTTACACCAGTAGATGGCACTCTGGTTCAAACTGAAACTAAGCTTCCAGTTGTCCCGCAGTAACCTATATTGAGCTCTGTGAAGAAGACATTGTACTAGTCAGCCAGGGTGTACCCAAGTGAAAATGTGTGGCAACACAGAAGTACCTCAAAATCACATTTGCAAACTTCTTTAGGAAAGTGGATGTGTACCAGGATATAGAGTGATCAGAATGCTATAATTAGAGGGATTAGCTGAGAATTCTTTTGTGGAAGAGCTTCCTTACGTAGAGTGTTTTTGAATGGGTGGAAGGGACAGGAGGCAGCGAGCAGCAGACATGCCAGGTGGGAAGAGTGGCCTGTAGAGGTCAAAGAAGTGGTGTGAAAAATATGAGACATTTGGGGTCTACTGTGAGAAAGTTATCTGATGCAGACTTAAAGTCACTAGCTAATCTTCATATCATGGGAAGAAAGCCATGAGACAAGGCTTGGGGGTGGGGGGGGAGGTTGCCAAGAGCAAGAGAAACACTCAGCTTTGCAAAAATAAACAGGCAACTAAAACATTCCCAGCCAAAGTTATGCATTGTATTGGATTTTCACTTTTGATTGTTTATCACAGTAAATAAAATTCAAATCAGCTAGCTAAGCCAATATCTTCAACTTCTGGTTTTATATACATGTAATAACTTATGTTTATATTTTATATTAAGTAATCCTGGAATTGGGAGAACTTGTACTAGTAAACGTTGAGTTTTCCACCTACATATAGAACTCCGTGTGTCTCCAGCATGTCCAAAGAGCCATCCGTTAGACGGTAATTTTTTTTAATCTTCCTAATTTCCTAACTTTCGCCATCTCTTTCTGCAAATTTTTGTATCGTTTCTTTATTTTGCCTAAGCTTAGGATAACAAGAAGGTCAGAGTGTGAAGAGAGAAATGTATTTGTGATTGGGATTTAGCTTGTATTTATTTTTAGAGCATTTGAGGCAATGGAGGAATCTTAATTGGCATTGTACTTTCTAATGCAAATTCATGGTTAAAGCAGGAAGGAGGTGTTTTAAATAATTCAGCAGAAACTGCACCAAACCAACAGTTAGTTAAAATCTCTTTCAGTTCTCAAGTATAGAAAACCATTAATGGGAACTATGTTGTTTAATCTACAGAAAGTGTTTTCCATTCACCATATGTTACCAGGACTATAACTAAAACAGTAATTCATTATGAGGATGAGTCTTTAAAATGCTGTGCTGAGGCCCTGGGTTCTGGAACCACTGGCTGGGTCAGCACTTTGTGGTTTTAAACAGGGATATGCCTTGAGTAAGAGAAAGAGAATGAGGTTCATTAATTCTTGATGTGCTTTAAACACAGAAATACTGTACTTTTTTCTATTTCTTAGATGGGGAAAACCATCCCTAAACAAATAGGCTAAATACTCTGATTGGTTAGTTCTCCTCAAAACTAGTAATGTCTCCCTCTCAGTGTGAGTGAATGGATGCTCCCTACAAGCTGTCATTGGGACAGGGGCTTGTAGTTTGCTTAAGAGAGAGGTTTCCATGTGGTCCCTGCTATGGTCACCATTCTAATCGATAGAACCAGTTTGCAAGAGGACTAGGTGAAGTTAAGCGTGCAGTCTGGTGGCAAAGAGTAGAGGAAACATAGCTGTCATGCTGGAGGTCATGACCTAACCCTTGTTAGCCTGCTGCTCTCTCTGGCTCAGACAGTCTCGGTCTGAGTTTCTCAGTATTTTCGCCATTGCACTTCTGGTGTGCTGGCCTTGGGATCTGAAGATAGTCCTTGGGCCATATTCCTTGATGCGAAAATGCATGTCCTGTTCAAGAAAGTTGTGTGACTGGAGGGAGGTGTGGAGCTGAGTCAAGTGGGCTGAGCAGTAAAAAACTAACCTAGAAAAATAGGGAGAAAGAGTGTTTCATTGAGGAGGGCCTTGAACACCGAGGACTTGGGTCTTTTAGAAGAACGTTTGGGTTGGAGGCCACACACACACTCTTACATTTAGTCCCAGTCGTTTATGACATATTTTCCAAAGCAGTTGCAACTTAAATTTTTTATTTCCAACCATAAGCCATGAAAAGAATCTTATAGCCCCTAAAATATTCATGTTATTGCTGCTGCATGTTCATGCTGGAATTTGAGGGCTTGCCTTCAGCTATACCTTAGCATAAAAGAAGTCGTAGTAAAAATAATTGGCATAAAGCCATCAACTTGCTCATTTGCTCTCTTTCACTGTAAGACAATAAAGGAATTAAATGATGTCTCATTTGGCTTTACACATTTGCATACTTAAATGTTTGGATACTTCCCTGCTAAGTAAATTGAGTCTGATCAGACAAGCTAGGAGTGAGTGAATACTTAGAATTTTCAAACGGATTAATTCTTTCTGACTGCGGATTACTAGTAATATTTTTAACTATTATACTGTATCAATGACATATTGTTTAATGGATGAAGCAGGCTAACAAAGCTGTATGCTACTTGTGAGGAAAAAATTACATACTCACCACATATGGGTTTTTTTTCTAGATACATGTAATATGGTAATACACACACAAAGACACACACACATATAAAAACCAGTATATCAGTATCTGTGAATACAAATTAAGTCATTTTAACATTTAAATGGCCAAACTACAATGGCCCTGAGCCCTTTCCTGCTTGATTATCCAGTCTTTTTAAAGAGTCCCCTTCCCAAAATATTTCTAAGGGTCCCAGGGTAGTTCACATGCATTAAAAAATATTAGTCTCAGGCCCAATGACTCCATTAATGTGAAACCCCCATCTATAATTCTGGTAAACTTGAGGTTTACTCACACAAATTAAGAACTATGAAAAAAAAAAGTGATTCCAATATAATTACTTATTCCTGCCAAACACAGCAGTGAGCGTTCTTGTTTTGTTCAGAAAAATAGCGATTTGGGGGTGATAGTGTTTTCCACCATTCAAGATGTCCTAAAGCAAAGCAGTTTGGTGACCAAGTGTTACAGTTCATGAAAAGTATGCACACACACACACACACACACACACACACACACACTCCCACTCTCACGTACATACACACATTACCTTTCTGTGGGTTATCAGCCATCCACTGGGCCTAAACTGGAGCAACTTTCTTTAATTTTCCTTCCACTGGGAGGAAGCATTCAGCCAAACCTCAAGCATTTTCTTCCTTCATTCTCTGCTTCCACTCTTCTTACAACTGTAAATAAAATACATGTCTCTATAAGAATAAGTTATCAGCATAATATAACCATATTGGACACAGAGGGGAAAAAAAATTCCCTCCCCCACCACCCAGCTCATGCCCAATCTTTTATTGACACTCATTCTACTCTGGATTAGGAAATTTTAAGTCCATATAGCCGACTTTTGTTCAGATTTTTAAAAAATCAAATATGAAAAAGATTTAATAACAAAACTGAGAGTTTGGGTCTATCCACCTATCATGTACCTATGATCTTTAAGAGAGAATATACTACTTCTTTTTCAAGCACATATGAAACATTTCTACCAATAAGCAATGTAATAGGAAACAGAGAAAGCCACAAGAAATTCCAAAGAATCAAGTGATATATTACCTGACAGTATGCGATAAAATTAGTATAGAAAGAAATCAGTAACAAGAAAAAAAATTTTTTAATGTACATGCCTGGAAACTAAAAAATACACAAACCCTTTGGTTAAAAAGGAAACTTAGGAGCACCTGGCTGGCTCAGCCAGAAAAGCATGTGACTCTTGATCGCAGGGTGGTGAGTTCAAGCCCCCACTTTGGGTGTAGGGATTACTTAAATAAACTTTAAAAAAAAAGGAAATTTAAAAAAAAAAAAGAGAGAGAGGCAAACCATAAAACAGACTCTTAACTATAGAGAACAAACTGAGGGTTGCCAGAGGGGAGGTGGGTAAGGGGATGGACTAAATGAGTGATGGGTATTGAGGAGGGCCCTTGTGATAAGCACTGGGTGTTGCATGTAAGTGACGAATCACTAAATTATACTCCTGAAACTAATATTACACTACCTGTTAATTAAGTGGAATTAAATTTTTTTAACGTTTATTCATTTTTTGAGAAACAGATAGAAACAGAGCATGAGCGGGGAAGGGGTAGAGAGAGAGGGAGACACAGAATCCGAAGCAGGCTCCAGGCTCTGAGCTGACAGAGCCCTAACGCAGGGCTTGAACTCACAAACTGCGAGATCATGATATGAGCCGAAGTTGGACGCTCAACCGACTGAGCCACCCAGGTGCCCCAATTAAGTGGAATTTAAATAAAAACTTGAAACAACAACAAAAAATAAAACTTAAAATTAAATGGTATTAAAAATATACCAGTCAAAATCACTACTTAGGAGGAAATTTATAGATGTAAAAAACATACCAGAAAACAAGAAAGACTTAAAACTAATGAGCTAAATGCTCACCTCAGCAAGTTGAAAATGAACAACAGAGAAAGCCCAAAGAAATATGAAGGAAAGAAGTCATAAACATGATAAATCAATAAAATACTGAAAAATAACAACACTCCAAACTAGAGAAATTTAGCTAACGCAAGACCTGAAATTTTTTTCAGATCAATAAAATAGACAAGCTTCAGGCAAGAATGATAAGGAGGGAAAAGATGAGAGAGAGAAATTGCAAATAAGCAAAACACAGAAAGAAATTAGAAATTTGAAATTACACAGATGCATGTATACACACACCAATGTATCTGAACACTTAAGTGTCTACAAAAGTATACAAATGCCAGGGGTGCCTGGGTGGCTCAGTCAGTTAAGGGTCCCACTTTGGCTCAGGTCATGATCTTGTGGTTTGTGAGTTTGAGCCCCACACTGGGCTCTGTGCTGACAGCTCAGAGCCTGGAGCCTGCTTCAGATTGTGTCTCCCTCTCTCTCTGCCCCTCCCCTGCTCACACTCTGTCTCTCTCTGTCTTTCAATAATAAATAAAGGTTAAAAAAAAGTATACAAAAGGCAAAACGATGCAAGATGAAATCTAAAATGTAAACAGACTAGTCAAATCAGAAAAATAATAAAAGAATTCACCTTTGCATAAAAAGAATAAAAATTCTCCAACCCCAGACAATTATATAAGTAAATTCTACCAAATTCTTAGAAATATATATGATTCCTCCCATATGCAAGTTGTTACAGAAAGTAGAAAAAGTGAGAAAGTTACCCAACTCACTTTATGAAGTCTGTATAACTTGGATTCCCGTACAAAATATAGTAGTAGAAGAAAATTATACCCATTTCATATGTGGAAATGAATGTAAAATCTAAAAAAAAATCTAACTGAACCTACCAGTGTTTTTAAAAAATAATATAATAAAATAAAATTTATCCCAGGATGAAGAATGGTTTTATAACAGAAAATCTGTCCATGTAAATCATCATATTAATGAGCTAAAAAGGAAAAAATTACATAACCATCCCAGAGAAGCTTAAAAAGAATTTGAAAAAACTGAACAACTATTTGTAATATAAAAATATAAACTCTCAAATAACTAAAAACAGAAGGGAACTTCTGGAATGTATTAAAGGCTCTACATTGCCACCCACAGCAAACACCACACTTATAAGGGAAACTTTAAATGCAGCCATTTTGAAATAAAAAAACCAGGCAAGAAAACAGTCATCACCACTCTTTTGGAAGTCCTGGCCAATGTAATGACACAGAAAAAGAAACTGGAAGTGAAAGTATGGTAAAGGAAAAGACTTTATTTTATCACTATTTGCTGCAACATGATTACCTACATGGAAAACTTTCAGAATTAACAGCCTATCAGAATAAGAGAGCTAGTGTTTTCATTACACTAACAGTCTTTTCTTAATTTTTTAATATTTATTTATTTTTGAGAGAGAGAGAGAGAGAGAGAGAGTGCAAGTGGGGGAGGAGCAGAGAGAGAGGGAGACACAGAATCTGAAGCAGGCTCCAGGCTTTGAGCTGTCAGCACAGAGCCCTACATGGGACTCAAACTCACGAACCTGTGAGATCATGACCTGAGCTGAAGTTGGATGGTCAACCGACTGAGCTACCCAGGAGCCCCTCATTACACTAACAATTAAAGAGAAAATATAATTTGAAAACAACATCACTCACAGAAACAGCAATTATATAAAGTCTAAGAATGAAATAATAAAGTATGCATAAGACTTCTATGGAGAAAAATCTAAAGCTTTATATCTTTAAAAGGGTAAAAAAGAAAGAATCTGAATAAAGAACTGACTAAAGATTTTTTATGTTAATGGATGAAATGACTTACTTGTTTTAAAGTAACAGTTCTCCCCAAATGAATCCATAAACACTAAGGACACTTACCCTATTAGAAATAAGAGCTATCATAAAGCATTGTTCTAATGCTGTAGAAATAGTCAAACAGAACAATGGAACAAAATAGAGTCCTCCAAATATACCCACTGACATATGGGTACTTGATAAATGAAAAAGGTGATATCTCATGTCAGTGGGAAGAAGTAAATTCTTTAGTAGATGGAGTCAGGTAACTTTCTTGACATTTGGAGAAAAACAAATGTAGATCCTTTACACCATACACACCATACAAAAAAGTGAACTTCAGATCAACGAGTCCTAAATATAAAAGATTAAAATTATACAGCCAAGGGGCACGTGGGTTGGCTCAGTTAAGCGTCCATCTCATGATTTTGGCTCAGTTCATAATCTCATGGTTTATGAGTTCAAGCCCCATGTTCGGCTCTGTGCTAACAGTGCAGAGCCTGCTTGAGATTCTCTCTCTCTCCCACTCCCTGCCTCTCCCCCAGGAGCTCTCTTTCTCTCTCAAAAATAAATAAACAAACTAGAGTATTTTTCTATTCAATGAAGAATGCTATGGATACAATTAACAAGTGACATCTTGGGAAAAGATGTTTGCAATGATTAAACAAACCAAGAGATTAATATCCCTTGGAATTAATATCACAAGGAATACTTACAAATAAATAAGATAAGAAAGAAAGCCTAGCAGAACAAAAAAGAATACAAATGAGGAGTTCACATAAAGGGAAATCTGAACAGTTATAAGACCATTGAAGAGATATTCAACCACATTAGCAGTCAGAGAAATAGATATTAAAATGAGATGTCATTTGATGTACACAAATTTGGTAAAAATTATAAAGTCAGAAAATACCACGTTTGGTGAGGATGAAGGGACACGTACTTTCATGTACTATGAGTGGAAGCGTAAACTGTATAGCTATTTTTAAGAGCAATCTGCCAATAATTGGTAAGCCAAAGATTTGTAAACTCATATTCACAACCCTAGTCTTCATTACATATCCTAAAGAAATTCCTACCCAGATACATCCATAAGGGAACATATATGAGGATGTTTATTGCTGTGCTGTCTTTTCTAGAGAGCAGTCAACCTTGAATTGTTCAACTTCAGGGGAAAGGATCAGAAAATGTGACTAGATTCTGTGGGATATTACACACGAGTAGGAAGCAATAAATTAAATACACATAGAGCCACAATATAGATCATAAAACATGGTGTTGAATGAAAAAAAGTTACACCACAATACCCTTTGTGTGAATTAACACACACATGTACAAAAGAGCACAGCATATGTTATAGGCATACATAAATATCTGAGGACATCTGCCAAATCCATCAGAGTGGATGCCTCTGTGGGGAGGAAGGAATGAGTGCGCAGGGATCATGACTGAAGGGGAAAAATGAAATGAAATAAAAATAAAATATAATGAAATAAATGAGGGGCTATGTTGACCCATGTCAACAACAAGGGTGCCATGAAACAGAAATGTGATTAACCTGATGGTGCACGTCACAAGCAGATCCTAGAAAGGAAGAAAGGGAGAGTGCAAAGCACTGACCTTGCCTGAGACAAACCTCTACTGCCTCATAGTTGAAAGGTGTCAGGAATTCCTCAACCTCCCCATAACTTACAAAATAAAGGACCCAAGGTCCTCAGCAATACATTCAAATCTTCTCATCATCTGACCCTTGCCTCCTTTAACCTAGTTGAACTTTTCTATCCACTTGTCCCCTACAAAGGCACTAGACTGTTTCATTCTCCTGGGTCTTTGCACCTGCTACTGCCACTGCTTGGATGTTTTCCCCCCACCCCCCACACTTGTCTAGTTGCAAACTCATCCTCATTCAACATGGCCCCCTCTACAAACACCTTCCTTGGCCTTTCTCATCCTTCATCTGCTCTTCCCCTATACATACATCAATCAGGACACTCATCACATGGCATTGCAATTACTTGTCCACATATCTCTCTTCTAATTAGATCACAAGTCTCTTGAGGACATGCTTCTGTCTTGTTTTGGCACCCAGAACATGCCTAGAACACACAACCTTCCTATAACTATTAATTGAATAAATGAGAGCATGCTCAGTCATGAGAATTTATAGAGATTTTAAGTGAGTGTCCATCTTTGTGTCTAGGGAAGTTCTTAATGAAGTGCTGGGAAAACACCAATATGTAGTGTTGTAGAGACTGGAGCAGTGAGAGGGGAAGGATTGTGAAGCTAAAGATCTGAGGAATTCCAAGTTAAATCAATGATCCTGCTGCCCCCGCCCCTCCTTTTTGCAGAATTGATCCCTACCACTATAAATAGCAGCAGGCCCTGCATCAGGAGCTACACTTCCTTGCATCTCTGACCTGTTGACTCCCCCATAGTGGAGTGCTGCTGTGATTGCCATTAGCATTTTTCCCCTGATGAGACAAGACACAGGAACTTAAAACTGTAGGGAAAAACCAAGTACATGGTTAAGTAAGCCGTTTGAAGAATTGTGGGGTGGATGCAAGCTGGGCTTATGCACTGGGCATATGGAAGCTGTGGTTGCACTCACTCCTCATCTCAGAACTTATCCAAGACATGTGGATTCAGGGAAGTCACCATTTTGAAACATATTCACAAATTTGCTTAAGAACTAATCCTGACGTAAGTTCCTGCAGCTGCTTTTGGAATATACCCTCGTTGAGTTCCAGCTAGAATTTAGATCTGCTATCTATTTTGCAGATTTGTGAGAAGGATTAAATTGGACAATATTTATAAAGCTTCTTTCTGTTTCCTGGTGCACAGTGAGTACTTGGCAAGTTAGACTGCCCCTCAAACGCTGCCCATGAAAAACTAAATGTATTAATGGGAAAAAATGATTTGAAGCAACAAGTGCCTTATAGATTCTGATTATATTTCTTTACATGCTCTCCCTCTCCCTCCCATCCTGCCACCTTCCCTTAGTCTTGCAACTTTATTCTCATCAAACTTAAACTTGATATTCTGATATGCATGTTTTGAGCTGCCTCATTGTTTAGATTAGGCAGGTATGACTTCTGGGACTCTGGTCTTTCAGTGCAGCTTCCATTCCCAACTGCCCTTCTTTTGATATTATCTCCATTGGAATCAGTCAAGTCCCAGGCTACCCAAACCCTCACCTTAGACTTTAAAGATAGTGGCTTGCGGAGCCAACATATTTACACCCATTAGGTGAGCATCACATTAGCAGTACCATTGCCCAGGCCAGGGATCCAGAAGTACATCCTAATGAGGATTAAGGAAATAGCAGACAGGAAGGGGAGGTTAGGGAAGGTGTCCCTGGGCCAAGCACAGAGAACCAGAAGAGGGCATAGACCCGTAGAGGAAATGCCAAATGGGCATAGGATGGCACCAAAGATACACTATCCATTTCTTAGAGTTATTTCTTGTCTTCCACAGTATTCATTCTTAGTATGGAATTCTTACCTGGGCAATCTTTGTCTATAATTTTTTCTTCTCCTTGGTCTACTTCCTCATTTTCATAAATTGTCTCCCTAACACGTTTTCACCTCTATGTGTCAGTCTTTACCATGAAACTCACCCTTCTCCCCACCTCAACAATCTCTCCATGTAAAGTTAGACTTCTTGGGCCAAAGGTCAGTCACATTATATTTACATAAGCATAGGGGATATCAAGAACATCAGGAAACACAGTACAGATGTCTGAAACTACACTATGATAGGCCCGGCAGCTGTGGCCATTTGAACCCTCTCATGGGGAAGTAAGAAACTAAAATCCATAAACCAATCTTCAGGCAATAACATTGAGTTTGTCCACAAAGAATAGAGATCAGTGGAGTAAGACTCAGCATTAGTGAGCTTGGTACTGAATCTAATTATTTTCTGATATGAATTTGTTGTGGGAAATAGAACAACTGGTACTGACTTTTAAAGAGTTCTGAACCTATTTATTATTTGACCTCAGTAAGACCATGAAGCTTATTGTTCTATGGTAAGACTTAGAATATGGTAGAGAAAGAATAAAGGTCAGGGGGAAAAAAACTGATCCTTCTGACTCTAAGGGATAGTGAGAAGAAGAGGACAGGCACAGTAGCCTCCAGAGTTCTTAGTTTTTTTCTCTCTTCTCGGGGCAAAGTTTTAAGGCAGGGGAACACCAACTAAACTGAGGAACAGACACTTTGGGGAATCAAAGAAAGAGACTAGAGCCTTTGTTCCCCTGTGTCCTGGCTCTGAGAGGGGGTCTTGAGGCTTACCTTGGCATCAGTGAGGTGACTTCACAACAAGGCTTGTAGTGGACCCCTCAGACCTGGGTTCCAGATGGAGCCACTTGGAGCCTAAGGATACAAGGCACAGGGTCTACATGAGTGAGAGTGAGGGGAGGTCAAGTCAGCCAAGGAACCTCTAGACTAGGAGTCAGAAAATTATTGCCTCTGGGTCAAATCCAGCCCAGTCTCCCATTTTATAAATAAAATAAACACCCATTTGTTTACATGCTGTCTGTGGCTGCTTTTGAGCTGCAGAGTTGGACTGCAACAGAGACTATAGGGTCCACAAAGCCTAAAATATTTACTACCTGGCCTTTTATTGAACAAGTTTGTCAACCCCTGCCCTAAGCCTTATGAAAGGCTTTTCAGGACAAGCTATTCAGGACAAGCTGTAATAAAGCCAATAAGAGATGGTGCTTTGGAGCTCAGAGGAATCAGAGGCTACCAAGCAAATCCAAGGAGCTGGAGTCCCTTCTTTAGTCATGAGAACACACAGCATAAGCCCCTTCTTCTATTCACTCAGAAGCTATCCTGGAGAGAAGCTGAAAAAGGGACTGAAGACTGAACTGAGAAATTCAAGAGGCTGAGGTTTTTACCTAGAGAGACTGAATATTATCTAAATGGATAGCTCTATTATTTCAGTAGGTTGGCCTGAATATAGTTTCTCCAACATGAAAGGGCTGAAATTCATGAGGAAGTCTGAATCAAGAAATTACATTTCCTCTCAACATCTCAAAATGTGAGCTCTACAACCCACCTACTGATTTATAGATTATGAGCCCTAGTGAAAACCTTAAACCTCTTCTCTCATTGTGCAGAGAAGGAAAGGCTGTCCCTGAAAGACCATGTTCCTCATATAGAAGATGAACTGACACTGGAATCCAAGTTCCCTGATCCAATGGTTCCAAATACCAAATTTTCAGAGGGATTATTAGTGCTACATGTTCATGGTCTTGGTAGGAAAAAGCACAGTCAAACATCAAAAAATGAAGGCAGTTTGATAAAGAAACTGTTTAGAAAGGTGTGACAAGGGTTTAGGTATGCCACAAGGGAGAGTCTGTGTGCCAGGGCCAGCAGTAGTGGGGAGCTCTTCCCATCCAAGGGTAGGACAAGGGAGGGGGCTACTCTGAGAGGGAGTAGCTTAGGAGACAAACACCAACAAGAGTGGAGGGATGCAGCTAGCTCAAAGTAACCCGTTGGGGAAAAATCTAGAGAAGTAAGCTTCCTGATTTCACTTTCTTTCTACTCTTTCCTCGTCCTGTTTTTCCATTAGCTGAATCCAGAGTACATAGAAGTCCAAAAAATTAACCTCTCAAGATAAAAAGAAGGGTCGATATAGTATCTAGAAGAGAAAATGGAAAAATTGGGTACCATCAGATAAGATAGTCATATAAAACATCGTCTGGAAGCATTCATGGCTTGTGGTAGGTGCTCAAATATTTTTTGAATGAATGAATTGATGAATTAATTAATTTTACAGTTGATAAGGCCATCCTCATGAACTCGTAAGTGATTCTTACCAAGCACAACATCCAGTCAACAGACCATCCATCCAAGCAGGAAAGTTCTAAAGAGAGACATCTCTTCCCCACAACAGAATATGGAGCTCCCATAGATGAGAGCTGGGGTCTCATCCGGAGGTTGAAGGCCGCTTCCATGCTCATTCAGGTTATTGCCAGGATTCACTTTCATGCAGCTGTAGGACTGAGGCCTCTATTTCTTGCAGGCTGCTGGACAAGGGTTTCCCTAAGTTCCTAGAGGCTGCCTTCAGGCATAGGTACATGACTCCCTCTGTAAGCCCCTTCACACCTCCAATCTCTCAGGTCCACCTACATAATCCCTTTAGATTGAGTAAAGTCAATTCACTTATTAGTAACCTGATAACTGGTATCTCATCATATTGGTAAGTCCTGCCTATACTCAGGGGGAGAGGATACACAAAGTGTATGCTCCAGGGTGGGAATCTTGGGGGCCATTGTAGAATACTGCCTTCCATGGTGGTGCAAGTTCTAGTGCTCTTCAAAGTTCGTAGATTTTTTTTTCAAGTAAATAGTTTGTTTACATTTGTCATCCTGACTTGGAATCTTTAAACTCTAGAGTGTTTTTTGTTTTATGTTGTTTTAATTTGGGAATATTTCTAGGTCATTTATCTCTTCAGAGACACATGTTGAGGACACTGGGGTATTAGTAGCTATGCTTGCATTTTAGAGCCATTTCTGGTAAGGGAATTTGGTGGATCTGATATCATTCACAAAATAAGAAAGAGGAAAAAGTGGTTTATTTAAATTGTGTAAATATGATCATTTGAAGCAGCAAGTACCTTACAAATTCTATTTCTACAAAATTTCACAAGCATGGTAGCTAGTGTCTGCAATAATTTTTAGACAAAACCATACAAAGTTAAACAAACTACAGACCAGGGGCACCTGGGTGGCTCAGTCAGTTGAACGTCTGACTCCTGATTTTGGCTCATGTCATGATCTCATGGTTCGCGAGATCAAGCCCTGCATCGGGCTCTGTGCTGACAGCTCTTGAAATTCCCTCTCTCTCTCTCTCTCTCTCTCTCTCTCCGCCCCCCATCCTTCCCCTGCTTGGACCCCACCCCCAAATAAACATTAAAAAAAAAAACCCCAAGCTACAGACCATTTACAGCCAAATCAAAATAACATTAATAGATCAAATAATGTTTAATCTTAATGCCAAAAGTAAAAGTATTTTTTATGCTTTTATGCTTTCCAGAATGGTATCTGTGAGATAGAAGTAATACTTAAATACTTAATAGGAAAGTAAATACTTAATAGGAATTCAACTCCCACACTTGACCCTCTTTGCATCTTAACATGGGTCTTAACATGGGTCAACATGGGTCTTACACAAAGTAAGATCATATTTGGTTGTAGATTTTTTAGGACTGTAAGGAGGAAAATATCAGCTATATATTATCATCCATGAAATCTTTGGATTTTGTGAGAAAAGATCAGGAATTTCAATGTCTACTTAAGGTTTTGTTTCAGAGTCATTGCTGCCCTACTGAGGCCCAGGGAAGGAAGCAGAGGGGGCTGGGGAATGGTTTGGTAGTATCTTCACTGAAGCTGCCATTTTGGCATGGACCAATTTGTTACTGCAAAGGTTACATTTTGGGGAAAGTCCATGCATGAATGCAGTTTGAACAGGGTATCATGAGGTAAGCGAAGAAACTGCCCTGATTGTTTTATGGACTCCCTGCTCCTCCCACTTTCCTGGTCTCCCACTACCTCACTCCCTGCAATATCAAACATGGGATTGGCAGCAGAGAGAAGAAAGAGGAGAGCAGGGAAAAGGGAGAGAAGCATAGCAGACAGTGTGGCAGAAATCACTCAGAAATGGTTTTTACCTCCTCATCAACAGCATAAAAAGAAAGTCTTCAAAGAGAGAACTAGAGTGTATTCCACCTGGTTCCACCTTTTCTCACATACTAAATTCAGTGATGTTTACCTGCTCAGTCAGAGAGTTACCACTATCACATATTGATACAATGGTACTATTGACCACTGGGCATAGCTAATGTATTTAGGGAGGAATATACCACACAAGTAGATGACTTTTATTTTTTTTTAAATTTTTTTTTCAACACTTATTTATTTTTGGGACAGAGAGAGACAGAGCATGAATGGGCGAGGGGCAGAGAGAGAGGGAGACACAGAATCGGAAACAGGCTCCAGGCTCCGAGCCATCAGCCCAGAGCCTGACACGGGGCTCGAACTCAGGGACTGCGAGATCGTGACCCGGGCTGAAGTTGGACGCTTAACCGACTGCACCACCCAGGCGCCCCATAAGTAGATGACTTTTAGGAAAGAGGTTCAGGGAACTCTCCCTGTACAATTTAGACAAACAATAGTTTTCCTGGAGGCCCCACCAGTTTACTTTCTCTTGCATCTCATTAGGCAGAAATAGATTACATGGCCATCCCTAGCTGCCAAGAAAGTGATTTTTTAAAAAACTGACACGGGGCGCCTGGGTGGCGCAGTCGGTTAAGCGTCCGACTTCAGCCAGGTCACGATCTCGCGGTCCGTGAGTTCGAGCCCCGCGTCAGGCTCTGGGCTGATGTCTCGGAGCCTGGAGCCTGTTTCTGATTCTGTGTCTCCCTCTCTCTCTGCACCTCCCCCGTTCATGCTCTGTCTCTCTCTGTCCCAAAAATAAATAAACGTTGAAAAAAAAATTAAAAAAAAAAACACAAAACTGACATATATGGAAGTCTTGAATCACTATATTGTATATCTGAAACTAATATGACACTGTATACTAGCTAACTTGAATTTAAACAAAAACTTAAAAAAATAAAATAAAAACTGGCACGTAGATGCTGCAATGAAAAGGGAGTTCTGTTAATATAAGACAGGAATCAGCAAACTTTTTCTGTAAAGCGCCATATTTTCATCTTTTGGGTCCAGAAAGTGTCTGTTGCAACTGCTCAGTTCTGTCCTTGCAGCATGAAAGCAGTCATTGGCAATACATGGTGAGACTGTGTTCCAAACTTTTTTTATAAAAACAAGCAGCAAGCTGGATTTAGCCTAAGGACTGCAGTTTACCCACTGTCTTGACATAGGAGAAAGACAGTAGGAAGGAAATGAGCAGGGTGTCCCATCTCACCTGTTTGTTTTTAAAAATTACCCTCCAATCCCCTTTCCCACTCTGCATTTCCGGTACTTGAACACAGCAAGAAAATAAGGATATCGAACACGACATTGCACATTTGGAAGGGGTTCGGCTTCTGGGTTGTCACAGGACTCGGTTTCTAATCCTCTCCTGACATAGGTGTCTGTGACTCCATGCAAAGTGGAGCCCAGCTACTCTGGTATCTTAGTCATATCGTTTATTCAAGTGCAGGAACCCGACTGCACCAGAGTCTAGAAGTCACAAGCAAAAGTGAAGACGTGGCTGTCACAAGATGATGAATGGCTGCTCTCCGAAGTGTTGATTTGGATCCTAAATGACAAAACTGGACCGACCAAGAAAACTGGGTAATTTTCCCTGCTACAGAGCAGCCACCTGGCGGATATCACATTGCAACGACCAACCCTTGGCAGAGGTTGGAACAGCAGCTATAATTATAAAGAGCAGGGAGGAGACTCTAAAAAATCTCTTCTGAGTGGCAAAAATTCTGAAAATCAAGATAATTACAACACTAGCTCATCCTGATTTGCTTGGCTATTTATAGATGAGGAGAAGCTGATGCACTGAGAGCTTTTTCTTTTCTTTCTTTTTTTCTTTTCCATTTGCATTAAATCCTGTGTGGCTCCTCTCTGAAATGTGTGCATATGCTGAGTCCATGTGAGATGCCACCACTGGCACTTGTCATAAGAATTAAATCCCTCTCAAGCTTGTTTACAGCTCAGCACTTGTCGTAGTGCTCCCTTGAGCTTCATGGCTGGTTGGGTTCTTTTTCTCCCCAGCTCTGCGGAAGATTTAATTTCTTTTTTGTTTATGTGTGTACTTACCCTTGCAGGTGCAGGAAAAAAAAAATTGCTGTGCCCAGATGTTTTGGAGCTGCAGTAGCATACATACAACTCAGATTAAATAGAAAAATTGCATAAGATAAGGCAGGCACTTCAAGTACATTATTCTATAGGGTACTGAATAAACCCATCATGTTTTCTTGACAATAAGACTCTTGAATCTAACTTTAGGAGCAGAGGAATATTTCAAGGCATCACCAGCTCAATTCATTTATAGATGACTTTACAGTGAGATTTGTCATTTTTGAGGGAGACCCACTGCATTTACCCCATTTTCAACTTAGCAAATATCTTCCCAGAACAGAACAGTCTGGGAATTGGGTGGGAACATCGCCTATCAAGCTGTCTCAGTTCATTACTGGATTAATTAGACCCCAGGGATCTGAGACCAGATTTCACCTTAGTTTTGAAACACAGCAAACATAAGCCAAGCACAAACAACCCTCTTGCTGCCCATTGAGCTCTGTACTAATATGCAAAAGCCCTGCCCAAGTTGCAGATGGATAATGCTTCTGTGGACCCTCAGTTTGGATTTTCCTTTACCCAAGGCGATGGGGTAACCTGTTTTGTACATAGCAACTGTCAAATAGCGGGAAGGAGTTTAGCTCAGGAGAGGAGATAACGCTCAATATTCTCCAGACCCCACTTCACCAGCCTCCAACAATTGTTTCCCATGACTGCATGGAGGTAGCTCATCACCTTCAGCAACTAGTCTTTTAAAATATTCCCTCACAGCCAAAGCCTAGCTCACAAGGCTTGTCACAAAGGCCTATACAATAGACCCACCTCTGCTTTGTGCCACACTCCCCTGGGGGGGGGGGGTGCTCCCTGGGAGCATGTTACTGTTTTTACCTTCCCTGAGATGTGGAAGAGTTCCCAGCTGACTTGCTTAAGATGTTGATTTAAAAGAAAATCTCTATCTGCCTTTGCTCATGAAGCTAAAGACCCTCACTAGAATTGGTAGGGGCTTTAGCTAGTGGAAAAGAGAGCTGTAGGCCTGTTTCCCAGTAGGGAAGAAAGAGGTAGTGTAAAAAAAAAAGAAAAAAAGAGAAGCTCTCACATTTTAATCTGAGTTCCAGTGTTGGATCCCCAGTTGGCAAAATCTTTTATAGTCAGTTTTTGGCCCAGCATTTTGCATCTGCAAGATCAGAGCTTATTAGTATCATCTCTTACTTGTGCCGCCCAACACTGCCACCAGAGACCGTAAAAGGCATAGGCTATACACACTGCAGGGCAAATGGCTCTTTCTTAACTACCACAATGCAGGGTTTTGCTTGCACTGAAAGACTTATATTCCCTTAGCCATACTGATAATATGAAACACTGTCTTCATCCCAGTATCTTCTAGAACTGCCCCTTGGAACAGAGGGACTGTATTAGAAATCAGTATTTCCTGTAACTGGCTGGTGTGAAAGACAGAATAGTGGGATGTGGGAAGCATCTGTGGTTTCATACACTATGACAGTGATACTTTTGTTTGCAGGTCATTGATCAAACAAAGCCATCTAGAAACAAAGTTCTAGAAACAAAGCCATCATATAATTTATAGACTCGTCTATTTGTGTTTTTTTCTCTTTAGTCTGTTCAAAGCATCCCATTAAACACCAATTATTCTTGTGGCAGGAAGCCTACGGACTCATCAAGAGATGGTGGGACTTTATGAATGAAATCTTTTGTGGTGGTGGTTTTGCTAGTGTAAATAATTTATTATGTCTCTAGCATGTAATGATTATAAATATTTTAAACATATGAAGCTTGTACATTGAAGCTCCAATCAAGCATAGCCACCCACCACCAGACCGTGGATAATAGAACCACAACCATACGAGCCAATGAGATGAAAGTGGTTATATATGGCCAGGTCCTCAGTCTCAGTGAAGTATGAATCCAGGTGATGACTTCAGCAACCCCAAAACATCTGCTCCCTACCTTCCCTAAAATCTTCACAAGCACATACAGAAACACACATACATGTACTTGCCAGATCCAAAAATTAGCAAGAGTCAAGTATATTATGCTGAGAAGTAGCACAAGGAAGTTACTTTCTAATGTGTTTATCAGGTTCATTTGAGCCTGGAGCAGAGCCATGAGGAAGGGAATCTCTCAAAGGCAGTCTTTGTTAGATCACCAGAATAAAAGAAGCTAAAAAGAAGTCTAGAGGCAAAGGGTACTCTTGGGAAGGATGGAGGGGAAGAAGAAAAGGGGACAGAGGGACATTTCAAAGGCACTTTTCTTGCTTCAAAACTTTGTCTTAGAAATCACTGGGCTATTTATACAACAGACAGAAGCCAAGCAACGGTCAACTAGAGTCAACCCCATTGTCTCTCAACCCACAAGTTTAGAGGGACTAAAGATTTAATGCAATTAGTTGTTTACTCTTTTCTGTATAGCTGTCTCAATCTACCTTTCTAGCTCTTTTCCTGCCACTACCATCTTTACCTAAAGCTGGCCACCTTCCTTGAACATTTCCTGCAGCTCTGTGCCTTCATATCTTGGTTCAGGCTATTTGCTGTCTTTGGAAAGCTCTTTGAAAACCTTTCTCCTTTTGAAAACTCTTGCCCATTTTTTTTTTTAGAACCTAGCTCAGAGGTATCAGATACTGTGACATCTTGCTTGGGCAGATCAGTCAGTCCCTCCACTGTGTTGTGACTGTACATTTTACACATTTATTGCCTCCTACAGGATTGTTTGAGAGTTGCCATCCCATCAAGATTCAACTCCCAGAAATCAGTGATGGCATTGGATTTATCTAAATGTCCTTAGTGCTTAGCCCACAGTAGGCACTCAATATATGTTTAATGAATGGATGGATGGATGGGGCATTGCAATTTTTAAGGGAAGAAAAAGAGCATGAGGAATTAGCAGGTGAGAAAGTTCCAAAAGAGGTGTTAATCAAAACTCCAGCCACTTTCTCACAAACATTTGAGTCAAATGTCTCCAAACATTTGACTCTTAATACTGCCATCATTTACAAATTAGAGCTACAATCCAGGCAAGTATGAAGGCTTAGAAAAACCACAGGAAAAGTCGTGAGATCCTGCTCATTTGAAGATGGACTTAAACTTCAGTGAAGTACCAACCCTGCCTGCTTGTGTTATTTCTTTATACATTTAATAGAGCACTTACCTCTCAAAACCCAGCTGTGGCTTGATCTCACATTTTCTTCATACTTGCTTGAACACCTGTTAACCACAACACTGAGGCTGCCGGTCCTGGCTTCATCTTGCTCTCTGACTGTTACTACGACGTTGTAACCACAGTTCTGCAGCTGCTACGTTGGCAGCCATTACAGAGACTGGGGCTGGCCTCTGGCCGCTGGGGTGCTTTAACAGTCACACAGGTTCCTGGTGCAATAGATGTCTGTCTCTCTCTTCTGGCCCTCACAGCCCTTTGCTCATCCTGCTCTTGTAAAGCCCATCGCTTCTATGTAGTTAGCTTAAGTATGTCTATCACTCTCACTGGACTGCAAGTTCTGTGAGGGAAGGACCATGCCCTACTCATTATTGTTTCTCTCACACTTACCAGGGCCTGGCAATAGAAGGTAAGAGTGAAGAATGAATGAATGAATGAACACATGCATGAAAGAATGTGTTCATTAAAATTCTTTGCTAGAGCCTTAATTAAGTCCCTCATCACTCCTATCGGTTATTATTTCCCCCAAAATTATACTCGTGATTTAGTGTAATTGATTGCTTTTTTTTTCTTTCACCCCAGAAACGGGTAATCTTTCTTGATTATCAACAGCTATGCTGTCATACAAAAATAGAAAAGAAAAATCTAGGCATGGTATAAACCTGCTAACGGCTTCCTCTCTGAGAGCTATCTTTATACATCTTTACATCCCATTTAGTAATATTTGATTTCCTCAAACCTCTCAAGCCAGTTGGACATGGTGTGCCCTGTTTATGTAGCTAACTGTATCTAATCCCATTAGCACCAGAGCCACAGTGACACTGCATTTTAAAAATACTACTTGTGATTTTTTCATTTAAAGACTTGAATGTTTCTGCTTTTGGGGGTCTTAAGAAATAAATGTCTCTTTGGAATCTTTGGGAAATTAGCCAATGTATTGAAACTTTATCACACCTGTTAGTAATAAAGATACCAAACAGATGATTCCTCCCACTTGATGTATCTATCTTGTCTTACCTAAAGTTAATCACCATTTCCAAATCAGAGGACACTTATGGGTGTGGTTAAGTGGGAAACCAGGGCCTGGGCTCACAGCTGACTGAAGCTGACTGATCAGCTTGGCCACACATTTCTCTTTATGTCTGTAAACAGAGATAATAATATTGACTACACAAGGTTCTTGTGAAAATGAAAAGAAAACATGGCATGCATAATGCTCTTAGCCCAATTGTGTGAAGCAGAATTTCCTCTATAACGTTAGTACCCTCCGCTTTCTGACATTCCATGTCCACCAGTGCTGCTTTCCCAACAGGGTGCACTGTGGTACAATATAGAGACATAAACTTCCATAGCAGAGGGAAATGTGGGGGCTGGGGGTGCTTCACAGAGTTACACAGTAGAGGCAATGGTAAGAACAATTTCACAATGTTTTGATATAAAGCATCCTGGGACTTTTTGTCTCTCTCCTAGTGACAGTGCTTTTTTCTTTTCTTTTCTTTTCTTTTCTTTTTTTTTTTTTTTGGTCCAGAAATTCCTCTTCTAGGCCTCAGCCTTTGGGATTACCGCATTTCCCACTTCACCCACGTTTGTTTTCTCCTGATCCTCCAAAGCTCAGGAGCAAGGTCTTTGCTTCCCCCACTGGCCATGCTGGAAATTACCTTTGTTCTCAATTTAGCCAGAGCCCTCTCTCGGCTCTCCTCACAGGAAAACGCTCTGACTTTCCTGGTCCGGACTCACTTCTCTGACCTGGGGCCTTCACAACCTGAGTGTCATTCCCATCAGTGCTGCCCAAGCAAACACTCCCATCTTCAATGTGAAGGCTTTTCTTGACAGGGCATTTCTTCAACTTCTCCTTGGGGTCATTTTGTTTCCTTCTTCCCTGGACCCTCAGTTATCCTAAAAATATATCTTAGTGGCTCACTGTCACTCCCATCCACCATCTTAATCTTCTCTGACTCATGTAGAAAATTCCTGTCCCTCACAGGGTTAACAGAGATGACCACAGTCCAGGCACGTTTACAGCTCCCCACTCTTGTTTCTGGAGGTTGTTGTTTTTCATCTTCCTTTACAAAAGTAAAACAAGTTCAGAGTACATCCTTATGTTTTGTTATATCTACTGCTTCTACCTTCAAGTAATTAGTTTCCTTTCAATTAACAGTTTGGGAGAAATAAGATTTTTAAATATAAAATGCCAGTTTTTTTCTCTTTAAAAAAATTTTTATTGTTAAAAATGTAAATAAAGAGAAAATATAAGATGCTACATAATCCCCCAACCACTGACAACTATTTTGTTTTGTATGTCTTCCATGTACCCTATTTTTCTATATCCACCCTACAAAATCTCCACAAAAATTTGTTGTTAAAAATCTGTGAGATACTGAAAATGTCCTGCCTTCTTGAAATCACCATGATTTCAAGAGATTTCTTTAAATAATGTGCTAATGTGCATATAGTAGTTTCTTAATAAATATAATCTCTTATTCATAAACTGGTTTGGATTATATGACTTAATAAAATGGCATTAACTGTGTTAAAAGTGCAACACCAATGCAGTAGGTTTGGAGAAATGTAAATTCTACTATTAAGAAGCATTTGACTCTCAGGTCTTGATCCCAAGGTTGTGAGTTCAAGCCCAGTATTGGGCTTCATGCTGGGTGTAGAGCCTACTAAAAAAAAAAAAAAAAAAAAAAAAAAAAAAAAAAGAAGAAGAAAAAAAAAAGCACGTAACAAAGGTTTCACTCTTTCCACTTGTAGTGTTCGTTTTCAAAGCAATATATTTCCAAACTAAACTAGCTCATATTTATCAGTGATTAATGTAGCAGCAAATTGTGTTAGTTTAACTATTTCAAGCTTTAGCTTATGAATATACTCACCCTTTTTTTTTTTTCAACGTTTATTTATTTTTGGGACAGAGAGAGACAGAGCATGAACGGGGAGGGGCAGAGAGAGAGGGAGACACAGAATCAGAAACAGGCTCCAGGCTCTGAGCCATCAGCCCAGAGCCCGACGCGGGGCTCGAACTCACAGACCGCGAGATCGTGACCTGGCTGAGGTCGGACGCTTAACCGACTGCGCCACCCAGGAGCCCCAATACTCACCCTTTTTAAAAACTAAGAACAAGAGCTTCCCCAGGGAAGTTTCTGTCTAGTATCCTTTATTGTCTCTTCAAGCGCTTAACCCTCTCTTGTGGTCCTTTCTTAGTACTGACAAATGCCAATAAAGATTGTCCACATGAGAGGTCTTCACCTTACTAATCTCCCCTCAATGCTGGACACTCTGGGTTTCCTCCCACACTACTTTACTGACATTAGACTCCTGTGTTTGTTAGGACAGAGGTTTGGCTATTTTTAATCAAATTATTTGTTCTTTTTCTATTGAGTTGTATGAGTTCTTTGTATATTTTGAGTATTAACCCCTTATCAGATATATCATTTGCAGATATTTTCTCCCATTCTGTAGGTTGCCTTTCCATCTTGTTGTTGGTTTCCTTTGCCATGCAGAAGCTTCTTAGTTGGATGTAGTCGCACTTGTCTATTTTTGCTTCTGTTGCTGTTGCTTTTGGTGACAAATCCAAAAAATCATGCAGAGACCAATGGCGAGGAGTTTAGTTTCTCTATGTTTTTCTAGGAGTTTTATGGCTTCATATCTTACATTCAAGTCTTTAATCAATTTTGAGTTGAATTTGTATACATACCTATGTCCAGTTTTAGACACACGATTTGCAAATATTTTTCCCACTCTGTGGTTTGTTTTTTCATTTCTGAATGGTGTCTTTTGAAGAGAAAAAGACTTTAATTTTGGCCAATATACCATTTTTCAAATGGATTATCCTTTTGTGTCATAACCCAGAATCACAAACATTTGCCTATGTTTTCTTCTAGGCATTTTATAGTTTTCGGTTTTACACTTATATCTATGATCCATTTTGAGTTAATTTTTTGCATAGTGTGAGATAAAAGTCTATATTTGTTTGTTTTAATGAGTATACAATTATACCCACTCCATTTTTTAAAAAAGAATATTCTGTTCCCGCTGAATTGTTTTGGAATCTTTGTCAAAAAGTGACAGACCATGGGTGTCTGGGTGGCTCAGTCAATTAAGTGTCTGACTCTTGATCTCAGCTCAGGTCATGATCTCATGGTTCATGAGTGCCAGCCCCACATCGGACTCTGCGCTTACAGCATGGAGCCTGCTTGGAATTCTCTCTCCTTCTCTCTGCCCCTACCCCACTTGTGCTCTCTCTCTCTCTCTCTCTTTCTCAAAATAAATAAATAAACTTTAAAAGAAAGTGACAGACTGTACATGTGTGCATTTATATCTGGACCCGCTGCTTTTTCACATTGATTTTAATGCCTACGCTACACCATATTAATTTCTGAAATTGTGTCGTAAGTTTTGAGATCAAATAGTATAAACCCTCCAGTTTTGTTCTTCTTTTCAACATTTTTTCTTTGGCTGTTCTAGGTGCTTTTCATTTTTATATAAATTTTAGGATCAATTTGTCAATTCCTGTGACAACCTATGGAAATTTTTATAAGACTTTTATCCACTCTGTTGTTTTATTTGAGGAATATTGTCATCTTAGCAATGTTAACTCTTCCAATTCATGAACAATTCATGAACATAACACTTATATATGCTGTTCATTTCCTTCAACAACGTTTTATAGTTTTCAGTGTACAGGTCTTGCTCTTCTAAGGACTTTATTCCTAAGAATTTTATTCTTTTGTATGCTGTGGTAAATAGAAATGTTTTCTTAATTTCATTATTGGATTGCTTTACTGATCCAGCATCATATGGCCTCACTGCTCAGTTCAAGTATTTTGTTTTGCTTTGTTTTGTGTTTACTAGATTCCCTACAGTTCTTGCAGAGTGGTAAGGCAGGAGACTCAGGGTTCTCCCTGATGGAAAAGTCCCTCCCTATTCCAATGCGCACCTCAACAGCTCTAGTTTTATCTTTTGATATGTTGTGGTTCAGCTGTAAAATACCATTTGAATACAAATCATCTACTTTACTCTCATTGTGCAGATGAGGAAACTAACTGATCTCAGAATCACTGAGTAAATTTGACATGCAGTTTACAATGAAATAAAATGGGGCACCTGGGTGGCTCAATCAGTTGAGCATACAACTCTTGATCTCAGCTGAGGTCATGATCTCATGGTTGTGAGATCAGGCCCCCCGTTGGGCTCTGTGCTGGGTCTGGAACCTGTTAGAGATTCTCTCCCTCTCCCTCTGGCCACCCCCCCCTCCCCTGTTCATGCTCTCTGTCTCTCAAAAGTAAATAAATAAATATATACATACAAATAAATAAATAAATAAATAAATAAATAAAATGAAATATTACAAGGGAAAAATAAAGTATGACATGGAAATACAAAAGAAGTAAGTGAATCAGTAAAACTGCAGTTAGTCTTGTTCCTAATGAAAGATTTTATTTTCTCATTATAAATATTAATTCATGGTGGATACAACTCTTCAGCTTTATGTAAATTTCATAGAAAAAATATGTAGATTTGTCATTTTTCTTATCTCAAATTGAAGCTGCATTTGAAAAGGTTAAAAGGATGCATAATTACACCGTTATTAAATGTCATATGGACTGATATTGTGCAGGTTAGGCCAAGTGTCTCTGTAACTCGAGTGTTAATTATTTGCAAACCTGCATATGGGAGGCCCCTAAGGATATTATTACTGAAGTACTGGCCTTCTCCTGACTTCACTGCTGTTAGTGTCAGCAAAGCCAGTGAATCTGTCATGTCTTTCCTGTTTATTCATAGAGGGTGTAGTGGTATTAGCAATATTCTTGCTTTTCGTGTATAATTGTTTCTGCTTTTGAATTTATATCTCATGTAACATTTTAATAATCCTATTCGTATGCAAAGCTCACTTAAAATGTAGAATATACAACTTGTTATTAACTCTTTTTGACAGAGAGAAGTTCGTGAGAACTGAATACTAACAAGCAGAGAAAGAAAGCCACCAGGACTTTCAATTATTAATAGAAGTAGGAGTTATGCCCAGAGACTTTTTGACACAAATACAGGTAGTGAACGGTCTTATTTTAAAATGGCATGGGCCTCTGACAGCAAAAATACTCTGAAAATCCCAAGCCAAATGATGGAAACAAGAAAAGAGAATAATATATACACTTTTTTTAATATTTGGAGAAGTCTGCACTTAACTTTGGTAGAAAAACTTATCAAAATTGTTACACAGTAATTAGAAGCCATTGAGTTTTGTCATTTACTTAACTGTTCTTATATATTGTACTTATAGAAATGTCTTCAGTTGGCTAAGAACAGAACAAAATAGCTACTTGTTATAAGGCATAAGATAAAGTTTCCTGTGTTTAAATCTACCTTCTTGTTGTTATGATATCAGGAAGGTATCAGGGAATTGTTGAAAAGGAGAAATTGGGCCATTGCTACACAAGGAGATACTAGAAGTTTTAATACAGCATGAGTCTTTTCACTTAGAAATAGCTTTGGAGATTTGTGTGTGATAATATATACAACTATAACCCTATCTTCAAATGGAAAACTTATGCTCCAAGGTTCAACGATATTTTTATAAACATATTGCTCATATAGAGAATCATAAATTACAAATGTAGCACATGAGGGATAGAAATATAACTAACATATTTTAAATTGAATTCAAAAAATAATTTTATTGAGGCGCCTGGGTGGCTCAGTGGGATGAGCATCCGACTTCGGCTCAGGTCACGATCTTGCAGTTTGTGAGTTCAAGCCCCGTGCTGGGCTCTGTGTTGACAGCTCAGAGGCTGCAGCCTGCTTCGAGTTCTGTGTCTCCCTCTCTCTGCCCCTTCCCTGCTCATGCGCTGTCTTTCTCTGTCTCTCAAAGATGAATAAACGTTAAAATTTTTTTTAAAATAATTTTATCAGTTGTTTTGGAATTTAGAAGCCTTTGGGTCTCATTCTGGGGGCCCAGGGATCATTTAAAATCTGTTAAGATCATGTGCACCCATGCCTTCCTTTTCTTTTGATCAATTCCCCTACAGCAAGAAAAGGTATACAGGATGCTTCCCTTCACTCTAAAACTGTCTGTGTTCAAAACTTATTTTGTGCCAGTGGTGTTCTTCTTCAGTACCTGCCATGGGAGAAGGTCACTGTCAAGCATTATACATTCAAACTATTGCCACCTCTATATCTCTATCACGTAACAGGGAGGTCAGATGTCTGGACCTGGGGATCAAACCCTGGCTCTGTCCCTTATAAACATGTGAACTTGGGCAATTTACTCAATCTCCCCTAAAAACACCAACTTCACAGAATTGATATGAGACTTAACATGGATGTATATAAACCTAAGACCTGGCTCCTAATAGGCACAAAATAAGTGATATGTAGTAACAATGTTTTGCTCATCACTATCTCAGGACCAGGGAATAAAACTTTTGGTGGGAAAAGTGAATAAATGCTGAAAACCATCTTCTGTTCTATTTCTTGCTTGCCCTCTGTCTTCTGTATTTCTCCACTGCAGTAAGTAGTAGTAAAGGGTGGAGGAGAGCCACAGCCAATTCCAGACCTACCTCAGAGTTGGTTCCAGGATGTCAATGGAAAGAATAAAGCAGACCATTGAATTTACTGCCCAGGCTAGCTCACTAGGATGGTCAAGCAGACAAAGATGAAGTTAGAAGTTTTACTTAGGAGTATAGACTATGCACTGGGCTGCAGAGTGTTTGTGATATATATATATATATATATATATATATATATATATATATATATATATATATATATATATATTTAAGCTTATGTATTTATTTGAGAGAGAGAGAGAGAGAGAGAGAGATCAGGGCAGGAGAGGAGCACAGAGAGAGAGGAGAGAGAGAATCCCAAGCAGTCTCTGCACTGTCAGCATATAGCCTGACACAGGGCTCGAACTCATAAAACATGAGATTGTGACCTAAGCCAAAATCAAGTTGTATGCTTAACTGACTGAGCCACTCAGATGCCTCATTGTGTTACATTTCTTAAGGAGTCTGAGAAAAACCATCTCTGACAAGATGGGCTGCATGTCAAAAACCCTTAAATTAAACAACTCTTGTAACCATTAAATTAGTAAAGGTAATTTTTAAAAATTCTAAAACCATATGTAGGTGGGCAAAAGAGATATAGGCTGATTCATACATTGCTGATGGTACTGTGAGAGTTGGCTTTCAGGACAGTAAGTTGAATGACATTTAAGGGAAAAGAATCAAAACTAATCATATTTGTCAAGACTACCTTTTTGAGAAAATGCATTCTTCCTTAACTTTAAAAGACTAGAACTGCTAACATTATTGAAGTTTGAGCTGTTGACCATCCAAGATTTACATCCTGTAAGAAAGAGTCGACTATCTTTTCCTCTCTAGCTTGGACACTGATTGAACAGACTTGGGTCACATGCCTTCCCACCAACAAATCAGTCACTGTCAAGAGGAATAAAAGACAATGAGAGACTTGCCACCGCAGGTGGACACCATGGATGACCACGCCCTCCAGACTGCTCTTGTCCTCATATATTCTCCAAAGGAAAGGGGATATATGTACCAGATAACAGAGGATGAGAAAGTGTCCTAGACAAAATAACTGTCACAATCTGATAATCTAATCATGCCCTTTGCTGTAATAATATTCCTAAAATTATATCCCAAGTTGAAATAGTGGGAGGGAGGGCTTGTGTAATTACTATGCCAACATGTCATAGCTTTTTACATTTTAACAGAAAAAGGAAAACAAAACAAAACCTAACCTGGAAATGGCCCAAATGCTCAAGTGCTGAAGAATGGTAAAGGTACTTTGGCATACTATAATAATAAGCCATCTTGTCCAATTCAATTTATTGAAGATTGAGAATGTATGTACTTTTGTTTAACAGTTAGTGGGAACATAAGGATGGATAAGGTATAGTGGCCACTATGTGATGTTAGTGATAATGATAATGGGTATTTTTGAGCACTTGCCAGTTGATAGGCAGTGTGTCAAGTCCTGCATTATTACATTCAATCCTCTGAACAATATCTTGAGATAGGCATTTTTGTATATCCATATATTTAGTTATATAGATGGTGAAACTGATTTTAACTTTCCCAAAGTCACACAGCTAATAAATGATGGAAATGGGACTTCACCCAAGGCCTTCCAACTCCAAAGCTGACACTGTGGTAGAGCTTCAAAACAACATTTTGTAGGAACACAGAGAATATGGTTATTTTTTTACAATATTATTGAGTTATAATTTGACATTCAATAAGCACACACATGTAAAGTATACAATTTTTTTTTAATTTTTTTTCCAACGTTTTTATTTATTTTTGGGACAGAGAGAGACAGAGCATGAACGGGGGAGGGGCAGAGAGAGAGGGAGACAAAGAATCGGAAACAGGCTCCAGGCTCCGAGCCATCAGCCCAGAGCCTGACGCGGGGCTCGAACTCACGGACCGCGAGATCGAGACCTGGCTGAGGTCGGACGCTTAACCGACTGCACCACCCAGGCGCCCCTAAAGTATACAATTTAATAAACGTTGAGATGTGCCTGTGAAGGCATCTGATCTCCTTTCTGTGACTATAGATTAATGTGCATTTCTAGAATTTTATATTTGTTTGACTTGTTTGACTCAGCCTAATTATACTGAGATTCATCCATATTGTTTCATGTATCAAATACCAAAAGGTCAGTTCTTTTTTTTGCAGTGTTCCGTTATTTATTTGAATAAACCACAATATGTTTACACGTTCACATGTTGAAGGACAATTAAGCTCCCAGTAGTAGACTATTACAAATAAGACTGTATGAACAGTTGAGTACAAGTCTTAGTATGGTCAGTGCTTTCATTTCTCTTGGGTAAATAGTTAGGAGGGGAAAGGCTGGTTCATACGGTAAGTGCATATTTAACTTTTTTAAAATTTAAACTCTTTATTTTGAGATAATTGAATATTCTAATGCAGGTGCAAAAAACAATATAGAGAGCCTGTGTACCCTTTACCCAGCTCATCTCCAATAGTAACAGCTTGCATTACTACATAATAATATAAAAACTGGGGTATTGACATTAATAAAGTGAAAATGCACAACATTTCTATCGCCACAAGGATTTCTTATGTTGCCCTTTTATAGCTACCTCTACTTCTCTCATATACCTCCTCACCAAGAATCAAATACTAATTAGTTCTCCATTTCTAAAATTCATTTCAAAAATATTCTATAAATGGAATCATTCAGTAGATAACCTTTTGGGACTAGCTTATTTTTATTATTTTTTCTTTCTTGTTTAATGTTTATTTATTTATATGGAGAGAGAGAGAGAGAGAGAGAAGAGGAGGGGGAGAGAGAGAGAAGGGGAGGGGGAGAGAGAGAGAGAGAAAGAGAGACAGAGATGATAAAGATAGAGATAGAGAGAGAGAGAGAGAGACAACCCCAAGCAGCCATGTTACCATCCTACCAGCAACATATGAGTGGTCCAGTTTATTCACGTTATCAGCATTTGGTATTATCACTATGTTTCACTTTACCCATTCGGATAGATAAGTGATGATATCTCATTATGGTTTTAATTTGCATGACTCTAATGGTTAATGAGGTACACCTCTTTTCATGTACTTTTTTGCCATCTGCATATCCTCTTCAGTGAAATATCTCTTTCTGTTTTTTTTCCCCCATTTTCAAATTGGATTTTTTTTATTGTTGACATTTCAGAGTTCTTTTTGTATTTTAGACGTTAGCACACTGTCAGATATGTGGTTTGCAAATAATTTTTCACATTCGTTGCTCATAACTATCTTCTTTTTTTTAATTTTATTTATTTTGAGAGAGAGTGGGGGAGGGCCAGAGAGAGGGAGAGAGAGAGAATCCCAAGGAGGCTCTGCACTGATAGAGCCTGATGTGGGGCTCAGACTCATGAACTGTCAGATCATAACCGGAGTCAGTCAGATGCTTAATCAACTGAGTCACACAGGTGCCCCATGTAATTTTTATGAGGTTCAGCTTTTCATTTTTCCATTATGGATTGTGCTTCGGTGACAAGTCTAAGAACTCTTGGCCTAGTCCTAGATCCTGAGGACTTTTTTTCCTTTCCCCCCCAAAAAAAGTGTTATAGCTTTGTGTTTCCATTAAGCTTTATGTTTACACAGTACTTATCATAACGTGTAAAATGTAGGTCAAGATATGTTTCTTTTTTAACCTATGGGTGTCCATTTTCTCCATAACCATTGTTTAAAGGCTATGTCTCCTACATTGAACTGCATCTGCACATTTGTCAAAACTCAGGCATATGTGTATTGGTATTTTGGGGGTTTCCCTCTTCTGTTCCATTAATCTATGTGTCTGTGCCTCAAAAATACCAATCTATCTTGATTGTCTTAGCCATTCTAGTTAGTCTTCCATAAAAATATTAGAAGAATCTTGCCTATATCTATAAAATTTCTTGCTGAGATTTTGATGGGAATTGTGTTAAATCAGAGTATTAATTTGGGGAGAATTGACTATGTTCTTTCCTCCAATCCATAAACATCTTATATCTCTTCACTTACTAATATCTTTTTTAATCCAAGTGCAATTAACATACAATGTTATATTAGTTTCAGGTATACAACATAATGATTCAACAATTCTATACATTACTCACTGCTCATCATGATAAGATTACTCTTAATCCCTTCCCCCTATTTCACTCATCCCCCTACCCACCTCCCCTCTGGCAACTACCAATTTGTTCTCTACACTTAAGAGTCTGTGTTTTTTTGCCACTCAGAGTGGCCAAAATGAACCAATCAGGAGACTATAGATGCTGGAGAGGATGTGGAGAAACGGGAACCCTCTTGCACTGTTGGTGGGAATGCAAATTGGTGCAGCTGCTCTGGAAAACAGTGTGGAGGTTCCTCAGAAAATTAAAAATAGACCTACCCTATGACCCAGCAATAGCACTGCTAGGAATTTACCCAAGGGATACAGGAGTACTGATGCATAGGGGCATTTGTACCCCAATGTTTATAGCAGCACTCTCAACAATAGCCAAATTATGGAAAGAGCCTAAATGTCCATCAACTGATGAATGGATAAAGAAGATGTGGTTTATATACACAATGGAGTACTACGTGGCAATGAGAAAGAATGAAGTATGGCCCTTTGTAGCAACGTGGATGGAACTGGAGAGTGTGATGCTAAGTGAAATAAGTCATACAGAGAAAGAGAGATACCATATGTTTTCACTCTTATGTGGATCCTGAGAAACTTAACAGAAACTCATGGGGGAGGGGAAGGAAAAAAAAAAAAGAGGCTAGAGTGGGAGAGAGCCAAAGCATAAGAGACTCTTAAAAACTGAGAACAAACTGAGGGTTGATGGGGGGTGGGAGGGAGGGGCGGGTGGGTGATGGGTACTGAGGAGGGCACCTTTTGGGATGAGCACTGGGTGTTGTATGGAAACCAATTTGACAATAAATGTCATATATTGAAAAAAATAAATGAGTGAATACAGGGAAAAAAAGAGTCTGTGTTTTTTGTTTTTCTCTTTTTTAAATTTGTTTTTTTCTTACATTTCACACGAGTGAAGTTATATGATATTTACCTTTCTCTGACTGACTTATTTCACTTAGCATTATACCCTCTACATTCATCAATGATGTTGCAAATGGCAAGATTTCATTCTCTGTTATGGCTGAGTTATATTCCACTGTCTATATATACATCTTTTTTTTTTTTGGTAACTAAATTTGTTTATTTTTATCATGATTTTCCCCCAAAGATTTTTTTATTTGAGTACAGTTGACACATTATATTACATTAGTTTCAGGTGTACAAGTTGATTTGACAAGTTTACGCTTGACATGATACTATATTCACCACAAGTGTAGATACCATCTGTCCTATTAACATTGCTATTTCAATAACATTTACTGTATTCTTTCTGCTGTGCCTTTTATTCCCATGACTTGTTCATTTCATAACTAGAGGCCTGTATTACCCCCCTCCCGTTTACTCATTTTGGCCAAGCCCTCACCCCTCTCCTCTCTGGCAATCAGTTTATTCTTTGTATTAATAGGTCTGATTCTGTTTTGTGTTTGTTTAGTTTTGTGGGTTTTTTGTTGTTGTTGTTTTTATTCCACTTATGAGTAGAATCATATGGTCTTTGTCTTCCTCAGTCTGACTTATTTCACTTAGCATATTACCCTCCAGGTCTATCCATGTTGTCTCAAATGACACAATCTCATCCTTTTTAATGAACTCATAATATACGTGTGTGTGTGTGTGTGTGTGTGTGTGTGTGTGTGTACGTTTTCCTTATCCATTCATCTAGTGATGGACACTTAGGTTGTTTCCATATCTTGGCTACTGTAAAAAATGTTGCAATCAACATAAGTGTGCATATATCTTTTCAAATTAGTGTTTTCATTTTCTTTGGAGAAATTCTCAGTAGTGAAATTATTGGATCATATGGTATTTCTATTTTAAATTTTTTGAGGAGCCTCCATATCAGTTTCTACAGTGGATGCACCAATTTACATTCCCATCAACAGTCTGATTTCTTTCATCATCATTTGTACTTCTCAGCTTTTCCACCCAAATATTTCTCTCTCTCTCTTTTTTCAGTGATTGCAAATAGAATTCTGTTTTAAATTTCAGTGTTCATGTGTTCATTTTGGGGGTAAAGAAATACAATAAATGTTTTACTGTTTATGCTGTATCCTGCAACTTTGCTGAACTCACTCACTTATTATCGCTTGAAGGTCTTTGTAGATTCTTTAGGATTTTTTCCATGAATAGTTTTATTTCTTCCTGTATGATATGCATGCTTGTTATTTCCTATTCTTGCCTTATTTCACTGGCTAGAACTTCTAGTACTATGTTGAATAGGAGTTGAGAGAATAAATATATGTGCTTTATTCCCTGTTTTAGGGATAAAGCATTCACTCTTTCACCATTAAATGTATGTCGGCTATAAAGTTTTTTGTAGATGTTCTTTATCAGGTTGATGATTTCCTCTCACTTCCAATTTTTGTAAGTTTTCATTAGGAATCATTGTTAAATTTTGTCAAATGCCTCTTTAGCCTATTAATATTCTGGATTATATATATTTTTAAGTTTTTATTTGAATGCCAGTTACTTAACATACAGTATAATAGTCATTCAAAGCTTCCATTTAACACCTGATACTCATGACAAGTGTCCACCTTAATCCCCATCTCTTTTTTTTTTTTTAACTTGTGTTTACATTGATTTATTTTTGAGAAACAGAGTGAGACAAAGCGTGAGCAGGGGAGGGGCAGAGAAAGAGGGAGACACAGAATCTGAAACAGGCTCCAGGCTCTGAGCTGTCAGCACAGAGCCTGATGCGGGGCTCAAACCCATGAACTGTGAGATCATGACCTGAGCCGAAAGTCGGACGCTCAACCGACTGAGCCACCCAGGCGCCCCTCCCCATCTCTTTTTTAAGCTATCCCCTCACCCACCTCCCTTCTGGTAACCATCAGTTTACTCTCTGTACTTAAGACTCTATTTCTTGGTTTGCCTCTCTCTTTCTCCATTTTTCCCTTTGCTCATTTATTTTGTTTTGTTTTGTTTAATTCCACATATGAGTGAAATCATATGGTATTTGTCTTTCCCTGACTAATTTCACTTAGCGTAATACTATCTAGCTCCATCTATATTGTTGCAAATGTCAAGATTTCATTATGTTTATGGTTGAATATACCAATTGTATATATATTTTTCCACATCTTTTTTATCCATTCATCACTCAATGGACACTTGAGCTGTGCCCATAATTTGGTTATTGTAGACAATGCTGCTATAAACATTGGGAGTTTTGAGTACTGAACCAGCTATACATCCTTGGAATAAAGTCCACTTGATTATTATGTATAGTTTTTTTTACATGGTGGAATTTTATTTGTTGATATTAAGAATTTGTGCATCTATATTCATAAGTGATACTGAGGGTTTGGTACTGTCTCTGGTTTTAGTGTCAGGTAATAATGGCTTCAGAAAATGAGTTGAGGATTGTTCCCTCAGAGTGGGGGAAAATATTTGCATAATACATATTTGGTAAAGGACTTAAATCTAGAATATATAAAGAACTCTTAAAACTCAATAAAAAGAAGATAAACAGCCCAGTAAAATTATGAGCAAAAGATGTGAACAGATAATTTACCAAGGAAGACATGTGGATGGCAAATAACACATAAAACAATTCTCGATATCATTGGCCATTATGCAATAAAGCCACAATAAAATACTACTATAGACCCCACTCAGAAGGCAAAATTTAAAAATTAACGATACCATGGGGCGCCTGGGTGGCTCAGTCAGCTGAATGTCCGACTTCGGCTCAGGTCATGATCTCACGGGTCCGGGGTTTCGAGTCCTGTGTGGGGCTCTGTGCTGACTGCTTGGAGCTTGGAGCCTGCTTCAGATTCTATGTCTCCCTCTCTCCCTGCCCCTCCTCTGCTGGTGCTCTGTCTCTCTCTCCTTCAAAAATAAATAAACATTAAAAAAGTAAAAAAAAAAAAGATCAACAATACCAAAAGTTAATGAGGATATAGAGTAACTGAAATGCTCTAAATATCTGGTATGAATGAAAAAAATGATAAAACCACTCTGGAAAGAAGTATGGCAGTACCTTATAAAGTTAAACATACATGTACTATAGAAATCTGTAATTTCACTTCTAGATATTTACCAATGAAAAATGAAAATATATGTTCCACTAATAATTGCCAATGTATATTTATAGAAAATTTATAGAAGATACTCATAATGACCCCAGACTGGATTCAAATATTTTTTAAGTTTATTTATTTATTTGCAGAGAGAGAGAAAGCATGAGCAGGGGAGAGGCAGAGAGAGAGAGAATCCCAAACAGAGTCTGCACTGTTAGCACGGAGCCCAATGCAGGCCTCGAACCCACAAACCATGAGATTGTGACCTGAGCTGAAACCAAGAGTTGGCTGCTTAGCCGACTGAGCCACCCAGGTACCCCCAAGACTGGACTCAAATGCCCAAGTCATGAATGGATAGGCACATCCATACAATGGAATGCTAGTCATACTTCTACATACAACAACAATCAAAAGAATTATGATAAATGAAAGACACCAGATATAAGTGGTGAGGATATTTTATAAAAGGCAAAACTATAGGGCCAGAAAACATATTGATGATTGCCTAAGGCTGGGAATGAAGGAAAAGGAGTTACTTCAAGTAGGCAGGAGGAAACTTTTGGGGATGATGAAAATGGAAATTTTGATTGTAGTGATGGTTATATAACTGTATGTGTTTGTTAAACCTCATCAAATTAGGGGTGCCTGGGTACCTTAGTCAGTTAAGCATCTGATTCTTGGTTTCGACTCAGGTCATCTCATAGTTTGTGAGTTTGAGCCCCTCATGGGGCTTTGCGCTCACAGCACAGAGCCTGCTTGGGATTCCCTCTGTCTCCCTTTCTCTCTGCCCTGCCCCACTCATGCTCTCTCTCTCTCTCAAAATAAATAAACTAAAAAAAAAACTCATCAAATTATACATTTTAAAATAATATACTTTGCTACATGTAAATTATACCTTAATAAATCTGATAAAAATTATTTATGTGGCTAAATTTTGCTATATCAGTTACAATTAATTTAAATTTGCATCCCCAGGTTTTAAGAGCACATGTACCTCTACATCCTGCCAATGAGTAACATTAAACAAGCTTTTTGATCTTTGTTAAAATTATAGGTAAAAAGTAGTATACCATTGCTTTTTTTACTTACAACTTTTTTAAATAAATTTTTTAAGTTTATTTATTTATTTTGAGAGAGACAGAGACAGCACAAGTGCAGGAGGAGCAAAGGGAGAGGGAGACAGAGAATCCCAAGCAGGCTCTGCACTGTCAGCACTGAGCCAGATGTGGGGCTTGAACTCATGAAACCGTGAGATCATGACCTGAGCCAAAACCATGAGTTGGACACTTAACCAACTGATCCACCCAGGTGCCCCTTTATTTTTGAGAGAGACAGAGACAGAATGCGAGTGGGGTAGGGGCAGAGAGAGAGGGAGACGCAGAATCCGAAGCAAGCTCCAGGCTCTGAGCTGTCAGCTGGATGATTATTGTTTTTATTCTTAGTACATTTTATATGTGAAATGACTTTTCTTATTATTTCCCATATTTCTATTAGTGGTGTTTATCTTTTCCAACTGAGTTGTAAATAGTCACTGTGGATGTTTATTTACTTGGCTGGTAACAATTTATTTTTATTTCATTTTTAAAATAAATTTCACATGCATGGTGGAGCCCAGCACAGGGCTTGAACTCATGACCCTGAGATCAACACCTGAGCTGAAATCAAGAGTCAGTGACTTAACCAACTGAGCCACCCAGGAATCCCTCACTGTGGAATTTTAAAAGGTACTGTATAATTAATATTCAAATGTTCTTGCCAATATATTATTTTTAAGTTATATATATATACGTATATATATATATATATGTATATGTGTATGTATATATATATATATAGTTTTCATTGGAAATGTTACTAATTTTTATTTAGTCAAATTGACTTATTCTTTCCCTTAATATAATCCTGGTTTTACATCATATATTCCTACTCCAAGATTACATATAATAATCTATGTTTTCTTCTGTATCTTATAGAGTCATTTTTGTTATCAAATTTTGCTCTGTGCAGAATGTATTTGGGTATAAGTTGTCTGAACACGACTTATTTAAAGAACTAGCTTTTTCCCACTAATGCCACATTTGTCAATACTAAATTCCCATATCTATTATACTTTATCTATAAATTATATTCTGTTCCATTAATCTTTCTAGTCATATGTGATATTACTTTAAGTATTGATAATAGTCACAATCTTACCTTAAGAAATGAGCATGCATCTATCTATCCTCTACCTGCATCTTATCATAAGAAAGATAATACAGAGAAAGAGAGATACCATATGTTTTCACTCTTATGTGGATCCTGAGAAACTTAACAGAAGACCATGGGGGAGGGGAAAAAAAAAGTTAGAGAGGGAACCAAACCATAAGAGACTCTCAAAAACTGAGAACAAACTGGGGCACCTAGGTGGCTCAGTCAGTTGAGCGTCGGACTTCAGCTCAGGTCATGATCTCACAGCTTGTGAGTTGGAGCCCCACGTGGGGCTTTGTGCTGACAGCTCAGAGCCTGGAGCTTGCTTCGGATTCTGCGTCTCCCTCTCTCTCTGCCCCTACCCCACAAGCATTCTGTCTCTCTCTCAAAAATAAATAAACATAAAAAAAAAAGATGGTGAATAAACTGAGGGTTGATGGGGGATGGGGGGTGGGGGGATGAGCATTAGGTGTTGTATGGAAACCAATCTGACAATAAATTTCATATTAAAACACACACAATAATAATAATAAAGATAATAAATAATTGCTGAACTTAGTATTTTAATGCCAAGTATCAGTCTTTTAACTACAATATTTAATACTTATTACTTAGTGTTATATTTGTATCAGATTAAAATAATAAATTTAAAAGCAAAATGTAGTAATATAGGATACTAGGAGAATTTTAATGTTTTAGCATCAGTGAACGGACTTACAGTTCTATATTTAGTTACCCTGTTTAAGACCTTTAACATAATAAAATCTTTTTGTAGTTTTATGGTCTCCTCCAAGGAATGATTGGTAATTATGTTTAGTGCAGCAAATAGTGAGTTTCTGATTGCACTGCAGCTCTAGTTCATTAGTACTGAGCTAGAATGAGCTTGCACATTTTGAATTAGACTGCAGAAGGGTGCAAGTAGTAAATGAACCTTGGCACCATTTCCAGATTGGCATGTGAAAACCCAAAAGACGCCCTTTGTCCATAGTCATTTCCTCAAATGCTGAAGAATTAATAATGCTTCTGTTCAAAATGAATGTGTTAGAATTGGAAGCCTGAAGAACAAATCTTTTTAAATAACAGGGTCAGTAAACATGAATCACCATTTGTATACGGATCCAACAGATTATAAGAATAGACTAAGTTTTCCAAGGCCTTTCTAGCCTGGGTATAAATGGGGTCATGGTCACGGCAACAGGCTCAGGTCCTCATCTTTTTTGTGTCATCGTATTTTATATGAACTCTAGGTATAAAACATATAGCTAGATTGTATTTTGAAATCCTATTTGACAATCTTGACCAGTTTAACCCATCCATTTATCATGACCAGTCATATATTTGGATTCATTCACCATATTTTGGATTCACCATATTTTATTCTTTTCTACTTCCTAGGCTTTTTACTTGTTCCCCATCTTTGCTTGCTTGTTTGCTTGCTTGCTTGTGTATGTATGTATGTATATTTGCATCATTCATTCATTCATTTATTGGATTGAATATTCTTCTCCTTTTTCTGTGCAAACAAGTGTTTTTATTAAAGTACAGGGACAGGACCCATGGGAAGAAAGAACTTGAATTGAGTTTTCCTTACTCACTTTACCCTACTTTACTGATTTGGGAGTTACTGATTATACTTGACTGAAAATCCAAGATTAGTCAATATCTCTTTCTCTCTAAAATGTAAGGACTCTAATTACAACATGCCCCTACCACCCAGCCTCTTCCATATTAATTTTGATTGCTTTTCAGCTTCACTTAATTTTGTCCAGTTCTATAATAGTGATTCTTCATTTTTTTTTAATTTTTTAAAAAATTTTTTTTCAACGTTTATTTATTTTTGGGACAGAGAGAGACAGAGCATGAACGGGGGAGGGGCAGAGAGAGAGGGAGACACAGAATCGGAAACAGGCTCCAGGCTCTGAGCCATCAGCCCAGAGCCTGATGCAGGGCTCGAACTGCGCCACCCAGGCGCCCCTTCATTTTCTTTTTTATATAATCAACTGTTAATTTGATTTATCCATATTGTTTTGCTCAGATTATTCTTACAGCCCACATCTTACTCTGGGTTAAAATCCCTAAAGTATGCATTTTTACAAATCCTTCTTCAGGGGTCTGAGTGCAATAAATGTATCTATCACCTAAAATGAACAAATCAGGAGACTATAGATACTGGAGATGATGTGGAGAAACAGGAACCCTCTTGCACCGTTGGTGGGAATGCAAACTGGTGCAGCTGCTCTGGAAAACAGTGTGGAGGTTCCTCAAAAAATTAAAAGTAGATCTACCGTATGACCCAGCAATAGCACTGCTAGGAATTTACCCAACGGATACAGGAGTGCTGATGCATAGGGGCATTTGTACCCCAATGTTTATAGTAGCACTTTCAACAGTAGCCAAATTATGGAAAGAGCCTAAATGTCCATCAACTGATGAATGGATAAAGAAGATGTGGTTTATATACACAATGGAATACTACGTGGCAAGGAGAAAGAATGAAATATGGTGTTTTGTAGCAACGTGGATGGAACTGGAGAGTGTTATGCTAAGTGAAATAAGTCATACAGAGAAAGAGAGATACCATATGTTTTCACTCTTATGTGGATCCTGAGAAACTTAACAGAAGTCCATGGGGGAGGGGAAGAAAAAAAAAAGAGGTTAGAGAGGGAGGGAGCCAATACATAAGAGACTCTGAAAAACTGAGAACAAACTGAGGGTTGTTGGGGGGTGGGAGGGAGGGGAGGGTGGGTGATGGGTGTCGAGGAGGGCACCTTTAGGGGTGAGCACTGGGTGTTGTATGGAAACCAATTTGACAATAAATTTTGTATTAAAAAAATAAATGTATCTATTGCTTGTTTAGAAGAGATTTTCTTTTTCCACTCTTGAAGACAATTCAATGGGAAGAGGTGTATAGACAGAGTTATTTTCCCTCAACACTTTGAAATTATTGTTCTATCATTGTATGACTGTCAACATAACAAGTGTATAGTCAGTCAGCTGAATTTTTTTCCATTATAAATACATTGTATTTTCTTCTTTGGTGTCCTAAAACTTTCTTTCTGTCTTTGGTATTCTGTATTTTGGTGGCAATGTGTCTACTTCTCCATTTCATTTGCTTTATCCAGTAGGGGACTTGGTGTATATTCAGTCTGAAGATTCATGTCTTTAACTCTAGAAATTTTGAAACCATTTTCTCTTCAAATATTGATGCACTCTATTATTTCCTTGCAGAATTCTTTGAGATATATGTTAGACCTGCTAATTATACCCTTCATATCTTATAACATTTCCTTTGTGTTTTCCATATTTCTAATCTGCATTCTGTGTAATATCCAGTGATCTATCTTCCAGGTCACAAATTCTCTTTTCTACTATTTAAACATTTACTGAGTTTTAAATTCCAATGCCTATAATGACTATATCCATTTATAAAAATATAGTTGGTCCTTTTTAAATTTTGCCTCTTTTTTTCTCACAGTGAATTATTTATTATCATGATTGCTGGTGCTTCTTTTATCTCTGATCATTTTAACAAATGTATTTTATACACTGATATTATTTATTATCTCAAGTTCTTAGACTGTCAGTTCTCCAGATTGTTGAGTCTGGTGACTCTTCCTCATGCTAGATCACCTCATGTTGTTTTGAGTTTTTGTCACTAGCTTAACTTCAGTGGGAATTTGCTTTATATGCATCCTGGGGTGTGGGGGTGCTCACCATGGAGCAATTTTGTGGGTTTTTCCCCTGCTGTGTGCCCTTAAATTATTTCAATAGTCATGGATAATTTTTATTTTTAAAAAAATTTTTTAACGTTTTATTTATTTTTTAGACAGAGACAGAGTGTGAGTGAGGGAGGAGCAGAGTAAGAGAAAGACACCCAGAATCCAAAGCAGGCTCCAGGCTCTGAGCTGTCAGCACAGAGCCCGATGCAGGGCTTGAACTCATGAATTGCGAGATCATGACCTGAGCCACAGTCAGTTGCTTAACCGACTAAACCACACAGGTGCCCAATCATGGATAACTATTAAATTAATATCTTACAGCACGGGATAGTATAAATTCATATACTCTCCATCATCAACAGTACTGGTAGAGTGGTCTCATGGTTTATTTTCTTAGAAAAGACTTCCCCCCCTCCTCTGACCTTCACAAAATCAGGCAGATGACCAGCTACTTCGCATTTTTCAAAAACTTCATGGGTGAAGCTCATCTAGTCTCCTTTTCATAGAAATAGCATGCTTTGGGAACCCTAGCTTTATTCACGGGGCTCCGTTCCAGTTCCTTATTTGGGCTCAAGGTTATATATCAAAGTTAGCTAAATCTCTATAAAGATATATAAATTCCCATCCCTAGTTATTAGACCTGATTAGGACTTCCCCTTCTGGTGATGTTGGAATGGTAATTTAGACCAATACTCCTATTGAAGAAAACTAAAAAAGGTTAGAATAGAACAATCATATTCTTAAAAGCATCAAAAAATGTAAAGGATATAAAGGAAATACTGGAGCTAAGTCCAGAGCTAAGTCCTGAATAACAATTCAGGGATTTGCTTTTGCTCAGGGGGCATTTGCTGACTCAGAAAAAGCAGCTGAGAGGACACAGAAATGTAGAGTCCAAATCCTTCTTCAAGGAAGTAACTGATACTCCAGGTGCTAAGAATACTGTCAGCAAAGAGTCTTCAGTTATCGTCCTTTTCAGGGATTGTCTCAGCTGTAGGGAAGCCACCTGGCCCAGATCATGCCATTCCTAGCATGGCCACATCCAATAAGTGATTGAAATGACTGTATAAAAACTTGGCCATTTTGTTCCTCCTTAGGGCAACACTAATGGGCCATTTCAACTCCCCTGTTATTGGACCTGTATCACATCCTGACTTTTCCTTTTACCCAATTCCTACTCCCTTTACCTCCCTTTCACAGCTGTTGATCTCAACAGCACTCCTGAATAAACATCTTAAACACTAAACTCCATCTAGCTCTGCAGAATTACCAAAACGTTTTTGTTGCAAGTTGGGTTTTCTGTGAATCAGAGCTTTGCCAAGAGTTAGTGTAGAAGACTTTAAGAGTCCAGAGATTAACTAAACGTCATCTGTGACCAGAAATCTCAAGTCCTAAGATTGGAATGTAGTAATTTGAGATGGTTAGAACATTCATTCAAGCAGCAACACAATCCACCTTGGAGAACTCCTGCAAGTCAGTAAAGAAAAAGAATAATAACCCAGTAGAAAAATGGATGAAGACTTGGATAGGTGCTCAACTCAGTACTCTTCAGGAAAATCCAAACTAAAACTGTAGGAGATACCACTGATCACCCACTATAATGGCTAAAATTTAAGACTAGTGAAACTGAGAGTTGGCAAGTATGTAGAGGAACAGAAACTGTAATGCACTTCTAAGTGGAGTATAATTGGTACAACCACTTCAGAAAATAATTTGGTATTATCCACTAAATTTTAAGATATGCATACCTCATGATCCAACAATTTTACTGCTACATGTTTATATTCTACAGAATTGTATGTGTGTATAAAGAGACACATATAAGAATGTTCTTTACAGACAATGGACTGCTATACAACACTAAAGAAAAGAAACAATTAATATAATTCAGATGCAACAACATGGATAAGCTAATGGTGAATATAGGAAGCCAGACACAAAATAATACATTTTGTATGATTTAATGAATAAGAAGTATAAAACCAGGCAAAACTAAATAATAGTGCTTAGACCTATATGTCTTATTGGTCAAGAATAAAGAAAAACAAGGACATGTTTACCATAATTCAGTACAGGAGACCCTAAAGATTACCCACACACACACACACACACACACACACACACGTAGAATTAATGAATGAATTCAACAAGGTTTCAGGATACAAAATAAACACACAAAAATTAGTTGAATTTTATATACTACCTGAAGAATTAAAAAAATGAATTAAGAAGAAAACACAATTGTTGGTGAAGATGTGGAGAAAAAGGAACTCTTGTGCACTTTTGGTGGGAATGCAAACTGGTGTAGCATTGAGAACACATGGAGTGTTCTCAAAAAGTTAAAAATAGAATTATCAGATGATCCAGTGATTCCACCCGTAGATGAATTAAGAAGAAAAATGAATTAAGAAGAAATTAAGAAGAATTAAGAATTAAGAAGAATGAATTAAGAAGAAAACACAATTGTTGGTGAAGATGTGGAGAAAAAGGAACTCTTGTGCACTTTTGGTGGGAATGCAAACTGGTGTAGCATTTGAGAACACATGGAGTGTTCTCAAAAAGTTAAAAATAGAATTATCAGATGATCCAGTGATTCCACCAGTAGATATTTACCCAAAGAATATAAAAACACTAATTTAAAAATATATAAGCATTCATACTTATTGCAGCATTATTTACAATAGCCAAATTATGGAAGCTACCCAATTGTCCATCCCTAGATGAATGGATAAATAAGATGTGGTGTATATATATATATATATATATATATATATATATATATATATAATGGAATATTACTCAGCCATAAAAAAGAATAAAATATTGCCATTTGCAACAACATGGAAGGATCTAGAGAGTATACTGCTAAGTGAAATAAATCAGTTAGAGAAAAACAAATACATATGATTTCACTTATATGTGGAATTTAAGAAACAAAACAAATGAACAAAGAAAAAAGATACAAACAAAAAGCAGACTCTTAAATAGAACAAATTGATGATTACCAGCAGGTAAGGTCAGGGGGATGAATGAAATAGAGGGGATTAAGAGTACACTCATTGTGATGAGCACTGAGTAATGTACAGAATTGTTGAACCACTATATTTTATACCTGATATAATAACTGTATATTATACTTAATATAACACTATATGGTAACTATACTTGGATTAAAATAAATCTAAAAAATATAATTACTATATGATCCAGCAATTTCATGTCTGGGAATGCACTCAAAATAATTAAAAGCAAGGTTTTGAAGAGATACCTGTACACCCAAGTTCATAACAGCACTATTCACAATAGTCAACAGATAGAAGCAACCCAAGTGTTCATCAGTGGATGAATGGATAAGCAAAATATGGTATGTACATACAATGTAATATTAGTTGCCTTTTACAAAGAATGCAACTCTGACACCTGGTACAACATGGATGAGCCTTGAGGACATTATGCTAAGTGAAATAAACTAGCTACAAAAAGATGAATATTACATGCTTCTATCTATATGAGGTACTTAAATTGGTCAAAATCAAGAAACATAAAGTGGAATTATAGTTGGCAGGGGCTGGAGGAAAGGGAGATTATGGAGTTGATGTTTAATGGGTACAGAGTTTCAATTATGCAAGATGAAAAGAGTTCTGGAGATGAATAGTAGTGATGGTTACACAACAATATGAATGTACTTATTATTACTAAACTCTACAGTTCAAGATAGTTAAGATGATAAATTTTATGTTGTGTATATTTTACCAAAATAAAAAATGGAAAATAATCCATTGGTCATAGATTATGTATTATTTTTGTACTCACAATTCTATTGATATATATCTGTCCTTATGCCAGTAGCACATTGTTGTGATTATGTAGTACTGTAGTAAGTTTTGAAATCAGAGTGTGAGTTCCTCAACTTTGTTCTTCTTTTTCAGGATTGTTTTGGCTATTTGGGGTCCTTACAATTCCACATGAATTTGAAGACTGGCTTTTCCAATTCTTCAATTAAAAAAAAAAAGGCCATCATTTTTGCTATGGATTGCACTCAATCTATAGACCATTTTGGGTAGTGTTTCTATCTTAACAATATTCTTTCTTCCAATCCATAAGCACAGGACATCATTCCATGTATATAGGACCTCTGTATTAGTCTCTGTTCTCCAGATAAACAACAAATAGGATAGGAGAAGGGGGGGGGGTGATTTACTGTAAGGAATTGGCTCATACACTTATGGAGGCTGAGAAGTTCAAGATCTGCAGTTGGTAAAATGGAGACATAAGGAAGCTGATGGTATTGTTTTAATTTGAGTATGAATGACTGAGAATCAGAACAGCCAATGGTATAAGTTCCAGTCTGAGTCCAAGTCTGAGTGAAGGAGAATATCACTGTACCCATTCTGGGACCGGCAGAGACAAAGATTTCTTTCTCACTCTGCCTTTTATTCTGCTCAGGACTTCAATGGATTGGATGAAGCCCAACCACGTTGGGGGTGGCAATTTGCTTTACACAATCTACCTATCAAATGTTAATCTTGCCTGGAAACACCCTCAAAGACACACCAGAAATAATGTTTAACCAAGTATCTGGGCAATATGGCCCAGTCACGATGATAAATAAAATTAAACATCACTATTTGTACTTACCTGCAGCCAAAGTTGAGAACCATTGCTCTAGATATTGGAAAGAATGAAATCTAAAGCCTGGAACTGTCTCCAAGTAGTTAACAGACATCTAAATGGTCAGGTTTTCCTTACAAGAAGTAGAAATGCCAGTTAAGAGAATGGCTAAATAGGTTGGCTTGGGATACAGAAATTGGAGGAAATGATATTGGTTTTTTTTTAATGTTTATTTATTTTTGAGAGAAACAGAGAGACAGAGCGTGAGCAGGGGAGGGGCAGAGAGAGAGGGATACACAGACTCTGAAGCAGACTCCAGGCTCTGAACTGTCAGCATAGAGCCTGATGCAGGGCTCAAACTCACAAACTGTGAGATCATGACCTGAGCCGAAGTCGGACGCTTAACCAACTGAGCCACCTAGGTGCCCCATGGAGGAAATAATATTCTAACAAAAGTTTGCTTTATGTACATCTAGAAACATGTTCACTTTTTTCCATATCCTCATACAAGAGAAGCAGATTCCAAACATGTAAACAGGGATTTTGATCTCTTTTATGCAATGAACTACTAATGTAGGTTTGTTGCATGAACAAGAAAAATGACTTTAATTTTCCAGCATAATTTGAAAACTTGCCATTCAATTACTAAATATTTAAAAACTTTTCAGTATGTTCCCTCTTGTATTCTTATAAACCTTTTATGAGTTGGGGAAAATTAGTGTCACATTCATGAATAAGTAAGCACAAAGGCTGCATTGGTGCAAATTCAATGAACCCACTATTTTGTTTTGTCATTTGGCAGCAAGAATAGACTTAACATCTAAACATAATCAACACCAAATCTGTGATGTTTTATTCTACAGCTCCAAATTTCAAAATACAGAATTTGAATCTGTTCTCTGGTGGCATTTTTAGGCATGAAAGGCAAACTTTTGAGTGTGAATCTTATTACCTCTCGGCCAAATATGGACCTTTTTTCCATTTAGCAAAGCATCTTTGTCACAGTAACTGGTAAAAGTGCATGAAAAAATGAGAAAGGCCAGTGATGTAATCTTATCTTAATCAAAAGCTGATTTCTGACTTCTTCCTGGCTATAATCAAGCTAACCTCAGAGCTAACCACCTCTGGCAGGACAGAAAACAACCTCAAAACAGACTTAGGCCACTTGAGTTATAAACTCTATTTTTGTATTCTGTGTGATGTAGCTAACTTTGGGAATGTTATCAAAAGCTCTCTTTTTATTAATTTAAACAGACGGAAATGATAATATGTACCTCATAGGGTTGTCATAAATATGAAATGACATAACCTATTTAAAATCAATATAGCTTTAGAAATACATTCAGTAGGTGCTTGTTTCCTCCATCTGTCTTATAGTTTATTTTAAGTTTATTTTAAGAGAGAGAGGGAGAGAGAACGAGTGGGGGAGGGGCAGAGAGAGGGAGACAGATAATCCCAAACAGGGCTGATGCAGGGCTCAGACTCCTGAAACCATGAGATCATGGCCTGAGCTGAAACCAAGAGTCTGATGCTCAACCAACTGAGCCACCCAGGCACCCCGTCTTACAGTTTTCTACCACCTTTCCACTTCCCCAGGTAGAATGCACTTCACTTATTTTATAAACCTAAACTTTGGATAATACCATGTAATAGTCTGAAGCTGAGGTTGGCCTAAAATGGACAGAAGAAAATACTCCTTGCCAAACCTCAATATCTGGTGGAAATGAAGCTGAGGGTACAGTGAGTCCAGATAAATTGGAAGCTCTTGAGAATCCTAGTAATGTCAGCACACTGAGATAGCTGTTGTTTGAATTGGGTTGTTGGTATATTTTATCAGCCCTGGAAGTATTGAAAAAGAGAGAAAGAGGAGTGCCTGGGTAGCTCAGTCCGTTAAGCGTCTGACTTCAGCTCAGGTCATGATCTCGCGGTTTGTGGGCTTGAGCCCCACATTGGGCTCTGTGCTGACAGCTCAGAGCCTGGAGCGTGCTTCAGATTCTGTGCTGCCCTCTCTCTCTGTCCCATTCTCACTCGCAATCTGTCTGTCTCTCTCAAAAATAAATAAACATTAAAAAATTAAAAAAGAAAAAGAAAAGAGAGGGAGAGATTTCCTTGATAAATAATTGAAGCTAATTTTCAAATACTTAAGAGGCTGTATTACTCAATCAGCTAATTCCTACCTATCCTAACTGCCAACCCCATGTACCTGGAGTCCAACTACATGAGCACATTCAAATTTGACTATTATAACTGCTCCATATAAAACTCTCTTGCCATCAGATTTTTCTATTTCAGCCTATGCTTTGCACATTGTTACTTGGTATTATCTCCGAAAAAAAATCAAACAACAAACAAAAATCTACACAAAAGTTTAAATTTAATATTTTTTGGCCTCACTAACTCCTAAAATATCACTAAAATTATAGTAAAGGAGGTAAAATGACAGTAAAAGTGTATGTTCTTCCTCATCAAAATCCCTTTTCTACCTCTACAAATGTAACTACTGTACTGACTTTTAAAAGCTATGGTAAAGTATCCATAACAAAATTTACCATTTTACCATTTTTTCTCAAATGTTTATTTTTGAGAGAGAATGTGACTGGGAGAGGGGGAAGACAGAGGATCCACAAGGGGCTCTGTGCTGACAGCAGAGAGACCCATACAGAACTCAAATTCACGATTTGCAAGATCATGACCTGAGCTGAAGTTGGACACTTGACCGACTGAGCCACCCAGCTGCCCTACCATCTTTACCAATTTTAAGTGTACAATTCAATGTTATTAAGCACATTCACACTGTGTAACCAATCAGCAGAATCTTTTCATCTTGTAAAACTGAAACTCTAACCCATTAAAACATTAGCTTCTCATTATTCCCTCTCCCTAGCCCCTGGCAACCACCTTTCTATTTTCTGTCTCTATGATTATGACTACTCTATATACCTCTTATAAGTGAAATCATATAGTATTTGTATTTTTCTAACTAGCTTATTTCACTTGCATAATGCCCTCAAGGTTCATCCATGTGGTAGCATGTTTCTTTTTTAAGGGTACATAATATTCCATTTTGTATAAGGATCATATTTTGCTTATCCATTCATCCATTAATGGACACTTGGGTTGCTTCCACTTTTTGACTACTGTAAGTAATGATGTTATGAACTTGGGTGTACATATATCTCTTCAAAACTTTGCTTTTCATTATTTTGGGCACATGTCCAGATGTGGAATTGCTGAATCATATGGTAATTCTGTTAATTTTTTAAGGAAGCACCAAAGTGTTTTCCATGGTGACTGTACCATTTTATCCTCCCTCCAACAATGTGCAAGGATTCCAATTTCTCCACATCCTTCCCAACACTTTTTATTTTCTGTTTGTTTGACATTAGGTATCCTAAAAGGTGATATCTCATTGTGGTTTGGAAGTGCATTTTCCTAAAGATTAGTGCATCTTTCCTAAAGATGTTAAGCATATTTTCATTTTTTTATCTTCTTTGGAGAAATATCTACTGAAGTCTTTCGTCTCTTTTTGAATTGGATTGCTTGTTATTTTGTTGTTGAGTTGTGGGAGTGCTTTATATATTCTTGATATTTACTCTTTATCAGATACATGATTTGCAAATATTTTCATCTGGTCTATGTGTTGCCTTTTCAATATGTTCATAGTGTCTCTTGAGGAACAAAAATTAAAATTTTTGAGGTAGTCCTATTTGTCTACATTTTATTTTGTTACCTGTGCCTTTCAGGTCATTGACTGATTGATTTTTGACATGTGCCAGGACCATTCAATAGGGAAAGAAAAGTCTCTTTAACAAACGATATTGGGACCACTTGATATTACATGCAAAAGAATGAAGGTGCACCCCTACATCACACCACACACAAAAATGAACTCAAAATGGATCTAAATATAGGAGCTAAAAGGAACTCTTAGAAGAAAACAGTGGTAAATCTTCATAACCTTGAATTTGGTAGTGGATTCTTAAATACTATATCAAAAGTACAAGCAATGAAAAAAAACAGGTAAAGTAGACTTCATCAAAATTTAAAATTTTGTGCAGCAAAGGACATAGTCAAAAAGTGAAAAGACAATGTATAGGAGTAGGAAGAATATTTTCAAATGATATATCTGACAAGGAACTAGTATCCAGGATATATAAAAACTTCTACAAGTCAACAATAACAAAAAAGACCAACAACCCAATTTTTTTTTAATTTTTTTTCAACGTTTTTTAATTTATTTTTGGGACAGAGAGAGACAGAGCATGAACGGGGGAGGGGCAGAGAGAGAGGGAGACACAGAATCGGAAACAGGCTCCAGGCTCCGAGCCATCAGCCCAGAGCCTGACGCGGGGCTCGAACTCACGGACCGTGAGATCGTGACCTGGCTGAAGTCAGACGCTTAATGGACTGCGCCACCCAGGCGCCCCCCAATTTTTAAAAATGGTAAAGGACTGTATAGACATTTCTCCAAAGAAGATATACAAATAGCCAAAAAGCACACAAAAATATGCTCAATATCCTTCATCAACAATGAAATGCAAATCAAAATGACATAAAGTACCACCTCACACCCACTAGTATAGCAACAACAACAACAAAACAAAAACAACAGAATATAAAAAGTCCTGTTGAGAATGTGGAGAAACTGAAAATCTTGCACATTGCTGCTAGTAAAGTAAAATGGTTCAGTCACTGTGGAAAATAGTTTGGCGGTTCCTTAAAAAGTTAAAAATACAATTACCATGATTCCATAATTCAACATTTAGGTATATAGCCAAGAGAATTGAAAACACACTTCAACAAGTAGATGTACACACATGTTCACAGCAGCACCGTTCACAAAAACCAAAAGGTGGAAAAAACCCAAAGGTCCACCAATGGATGAACAGATAATCAAATTATAGTATGTACACACAATGGAATATAATTCATCAATAAAAAGAATGGAGTACTGACATGCTACAACATGGATGAACCTCAAAAATAGGATAGGGGCCCCTGGCTGGCTCAGTAGGTAGAGCATGAGACTCTTGATCTCAGGGTTGTGAGTCTGAGCACCATGTTGGGTATAGAGATTACTTAAGTAAGTAAGTAAGTAAGTAAATAAATAAATAAATCTTTAAATATATATTATGGTAAATTAAAGAAGCCAGATATAAAAGGTCACATATTATGTAATTCCCTATATGTGAACTACCCAGAATAGATAAATCCATAAAGATAGAATACAAATTGGTGGTTGATGGAAGCTGGTAGGGAGGAGACAATGGGGAGAAACTATTTAATGGACAAGGGGGTTTTACCTTAGAGTGAGGAAGTGTTTTGTAACTAGATATAGGTGGTGACTGCACAACATTGTGAATATACTGTATGCCATTGAAATGCCACTTTAAAATGGTTATTTTTATGTTATATTACTTTACCTCAACAATTTTTTTAAAAAAGAATATTGTATATTCACAGAATTTCCAGGAAATCTGGAGAAGTAGGCTTGGAAATTGACCAGAAAAAAAAAAAGGAGGCCAGGCAGTCAGAATTACATGAAATTCACACCATAGAATCAGTCTGGAGGGCAAGTGCTACTCTGAGATTGAGGCTATATTCCACAGCTTGCGTGAAAGCTTCATCTCTTCAATTATGGATGGTGCCATGGACAATATTATTACCCCTGAAAGGAGAATGTTGTGCCATCGTGAAAACTTCTTTTTTTAATGTTTATTTATTTATTTTGAGAGCGAGCGAGAGAGAAAGAGCAAGCAGGGGAGGGGCAGAGAGAGACGGAGAGAGAGAATTCCAAGCGTAGTGCCCTGCAACAGGGCTCAGTCCCATGAACTATGATATCATGACCTGAACCGAAAACAAGAGTTGGACGCTTAACCAACTGACCCACCAAGGTGTCCCCCCAAAATGAATTTTTCACTGGTCCTCCATTTTTGCTTCCTTATCTCTGAGTCCTAAGGGGGCACATTTGATTAGCTGAGTCTAATTGAAGTATCCACATCCTACCTCAAGGGGGTTGGGAAGAAAAGTATTTTGGCTTTTTCTGTTCATACAGTGAGAGACAGGCTTTTCCTGATTCACTGGGCAAGAAATTCCTTAAGAACAACAACAACAAATGGTTCAGATGTCGAGCAGTTTTTTTCCTCCAAGTGGTAAATGTCTACAGCATATTTAACCTTGACTTGAAAATCAAGAAATATCAGGAAAGGAGAAAATATCTCTATTTGCAGATGACATCCCAGCAAAAAACTGGAAATGCTAGTGAAAAATTCGAAGAACTACTGAGAAAATTTGTTAAAATGGCAGGATACAAGATGAGTATACAAATGCCAATAGCTTTTGAAATTTTTCCCATTATCCTAACATCAAAAATAGTAAATACGAGGGGTGCCTGGGTGGTGTAACTGGTTAAGTGTAGGACTGTTGGTTTCAGTTCAGGTCATGATCTCACGGTTCATGAGACTGAGCGCCACATTGGGCTCCATGCCCAAGTGGAGACTGCTTGGGATTCTCCTTCTCCCTCTCTCTCTGCCCCTTCCCTGCTTATGCTTCCTCTCTCTCTTTCTCTCTCTCAAATATATAAATAAATAAATAAATAAATAAATAAATAAATAAATACTTTGAAAAAATAGTAAATACTTAAAAAGCACATGATGAAAAATTCTGTGCAGTAGTCCTCCCTCATTCACAGTCACCTTTCTGCAGTTTCAGTTGCCTGAAGTTTCGGTTTTATGATCAACTGTGTTCCTGGAAGCAGATGATCCACCTTCTGACACATCGTCAGAAGGCTAATGGTTGCCTAACACTACATCACAATGCTTAGTCATTCACCACACTTCATTCATCTCATCATATAGGCATTTTATCATACAACATCACAAGAAGGGTGAGTAAAGTACAATAAGATATTTTGAGAAAGACCATATTCATATAACTTTTATTACAGTATATTATTTTATTATTTATTCTTGTTAATCTCTTCCTAGGTCTAATTTATAAATTAAACTTTATCACAGGTATGTATGTATGGGGGAAAAATGGAGCATATATACAGTTTGGTGTTATCTGTGGTTTCAAGCATCCTGTGGGTGTCTTGGAACATATACCCTGCAGATAAGGGGGGATGACTGAAAACTTATAAAAAACATAAAGCAAAACTTTCTTTTTTTTAAAATTTTTTTAACGTTTATTTATTTTTGAGACAGAGAGAGACACAGCATGAACAGGGGAGGGGCAGAGAGAGAGGGAGACACAAAATCGGAAGCAAGCTCCAGGCTCTGAGCCATCAGCCCAGAGCCCGACGCGGGGCTCGAACTCGCGGACCGCGAGATCGTGACCTGAGCTGAAGTCGGACACCTAACCGACTGAGCCACCCAGGCGCCCCAAAGCAAAACTTTCAAAAACAGACATGACATATCCATCCAGAATTGGAAGTTAACACTATGAAAAATTTAGTCCTCCTCAAATTAATACACAAATCGAATTTACTCCAAATCAGAAGGGTTATTCCTGGTACTAGATAAAATTGTCCATATACAAAAATTCATATGGAAAAGTTCATATGGAAGAAGAAAAATCTTCAAGAATATACAAAATGTTATGAAAAACAATAGAAAATAGCTAAAATATTGTGAAGAACAATTGCCTTTGGATATTAAACTTTACTCTAAACCTACTGTAATCACAATACCGTAGTATAAAGCATTGGAGTAGGTAATTAGCTTAGAAGGAACAAATAGAGAGTCAGACATTAACCTACCTTATAAAGGTGACTTTTTGATTTAGTTATAAAATGGTGGCTTATCTAATAAATGGTAGGGTTTTTTTTTTTTTATAGTTGACCACAGAACGATGCATATAGTTAGGTTCTATTTTTTTAATGTTCACTTATTTTGAGAGAGCATGGAGGCGCGTGCGCGCGCTCACACACACACACACACACACACACACACACACACACACGAGTGAGTGGGGGAGGGGCAGAGAGAGAGAGAGAGAGAGAGAGAGAGAGAGAGAGAGAATCCCTGCATTAACAGCGCAGAGCCCAAGTCCAACCATGAGATTGTGACCTGAGCTGAAATCAAGAGCTGGACACTTAACCAATTGAGCCACCACCACTATATGAGCCTCTCATATAGTCTGAGTCTGTTTGACTAAAGCAAGTGTGTCTGTGTATGTAGATGGCTATCTATTCACACACACACACACACACACACACACACACACACACACACACACAGCCTGGGGGCGTCTGTGTCAAATTTTAACAGTGATTGATTAATTCTAGGAATTAGGATTTAAAAGCGAATAGGGAGAGAGGGGAGAGAGGAGGGGCTTCACTCTATTCGATATGCTTCTGTATGGTTAGTCTAGGTTGTTCAGGTTTGCTTGCTTTTGTTTTACAAAGGCACTGTTTGACAGAATCAACAACATAACTAAGCAACAAGCATTAAACTACTTTCATTGTTCTCTGTTGAAATGTGCACAGTGGGCCTAATTTTTTTTTAATGTTTAATTTCTGAATGTTGCTTCTTTAATAAAGACTTTAGTAACTCTGGGGTCTCAGCAATATGTCTGCAATATAACCTTTTCCATAGTACAAACTATGCCTTTTGGCATAGTGCAAACTACTAATTATGCCCAGCCACACTTATCTTTCTTTCTCGTAGGCATATGGCAGCTGAGATTAAAAATTACATTTCCTGGTCCCCAATACAGCTATGTATCGCCACATGGCCAAGTTGTGGGCAATGGGCTGCAAGGAGTGAATGTTGTGACAGGGGGAGTTCCTCACCTGGGTTTGTTTTGTTTTGTTTTTTAGAATTTTTTTTTTGTGAGCAGTTTTAGGTTCACAGCAAAATTTAGGAAACAGTATAGAGATTTCCCACATGCTTCATGCTGAAGAACTTTTTAAAAAGCTATTTTTAGCATGAAGGATTAGATTACGTAAAGGAAATTTTGATGACAAATACTCTACTTCTGAGATTATTCTTTTTAGCAGTTATGTATGAAAGTCATAGAATCTTTGTTGGATTTGTCTGTTGGATTATATTACTGAGTTTGAAATAATAACTTTACCAATTTGTATTCATAGTTTTTATTGACCTAAACTGGCCACATTTAAACTGCTAATGCTTCCTATATTTACCAGATAAAGCAAAGGATGGAAAAACATTTCACTGTGAAATGTGTCATCCTCCAGGAGTTTCATCAAATTGTCTTTGCCCACTAGCTACAATAAAGCTAATGCATCTACTAACATAAAATAGTGCACTGGTTTTGTTGAGGTTTATTTACTAGTCTAATGATTATTTCAGTAAAGCCAGAGTTCTAAATGACAACCACATGGATAATTGCATTGTGATGTGTTTTCACTTTAGTCAGGTTTGATTTCATATCTAACAGAACTAGTGCCTTTCAAATATTGTGATTGGTATAATATGAATAAAAAACAATTTATTTGTAAAGTATTTGAACATATTAGTTCTAATACTATCAACTGCGTTTTTTTCAAAGTACTTTTTAGTAATATTAATATCAGCAAGTCATTTATTATTCATTTGATACGTTAACTTTTATATATATTAACTTTTATATATGATATAAATTAACTTTGATATATAACTTTTATATATAAGAATGCATATTATAAATTTATTATACATTTTTGTGACTGGGAAATGTAAGAGTGTTAGATCTCTTTTCTGCAAACTTTGAGCTCTGATTGCTATCCATATGAAATGGAACTTACCTGCAAGGATCACTTAATTGAACTCATGGTTGCCATAGAATGGCCAGTTAAATTCTGTCCTACATTGGAGCACCTGGTGGCTCAGTAGGTTGCGTGCCAGACTCTTGGTTTCAGTTTTTGTCATGATCTCACAGTTCATGGGTTTGAGCCCCACATCAGGCTCTGCGCTGGCAGGGCAGAGGCTGCTTGGGATTCTCTCTCCTCTCTCTCTGCCTCTCCCCTACTCTCTCTCTCTCTCAAAATAGATAAATACATAAGTAAATAAATAATATAAATAAATAAATTCTGTCCCACCTTATCATTTTGGTATCTTCTAATAGAAGATCCCATTTACAATGTAGTCAAATTTATCAATCTTCCATTATGGTCAGTACTTTCTTTTTTGTTCTGTTTTCTGTTTTATAGAAAACTTTCATGACACTAAAGCTGTGAATTCATTCTATATTACATATCAAAGTTTTATTATTTGGTCTTTCACACTTAGATTTCTAATCCACCCTGAACTGTCTTCATGTACAATGTGAGGAAAAATCAAGTTCATGTTTTTTTTTTTCCATTTTGATGGGGATTTCTCTCCCCTGTGACCCTGCAATACCATCTTTGTCATAAATCAAAGGTCCATTATAACACAGCTATAATGTCATTGCACACAAAATACAATGTTATGCCATCTAATTCAACAACAAGATATTTCACACTCCACCGTACCTTAGAAAAAACATGACGCTTGGAGCCCACTTTTACTTGCCTTATTTTTTTTAGACATAATGCGAATGTACTAGTAATAAATACTAAAATAAAATGTTGCACTCTGGTGCAACACATGGCACTTGCACCATTGTTCAGTTACAACTGCTTCATTGCAAGTTATAGTGCCACCAGACAGCAACGTGATTGGGAAAGCTAAACAATATAAAAAACTTAACTACTAATAGCCTACCATTAAGCAAAAGCTTTACTTATAACATAAACAGTCAACACATATTTTATATGTTATGCATGTATGCTATATTCACACGTAAAGTAAGCTAGAGAAAATAAAATGTTATTAAGAAACTCATAAGGAAGAGAAGATATATTTACAGTATTTTACTGTATTTATAGATAAGGTAAATTAACACCATCTGTTTATAAGATAAATTGTGAGCATCTACATCAGTATTGTCTGATATTATACAAAACACTGTAGATGTTACACATATTACTAACATCTGACATAAAAAAATGGAAAGATAATCTGAAAAAGAAATTTATATTAATTTACAGGTATAATGATTCATGCACTGATAACAAAGAAGCAGCCATATAATTGCTTTATAGGAGCCTATTGCAATCAACCCTCTTGCTTCATAGTAGCTGAGCCTATATACTAATGGATGAGTCATTATAAAATTTTTATGGCTTACAGAATTATAGTCATATTCATAATACATTATTGGAAACATTATTACATTTTTTAAAAAGAAAAAAACACTTGTGATGATAGGCTGATACATAGTTTTTGCAACTATGAGAGAGACGTACTGTAATTCTTTGAAAGCAAAGTTATAAAACAGAAAACTAACACATTATTAATTTTCTGTTAAATATCACTCACCTTATGTCTATGTGATGATAGGCTGTCCACCTTCCATACAAGTTTCACACAGGATGTTCAATGTGATGAACACTTGGGGTCATGATGGTAATGGTGACACAAAAATGTCTTACACAGTTCTTGTACAGTTATTAGGTTTTCATGAGAAGACACATCTATACACAACAGATAAGTTTATTGACTGTACAGCATGATGATTATTTACTATTCATTAAGTGGAAGTGAATCATCATAAAGGTCCTCATCCTCAGGTTCTTCACATTGAGTAGGCTGAGGAGTAGGAGGAAGAGGAAGGATTGAGTCTTTTTATCTCGGGAGTAGCAGAGGTGGAAGAGGGGGATGAGGTAGAAGGGAGGCAGGAGGGGCAGGCACACTCAGTGTGACTTTCTGGAAATACATCGTAATTTTTGACATTTTGTATTTTCATTTCTCTAAAAACGTTTCTATATGGTACAATTTCTTCTTCCACTGTTTGCTTTAGTTTCCAGGCCTGTATCATAGAAGGGTCCATGTTGTAGAAGTCAAAAGCAGTCTTGAATAATCAGAACACTTCTGCCAGACTGTCTGACGTCAAGTTGTTTTTTATGGCACTGCTTCTTCTAGATCTTCTTCCTCATCATCTAGCACCAGTTCCAAAGCACTCATTTCTATCAAGCCTTCTTCTGTTCATTCCTTTGGTGTGGTGTCTGTTAGCTCTTGAATTTCTCTAAGATCCATGTCTTGAAACTCTCACCCTCCACCTTTTTTCCCTCCCCATATCCACAATCTCCTTCATGATTTCCTTGACTGGCTCTGTCATAAACCTGTGAAGTCATGCACAACATCTGAGCACGGTTTTCTCCAGCAGGAACTTAATTGTTTCTGGCTTGATGCTTTCATGACTTTTTCTATAATGATGATGGCATCTTTGATGGTGTGATTCTTTCAGACTTTCATGATGTTCTCTCTATCAGGGTTCTCTTCCATGGGATTGACAATTCTTTCCAAAGAGTACCATGTGTAATGAGTCTTAAAAGTCCTTATGACCCCTTAATCTAGAAGCTGAGTTAGAGACATTGTTTGGGGGCAAGTAGACCACTTTGATGCTTGCAGTGTTGAACTCTGGGTGGCCAGGGGTGTTGTTCAATATTAAAAGAACTTTAAAAGCCTGTCCCTTCCTGGCAAGGTACTTCCTGATGTCAAGGACAAAACATCAATGGAACCAATTCATAAAACGGGTTCTCACTGTTCAGGCTTTCTTGTTATAAAACCCAAAGACCGGCAGCTGGCATTTATCTTTTTATTTCAAGGCTCAGGGGTTAGCAGCTTTATAGATGAGGGCAGTCCTGATCATAAACCTGCCTGCATTTGCACAGAACAATAAAATTAGCCTATCCCTTCCTGCCATAAATCCCAGTGCTCACTTGTCTTCCTCACTAGTAAATGTTCCTTGTGGCAATTTTTTTTCCAGAATAGGGCACTTTTGTCTGCATTAAAAAAACCTGTTCAAGCAGATATCCTTTCTTCTCAATGATTTTCTTAATGGTGTCTGGGAACTCGTCTGCTGTCTCTTGGCTGGCAGAAGCTGCTTCTCCTGTTATCTTGACATTTTTAAAGCTGAACCTCTTTTTAAAATTATCAAACCAAACTTTGCTGGCACTAAATTCTCCAGCTTTAGGTCCTTCGCCTTCATTTTGCTTTACGTTGTCACATAATGATTTTAGTTTTTCTTGAATTATATTAGTCTATAGGTGTGTCTTATAGCAATGCTGTACTTACCTGAAAGCTGCATTTTCAATATGACATAAAGAGGCATTTCCAAAAAGTGCAAGGTTTTCATGTTTGCTGACAGTGACGGCTTCACAAATTCCCTTTTCTTTTTTTTACCGTGGTCCTTACACTGGATTAATTCATTTTGAAATTGTGAGCAACCACAGCTGCAGATCTCAATTTATGGTACATATCAAGCAGCTCAACTTTTTCTTGCAATGTCATGACTTTCCTCTGCTTCTTCTGAGGACTTCCAGCAACAATAGTGGCACTTTGTATGGGTCCCATGGTGTTTGTTATCCAAGGTTTATGATATTGCACTAAAAATGATGAAAAATAGACAAGAACTGCGAGAGATCGCTTTTTACTGTGATATACAATTTACTGGAGAGACAGACTGCTCATGTCGAGATGATTAGCATCACACAGCATTTTAAGTGGATACTCCCTACACTTCAGCTCACCACAATAGCAACAGGAGGTTCCAGCAAAAATACTACAGTAGTCCAGTATGTACTACAGTTAATTTTATGTGGTTATGATTTAATGCTGCATCTTTATGTTTGTTTACATTTCTCTCCACTGTGAATAGCGCCATGTATTTTCTGTGTTTGTGTACACAGGTCTTGATAAATTTTAACCTGTTAAACTAGATTTGTGTATGTTTATAGCAGTAAATAATAAAAAATAGATCAGTATCTACATATATTGTGCACATTTATGAAATATGTAACTTTTTCTTGATTTTTTTATATTTCTGGGCTATTGTGAGTTTTTTCAAATTGTCACAAATCTCCAAAAAATTTTCCAATATACTTATTGAAAATAAATCTGCATGTAAGTGCACCTGCAAAGTTCAAACCCTTATTGTTCAATGGTCAATTCTATTCAACTCTGCTGTTATAGTGTAAAAACAGGCATTGATAATATGTAAGCAAATGACTGTGGTAGTATACCAAAAATTTTTGTTCAAAGTCACTGAAGTGTAAATTTCATATAATTTTCAAGTATCACAAAACATTATCCTTTTGATTATTTACAACCATTAAGATATATAAAAATGATTTTTAGCTCAGAGGCTATACAAAAACAAGCAGAAAGATAGGTTTGGACATTGGACCATAGTTTTCCAACTCCTAACCTAGAATGTCATCCAGAATAGTATTTATCAAAACATGTTTTGAGGAAATCTTTCTCAAGTATAGAAAGTCAAACAGCTTTATGAAAAGCCATATGCAGGACTACTGGGAAAGATGACATAATAGGAGGATGCTAAGCTCAACTCATCCCACGGATACAACTAACCCAGAAAATGACCTCAAACCTGGCAGAACAGACTCTCTACAATGAAGTGTAGAGAAGAAGCCACATTAAAGAGGATAGGAAGGGTAGAGATGTGTTCTGGAGCCAAAGGGACCTAGAGGACTGTCTGAGGAGACAATATGGGTGTGGAGAGGGAAGAAAAACAAATGGGGGACAATGAATCCCCATAACATTTGGCTTTGAAAACTAGAGGGGCTGAATTTCAGGAGTTCTTACATTTAGTGGGGCTTAATCCTGGAAGTTTAAAAATCAGGCTCCTGGGAGAGCCAGAAGGATGAGAGGGAACTGAGTTCTCATCCTTAAAGAGCCAGCACAACAAATAGCCCCTGGAGATACAGCATAGAAACAGTTTGAAAAACAACTGGTGTATAAAGGAGGGAGTTTTGTTTACTAATCTTTAAGCATGTACCTGAGGGTTAGGGGCCACTGGGGAGGCTTCTCCGGAACAAAGAAGCTGGCAGACACCATTTCCCTATCCTACCACCCAGCCTAGACACATGACCACCTGCAGGTTCTAGAGCAGCACTGACATTCACTACCTAACTTGCTAACAGCATGTTCCACCCACTGTTTCCTGGATGATTTTCTGTTTGGATGATCTATCCATTGATATTAAGTGTAGTGTTAAAGTCCCCTACTATTATTGTATTACTATCAGTTATTTCCTTTATGTTTATTATTAGCTGCTTTATGTATTTGAGTGCTTCCCTTGCATGCATTAATATTTACAATTGTTAGATCTTCTTGTTGATTACTCCCTTTATGATTATATAGTGTCCTTTGTCTCTTGTTATAGTCTTTGTTTTAAAGTCTATTTTGTCCAATATAAGTATTCCTACCCTGGCTTTCTTTTCAGTACTATTTGTATGATAAATGCTTTTCCATTCCTTCACTTTTAATATGCATGTGTTTTTAGGTCTGAAATGAGTCTCTTGTAGCATATAAATAGGTCTTTCTTTTTTATCTGTTCCATCACCCTATGTCTTTGATTGGAGTGTTTAGTCCATTTACATTCAAAGTACAGGCTATACTGGGCCTCAAAACAAGTTTCATCAAATTCAAAAACTTCAGAGCCATGCCATGCATCTTTTTAAAAATTATTTTAGAGAGAGAGAGCATGAGCAGGGTAGAGGGGCAGAGGGAGGGAGGGAATCTTAAGCAGGCTCCACACTCAGTGTGGAGCTGGACGTGGGGCTTGATTCCACAACCTTGGGATCACAATCTGAGCCGAAATCAAGAATTGTATGCTCAACTGACTGAGCCACCCAGGCATTCCATGCATCTTTTTAAACACAATGCTCTCAAACTAGAAATCAACCATAAGACAAAATCTGGAAAGAATATAAATACATGGAATAAATCACATGTTATTAAACAATGAGTGGGTCAATCAAGAAATCAAAGGCAAAATAAAAAAGTACATGTCAACAAATGAAAACGCAATGGTCCAAAATCTTTGGGATGTAGCAAAAGCTGTTCTAAGAGGGAAATTTATAGCAATATAGGTCTACTTCAAAAAGCAGTAAAAACCTCCCACAAACAACCTAACCTTACCCCTAAATAAGCTAGAAAAAGAACAAAGAAAACCCAAAGCCAGTAGAAAGAAGGAAATAATAAATATTAGAACAGAAATAAACAAAATAGAAACTATAAAAATAATAGAACAGATCAATGACACCAGTAGCTGGTTCTTTGAAAAGATCAACAAAATTGGTAAAATTTTAGCCAGACTCATCAAGAAAGGGGGGGGGGGGGAAGAGAGAAGATTCAAATAAACAAAATCAGAAATAAAAGAGGAGAAATAACAACCAAGACCACAGAAATACAAAAGATTATAAGATATTAGCAAAAAATATATGTGAACAAATTTGGCAATCTAGAAGAAATGGATAAATCCCTAGAAAATATAACCTCCAAAACCTGAGTCAGGAAGAAATAGAAAATTTGAACAGACTGTTTACCAGCAATGAAATTAGGTCAATAATCAAAAAACTCCCAACAAACAAAAGTCCAGGACCAGATGGCTTCACAGGTGAATTCTAGCAAATATTTAAAGAAGAGTTAATATCTATTCTTCTCAAACTATTCCAAAAAATAGAAGAGGAAGGAAACTTTCCAAATTCATTATTTGAGGCCATGTGACCCTGATACCCAAACTAGATAAAAGCAATACAAAAGAGAGAGAGAGCAGGAGAGAGAGAGAAATAACTACAGGCCAATATCTCTGATGAACATAGATGCAAAGATTCTCAACAAAATATTAGCAAACCAAATCCCAAAATAGATTAAAAAAATCATTCACCATGACCAAGTGGGATTTATTTCCTGTGATGTAAGTATGGTTCAGTATTCACAAATCAATCAATGTGAAACATCACATCAACAAGAGAAAGGAGGAAAAGCATATGATCATTTCAATAAATGCAGAAAAAGCATTTGACAATGTACAACATCCATTCATGATAAAAACTCTCAAAAAAGTAGGGTTAGATGGAACATACCTCAACACAATAAAGTCTGTATATGAAAAACACACAGCTAACATCATACTCAATGGTGAAAAACTGAGAGCTTTTCCCCTAAAGTCAGGAACAAAACAAAGATGTCCATTCTCACTACTTTTATTCAACATAGTATTGGAAGTCCCAGCCAGCAATCAAACAACAAAAAGAAATCAAAGGCATCCAAACTGGCAAAGAAGCAGTAAAACTTTTAGTATTTACAGATGACATGATACTATACAGAGAAAATCCTAAAGACTCCACCAAGAAACTATTGGGATTAATAAAGGAATTCAGTAAGGTCACAGGATACAAAATCAATTTATGAAAATCTGTTGCATTCCTATACACTAATAATGAAGCAGAAGAAAGAGAAATTAAGAAAAAAATTCCACTTACAACAAAACCTGGAGGTATCACAATTCCAGATTTCAAGATATACTACAAAGCTGTGGTAATCAAAACAGTATGGATACTGGCACAAAAAGAGACATATAGATTGATGATCAGAATAGAGAGCCCAGGGGGAAAAAAACATGATTATATGATCAATTAATCTTTGACAAAGTAGGCAAGAATATGCAACGGAAAAATGACAGACTCGTCAAAAAATGGTGTTGGAAAAGTGGACAGCTACATGCAAAAGACTGCAACTGGACTATACAGAAATATAAACTCAAAATGACTTAAGGACCTAAATATGAGACCTGAAACCATAAAAATCCTAGAAGAGAGCACAGACAGTAATTTCCCTGATATTGGCCATAGCAACAGTTTCTAGATATGTCTCCTGAGGCAAAAGAAACAAAAACAAAAGTAAGCTATTGGGACTACATCAAAATAAAAAGCTTTTGCACAGTGAAGGAAACAATCAACAAAACTAAAAGGCAACCAATGGAATGGGAGAAGATAATTGCCAATGACATATCATGGCTATCATATCAATGACTAACATAAAGGGTTAGTATTGAAAATATATAAAGAACTTGTACAACTCAACAACCAAAAAATAAATCATCCAATTAAAAAATGGGCAGAAGACACAAACAGACATTTCTCCAAAGAGGACATACAGATGGCCAATAGACCCATGAAAAGGTTCAATATCATGCATCATCATGGAAGTGCAAATCAAAATTACAATGAGACCATCACCTGTCAGAATGGCTAAACTAAAAAAACCACAAGAAACAACAAGTGTCAGTGAGGATGTGGAGAAAAAGGAACTCTCGTGCACTGTTGATGGAAATGCAAACTGGTGCAGCCACTGTGGAAAATAGTATGGAAGTGCCTCAAAAAGTTAAAAATAAAACTACCCTAGCAATTGCACTCCTGGGTATTTACTCTAAAAACACAAAAACACAAATCAAAGGAATACATGTACCCTTATGTTTATAGCAACATTATTTAAAACAGCCAATCTATGGAAGCAGCTCAAGTGTCCATCAATAGATGAATGGATAAATCGGTGGTATATATATATATACACACACACACACACACACACACACACACACACACACACACACACACATAATGGGATATTATTCAGTCAGAAAAAAAGAATGAAATTCTGCAACAACATCGATGGATCCAGAAGGTATAATGCTAGGTGAAATAAGTCAGTCAGAGAAAGACAAATACTGTATGATTTCACTCGTATGTGGAATTTAAGAAACAAAACAAATGAACTAAGAAAAAAGAGACATAGGCGCCTGGGTGGCTCAGTTGGTTAAGCAGCGACTCTTAATTTCAGCTTAGGTCATGATCTCACGGTTTATGGGTTTGAGCTCCACACCAGGCTCTGGGCTGAGCCAGCTTGGGATTCCCTCTGTTTCTCTCTGTCTCTCTCTCCCTGCTCCTCTCCTGCTTGCTCTCTCTCTCTTCCTCTCTCAAAATAAATAAACTTAAAAAAAGTAAAAAGAGACACACTGAAAAACAGACTCTTAACTATAGAGAAGAAGCTGATGGTTACCAGAGGAGAGGTCAGTGGGGTGGGGGATGGGTGAAATGGGTGAAGAGGATTAAGAGTACACTTATCATGAGCACTGAGTATATTGGAATTAAAAATTTTTAAAGAATGGTATACAATATAGTTAACATACAGTGTTCTATCAGTTTCAGGTGTATGGTATAGTGATTCAACAATTCTGTACACTACTCAGTGCTCATGATAAGTGTACTCTTAATCCTCTTCACCCATTTCACCCATCCCCCACCCCACTGACCTCTCCTCTGGTAACCATCAGCTTCTTCTCTATAGTTAAGAGTCTGTTTTTCAGTGTGTCTCTTTTTACTTTTTTTAAGTTTATTTATTTTGAGAGAGGAAGAGAGAGAAGAGTTGTACATTCAAGCTGTGCATATTAAACATTCTGAAAACTTCTGCAATAAAGAAACTTGTCTATCTTTGCCTAATCCAGCTGTAAGGAACCTTATATATTTGCCCAAAAACTCTTAAGTTACACAACACTCTTATTTACATGCCTTAGAACCAAGATATCATATATACTTTGAGAAATGTTGGCATGAGTGAAATGAAATAACAAAGTGCTGAGAATAAAAAAAGTTCTTATTTTTCTAGAAATGGTCTGACCATTTACTGGCCCTATCAGTAGTAACAACCAGAACCAGTTTAAAACTCATCCCAACTTTTCCATAACTTCAGATCAGTAACTAAGTAATCAGTGATCACCCCTTCTGCAAGTCAGCCAATCAACAATAGTCTCATTTTGGTAACAATATGAAAACAGCTAAAGGTTAACCAATCCCTGAACACTTCTTACAAGTCTTCGAGTTTACATATAATGAAACAAATATTGAGATCAGGTGTATGGGGAAAGGTGTAAATAAATGCAGTAGTGTGAAACAAATTAATTTTCCATTAGAATCTAGTGTTTTCTATTACACTTTCAGGTGAAATTTTGTTCAAAACCCAAGGAAGGCTAGCTGACAGTAAACTGCCTACTCTTGAAACTTGGTAGATTTGCAGTAATTGGGTATTTTGAGGAAAGATTACATTTTCTTCGCTCTGAAGGCACTTTTGGCATTTCGAGTAAAATCAAGTTCCAGAGACAGCACGTTTGGCTACAAAAATGTAATCTCAGGGCTGAATCCAGAGATTCATAGGTCTTTATCTTTTATCTATTGGCTCTTTAAATCCCAAAGTAGCTTTAAAAGCCTAGCTATTATTCTGGCAATAAAATTTTGGTGGATTGCTTAACTGCTGTGAATAAAAAGGTTCTCATCCTCTGTCCTAGGAAAGTACTCATTGTTTTCTGCCCGTAGCATCAAGTAAACTCCAGAATCAGGTTTTAAACCCACCTCAATCTATCAAGGACAACTTTGCATCAGTAACCATGCTTCTGAAAGCTAGAACCTTCATCACCAAGTTGACGCATTAGCATGTCCTTATTGCCTTTATTATATATAATGGAATATTTTTCAGCCTTGAAAAGGAATGAGATTCTTACACATGCTACAACAAAGATGAACCTTGAGGACATTATGTTAAGTGAAATAAGCTAACTAAAAGAAAAAGATAAATACTGTATGATGTCACGTATGAGTAGTCAAAATCAAGAGACAGAAATTAGAATAGTGGTTGCCAGGCACAGAGGGAAGGGAGAATAAGGAATTATAGTTTAATGTACCCATTTCAAGGAAAAGTGTGAGTCCTCCAACTTTGTTCTTCTTTTTCAAGATTATTTCAACTATTTGGACTGTTGCAATTCCATATGAATTTTAGGATTGACTTTTCCAGTTCTGAAAAAAGGCCATTGGAGCCTGTTAGGGATTACATTGAATCTGTAGATCACTTTATGTAGTATTGCCAATTCAACTGTATTAACCCTTCTAATCCAGAAGCATAGGATGTCTTTAATTTCTTTCAACAATGTTTTGTAGTTTTCAGTATACAAGTCTTTCACCTTCTTGGTTTAATTTATTCCCAGGTATTTTATTCCTTTGGAGGCTATTTAAGTGAAATTGTTTTCTTAATTTCCTTTTTGGATTATTCATTAGTGAATAGAAACACAACTTTTTGAGTGTTGGTCTTGTACAGTGCAACTTTGCTGAACTTGTTTACTAGTTCTAGTACTGAAATTATCACTTAATCACTTCTGAGGAAATGATTATTTCTCCCTCTGGTATCCCTCTGCTTGGATTTAGGCAGTCTGGGATGAGGAAATGGTCACTGATGTGGTGAGAGATTGGTTCTAGAGAAGTCTTCTAGCTCAGGTTCAAAGAGGAAGATTGGGGTCTTCTGGAACCCCTAGAGGACTCCACAAGCATCAAAAGTTTTATCATGTTGAGGAAACTCCCTTATATTCTTAGTTTTCTGAGTTTTTATCATGAAAACATTTTGTCAAATGTTTTTTTCTGCATCAGTTGCGATGATCACGTGATGTTTTTTCTTCATTCTATTAGTGTAATATAGTACATTGATTTATTTTCTATGTTGAACAACCCTTGCATTCTGAGGATAAATTCTATTTGGTCAAAGTGTTTAATCTATTAATATGCTCCTGGATTTGGCTTGCTAATATTTAGATGAGGATTTTTGCATCGATATTCATGAAGCATTGATCCATAATTTTCTTGTGGTGTCTTTATATGACTTTGGTATTAGGGTAATTCTTGTCTCACAGAATGAGTTACAAACTGTTCCCTCCTCTTCTAATTTTTTGGAAGAGTTTGAAAAGGTTTGGTGTTGATTCCTCTTTAAAATTCTATGTTAGAATTAGCCAGGGAAGACATCTGGCCCTGGACCTTTATTTGTTGACAGGTTCTCTAATTACTGATTAAATCTTTAGGCTCTATTTAGGGTTCTGTTTCTTCTTGATTCAATTTTGGTAATTTGTGTTTCTAGGCATTTGTCTATGTTATTTAGGTTATTTAATTTTTTGGTATACAGCTGTTGATAGTATTCTCCAAAAATCCCTTCTATTTCTTTAAAGTTGGTAGTAATGTCCCCACTTTGATTTCTGATGTGGTTATTTTTGTCTTCTTATAGTATTTATTCTGTAAGTTATTTTTCATCTTAAATCAACGAGTGGCTTTTCTGTGATCTGTAACTAAAAAGCCTGAGTAACACAGCAGGCATCCCTGACTTGTTCTTGATTTAGTAAAATTTTGAATTTGGCTTCTACCTGAAATTTTGCTTTGATTAAAATTCTATGGGTCAGTCAGAAAAAGACAAATACTATATGATTTCACTCATATGCGGAATTTAAGAAACAAAACAACAAGCATAAGGAAAAATGAGATAGGGAGGTAAACTAAGAAACAGACTTTTAACTATAGAGAACAAACTGATGGTTACCAGAGGGCAGGTCAGTGGGGGGATGAGTGAAATAGGTAATGAGGCTTAAGGAGTGCACTTGTGATGAGCACCGGGTGTTGTATGGAAGTGTTGACTCGGTAAACCGTACTCCTGAAATTAATATTGCACTGTACATTAACTGGAATTTAAATAAAAACTTAAAAAAATTTTTTTCTTAATGTTTATTTATTTTTGAGAGGGAGAGAGACAGAGTGTGAGCAGGGGAGGGGCAAAGAGAGAGGGAGACAAAGAATCTAAAGCAGGCTCCAGGCTCTGAGCTGTCAGCACAGAGCCTGACATGGGGCTGGAACTCACAAACTGTGAGATCATGACCTGAGCCGAAGTCGGATGCTTAACTGACTGAGCCACCCAATAAAAACTTTTTTAAAAGTATGGAAACTTTTAGGGAAACTCGCCTGGTCTTACAAGTGCTTGCACATCAAATTTGTTTGATTAACAAAAAACTGAATAAACAGTATCCCTTGCTACTGTTGTTTTTAATTAAAAAATTATAGGGATTCCAATTCTGGGTAAGATGCAGTAAGCACACTCCACTCTGCTTCTCCCACTGAATGCGGCTATAAAACCAGTGTTACAAAAATGTAACAATTCTGGGGCACCTGGGTGGCTCAGTCAGTTGAACGTCTGACTACAGCTCAGGTCGTGATCTCATGGTTCATGGGTTCGAGCCCCATGGCAGGCTCCAGGCAGTGGAGCCTGCTTCAGATTCATTCTCTCTCTCTCTTTCTCTCTCTCAGAAAATGAATAAAACATTTAAAATTTTTTCTTAAATGTAACACTTTTAAGAACACTGAAAAGTAAATGGTAGTATATAGAGTAGAGAAATAGGACAGAATTCGAAGTATCACTCAATCAGTAGTGAGTGAAGTATTTTTTTCTCCCTCTAGTATCCCTCTGCTTGATTTAGGCAGCCTGAAAGAGGAAATGGGCATTGGCGTGGTAGAGAGTGGTTCTAGAGAAGCCTTCTAGCTCAGGGTCAAAGAACAAGATAGGGATCTCTTGGTAGCTACAGGACCCCACAAGCACTAAAAACTGAGGGAGGCAAACTTTCCAATCAGAAGAGTCATAGTCTCAAGAGAGTGAGGGGATCCCCATTGCTTTTTAACTCTCTCCAACTTCACTTAGCCCTGGTTGTGGGGACAGTTATGGTGGGTGGCAGAATGAAATAAAGCCCCAGCATTCTAAATGGAGCTTCAAAAGGGAGTCCCATGGGATTAGTACTGAGGAGAGTAAGAGGGAGAAGTTTTTGACGATGACCTGATAGAATTGTTTATGAACACCTGGTATCACTTCTGAGTGCATGTGTGGTTCTGATTGTAAACAACATAGCAAAGACTGAGAACTCAAGTAAGAGAGAGACCACCACTCAGGATTCAGACTGGCCTCTGAGCAGCATACATGTAAGACAGATTTGAATAAAACTGTGGAGGCTTTGAAAATGGAACTGACATTGAAACCACAACCCACAGATGGCCGCTTGGAACTTGCAACCTGAACCCAACCAGGTTAATTGTCTGCCAAAACAAAAATATCAACATTCTCCATATGATTTAAACAAAACCCAGAGTCTCAAAATGTCCAGGATATAATCCAGAATATGAAGCATATGAAGAACCAGACAATGTGAACTTACATGAGAAAGAAATAATCAACACATACCAGTGCTGATTTGACACAGATGTTTGAATTATCTGACAAAGCATTGGAGAAGGCATTATAAAACTGTTCCAAGAATAAGGACATTCTTAACATGAATGTGAAGATATAAAGTCTTAGTAAAGAAGTGGAAGATGCAGAGAACCAAATGAAAATTTTACAAGTAAAAAATGCAGTAACTGTATTTTTAAAAATCTCACTGGAATGAATGGATTCAGTAGCAGAATTGAGAAAGCAAAAAGAGTAAGTTAATTAGCAGATAGATCAATAGAAATTATCTGCTCTGAAAACAGAAACATATTTCTTAAAAAGTACAGAGCCTACAGAACCTGTAAGACAACACCAAAAGGTCTTATGTTTGTGTTATCAAAGTCCCAGACAGAGAGAGAAGCCAATTATAGCTGATACCATTCCCTAAAGATGGCTAGTATCAAAAACCCTGATATTAACATGTGTTACTGAGGATGTGGAGAGACGGGAACACTCCCGCACTGCTAGTGGGAATGTAACATGGTGCAACCACTGAAGAAAAGTTTGGAGGTTTCACAAAATGTTAACTATAGGAATTACAATATGATTCAGCAATTCCACTGTGAGGTGTATACTGAAAAGAACACAAAACAGGACTCAAACACACAGGTAACATATTCACAGCAGCATTACTCACAATGACAAAAAAGTTGAAACAAGCCAAGTATCCATCAACAGATGAATGGACAAAGTGTGGCATATACATGCAAGGGACTATTATTTAGTCATAAACAAGAATGAAGTTCTGATAGATGCTGCAACGTGGATGAACCTTGAAAACAGGCTAAGTGAAAAAAATGTAGACACAAAGTCTACTTATAGAAGATATGTAGGACACACAAATTCACAGAAACAGAAAGTAGAAGAGAAGTTATCAGGGACTAGTAGGTGGAGAAATGGGGAATTATACTTAATGGGTACAGAGTTTCTGTTTGGGATGACGAAAATGTTCTGGACATAGATAGCAGTGATGGTTGTACAACCCTGTGAATCTATGTACTGAATATCACTGAACTGTATACTTAAAAACGTTAAAATAGTATACCACCCTATACTCAACACAGTAAGTGTATGGAAGTGCTGAATTACTATACTGTACACCTGAAATGAATATTATACTGTATGTTAATTAGAATTAAAACAAAAACTTAAAAAATGTTAAAACAGTAAATTTTATGTTGTGTGTATTTTACCAAAATAAAAAAAGTGGTTCCCTCTGGCTGAAAACTTCCCAAATTTGGCAAAATACAGAAATGTACAGATTCAAAGGAGTTCAGTAAATCCCAAATAGGATAATCCCAAAGAAATTCAGAACTAAACAGGCCATAACCAAACTGCTGAAAACTAAAGACAAAACACTTTGAAGGCGTTCCAAGAAAAATACCTTATTATAAAGGAACAATGATTCAAATAATTGCTAATTTTTACCAGAAATCATGGAGACCCAAACAAAGTGGCACAACATTTTATTTTTAATTACGAAAAAAAAATCTGTCTACCTAAAATTCTTTATCCAGTTAAAATATTACTTAGGAATCAAGGTGAAATAAAGACATTCTCAGATGAAAGAAAGCTAAGAGAATTGTTGTCATCAGATCTACTCTAAAAAAATTACTAAAGAAATTTCTTCAGACAAAAGGGAAATGATACCTGAAGGGAACTTGGCATATCATTAATAAATGATGAGCAAAAGAAATGGTAAGTTTCTTAGTAAATATAATAGACTATTCTCTCTTGAGTTCTTTAATATATATTTGAGGGTTGAAAGCAAAAATTATAACATTATCTAATGGAGTTTTAATGAATGTAGGTGTAACATATATGACAATTAAAACATAAATCGAGGATAAAGGGACATATGATGGTAAGTTTTCTACATTCCACTTTAAGAAGTAAAATATTTATTCTAAGTAAAATGTGAAAGCTAAGTATGCAAATTATGCAGCTACTCTGGAAAACAGTTTGTTAACTTCTTATCAAGTCAAACATACACTTATAATGTGACCTACAATCCTTCTCCTAGGTATTTACCCCAAAGAAACAAAAACTTATGGTTACAAAAAAATATGTACATGAATGTTTATACCAACTTTATTCATAATCACCAAACAGAAAACAACTCATATGTCCTTTAATGGGTAGATAAACAAATCCAGTTTATGTATTTATTTTTTTCAACGTTTATTTATTTTTGGGACAGAGAGAGACAGAGCATGAACGGGGGAGGGGCAGAGAGAGAGGGAGACACAGAATCGGAAACAGGCTCCAGGCTCTGAGCCATCAGCCCAGAGCCTGACGCGGGGCTCGAACTCACGGACCGCGAGATCGTGACCTGGCTGAAGTCGGACGCTTAACCGACTGCGCCACCCAGGCGCCCCAAACAAATCCGGTTTATAAATATAATGGATTACTACTCAGCAATAAAAAAGAATGAACTATTAATATCCGGAATAGGTTACATGAATCTCAGGCATTACACTGAGTGAAAGAAGCAGTCTCAAAGGTTACAAGGTTATAATATTATAATTAAATTATAGGGTTTTTATAGGTTAAAGGTTATAATATTCTATTTATATGACAGTCTCAAAAAGACAAAACCATAGTTAAGAGACCAAATCAGTGGTTGCACTATAGAAAAACTGAAGAACTGAAGGAGTAACAGGTGAACCAGAGTGAGATTTTAACTCACATTACCCAGTAAGCAATAGAAAAAGTAGACAAACAAAATCTTATAGGATGTAAGAGATTTGATTCTTTAAAATTAAGAAAACTGACCCAATGAACATATAGCCAACAACTACAGAAGATACTTTTTAAGTACACATGAAAGTGTAATCAAAATTGACACTTACTTTGCCATAAAGACAATCCCAACACATTTTAAAGCTTGAAATCATGCCGAGTGTATTCTCTGAGATACCACTACAATACAGATACCATACATACTCCCTGGAATGGATAAAATTAAAGAGATTGATCATACCAGGTGTTGGTGACAATTTGGAACAACTGCAACTCTCATATAATGCTGATGAGAGTATAAAACAATGTAGCCTCTTTGGAAAACAGTTCAACAGTTTCCTCAGCAATTAAACATACATTTGCCATATGACCTAGTAATCCTACTCAGATTTTTACCATAGGTGAATGAAATGTTTGTCCATTTAAAGACTCATATACAATGTTCATAGCAGCTTATAATAGCTAAAAACTGGAAACAACCTGTATTGGTATTCTGTGCTGCATAACAAATTACTACAAATTTAGTGGCTTAAAATTGGTATTTTATTTAAATGTACTTTTAAATAGGCAATTCACTAACATAGTTCAAATGCTAAAAGTACATTAAGTGAAAACTCTTCATCACACCTGTCTCCCAGGCATCTACTTGTCTTCTGTACCATAATCCTTGTTTAAAGAGCTCCTAAAGGGCTGTTTTGTGCATAGAAAAGCAAATCTGTATGTGTGTACGTGCATGCACACACATGTGGTATGCTTGTACAAGTACCAAGAATTAAATGATACATACCAGGGTTATTAACATTGGTTACTTTGAGTGTGTTGAGTAAGCGGAAAGGAACTAAAAAAATGAAAAAAATCTATGAACTCTTTCTCTATAGATATTTGCATCATTTAACTGGTTGAGCTAATTCTAGTCAAGATCTCAGGCTTTTGAGAAACAGACGACCTATCTAATTACCTTTGGCAAATTTCTTATTCTTTATGCCTCAATATACTCATTTACAAATGGAGGTACTGATGGTTTCTATCTCCTAAGATTTGGGGGAAGATTATAGCAAATAATTTATATAAAGTACTTTTAGCCTAGTGCCTGACATATAGTAAATGGTTAGTAAATGTGAGCTCTAAAAAATAATCACCTTAAACTCATATTTAGAAAACAAAATGATTCAAAAGAGACTAAGCACCCAAATAAAGAAGCTAGAAAGAGGACAACAAAATAAACTTAGAGAAATATGAGAGGGACCCTTCAGGTCAAGAGTGTTGTAAACTCACACTTTAAACTCTCCTGTTCTACGTATGTGGATTATAGATTCAATTAACAAGAAAAAGATCGACTCATGCTCAAACATAAAATGAACATTCTCTGGGTCAGAAACAGAAGGTAATAGTAAGATGTGGCCTTACAGCTATAAAGCTATAGCCCTGCAGATTTCTGGGTCCAGGAAGCAATTAGAAGTTAGTTGGGGGGAGGGGGAGGCTGGGTGGCTCAGTCAGTTTAGCCTCCAACTCTGGATTTTGGCTCAGGTCATGATCTCACCACCATGAGATCGAGCCTTGCCTTGGGATTCATGCTGTGAGCACAGAGATTCTGCTTGGGATTCTCTCTCTCCCTCTCTCTCTCCCCCTCCCTTGCTTGTGTGCTCTCTCTCTCTCAAAAAAATAAATAAATAAACTTCTAAAAAATGCCGGTACGATTTTTCATTCTTTTGAGGCGACAAAAGCATTCCATATGTGGCATGGAACCATGGTATAGCTGGGCTCTCTGTGTGAAAATGGCTGTGATCACTATATGATGTTACTGCTTATATAAACCTGTATAACTTCATTATTGGTAAGATAAACAGAGAAAACTGAACAGAGAACTGAGCAAAGTTGCATACTTCCCCAGGGACTGGGCCAGCTACAGGCTCAAGCCACTTTGGGGCAGGAGTCCCTAGCCATGGAAACCTAGTTTTGGACTAGGGTCCTGGATGATCAGAGGGAGGAAACCACAAAACTGCCAAATAGGGAGGGGTGAGCACAGAAAGAGGTGAGGTGGGAGCAACACTCCCACTGAAAATGAATCTGCAGATAAAAATTCCAAACCATCTGATGGAAATTAACTTTAAGAAACAGAGCCAAGAACAGTACAGAAAATAACCAAAAAGTCTGGACAAATATTTTTAAAATCGTCTTAAATGGTCCATAATCTATTAAAAAAAGAAGAAAGAAGAAAGAAGGACGAAAGAAAAAGGAAGAACGAAGAAGGAAGAAGGAAGAAGGAAAAAGGAGGAGAAGAAGAAGAACAACTCAGGAGGAAAAACTTATTGAAGGCAGGAACCCAGAGAGTTTGAGACCTGAAATTGACTTCTGCTGTGAGTGTACTTGCTGAACTGGATGAACCTGAGCATCAGTTTTACAGCCTTAACCCTGAAGAAGGAAAGTAAAGCTTATGTGCAATAAGAGACTGGCCTACAAAGCTGAGACCACAAAAGTCTACTTCTTAGTGTAAGGGTGAATTAGAAATACTTGCTCACTCCCTCAGCCACTGGTACTGCAAAAACAAAAAATTATCTCTTAAACTGTGGCATGTTGGGATAATTTGCATTTCTTTTCTAATTTTTTTAATGTTGACTTATTTTTGAGAGAGAGATAGACAGAACACGAGTGGGGAAGGGGCAGAGAGACAGGGAGACACAGAATCTGAAGCAGGCTCCAGGCTCTGAGCTGTCAGCACAGAGCCTGATGTGGGGCTTGAACTCACGAATGGTGAGATCATGACCTGAGCCAAAGTCGGTCACTTAACTGACTGAGCCACCCAGCACCCCGAGAATTTGTATTTCTAAGCTGCCCTTCAAGTAGGTTTGTAGCTTGAATTTGTGGTATTTCAAGAGTCCACAAAACCTCAGATCATGAATTAAAAGTGGTACTGGACTAGTACTACCTCCAGATGCTTGATACAATCTAAACCTCCTCAGAGGAAATTTCTTTCCTTCCAGGTCTTTAAAAATTACTGTATGAGGAAAATACACAGTAGATCAGAATAATCACTAAACATCAAAGAAATAAGACCCCATAAGTGATAACAAGCAGAAACAACAGAGAACAGAATCAAACCTGAAAAAAGTCAGACACTGGAATATTCAGACACAAATCAAAATAATTTTGCTTAATATCCTTCAATACATCAAAGGAACTTAAAATAATGAGTAAATTACAAGAGAGTTGAAGAAAGAATCAGAGGATGTTCTAAATTAAAATATGTAATAATTGAAATTTTACAAATTCAATGGATATTGACTAGGTAGAGCTAAAGCAATATATTAGAAGGTCTGACTAAGTAATGCAGAATGTAGTCCAGAGTGGATATGAGAAAAAAGGCTAAGAGCCATAGGATAGAGTGAAAAAGTCTAATGTGAAGTTAATGAGTTTAAAAAGTTAATGAGTTTTAAAAAGAGCAGAGGCCAACATTTGACTAGATAGTGGCTGAGAATGTTTCAGAAAGTCACCAATCCACAGATTCAAAAAGTAGGTTAATAAACAGAAATCCATACCTAAACACATCTTTATGAATCTGAAGATAACACAAGGCTAAAAGATCTTAAAAGCATCCAGAAGAAAAAAAAAAGGAAGCATCAATTAAATGAATAGCTAACTTGTTAGCAACAAACACAGAAGTCAGAAAAAAGTAAATTTTAATATTTTTTAATATGCAAAAAAAAATTATTGTTCAATCTGTAATTCAATACTTACAAAATTACTTCCAACAATAAGGACTAAAAGCAATCAGACAAAAGCTGAGAATCTGAAAACCCTCCATTGAAGAGCATTATGAAGGATGTACTTCAGGCAGGAGAGTGAACCCAGAGAGAAGTTTGAAATACAAGAAAAGATGAAGAACAAAAAACTGGTAAATATGATGGTAAATCTGAATGAACCTCACAACTATGTTAATCTCTCATGAGAAATTCTTAGAGGCCTGGAATGAAGCTGGCATCCTCTAAAGAGAATTAGCTCTGTCAAATATTTGGAGGCATTACTCATCACTTGTTAAAACAAAACAAAGAAATCATGCACATGACAATTGTAGGGCCCTATATTAGTCAGGGTTCTCCAGAGAAACAGAACCAATAGATCTGTATCTATATCTGTATCTATATCTGTATCTATATATCTGTACCTATAAAATATATATGGGTAAATTTATTATAGGAATTGGCTCACATGGTTATGGAGGCCAAGAAGTCCCATGATCTGCCCTCTGTAAGCTGGAGAACCAGGAAGCCAGTAATATAATAACCTGAGTTCCAAGGCCTGAGAACGGGGGGCTAACGATGTAAATCCAGATCTGAGTCAGAAATTCCAAGAACAGGGAGTGACAATGTCTGAGCTCTAGAGAAGATGAATGTCTCTTAAAAATAATTGATTAAAATCATTAATAAATTAAGGTTACTTGGTATAATTTCTGGAGTGGCACGCAGGGGCTACTGGAAATTTTTACTTCTCTCATAGCAGGGATAAAAGCATGGCATGTGTGGTAAGGGACTACAGTGAGGCTGTCTGTGAAAAATAGTTGCAACCACTATTAAATCAAGTCATGATGAAATGTTCTCTTTCTTAGGCCCTAGCAGAGTCTTGTAACTGCTGAACTATTAACATGTTTATGTTTTGTTTACACATTTTTTAACCAACGCTTAAAAATCAAGAGATTTCAAGTCCTATTCTGAGCCTGCATTTCTGATTGGCAGGAGTGGAGTCGAAATGGGAAGCAGAGGCCACCTTTAGAAAAGGGTATGTGGTCTCAAGTGGAGTTTAAGTGTTTTTAGTCCCTGTTTAGGAAAATGGAAAATATAACTTAGGACTTTAATAAATTAAAGTATACATTGTGTAATTCTTGGGGGTACCCATTAAAAAGATTAAAAAAAAAAAAAAGAACATAGAGTATATAACTTCCAAAACAGTAGATTTTAAAAAATAGATGAAAGGATACTTCAAAAGATGACCAAAAATAAGATTAAAAAATAAAGAAGACACAAGGGAAACAGAGCACACACAATTCATCAGTACCATAGATATAATGGATTAAATGCTGTGATTAAAAGACAAAGATTTCCTGGGTAGATTTTAAGGTTGTATCTATATACCACAAAAAGGTTGAAAGTGTAATAGTGGAAAATACTTATGTAAATCATAACCAACAGAAAATGTGTAAGCTATATGAAGCAAAATGACTTCAGTAAAATAACAAAAACTTTAAGCGTTAACTAGAAATAAAGAGGGTCACTATATAATGAAGCTCAATTCACCAGGAAAATAAACTAAGCTTGTATGTACATCATATAATTTCTTTTTTTTTTTTTTTTTAATTTTTTTTTTCAACGTTTATTTATTTTTGGGACAGAGAGAGACAGAGCATGAACGGGGGAGGGGCAGAGAGAGAGGGAGACACAGAATCGGAAACAGGCTCCAGGCTCTGAGCCATCAGCCCAGAGCCTGACGCGGGGCTCGAACTCACGGACCGCGAGATCGTGACCTGGCTGAAGTCGGACGCTTAACCGACTGCGCCACCCAGGCGCCCCTACATCATATAATTTCAAATTCAAGCAAGAGCTAATAAAATTACAGCTATAAATAGACAAAATCCATCATCAGAGTCATATTTAAAACATGCTCTTAATAACTGATCAAGGGGAATAAAAAACCAGTAAGACTACAGATAATGTGAACAGAGTTAAGTAATTTGATCTCAAGTGTATACCTTCTGCATACAGGACTTCTTTGTATTGTAGGTCTCCTGGTGATAAATTCAGAAAAACAGGACTTCTTTGTATTGTAGGTCTCCTGGTGATAAATTCAGAAAAAGTCTTTGCCTTTGTTTTTGAAAAGCAGTTTTCCTAAAGAATATAATTCTATGTTGACAGGTTTTTTTTTCTTTCAGTACTTTTAAGGAAATCTGATGTTGTCCTTATCTTTGTTCCTCTGTATGTCATGTCCTTTTTATCTGACTACTGTAAACTTTTATCAATTTTCCCTTTATTACTGGCTTTGAGCAATTTTATTATGCTACTTTTGTGGGTTTTCTTCATGTATCTTGTACTTGGGATTTGTTGAGCTTCTTGGATATGCAGCTGTATAGTGTTCATGTTTGGAAAACACTAGGCCTCAATTGCAGCTCACTGGATTGTTTGTATTGCTGTCTTAAAATCTCTAAACTTTTCTTCTGCCCTGTCTGATCTGCCATTAATCTCACAATTTTTATCCCAGATGTAGTTTTTATCTCTAAAGATCAATTTTGATTTTTAAGTATCTTAATTTTTGAAGATAATTCTATTAACTATTTTAATGTCTTGTCCTAATTCTGACATCTATATCAGTTCTGGGTCAATTTTGACCAGCTATTTTCTTTATTATGACCATGTTTTCCTGCCTCGTTGTGTGCCTGGTAATCATTTACTGGATGCCAGACATTGTGAATTTTACTTTTGTGTAAAAAAAAATTTTTTTTTACTCTTGTTCTGCTTAATGTGGAAATTACTTGACCCTTTCAGGTCTTGTTTTATGATTTGTTCATTGGGTACGGAGCAGTGCTCAGTCTAGGGCTAATTATTTCCATACTACTGAGGCAAGACTTCCCTGAGTTCTCTACCCAATGCTCCATGAATTATACATTTTTTTTTTCATTCTGGCCTTTAGGAATATGCACTTTCTAGCCCTGTTTAAAATGCCAACACTATTTCCCCTAATCCTTTTGGATTTTTCTTTCCTTCCCCCTGGTTAGTTTCTCACATAAAACAAAGTACTCTGCAGAATACCGCACATCAGTGCAGCTCTCTCCTCTCTGGGACTTGGTCCTATAAACTCTTCTTCTCTGGGCCTTTCCAGACTCTCAGCTGTGTCTTCTCACCTCAGTGAATCTCTCAGGTTTTGTCTCACTTACCTTCCTCTGTTTCTTGGCTTGTAAACTCTCAAGGCTGTAAACTCAGGCAATCATAGGGCTCACCACATTTGTTTTCTCTCATGGATTCACTACCTTTCGTTCTTGAGGTCACTGTCTTGAAAACCATTGTTTTATGTTGCTTTTTTGGTTTGTTTATTTCATGTGGGAAGGTAAATCCAATCCTTATTATTCCAAATTTATTAGAAGTCAAAGTTCTAAAACTATTTTTTTAATTATGCACAAAACCCTGATTCTTAACAATCCCAAGGGGGACTAATTTAAAAATAGTAAAAACTAAGAATTGCTGAGGTAGTTCTAAAAGGTTAGGAAATTCTGACATAGGTTCTAAGGCACTGGCTCAAAAAGATTTTCACGATATTATCAGTCAGGATAGGTTAGACTTATATTGTAGTAACCACCCCCAAATCTCAATTAGTAACAGCAACAAAAATTTCTCACTCATTTTAAAACTCCATTGCAAACTGGACCGGTGATTTTTCTGTTCATTAGTTACTCAGATGACAGAGCAACCACCATCTCAAACAGTGCCAGTAAACAAATCGAGGAAAGATAAGAGTCTAGAAGGTCTCATACTGGCAATTCAGTGCTTGAGTTCAGAAGTTACATGTCATATTTGCTTACAATTCATAGACCCAGACAGATTGCCCCACTCACCCATAAAGGAAGTGTAATCCTGTTGTGTCTGGTTCTCTAGGGAGAACCTAACCATATGGGACCATCTTTCTGGTCAACAGCTATTCAGTGCACTCTCCTTCCTACAGCCCAAATACAGTTTCTCTTCTAAGCAGAAGTAACTCAAAAGTCCCATTAAATCAATGTCAGCAAGCTCAGAGTTCAGTATCTCCTGCCAGTCTCTAAATTGGGTAATGGTATGCACTAGTCTCCTCTTAACTCTTGACCTATGAGTTGAAAAGCTATCCGTCTCCTACACATACAAGGTTGAAACAGAAATATAAAGGGGAATTTGGGAGATACACAGTCACTGGCCCAAAACAATTCCTTGATACAAGAATGCTCTACTCTGGTGGCTCAAAAATTCCTTGAGGGGATCCCTAATCCACTGATGTCTATAGCTATTGACCCCACCATCAAAGAGGCCCTTCCTTTTTTCTTTATCCTTCTGACCACATCTGAGGTGGATATTGGGTAATAGGTTCCATCTGCTACATCATATAGAAAGGTGGGAGCCCGAAGGATACAAAAATACTAATTTGAAGGAATATATTCACTCCAATCTTCATAGCAGCATTATCGACAATAGCCAAATTATGGAAAGAGCCCAAATGTCCATCGACTGATGAATGGACAAAGATGTGGTGTATATATACAATGGAATATTACTCAGGCATAAAAAAGAATGAAATCTTGCTATTTGCAATGACATGGATGGAGCCAGAGAGTATTATGCCAAGTGTAATTAAGTCAGCCAGGGAAGGACAAATACCATATGATTTCACTCGTATGTGGAATTTAAGAAACAAAACAAATGAACATAGGGGGAAAGAAGAAAGAGACAAACCAAGAAACAGACTCTTAATTACAGAAAACAAACACACTGATGGTTACCAGAGGGGAGGTGGGTGGGGAGACAGGGTAAACAGGTGATGGGATTAGGGCTGGCACTTGTTGTGATGAGCACCAGGTGCTGTATGGAAGTGCTGAGTCACTAGATTCTACACCTGAAACTAATATTACACTGTATTTTAACTACCTGGAATTTAAATAAAAACTTGGAAAGAAAAAAAAAAAGTTGGGGACACAAGGGTTCATTTTAAGACTTGAACATTTATAAACTTTTAGTCCAAATTCATGGTTTCTTTGACAGTATACCTCTCTCCAAATTTTTGCTCTTTATATGATTCCAGTTAGCAATGAGCCAATAGTCACACCCACAATTTTAAAGAAATGGTCCCCACTTAACTGGAGTACCTTGAGCCCATCAGGCATTGATAGAAGACTGACACTTCAGCACCCATTTCCTAAGCCATTTTGTCTACCTGAACAGATTTACTGGGCATTAGTATTTCCAATTCCTGACAGACATTAATATTTAGGAAACAGGAATAAAGAATAACATTTCTGGGAATTCTCAGGAATCCCCAAATTATATGCAATCATCATTCTGTATTTTTCATAACACTATAATTAATATATTTTAAAATAGTTATCACCATAATAAATACTGCATCATTTTTCTGCTAAATGTTTGATATTTTCTGTTAAAAAGACATAAATATGTGATTTCTTAATACGAACCAATGTACTGTGACAATATTACATATTTCAATACCACTCTCTTTGCCTGACATAGACATTTGACAACAGAAAACATTAAATGAAGGAAATATTAGCATAGACGCCAAATTAAAATCATTTTAAACTGTAAGTACTACAAATACTTGTTATAAGTTTATCTTAAAATGAAACTTAAAAGCACACAATGCATTAATTGACCTGATAGTTTTTATCTTTATTTTGTTACAAACATTTCAGACATAGAAACTTATCTTTCATATTCACATTTCTATTAGTTGAATTGCTAAGAATTGTCCAAAAACATCTATAAGCTGGCATTTGGTTACATGTTGATTTATAAAAGTTCTTTTCCTTTTTAATGATGAAAATATTTTGTCGGCTTTCCCTGATTTTGGTCTTGCTGTTGAAATTGATACTGCTTTTTCTAATTTAGAGTTTAGATCAGTTTCTAACTTCATTTCATTATGTGCCAAAACATTTACTTCTTTCCTTTGCATTTCTAGTTAAAGTATTTGCAAAGAACAGCAGCCTTTGGCAAATAATCATACAAACTTAGAAATGCTGACAAGTTTATTTGGTAGTATTTGAATGTTACATTTGGATGTCCCGTGAAGGGACAGGACACAGAATCACAGGTCAAAACTGACAATGTAAGGAATTAATTTGCTTCCGTGTGTTATTTCTTAGAACACCAGTGATGGGATTTGCATAAAGTATACTCTCTATATATAATCCTATTCATATTTATTTTACTTATAAGAATGACTCACCGTTAGTAGCAGACAGGAACATAGACATACACTCATAACATGGCAATAGCTACAAGTAAGACTGAATGATCAGGTTGTGACAACTTCTCTTCCATGTCCTCCTGTTCTGATTCCTGGAAATGTTGAACTTATTCTTGGACTCTATATCAGCATTCCCCATTCTTGCTTTTGTGCTTGACTTCAGTGGATTCCTTCAGTCCAATAATGGCTCTAAATTCATTACTAAGCTTTAATTCTTGCTTAGTTGCAATTCTTCTTCCTGTTTCACTAATTTCCTGAATGATGGGTCATGAGATTCAGAAAAATACATAAATTTCCCAAGAAATGCTGTGAGAGAATTCCTACATAGAAACACTTTGGAGGCAGGATCTCCTTAACCAAATTAGACATTTAAAACAATTAGTATGATGGCCATATTCTTGAATTAATTTAGCTTTGTTACTTAAAGGCTTTCTTGTTCAACTGATTGGGGACGAGAAGTTCTGTCTTTCCCAGCTTTTCAAGTGCCTGGATTTCTGGACTTTTCTTATTTTGTTTCCAATGGACATCTTACCATTTCTCATCTGGGTTCATGTCTTTCTTAAAATGCAACTGTCAAATGCAACTAATAAACAAAATTGTTATCCAAACTCTTCCAATAGAGACAAAACTTCACTATATTATTTTTCTTCCAAGTATTGCAGGCAAGTTTACCAAACGTTTCACCACAGCAAATGTGGATCACCCCATGTAGCTTTACCACCTGTCACCTAAGCCAATGCAATATAGTTTAATTTAGTTCAATTTTGCTTCTTTTTATGGCAGCACTCCACTTTCAGGACTAATCCTGTATCAAATGAGGTATTCCCTAACTGTATTAACTTAAAACAAAAATGGTTATTTCTCCCTCACGCTATATGTCCATCTAAACAGGGAGGCTAGGTTTACAGTCCCTCAGGAACCCAGCCTGATGCAGCAATCATCATCACCATGTCAGAGAGAAAAGAAAGTTCTAAAGAGTCTCGTATCAACACTTAAATGATCCAAATTGAAATAACTTTTCACTCACAACTCACTGGCTAGGTAACAGTCATCTTACCACACACTGGAAATATTTGGTGAATAGCATAAATTAAAGTCACAATAGGTTAAAAAAGGTAATTTGTTTGAAGAGTCAAAATAAAATCTAGGTAAGTAAACTCTTAACTCTAGGAGTTCATACTGGAACAAGAAGCTTTCCACAAGCATCATGGGAAGATAATTAAAGTTAAGTATTGGTATTTGGCTACTTAAAAACTAAATATTCTTCAATCTAGTATTGCACTTAGGCTTCCTACAGGTAATAACAAATAAAGACCAAAATTTATGAAGTGAGAGCTTCCCTGTAGTGTTTATAATAGTGACAATAAAATAGTTATAAAATTATGATATACTTACATAAAAATATAGAGCAGGTGCTAGCAAACGTTTTCTTAAAGTGCCAGATTTAAGCTTTGGGCCTGTGAGCCAAATGGTCTCTGTCCGGTACAGTTGTGCTATTGCAGTGCAAAAACTACAACAGACAATATATAAACAAATGATATGGGTATTTTCTAATACAATTTTGTTTATAAAAACAGGTGGCCAACTGTGGGTCACTGTCTGCTAGCCCCTGATACAGAACAATTAAAGTCATGTTTTTAAGGCAGTGGATGAAGACTTGAAATATTTAAAAGATTTAAAATTATAGTCTAAATTCTCCCAAATTCCCCACCAATGGCAAGTTATACTTTAAGATTTAAAGGGTTTTAGTCATTTTTAAAAAGAGGTTGGATTGGGTGAGTGATACAGTTAATTTTTCTGTTCTGTTTTTGAAAAGCCAAATGACCCCAGATGTATCTGCGATATTTTCTAGAAACCAAAATCCAAGGTAACTTCTGTGATCAGCAGGTATTCAGGCCATTAACATCTATAGCTATGGCTTCATTTACAGCTTAGCTCAATAATCTTCATGGTGATACACTGTGTCATCAAAGAAGACTAAATTATGCTTAGTATATTCATTTAAATAATGAAACTGGTTTTCTAATATTTTTAACATGCAATTTATACATAACTGTAAAAGTGATTTCTCAGGATATCTCATTCCTCTACAAAGTTACATTTGTTGCTAAAGATGTGTTTAATTCCTTACAAGTATCTTTTAATTTATAGCTTTTGGGGTAAAAATTAAACATTGCCATAACTTTGAAAAATCTAATACTATTTTTTTGTCTACATGGATCTGCACATGTGTCTCATTTGAAAAAATAATTTAAAAATAACTTTCTCTCTTTTAATACTTAGAAATAGGTAAGTTAAATGTTTCATTTCTTAACTGAAAAAACAAGTCTTATTGTTAAGGTAATCTAGTAAAAATGAAATATTTGCACTTCTTCTCTAGTGTCTACATACATACAAAAGTACTATTTCATTGAAGTCAGTACAAGTGAGTGGTTTTGGAGTAATGATTTTGATGGAACAAAAATGATCGTGTCAACCATGAAGTAAAAAATGACATTACAGAAGCCTACAAAAATTTAATGATGTTAAATTTATATAATTATTATATAAAGTATATCTTTAGTGGCTCAGTTGGTTAAGCATCCAACTTTGGCTCAGGTCATGATCTCATGGTTCGGGAGTTCGAGCCCTGAGTCAGGCTCTGCGCTGACACCTCAGAGCTTGAAGCCTGCTTCAGATTCTGTTTCAGAATCAAGATCAAATTTCATTCAAATCTTAGCTTTTTAACCTTAGGCCAATAATTGCCTAGATATTTGGTTTCCTCATCTTTTTACTTACAGCTAAAACAAAGTGACTTGTATATTATCAGTTCCTTTTTAAAATGTTTAGAATAGTTCTTAAAAAAATTCATGGATGAAAAAAATTCCAATTTCCTCCCTATTGGAGAGACACAATGGGAAAGAAAGAATACAAATAAATATGGCACTCAGATTTTCAATGTAAATTAAAAGTATATCCACAAAATGAATATAATGCTTCTTAGTGTCACTGAACTGCACTTAAAATCAATCCTAAGTTTATTGTCAGGTAACAGGGAACTATTATACACTAAGGCACCTTGGTGGGTAGTTCCTAGGCAAACAGTCACTAGAGTGCATCACTGGCTTTCAGTGTCAGATTAAGTCAGTCTAAGCACTCTAAAGCAGGCAAAGGCAAACCACAATCCATGGGCCAAACATTCTTGTTTTGTAAATAAAGTTTTATTGGAACACAAACAGGCTATTATTTACATTACATCTACAGCTGCTTTCAAGCTACAAGGAAGAGTTGAGAATAATTGTGACCGTATGGTCCACAATTATTTACTATCTGGCCCTACACAGAAGTTTGCTGTCCGCTGTTCTAAAGCACTGCTACTCAAAGGCTTGGTCTGTGCACCTGAACTGTTTGTTCCTCAATGGAAATAAGGAGATGGTATGAGAACATAAACCAATTATGTTACCAAATACGATGCTTATTTCAACTACACTTTTGTTTTCATTGCCAGACTTTCCTTAGAGTTTGGTACAGTTTCCTCTTCTCCTAACGGATAGGCATAAACAGTTCACTGATTAGCTATGTTGAACACAACTACTCTAAAGGTATATAGCCACAGAAGAAGGAACTACCCAAAGCTCAAAGGGATAACAGTGTCATTAGAGACTTATTTTGGAACAGTGATCTAGGGTTTTGTACATTAGGTGATCTGCCAGCCGATTAATTGAATAAGATTCAGAAAATAGTCTTTACATAGACTTTCTTCTACTCCTTCATTTCTAAGGTTTAAATTACTCCAAAAATCTTGTCTGCTATAGTTTTATGTTTCAACAAGGTGAAGGGTAACAGCTAAAAAGTCCCTCTCTCCCTATCTTTTCTTGGTAGCAGGGAAGATGAAAATATGTGACCCCCTCAAAAAAAAAACTTTTCAAGAAAGTAAGTCAGTAATATATTTTGCCTGTTTACTCTTTTTACTTTGCTGGGCAGATAGAAAACTAGAATAGTAAATTATATTTCTCTTGCAATAAAAGAATTTTTAAAGCAGATATATTCTCTGTAAATATTAACAGTATTTTCCCCTGTACTTTAAGTCCTAATTTAAAATAAATCATGCATCAATTAAAGAATACAGAATGAAATCCTACCACTAACTTCAACATGAAATTTCCTTGAACAAGTATACAATTTCTAAAGGCGCCAAAGGTAATCCAACTCAAGCAGGTTTCTGAAAAATAAAATTATTCAGGGACAGATTTTTATTGCAAATATTTACTCAAAAACTACTATATACAGCAGAATTTTAATAGCCATGTAAAACATTTAACATTCAATGAAACAAAATTTAAGAATTCAAAGCACATTTTAAGAAGTAAAAATGTAGCATTTTAAATAAAATTTTAAGTACTTTAAAGCAAACTACTTTATCCATATTATTTATTTCTATATCTACTATTTTCTAGATGATAAAAAAACAACTGAAAAATCTATTTAGCAGCCATTTTATGGATAAAATAGGATATGGATAAATTAGACTAAATGTCCCAAACCAATTTTTTACATCACTGCTTTAGGTCCCATTTGAAGTTTCTATTTTACAATTAAAGAAAAAGTCACTTAAACATGGCATGAGCCAGGACATGTTTTCAGTTTACTGCTTTACAATATCTACATTATACCATACTTTGGTTTGGTGTCCAGACCATTTTTATGGGTCTATTTCTAAAGATCATTAAAACAATATTAAAAGCATAATAGCTACAGGAGTTTCAACAATGGGTTTCTATTTTATACAACTAGCACATCAAGGGATTTCTGCACAGCTTACACACTGACAAAAAGCACAAATATAAATTTACATATTAATAATGTCACTTTCACTGAAAGTTTAATTAAGGTAAGCTTACAGCCTTGCAGGCTCACACTTGTAGGGAGGTACACAGATTCAAATACTCTGTTTACATGCTTGTGACAGTCTGGAATGTTATATTAAATCCAAAATTAACTTTACGTTCATCCAAATTCTCATTAGATCAATTAACTTAGCACTCTAAGCATGCCCCTTTACCAGCATCATACTCGAAATGAAGCCTTCATTAACAATGCCTATCAGCCATTACTTTAAATCAATTACTCCCAAAAGGTATGTGGTTTCCAAATCTCTTCCTTTAAGTAACCTGAAAAGAATATATAGGTACTAAGAACTTTTAGCTTAGGACTGATGGAAGTTTCAAAAGCTTTATCATTATAATTAATATTCTAAAAATCAATTCATACTGGCCACCAACTTCTCTTCAAAAACTGTTAAATGAGACTTTTCCATTGCAAACTTAGCTTTCATTAAAATCCATAATAGTTTTAAAGGCTTTTTGGAAATCCATACAAATCATGCTATTATGGGTGAATTGATTTCTTTAATAACCTGGATTGAACATACAGGTAAAGTGTAGATGAATGACCTCCCTCACATTTTTCTATTTCTGAACTCTACAGAACAGCACCACTGAGTTCACCTGATAGCACTGTTCCAAATGTTATTACCGTTGGTACACTAAACTTAGAATGACTAATAAATTTCAACTTCTTTCTTTTTCATCTGCCAGGTCTACTGTTGTCTCTGTTGTGCTAGGGCTATTTTCTCCAGGAACACTGCCAGTTTGATCAGATACTACGTCATCAGTCTTGGCTGAAGGATCACCACTACCTTTCTGAAGAATCTCTGTGGCTTCATACTCAAGTACCTCTGATGGAGTCAAAGGTTCTAAATGAATACTGCCTTGCTCACTAACATCAGAACTAATAGATTCAGGTTCATCTCTTTTTCTCAAAAATTGATCAATGCTAACATCACCAGATGTTAACCGCAAATCCTTAACATTCTTTGAAGAAAACTTAGCTTCACTGGAGTTGGAATCTTCATTCTGATCACAAGAAATTATGTTTCCTGAACTTTGGCACATCTTCAACTCCATTTTCTGACAAACGTGCTCTATTTGTTTTTCCTTTTCTACTTTATCTGCATCAATATTTGAATCATGGCTGAAGATATTCTTTAAGCCAGTTTTCTGATCTTCAAGACAGGTATCATTTTCCTTATTTGACACTGTTATGCTTTCTTCATTTTTTGTTGCTAATGAGCCTTCAAATGAATTTGTAACACATTCATTTTTTTCTTCCTCTGAAGAAGTTTTATCTTGTTTACTGAAAAAATAAAGCCATTTATTATCTATTCCTTTATAACACATTGTATTTGAACACTATCAAAATAAAGACATGCTCTTAAAAAAAAAAAAGATCAAAGCACATTTGCCAAAACAGAAAACAAACAAACAAAATAACCCAAATCCCCAGTCCTTGCCATGTACACTTTAGGAGGTGGCCAGTTTCTTAGGCATGAGACTGAGAAACTCCAGAGTCACATCTTAAAAGGAGACCTGGGGAATCTATCAAAACTGGTTTTAGTCCTGATAATCATCACTTTCAACTGTTCACACTCTTGCCTATCTAGGTTGAAATTTAAGCATTCTTATTAATTTGTAACTTTAAAGAAGAAGTGAACATATTTGGAAAAAAACTTTTTTTAACGTTTATTTTTGAGAGAGAGAGAGACAGAGACAGAGAAAGAGCATGAGTGGGGGAGGGGTAGAGAGAGAGGGAGACACAGAATCTGAAGCAGCTCTAGGCTCTGAGCTGTCAGCACAGAGCCCCAAGTTGGGCTTGAGCCCACAAGCCATGAGATCATGACCTGAGCAGAAGTTGGACGCTTAACCGACTGAGCCACCCAGGAGCACCGGAAAAAAACTACTTTTTAAATGATTTCTATATCCTCTTAATTACAGTGTCTTTCCCTATGCAAAATTAAATAAGCATTCATAAATATTTCCCTAATATTTAATAGCTGAATTAAAAAAAACAAACATATGCCTGAAAAAATATATGTAAATATATACAACATGCATACATAAATATGTTTGTTTGTATATATAAACGTTTATGTGTGTATAAGTGTGTGTGTTTCACACTTACCCTGGCATGTTAACACAAACTATGTAGTGAATCATAAAATATTAGATGATTTCAGGAGTAGATTCCAGTGATTCATCCCAACAAGTGTATAACACCCAGTGCTCATCCCAGCAACTGTCCTTTATTATTTAATAGAGTAAATCACCTACATTCTACTACTTTTCTTCCTAAGTTTAATAGTTTAAAAATGGAAAAGATATTTGTACAAAGACACTCATAAAAACAATGTCTAAATAGTGAATACAGAAACAACCTAATACCAACAAAAGAACAATAATTTAAATAAACAATTATGGTAGTAAATAGAACATATGAATCTTCCTTTAAACATTGTTCGTTTCCAAACCAAATCCCATTAGGATTTTTAACTAACTACTCATTATTAAAACTATAAATTAATTTGGAAAATGGCCTATTATGCAGTAGTTATTAATTAGTTATTTTCTATCACAGTAAGTTTGCATTTCTTCATTTAGATCCTGCACAGTTCTCATTTTTTGCTCCTCTTGTGAAGAATATTATATTTTATAATCACATTATTGGTATATTGAAAGATTCAGATTTTTATAACAAACTACCTTAATTTATACTCTCATTAATTTCATTCTTAGCTCATTTTCTTGGATCTTATAGGTCAATTATGCCATCTGCAAACAATTAGTTTACTTTCCGCATTTAAATTTATATAATTTTTATTTTTATTCAGATCTTATTGGACTAACTACAATTTATAGAAAACATTATAGAGAGGTGACTAGTTTGTTTTTTCTAACTCCTTTGTTGAAATTTTGTTAACCATTGCCCCTGTCCCCAAATTCTAGGTGAAGAAAGGGCTAAATAATTTTTCTAGCAAAGTCTAAGAAACACCTTCATAAGGCCTTATTCCATAATTTTCTTCTCAGGGGCAATAGATGAATCACTCTTATTTGGTTAACTAGCGCCCTACACCTTAAGCTGTATAGCTGTATATAAAATACACAGCATAAACATAGCCATGGGGAAATTACTTAACTTGAAAGATAAAATAAAATTATCTTTATCTGGAATTAAGTTCTAATTTGAATGTTAGATTCTCTTTTGTTAAGAAAGCTTCTAAAATGTTTTGGGCTCTTTAGTGTTGATCAGAGAATTACATTTTTTAAAGCCAATTCCTGAAGTTTGAAACTTTTATGAGTTCCCGCCAAAAGTTTTATAGCTTTTGAAAATAGGAAGAAAAGATTTTAAGATGATCTGTTTGCAAAAATTGTCCCCATCTGTCTTGTAACTTGTAGTATCTTATAACTGTTTTCATTTGATAGGAGCAATTAAAATCTGTTAACATTTTATTTACTAATAAGTACTTTTTAAAATTTAACAACTGTAAGGTGTTTAAAAGATGTTTAAAAGATGTCAAAACTTAAAAAATGATTTTAAAACTAAGGATATACAGTATGTTTTTGTTGTATTAAAATTTCAAAATTTTATTTTAATTAAAACTAAAATAACAGGGTACCTGGGTGGCTGAGTCATTGAAACGCCAGCTCTTGGTTTTGGCTTAGGTCACAATCTCATGGTTTCATGGGTTTGAGCTCCACAGAGGGCTCTCTACTGGCAGTGCGGAGCCTGCTTGGGATCCTCTCTCTCCCTCTCTCTCTGCCCCTCCCCCATTTGTGAGCTCTCCCTCACTCTCTTTCTCAAAATAAATAAATAAGCTTAAAAAAAAACTAAACAAAATAACTGAAATATCAATTAACTAAAATAATGCAGTTCAAGTATCAAGCTTTTTATATACTTGAATTTCAAGAGAGTCAGTTTTTCCTTATATTTACCTTTCAGAATTTGATATTTCTGTTTCTCCTTCAGCCATATTAGTTCTTGTAATTTCCTGAAATGATTAAGAATGTTTCTTTTATATTCACAGTTAGGCTTAAATTAAACTACTTTAATGATACTAAACTTTCTGGATTAAAGGAACATAAATGTTCAACCTAACATACCAAAGAAATAGAAAAACAATTTCTTAATCTAAAGTATGTACTAGAATAATTCTCAAAAGCAGGCTTTAAAAAATTGTTAAAAAAAAAAAACCTATCAGAATTTCAGTATACCAAGTTTCCAAATCAAGGTCATGAAGCAATTACCCAGTTATAACAATACCCGTTTTTCTTAGACTGTTTAAAATGTGGACTCTAGTTACAATCACTTGAGTAGAAACACAACTTGAATTTGAAAACAAGTTGCATCCATAGTAATTTTATACAAATATATTAAATACAAACATTTATATAAAACATTTCTGAAATTATAATTTCATTTTGGAGTCATGTTAATCCTTCATATAATATGAGATGATAGATTAAATATTTTGCTTACTTGAAATGTTTTACAGGGAGAAAAGAATGCAATAAAATTTCAGTAAGCCAGAGACCAGACCAACAGTTCATAACAATTACTGATTATTGACCACATATGATGCATGAGGTAGTATGTTAAGAGCTTTGCATTCATTATCTCATTTAATCTTCATGTTAGACATTCTCAATTCCATTTTTATAATAAGAAATACGATTATGTAGGTTAAATAGAGAACCCTAGGCAATAACCACAATAAATGGTAAAGATTCAAATCTAGGTCTAGTCCTTAACTACTATAGTGATTGACTATTGAAATTGATAAGGGTGTATTAATCACATACATTTATTTTTTTTACTCTCCTAAAACCCTGCTAAATTGAGGCAAAGATATGAAATATTTTCATTCATAAAGACCACAAAAACACCAAACCATACTAATCGTCAATGAGATTTCAACAAATTTTTAGATGGAAAGTGACTGTAAGAGTACAAGTTAACTTTGCAGCATGGAGGAAGTTACAACTAAATATCTGAGTAAATGAGTGCAAGGAGAAGAGAATCAATTTGTCCAGGGAACTTAAGCAATCTGGTATTTGGAGTCATTCGGTATAATATCCAGTACATAAAAAATAAAAATGAAGCACAAGGACTGCTGAGAAATCTAAATGCTCTTTCCCCAACTCATATAACAGATACCTACTCTTTCCTCTACCACAGAGGCTAAAGGTTAACTTTATGAACTAAAGAGAATCTAGACTTGTGAACACCAGGAATGGCAAAGGGCAGCCATGAGGTACTGGGAGAAAACAGAAAAATGTAGTCAAATTCCATAAACTGAATAAAGGTCCCTACAGTTCTCCCTGACTAGCTCCCAAAATGCTAGCAGCTGGAGGGATCACTCTTCACTCTACTACCAACATCTGGAATCTAGAAGATTCTTCTTTGGAGAAAATTATTAGATTCAAGACAGACAAGGTTTCCTATAATTACTTTGAAAGCATCTTCCTCACCAAAGAATTAGTTCATCAGCATCTGATTTTCCTATGGGAAGTCTGAACAATTCCCATACAGACTATGCAGATTGTATAGACCACTAATCCAGAAGAATTAACTAACCTTCATATTATAATACATGTCAACAGTTCTCCAAGTGTGTTTCACAGATACCTTGGGCCTCCAAGACACTTTCAGGAGGCAGGTGAAGTTAAAACTCTTGGTACAAAAGCAGTAGTGAGTAATATGCTGGCATCTCAACATCAATCAAGGTAGTGGCATCAACCCAAAACTACACTAGAAGTCACTAAATAATTCTTCACTGGCAAACACCAGCAGCAACACTCACTTTATTAAATATCAATCTCTGAGTTCATGTCTTTTGAATATTCTATGTGATAAAACAGAAGAATGCATAAAGCACTGCTATTGTATACTGAAAACACTTGGGTCTAAGACTGAGTTGCAAGTTGAATTTAGGCATATTTTTTTCATAGAATATCATTTTTATTTTAAAGGATGACTGTCAAACTGAATATTGAAACTTGGTTATTTAGGAGATATTTTCTTAAAATTGACAAAGTAAGCCTGTCATATCAAAGAAACAACTGACAGTGTTTATTGCCATAATAAAATTAAACAAAAATTAAATATTAGGAAAACTTGCATTCACCATTGATTAGATTAATGGCTAATAATGAATGTGCTTACTTGGAATTAGACATAAAACATGTCAACACTTGCAAGATCTATGTAACACAGTGAACCGTTATTTCCAAATGACTAATCTATGATGCTATAAAATCATTTATGAATGATTCAATCAAAGTGTAAGACAGACCAATAGATTTTAATGCAACAAAGCATAAAATAGTTCAGTGATATGAAATCAAATCCTGCACTGCAAAAAACCTTTAAGAAAACTTCCACTTGTCTACTTCTTTAAAATTAATTAATTTTCAATTAAAAAATGTTTTATTTATTTTTGAGAGAAAGAGAGAGCATGAGCAGGGGAGGGGCAGAGAGAGAGCGAGACACAGAATCTGAAGCAGGCTCCAGGCTCTGAGCTGTCAACACAGAGCCCGATTAGGGGCTCGAACTCACAAACCGTGAGATCATGACCTGAGCCGAAGTCGGATGCTCAACCGACTGAGCCACCCAGGAACCCCAAAATGTATTTATTTTTTAATTTACATCCAAGTTAGTTAGCATTAAGTGCAACGATAATTTCAGGAGATTTCTTATTGCACCTTACCCATTTAGCCCATCCCCCCTCCAGCAATCCTCTGTTTGTTCTCCATATTTAAGAGTCTCTTATATTTTGTCCCCCTCCTTTTTTTATACTATTTTTGCTTCCCTTCCCTTATGTTCAACTGTTTTGTATCTTAAAGTCCTCATATGAGTGAAGTCATATGATATTTGTCTTTCTCTGCTGATTTCACTTAGCATAATACCCTCTAGTTCCATCCATGTAGTTGCAAATGGCAAAATTTCGTTCTTTTTGATTGCTGAGTAATACTCACTGTATGTATGTATGTATGTATGTGTGTATGTGTATATATATATATATGTGTGTATATATATATATACATATATGTATATATATATATATATATATATATATATATATATATATATCTCACATCTTTATCCATTCATCCATCGATGGACATTTGGGCTCTTTCCATATTTTGGCTATTGTTGATAGTGCTACTATAAACATTGGGGTACATGTGCCCCCTTCAAAACAGCATACCTGCATCCTTGGATAAATACCTAAATCTAACAAAGATAAATCTATACACTGAAAGCTACAGAAAGCTTATGAAAGAAATTGAAGAAGACACAAAAATTTGGAAAAATATTCCATGCTTCTGGATAGAAGAACAAATATTGTTGAAATGTCAATACTACCCAAAGCAGTTTACATATTCAATGCAATACTACTTGTCTACTTTTGATGAGTATCAAAAAAAAATCACAATTATTTTAAAAGATTATTGAAGTACTGGCTAGGGCTGGACATTCCTCATATATTTCATCCACAATAACAAGTCATAACAGACTGAATGCATTAACATGAAAATCTAGCTTTATTCTATTTAACCAGACATTAAATAGTTATGCAAAAGTATAAAACAATACCAAGTCTTCTAACTAAATATCTCATGTTTCAGAAAATAGTTATTTTTCAGAAAAGTGTTATTTATATGTTACTATATGTGAATATATAGTAGGTTTATTAGTTTTGTTTTTAAGTTACATTTTACAACTGCTATTTTTAATTTCTAATATGGCAAATCCAATACTTTTTGAAAGTACTAAGGGATGTATGTAAATATTACCCCCTGGAGTTCTTCAGTGCACAACCTGTATGACCATATGAGGCAGCCCTGTCCCTATTCATAAACAAGTTTTCAAAGAACTTTGTAGTGCTTTACTCTTTAGTGTGTATGAGCAGACAAGGATCACCACACAACTGAAGATACCCTTTAATGTCAGAAATCCCAAAACAAATAGAAAAGGAATAAAGAGAGGAGATACAAGACATCAGAGACACTGCTGGGAACAAAAGAAAAAATATATAATTTATATTTAGTATCCCCAAAGAAGTATCAGATGTTATTACATCCATTAAACAAGAACAAAAATTATGAAGAGAACTGAAAAAAAATATTAAAGAGCTCTTCAAAAATAAATACATGACAACTAAAATAATGTGTTAAGTACAGTAAATGTTTTTAAAAAGACTTATAAAAAAGAAAGATGGAAGGCAAGAAAGAAAATACCATACAATTAGAGGAGTTAAAGTAGGAAATCAGTGTCACATCAATAGGAGTTGAGAGAAAAAGAGAAAGAGAATGAACAAAGAAAAGTGAAAATTTACCAAATAAATAATACAAGAAAACTTTCCCAAACATATACATCCAAATTACAAAGGTTTATCAAATGCCTACCATAATGAATGGAAAACGGATGACTGGCGAACATATTATGAAATTTCAAAGCACTAAAGATAATCATTAAAGTTTCCAGAAAGAACAAAATAACCAAATGCAATGAAACTGGAGCAAGAATGGCATCAGACTTATCAAAAACAATACTTTCAAAATTACACGGGAAAAATGATTTCTATGTACTTCAGCCAAACTACTACCATTTACGTAAATAAAATTTTAAATATGCAAGGAGTGAAAAAAGATGCACCCCTTCTGAGGAAGGTGTTACAGAACATGTTTCATCAAAGTAGGAAGTAAACCAAAAAGGAAAAAAAAGGAACTCAGAGTTCAGGAAATAGGACATCCAATATAACAAAGTGGCAAAGCAAACTATGATACAAACTATGATACAACAAACTATGCAACCAGACTGAGAGAGCAACTAGTTTACACTGAAGGAGATCTAAGGAGATATACAGACTCTCCAACAATTTCTTGTGATGTGTGTGAACATTTGGAAAAAATACTTCCAAACATTAGACAAATAAATCACATTTTTTAAAAAACAGCATTAAGTGTATAGAAAAACAAATGAGTAAAGATATATATTGTTTAACTCCATAAAAGTAAAAGGAAAGGATATAATAAAGGAAAAGAAATCATAGTACTTCCTGGATCAGCACACATAATGGTCTCAAAAGCTGTGATGTAACTATGCTGAGATCAGTGCTATGCCAAGCCATACTGGAACCTGAAGTAAAAGAAAAAACACATACCCCTATATACACGTTTTTTTTTTTTTTTTGGTGATAAAATACACATAAAACTTACCATCATAAACACTTCTAAGTGTACAGTTCAATGATACTAAATACATTCATGCTGTTGTGCAACCATCAACACCACCCATCCCCATACCTTTATCTTGTAAAACTAAAACTCTATACCTATTAAACATTAATTCCACATTCTCCTCTCCCCCGCAGCCCCTAACCACCACTACATTCTCCATCTTTATAATTTTGACTATTCTAAGTACTTTACAAAGGGGAATCATATTGTATTTATCTTTTTGTGACTGATTTAGTTCATTTAGCATAATGCATTCAAGGCTCATCCATGTTGTAGCATATTGAAAAATTTGTTTCCATTTCAGAGCTGAATAATATTCTGCTGTATGTATATATCACATTTTGCCTACCCATTCATCTATAGACGGATACTTGGTTTACTTCCGTATTTTAGCTACTGAGAATAATGTTATACGAAAATTGGTATACAGACTAATTCAATTAGTCTCTGCTTTCAATTCTTTTGAGTATACTCAGAAGTGGAACTGCTAGATCATACATATTTTTTCTTTTGAGAAATTGCCATACTGGCTGTATCATTTTACAATCCCATCAACAGCACACAAGGGTTCCATTTTCTCTACATTGTCATCAACACTTGTTTTTGTTGTTGTTGTGTTGTTTTTAATAATAGTCATCCTAACAGGTATAAGCTGATATTTCATCATAGCTTTGATTTGTGTTTCTCTAATAATTAGTGTTGCATATCTTTTCTATTTATATATCTATCTTCTTTGTGGAAAAGTCTGTTCTAGTCTTACCCATTTTTTTAATTGGGTTGTTTTTTGTCATTAAGTTTTAGGAGTTCTCTGAATATTCTGGATCAGACATATGATTGGCAAATATTTCCTGTCTTTTGTGGGTTGCCTTCTTATTCTGTGGATACTGTACTGATGTACAAAATTTTTAGGAAGACCAATTTGTGTATTTTTTTCTTGACTGTGTGGTTTGGTGTGATAACTAAGAAATTATTGCCAAATACAATGTCATAAAATTTCTATCCTATTTTCTTCCAAGAATGTTATTGTTTTCAGTCTTACATTAAGGTTCTTGATCCAATTTGAGTTAATGCTTGTATATGGTGTTAGGTAAGGGTCCAACCTCATTCTTTTGCATGTGAATATCCAGTTTTACCAGCACCATTTATTGAAAAGACTGTCCTTTCCCCACTGATCATGGCTACCTTGTAAAAAATTATTTGACTACATATATGAGGCCTATTGTGTCTGTCTTTATGCCAATACCACGTTGTTTTGATTTCTGTAGCTTTGCTGTAAGTTCTGAAATCCGTGTAAGTCCTCCAGTTTTGCTCTTCTTTTTCAAAATTGTTTTAGCTATTTGAGGTCCCATATAAATTTTAGGATGGGAAAAAGTTAAAAACTGTCTTTGGGACTTTTGTAGGGATTGCAATAAATTGGTACATTGCTTTGGGTGGTATGGACATTTTAACAATATTAAGTCTTCCAATCTGTGAACATGGGTTGTGTTTCCATTTATTTATGTTTTCTTTAATATCTTTCAGTAAGGATTTTTAGTCTTATTTTACAAATCTTTCATCCTTTTGGTTAATTCCTAACTATTTCATCCTTTTTGATGCTATTGTAAAGTAGAATTATTTTGGTAATTTCCTTTTCAGACTTTGAGTGTATAGAAATGCAACCGATTTTTGTCTGTTGACTTTGTATCCTCCTACTTGGCTTAGTTTCTTTTAGTTTTTTTAATGTTTATTTATTTTTGAGAGAGAGACACACAGCACAAGCAGGAGAGGCACAGAGAGGGAGACACAGAATCCAAAGCAGGCTCCTGGCTCTGAGCTGTCTGCACTGAGCCCAATGCAGAGCTCGAAATCACAAGCCATGAAATCATGACCTGAGCTAAAGTTACCCTTCAGCCTGAGCCACCAAGGCACCCCTATTTATTAGTTTGAACAGGGTTTTTGTTTTGTTATTTGTTTTTTGGTGGACTCTTCAGGGTCTACATAAACAGGATAATTTTACTTCCTTTTCTCCAATTTGGTTGCCTTTTCTTTTTCTTGACTAATTGCTATTTCTGGGCAGAACTAAATCTAGCTCTAAATGTCTGCTAAATCTAGTTAGCTTTTTAAGTTCTCTAGTTCCTTACTTACGTCTTATTGTTCTATCCATTATTTTAAGTGGGGTATTGAAGACTCTATTATTGTAGAACAGTCAATTCTTCCCTTCAATTCTGTTAGTTTTGCTACATATACTTTGGTGAATTGTCATTAGGTACATAAATATTTATAATTGTTGTATGTTCTTGTTGTATTGAACCTTTTATTAATACATAATGTCCTTCTTTATTTCTTGTAAACTTTTTTCATTTAGTCTATTTTGTCTGGTATTAGTAAAGATACCCGTGCTCTCTTTTGGTTATTATTTGCATGTAATACCCTTTTTATCCTTTCATTTAACTTGTCTTTAGATCTCATATGAGTCTCCTGTAGACTGCATGCTCTTGGGTCATGTGTTATTATCCATTCTGCCAACATTTGTCTTATGATTACAGTTTAATCCATTTACATTTAAATTAATTACTGATAAGGAGGGAGGTATAACTGTCATTGTGTTACTTGCTTTCTGTATGCCTTATAACTGCTTTGGCACTCATTTCCTCCACTACTGACTTTGTGTTTAGCTGATTGTGCTGAAATGTTTAAATTCCTTTCTCAGGGCACCTGGGTGGCTCAGTCGGTTGGGCGTCCAACTTAGGCCCAGGTCATGATCTCACAGTTCATGGGTTCGAGCCTCACATCGGGCTCTGTGCTGACAGCTCAGAGCCTAGAGCCTGCTTTGAATTCTGTGTCTCCCTCTCTCTCTGCCCCTTCCATACTCATGCTCTGCTCTGTCTCTCAAAAATAAAAATTGAGGGGCGCCTGGGTGGCTCAGTCGGTTGAGCATCCGACTTTGGCTCAGGTCATGATCTCGCGGTCTGTGAGTTCAAGCCCCACATCGGGCTCTGTGCTGACAGCTCAGAGCCTGGAGCCGGTTTCAGATTCTGTGTCTCCCGCTCTCTCTGCCCCTCCCCTGCTCACTCTCTGTCTCTCTCTGTCAAAAATAAACATAAAAAAAAATTTAAAAAAAAATTAAAAAAAATTAAAATAAATAAATTCCTTTCTCGTTTCCTTTGTGTATAGTTATTTGTGTGTGTGTATATGTGCTTACCATGGGAATTACACATAACATTCTAAGATTGTCACCCTCTAATTTGATTTTATACCAGTTTAACTTCAATAACATACAAAAACTCTGTGCTCCTTTACAGCTCCATTTCCCTCTCTGCCCCCCTTGTCCCATGCTTTTTGGCTGTTGTAACAAAATCACATCTTTATAAACTGTGTACCCAGACATAAACTAATAATTATTTTAAATGTGTTTAAGTCACATAGAAAACAAATTTGGAGTTAGAAACCAAAGTTACAGTAATACTAGCATATACACTAATATTTTTTTTCTTTTAATGAATTTATCTCTTAATTCACATAGAAAACAAAAAACAATTACAAAGTATTGTTACAATACTATTAGTTTTTATAATTCCCCATGTACTTACCTTTATTTAGATATTTATTTCTCTGCACATCCTTGAGTTACCACGTAGTGTCCTTTAATCTCACCTTACAACGACTCCCTTGAGCATTTCTTGCAGGACAGATGTAGTTGCCACAAACTCTCTTAGGTTTTATGTCAGAATATCTCACTTTTGAAGGATAGTTTTAATGGATATAAAATTATCGACTGATTTTTTTTCTTTTAGCACTATGAATACATTGGTCCACAGCCTTTTGGCCTCCAAAGTTTCTGATGAGAAATCTTTTGATAATCTTTGTGTGACCCTAGATGTGATGATTTGCTTTTTTCTTGCTTTCAAGATTCTTTGTCCTTTGAGAGTTTGATTATAATGTGTCCTCAGTGTGGGTCTCTTTGAGTTTATCTTACTTGGAATTCACTGTGCTTCCTGATGTTTACATTCATGTGTTTCATCAAATTTGGGAAGTTTTTTTTATCATTATTCCTTCAAATATTCTCTCTTTGTTTCTGCCAAATGTTCTCTGGAACTCCCATGATATGTATATTTGTCTGCATAATGGTGGGCACCAGCTGCCTCAGGCTCTGTTCACTTTTCCTCAATATGTTTCCTTTCTGTTCCTCAAACTCAATACTTTCCATGTCCTGTCTTCCAAGTTTTCTGATTCTTTCTTCTGTCTGCTCAGATCTGCTTTTGAATCCCTCTAGTGAACTTTTCACTTTCAGTTAATGAACTTTTCAGCCCCAGAATGTATTTTTACCTTTTCAGGTTTTCACTCTAACATTTTGTTAACATACTGTTTCCTTGACTTTCCCCACATTCCTTCTGTTCTTTGGGCATCTTTAAAATAGTTGTTTCAAAGTCTTTGTCTAGGATATCTGCCATTACGTCTTTTTCAGGACCAGTTTCTATTGACTTTTTTCCTCTGAATGGGCCCTCTGAATGGGCCATACTTGCCTGTTTCTATGTATGCCTTGTAATTTTTTTTTTTATTGTATAATGGACATTTGAAACTAATAATGTAGTAACTTTGGAAATCAGATTCTCCCCCTTCCCAGTCTCTGATGTTTTTGCTATTGTTTTTGTTTCTTTTGATTGTTGTAGGCTGTCTCTGTTCCAGGATCAACATGAGATGTAAACTTAAGGTCTTCTTAGGTCTATGCTGAGCCTTTCTCTGGGCATGTACAATCACTTTCTAATTTTACCCATATATGTGATTGTTTTTGAATGTCCTAATCTTTAATGTCAGGCTCCTGAATGGGGAAAAAGCAAAAAACTAAGGGGGGAAAAAGGGCACTGTACCTTTAAATCCCCTGGAAGTCACATCAGTTATAAGGGGAGGGGCTTGCAACAATGAGGAGAGGTTTTAACAACAATGTGCCCACTTCTGTGCAATGCTGTGATAAGAAGTATCGATCAGTGATAACAGCACAGCTCCTCAATATTTGGAGGGCGGTATCTTTTTTGGCCACTCTGGTCTCATAAGCTTTGCGCAAGCTGTTCTAGGTACATGTGCACAGCGGCTTGCTATGTGGCTGAGGGTAGGGGGGTGGGTAACTGCTACTGTGTTGAATGCTTAAATTAACCAATAGTAATTACAATTTACCAACCAAGTCTTCCCCTGGAAGTTGCAGGCATTCAACAGACTCAGGAATTCCAAAATACAGACATATTCATTTTATTACATGCATTTCACAGATATGCATTTTATTTTACAAATTAAAGATTTATGGCAGCTGTGGCATAATCCAAGCCTGGATGACAGTATATCTGTTTACTACAGATATGAATCTATGTTTTGAGCCCACTGTTGCAACCTACTGTTCAGGAAAAAAAGATTCCTTTCAAAATATTACTGCTCATTGACAAGACACCCAGTCACCCAAGAGCTCTAATGGAGATGTACAATAAGATTAATGACGTTTTTCATGCTTGCTAACACAGCATTGATCCTACAGTCATGGACCAAAGAGTAATTTCGAATTTCAAGTCTTATTATTTAAGAAATACATTTCATAAGGTTATTGCTGCCATAGATAGGGATTCCTCTGATGCATCTATGCAAAGTCAACTGAAAACTTTTTGGAAAGAATTCATCAGTCTAGATGCCATTAAGAACATTCATGATTCATAGGAAGAGTTCAAAACATCAACATGAACTGGAGTTTGGAAGAAGTTGATTCCAACCCTGACAGCTGACTGAGGGGTTTAAGACTTCAGTGGAAGAAGTAACTGCAGATGTAGTGGAAACAGCAAGAGAACTAGAGTTAGAAGTAGAGCCTGAAGATGTGACTGAATTGGTATAATCTCATGATAAAACTAATGGTTGAGGAGTTGGTTCTTATGGATGAACAAAAAAGTAGTTTCTTGAGATGGAATCTATTCCTGGTGAAGATGCTGTAAAGACTGTTGAAATGACAACAAAAGATTTAGAATATTACACAAACTTCATTGATAAAGCAGTGGCAGGGTTTGAGAGGAGTGACTCCAACTTTGAAAGAAGTTCTATTGATCAGTCGGTAGCCATTACAATTGAAGAAACACCCTTCACTCGCAAAAATATTATTACTTGCTGAAAGCTCTGATGATGGTTAGCATTGCTAATCAATTTTAGAGGACCCGAATACAATTCCCAATTTTATAATTTATTGATATTGTAACAAACTATTCTACATGAAATTTTGATAGAACTTAAATTGTCAGGATATTTGAGAACAGAGTCAGTGGCTGCTTTGTGTAAATCAATATAATTTATAGAAAATAATTTTTTTCTGGTTTTAAAAATTCTAAATTCTGAAGATACCTTAATTTTTCATATATATATTTCAAATATGAAGTTAGCACATTTATAATCTTAATGTCTATTTGATAAGCACTTTCTCTATAATTATAAATACCCTCAATCATTGATTCATGCATTTCTAATTTCTTTTCTTTTTGTCTAATTTTGAAATTCATGTGAATATTCACATTTCTTGCTTACATTTTATATTCAACGAACACACTTGTCAAATTACTTTCTTTCATTTGTTGTTAGCAAAGGCACAAGCCTTTTATTAAGCATGCAGTTTTATTTATGGTGATTTTTCTGATTGTAGAGTTCTATTATATCTTGCCACTTTGTTCAAAATATCATACTGATAAGTTGTGTAAAAATCTGTAATATATTTGTATCAAGATACTTTTGAGTTCAACATAATTTTGACATTTGATATTATATCTTTTCATACTTGATAAAAATCTTTAATTTGTATACAAAATATCTCAATTGCATTTAATCTTAATGCCTATCACATATCTGTATGTGATTTTAATTTGTATTTAGAATAGTCAAGAATATTCCATCTGCTTGTTGAATTAACCAACTCCCAAAATATATCCTTTCTACAATACTGAAAAAGATAATCATATTTGAATTCATAGATGCTGTACAATTATATCAAATTATGATTATGAGCTGAGCAAGGCACAAATTTGGCATAATTATTTTGGGGGAGAAATATTGGATTGTATACCCTTGTATACATCTGACATACCTGCTCCATTATCATATACCTGGCCAGGACAATTTTTATATAAATATGATCTCTTTTAACTTATTGATAATTTCATAAGCTAGACCATATTGAGTTTTTCTTTAAAATGAAAAGTTTTTTTTAAGATATAATTGTCCAGTTTTTCCTTTTGTTTCAATCAAGTCAAATAAAGCTCTCCTCTTTAAATGACATTATTCTTAATGTAAATAATCAGGCACATTCATTCATAATGGAGTATATCTGGTTTCCAAAGAGCAAGGAAACATTTTGCTTTTTTTTATTCTTCATGGTATTTCAGATTTAACATGATTTGCTAACAGCATTATACGTTTTTTAAAATTTTACTAGACAAATAAAGCATAGAAGCCTTTTAATGATTAGTTATATGATGAGGAGTTCCTGTAAGTTCAAGTGATTTATAAACATTCCAGCATTTGGACTTCCAAGAGTTTCCTATGCCCATCTAAGAAATAAATAATTTTTGCACAAAACATACATTTAAAATCACTGACATATATTTTAACACATTCTGTAAAGCATCATCTATTAAACTATCAGTGAATATATGTTTAAAAATACTTCCATTTTTAAGGGGCACCTGGGTGGTTCAGTTGGTTAAGCATCTGACTCTTGGTTTTGGCTCAGGTTGATCTCACAGGACATGAGATCGAGCCCCAGGTCAGGCTATGCAATGATGGGGTAGAGCCTGTTTGGGATTCTCTCTCCCTCTCCCCTGCTCATATGTGCTCGCTCGCTCTCTCTCTCTCTCTCTCTTTAATAAATAAACTGAAAAAAAATACTAACATTTTAAAAGCATCAAGATGAAACATGGAATTTTTGTGATCACAAATTCTTTTTCAAATTTTAGAAAAATTTGAAAGCATTTTTTTGGTTACAAAAATTTAATTCTGTTGTGAGACACCTGGGTGGCTCAGTTGGTTAAGCATGACTCTTGATTTCAGCTCAGGTCATGATCTCATGGTTTGTGAGATTGAGCCCTGCAGTGGGCCCTGTGCTGACAGCACAGAGCCTGCTTGGGATTCTCTCTCTCCCTCCCTGCACCTCCCTCACTCATGCTCTCACTCACACTTTCAAAATAAATAAATAAACATTAAAAAGAAAAGAGAAAAAAAGATCCAACTTTTGAAAATTGTTGCTCATGATGTAAAACAGATACTCCAAAATCTGCATGTTGAATAGGCCCATGCTCTATTAAAAGCATTTTGATTTTATTAGAAATATGTGGCGACAATGAAGAATTAATAAATTTATTTCAAAAGGCATCTTCTTATTTTCTTGCTGATGCTTAAGAAATCTAGCTTCTGAGACTTCCAACATTTCATTTTCTTTATCATTTTCTTCACATTTCAAAGAGAAATTTCAAAGAGAAATTCTTTATTTAACTCTGAATTTCATAGTAATTCGATTCTAATAGTATCAATCAACATTAAAGACTATAATTTTCAGCCACTGGAATATTGTGTTTTTCCACCCTAACTTGTTACAATGCCCTATAATTCTGATCAAGTTGTGTATGTGTTTTTCCCTATGCACCACTTGACTTTTTAGGTGCCATATTTGTTTTAAGAAATTTTTGGTATACATTTTAAATATATTTATTTTAATTAGTACATTCAGCTAAACATAACAAACATTTATTTAATTAATTTTTTAAATGTTTATTTATTTTTGAGAGAGAGACAGACTGGGAGTGGGGGAAGGGCAGAGAGAGAGGGGGACACAGAATCCGAAGCAGGCTGCAGGCTCTGAGCTGTCAGCACAGAGCCCAACGTGGGGCTCGAACTCACAAACCGTGAGATCATGACCTGAGCTGAAGTCGGATGCTTAACCAACTGAGCCACCCAGACACCCCAACATTTAATTAATTTATATAAATTAAAATATATAACAACCAAATAGGTGTACATAAACATTCATATGAAAAATATAAAGAGTTAATGATTACAAACAATAGAAAATTACATACCAGGAGAATCAGATAAAATGTCAAGACAGAGGAATTTATCCCAAATGAAAGAACAAGATAAGGTCACAGCCAGAGTTAAGTGAAAGAGATATAAGTAACATGCCTGATGGAGAATTTAAAGCAACAATCATAATGACCACTCACTGGAATTGAGAAAAGAATAGAAGACATCAGGATGACTCATACCACAGAGATAAAAAAGTTAAAAAAACCAATCAGAGATGAAGAATGCAATTAATGAGATTAGAAACAGGCTTGATGCAAGGAACAGCAGGCTGGAATAAGCAGAGGAACAAATTAGTGATATGGAAGACAAAATAATGGAAAAATAATGAAGCTAAACAAAAAAGAGAAAGAATTGTGGAACATGAGAATAGACTTAGGGAACTCAGTGACTCCATAAACATAATAATATTCATATTATAGGAGTTCCAGAAGAAGGAAAAAGAGTGAAGGGGGCACAAAATTTATTTCAGGAAATGATAGCTGAAAACTTCCTTAATCTGGGAAAGAAATAGACATCCAGATCAAGGAGGCACAGAGAAATCCCATCAAAATCAACAAAAGCAGGCAACACCAACACATATTGTAACTACATTTGCAAAATACAGTGATAAAGAAAAAAAATCTTAAGAGCAGCAAGACAAAAGAAGTCCTTGACTTACAAGAGAACACCCATAGGTTAGCTGGAGATTTCTCAACAGAAATTTGGCAAGCCAGAAGGGAGTGGCATGATATATTCAAAGTGATAAATGGGAAAAATGTGCAGCCAAGAATACTCTATCCAGGAAGGCTATCATTCAGAATGGAAGGAGAGATAGAGTTTCCTAGGTAAACAAAAACTAAAGCAGTTCGTGACCACTAACATGGCCCCACAGCCCTGCAAGAAATATTAAAGGGGACTCTTTGAGTGGAAAGGAAAGACCAAAAATGACAAAGGCAAGAAAGGAACAGAGAAAATCTCCAGAAACAATAACAAAACAAGTAATAAATCAGGACTAAATACACAGTTATCATAACTACTCTGAATGTAAATGGACTAAATCCTCCAATTAAAAGACATAGTGTGTCAGAATGGATAAACAAAACAAGACCCATCCATATGCTGCCTGCGAGACTCATTTTACACCTAAAGACACCTGCAAATTTAAAGTGAGAGGATGGAGAAACACTTATCACACAAATGGATGTCAAAAGGAAGCTGGAGTAGCAATACTTATATTGGATGAACGAGACTTCAAAACAAAGACTTTAACAAATGATGAAGAAGACACTACATTATAATAAAGTGGACAATCCAAAAAGGAGATCTAACAATTGTAAATGTTAATGCACCCAACATGAAAGCATCCAAATATATAAAACAATTAATAACAAACATAAAGGAACTAATTAATAATAATACAATAATAGTAGTAGACATAAACATCCCACTTACAACAATGGACAGATCATGTAAGCAGAAAATCAACAAGGAAACAATGACTTTGAATGACACACTGGACCATATGGACTTAAGAGATATATTCACAACATTGCATCCTAAAGCAGAATACACATTCTTTTCAAGTGCACATGGGCAATTCTCCAAAACAGATCACAGACTAGATAACAAATCAGGCCTCAACAAGCACAAAAAGACTGAGATCATGTCATGCATATTTTCTGACCACAATGCTATGAAACTTGAAATCAACCACACGAAAAAATTTGGAAAGACCACAAATATGTGGAAGTTAAACAACCTGTTACTAAACAATGAATGAGTCAACAAGGAAATCAAAGAAGAAATAAAAATAATACATGGGAAAAAATGAAAATGAAAACAATGGTCTAAAACCTTTGGGATGCAACAAAAGCTATGATAAGAGGGAAGTATACAGCAATAGAGACCTACCTTAAGCAAAAATACCTCAAATAAACAAACTAATATTACACCTAAAGGAGTTAGAAAAAGAAGAATAAATAAAGCCTAAAGCCAACAGAAAGAAGGAAATAATAAAGATTAGAACAGAAATGATAAACTAAAAAAACAATACATCAATGAAACCAGGAGCCAGTTCTTTGAAAAAAAATCAATAAAATTGATAAACCTCTAGCCAGACTTATCAAAAAGAAAAGAGAAAGGATCCAAATAAATAAAATCACAAATGAGAGAGGAGAAATAATAACCAACACCACAGAAATACAAACAATTATAAGAGAATATTATGAAAAACTATACGCCAACAAACTAGACAACCTGGAAGAAATGGATAAAGTCCTAGAAACATATAAACTACTAAAACTGAAACAGGAAGAAATAGAAAACTTGAACAGAACAATAACCAGGAAAGAAGTTGAATCAGTAATCAAAAAATTCCCAACAAACAAAAGTTCAGGACTCAATGGCTTCACAGGAGAATTCTACCAAACATTTAAAGAAGAGCTGATACCTACTGTGCTCAAACTATTCCAAAAAATGGGAAAGGAAGGAAAGCTTCCAAATCTATTGTATGAGGCCAGAATTACCCGGATAACAAATCCAGACAAAGACTCCACTAAAAAAGAGAGCTAAAGGCCAATACCTCGATAAACACGAATGCAAAAATTCTCAATAAAATACTAAAAAACTGAATCTAACAATACATTTAAAAACACATTCCCCACGATCAAGGAGGATTTATTCCTGGATTGCAAGGTGGCTCAATATTTACAAATCAATCAATGTGATACATAATAATAATAATTATTATAAACATAATCATAATAAACTTCATATCAACAAAATAAATTCCATATATGAAAACCACACAACTAATATCATACTGAACAGGGAAAAACTGAGCTTTTCCTCTATAGTCAGGAATAAGACAGGGATGTTCACTGTCACCATTACTATTTAACAGTACTGGAAATCCTACACCCAGCAGATGACAAAAGGAAATAAAAGGCATCCAAATTAGCAAAAAAAAAATTCAACCTTTCTTTATTTGCAGATGACATGATACTCTATATAGAGTATCCATATAGAAAATATATACTCTATACTCTATATAGAAAATCCATAAGACTACACTAAAAAATTGCTAGAACTGATACATGAATTCAGTAAAATTTCAGGATTAATGTGCGAAAATCTGTTGCATTTCCTTTTTTTAGTGTTTATTAATTAATTAATTTATTTATTTATTTATTTATTTATTTATTTTGAGAGAGAGCATGCGAGTGGAGGAGGAGCAGAGAAAGAGAGGGAGAGAGAGAATCCCAAGCAGGCTCCATGCTGACAGTGGGAGCTCAATCCCACAAACCATGAGATCATGACCTGAGCTGAAATCAAGAGTCAGATGCTTAACCCACTGAGCCACCCAAGCACCGCACACAGAAATCTGATGTGTTTCTATACATAACAATGAAACAGCACAAGGAGAAATTAAGGAATCAATCCCATTTACAATTGCACCAAAAATAATAACATACCTAGAAATAAAACTAACCAAAGAGGTAAAAAACCTGTCCTCTGAAAACTATAAAATGCCAATTAAAGAAACTGAAGATGACAAAAACACAAGGAGAGACATTCCATGCTCATGGATTGGAAGAACAAATACTGTTAAAGTGTCAATACTACCCAAAGCAATCTACACATTTAGTGCAATCTCTAATAAAATACCAACAGCATTTTTCACAGAGCTAGAACAAACAATCCTAAAATTTGAATGGAACCACAAAAGATGCTGAATAGCCAAAGCAATCCTAAAAAGAAAAGCAAAGCTGTAAGCATCACAATTCCAGATTTCCAGTTATATTATAAAGCTGTAGTGACCAAGACAATATGGTACTGGCACAAAAACAAACACATAGATCAATGGAATAGAACAGAGAACCCAGAAATGAACCCACAACTATATGGTTAATTAATCTTCAACAAAGCAGGAAAGAATAATCAATGGGAAAAAGCCCCTTCAACAAATGGTGCTGGAAAAACTGGACAGCAATATGGAAAAAAATGAACCTGGACCACTTTCTTAAGAAACACTATAAACAGGGGCGCCTGGGTGGCGCAGTCGGTTAAGTGCCCAACTTCAGCCAAGTCACGATCTCACGGTCCGTGGGTTCGAGCCCCGCGTCAGGCTCTGGGCTGATGGCTCAGAGCCTGGAGCCTGTTTCCGATTCTGTGTCTCCCTCTCTCTCTGCCCCTCCCCCGTTCATGCTCTGTCTCTCTCTGTCCCAAAAATAAATAAACGTTGAAAAAAAAATAAATAAATAAAGTTAATCATTTGTTATGACCTAGGAAAAGATGATCTCTTTCCATGTTTAAATATCATGGTAGATATGAGCCTTCTGAAGAATTTAGGCTTTCAGAAAAATACCGTTGAAGATCACTGCCTGAAATTATATGATATGCATATTAAGAATGTGGTACTATCATATTCTTATTTACAGAGATTTGAATTTTTAAAAAAATTTTTTTAGGGGCGCCTGGGTGGCACAGTCGGTTAAGTGTCCGACTTCAGCCAGGTCACGATCTCGCGGTCCGTGAGTTCGAGCCCCACATCAGGCTCTGGGCTGATGGCTCAGAGCCTGGAGCCTGTCTCCGATTCTGTGTCTCCCTCTCTCTCTGCCCCTTCCCCGTTCATGCTCTGTCTCTCTCTGTCCCAAAAATAAATAAACGTTGAAAAAAAAATTTAAAAAAATAAAAAAAAATAAAAAAAAAGAAACACCATAAACAAAAATAAATTCAAAATGGATGAAAGACTTTATGTGATACACGAAAAAATAAAAATTCTCATGAACACAGGCAGTAACCTCTTTGACATCAGCCTTAGCAACTTCTTTCTAGATCGATCTCCTGAGGCAAGGGAAACAAAAGCAAAAATAAACTACTGGGACTTCATCAAAATAAAAATCTTCTGTACAGCTAAGGAAACAACCAACAAAACTAAAAGACAACCTACAGAATGGGAGAAGATATTTTCACATGACATTGCCAATAAAGGGTTAGGATCCAAAATCTATAAAGAACTTATAAAACTTAACACCCAAAAAACAAATCACCCAATTCAAAAATGAGCAGAAGACATGAATAAATATTTTTCCAAAGAAGACATACAGATGGCCAAAAGATGCTCAACCTCACTGATCATCAGGGAAATACAAAACAAAACTACAATGAGGTATCACTGCATATCTGTCAGAATGGCTAAAATCAACAACACAAGAAATGAGGTGTTAGAGAAGATGTGGCTTGCACTATTGATGAAAATGCAAACTGGTGCAACCACTGTGGAAAACAGTGTGGAGGTTTCTCAAAAAGTTAAAAACAGAACTACCCTACCATCCAGCAATTGCACTGCTAGGTATTTACCAAGAATACAAAATACTAATTCAAAGGGATACATGTACCCCAATCTTGAGATTGGGGTTATTATCTACATTATCTACATTATCTACAATAGCCAAATTATGGAAACAGTCCAAATGTCCATCGGCTGATGAATGTTTAAAGAAGATGTAGTATTACTCAGCCATAAAAAAAGAATGAAATTCTTGTCATTTGCAATGGCATGGACAGAGCTAGAGAATATTATGCTAAGCGAAATAAGTCAGTCAGAGAAAGACAACACAATATGATTTCACTCATATATGGAATTTAGGAAAAAAAAAGAAATGAGCAAAGTGAAAACGAAGAGATATGCAAACCAAGAAACAGACTCTTAACGACAGAGAACAAATTGATGGTTACCAGAAGGGAGGTGGAGGGGATGGGTAAAATAGGTGATGGGGAACAGGGAGTGAGTGCACTTGCTGTGATGATCACTGGTTGTGGTATGAAGTGTTGAATCAGTATATTGTACACCTGAAACTAATATTATACTATATGTTAACTAACGGGAATTTAAATAAAAACTTAGAAAAAAAAGGCATCTCTACCTGATTCTTCTTACTCCCTACCTACATTATAATGAAACTCCACTAACCCTCAAATTGGAGGGGAAGATTCATGGTATACATACAGTTATAGAACAATAGCAGTAGACTGTTGAGCATACAGAATACAAATAGTTGTGTAACAGAGGCTATGTTAGAAGCCACTAAATCATAATTCCAACTATAATCTAGTATAGATAGGAAAGGAACTAACTTTCAAAGAGAAAATGTAAAACTACAGAATGAAAAAGAGTGATACCAGGAAAATATTATCTGGGCATGATAACATCATCTAATCAAAATCTTGAAGATTAATTCAACCTATCCATCCTATCACAGGTGTACCTAAAATAAATACTTGCATCTATTCAAAGAACTATCCACATCACATTATACTTGAAAGACATACCTGGACCAAGATTGTTCTATGTAGCCTTCCATTCAATATGATTGCCTTTAACTCTGATGATGGCTTGCTGAATTTTTAGTATAAGGTTTTTTTCTTTTAACAAAAAATAAATTTAAGAAATTTGGTTTATGTATAAAAGGCTGGTTTCATTTGACACAGATGAAACAGGGCAATCAAAGGAAAGTAAGAGTTCAAAGATTTATTCTAGTCAAGTATGAATGTATCAGAAAATAATCAGTAGATGACGTGATGAAAATATGGATTCATATTCATATGGATTCATAAATTTTCTTCATGCCTCTACATACTGGAAAGAAGATGGGCAAACTCTGTTGTCCCCACGGCACAGAGACCAACTGTGGCTAGGGGATGGAAGAAAAAATTCCTAATCTCAAGACCCAGAACACAGCCATCTTAAGAGTGAGGCAAAACCAGAATACAGAACATCACCCCACGCTCCACCACCCACCTCCAGGCTAGCAAACACCAAATAACAAACAACAGCACTACTGCTGAAAAAAAGGCAACAGTGTAGAGAGAGAAAGACACACCCTCTAAGACTCAGTGTCACAAGGACTAAAGCTGAGTGTGAAACAAGGATATTGAGGGAAGAAACCTCCAGTGATATAACTCCCACCCTAACCACAAAGAAATACCAGAGGAATTGAACCTGTAGTATGTTAAGGGTAACCATGGCAACAAGAAAGCTACAACCCAGTTCAACTCACTATTAAGTGAAACAAAATTCCATAGTAATGACTTAACATAAGAAAAGGTACACCTATTTTCAGATATATATACACTATTTATCTTAGTCCTAGATATAATTTCTTGCTTTTAACCAAACATGATATAACACCAAAAAAAAGCAATGGGAAAAAATGGACTGTAAGGAGACAAAGCAATCAGTAGAACCAGACTTATAAATGACCCAGCTATTGGAACTATCAGACAGAAAATTTTAAATTACTATTATTAGTATGTTAAATCCTTTGGTAAAAAAGGAGGACAACATGCATGACCAGAATGGGAATTTTAGCAGAGGGTCAGAAACTGCAAAAATCAATGCAAATGCTAGGAAAACAACAACTACAGCAACAAATGACAGGGATGAAAAATACCTTTGATGAGCTCATCAGCAGACCTGATACACTGAAAAAGTGAATCAGTGAAACTGAATAAAGGTCAATAGGTAGAAACTACCCACACTAAAACACAAAAAAAGTGTGTGTGGGGTAGGGTGGAGACTAAAACAAGGCATCTAAGAACAGGGACAAACATCAAATGGTATAGTATTTAGGAAACTGAAGTAGAAGATACAGGACAGCACAGAGGAAATTGAAATCCCAAAAGTAGAAGATTCAGGACAGCTCAGAGAACACCAATCAGGGTAAATGTCCCAAATAAATAAACAACTAGATAAACATAAATAAACATATGTACGATCCAGAATAAGATACATCATGCTCAAACTGATGAGAACTATAGATAAAATAAAGATAAAATCTTAAGGACAACCAAAAAATTTATATATATATATATATATATACACACACACACATATGTATGCATATATATACATATATATACACATATATATGCATATATATACATATATATACGCATATATATGCATATATATATACATATATATATAAAAGATCAAAATTCAGTAAGACATTCTGTCAGAAAATATGTAAACGAAGAGATAATAAAATGATTCTACACTCACCAAAAAATATCTTTCAAAAATGAAAAATATAGATATTTTTAAATGAAAAAAGCACAGAAGAATTAATTACCAGTAGATCTGCAACATAAAATATATCAAAGGAAGTTGTTTATGCAAAAAGAATGTAATACTAGACAGAAATGGGGAGCTAACAAAGAAACAACGAGCATTGGGCATGGTAAAAACAGCGGTGAATATGAAACTTTTTTTTAGAATTTTTAACTGCTCTAAAAAAATAACTATCTAAAAAACAGTAACACTGTACTTTGTCTTTATAACCTGTATAAAAGTAAAATATATGGCAATAATAGAAAAAAAAGAACTCACAAACTATTAACATCAGGAATGAACAAGAGGATTATCACTGCAGACCTTACAGACATTAAAAGAATAAGGAAATAGTACAAACAACTCTACACAGATAAATTCAACATTAAAAACTACAACTACCAAAACTCACTCAAGAATAATCATATAATCAAAAAAATCCCATGTCTATGAAACTTATTTGTAGTTAAAAACGTTTCAAACAGAAGGAAACTTTCTGTGGTATAAAAGAAAGCTGCTTGGAAGAAGGCGGCTAATTCTTTCTAGGTCTCACTAACTCTACAAGACAAGAAATGCTGTTCCAAACATAAATGCTGAACCTGCCTCACTTCATTACACTCAGAAGGAGACATGTAATATTTTGTAATATTAAAAATAATGACATCAAAAGAACAAGTACTTGAGCAAAACTATTTCTATACACATCCAGTAGACTGCCTAGTAAATAACATTTATATGATAATCCTGAGTGTTATATTAAGAGTACCAGTTTAAGATACGTAAACACATTTAATAAGTAGCTAAAACATAAAATATTTCTATTTTAAAAACTAGTTAAATCTTTTAAAAAATCCCAGAAAATATAATCATCTGGAAAGATTAGTATTCCAAACTGTCAAATCTTTGAGGTTTTACTGATTTCAGGATTTTTATATCATAAATTTATCTCCATTAACTCACTAGTTGAACTAAACAACAGGCAAGTGAAATATGTGATGCCTTTGTAAAAACAAAAACACCTTATTAGAGTTACATATTTTTATTATCTAAAGACAAACAAAAAACAAATCTCAATTTTTTTCCCTGATAATATGCCATATGCCAATAATTATTGATGTACACACAATGAATTGAAATGTCTGAAAAATTAAACCAATAATACTTTCAAATGTATAAACCTTTAAAGTACAAATAAAACAAAATTTACCTCAGACACAGGCTCTTGTTCCTTAGTGGGAGCTTCATTTTTTAATCTTGAAAACAAAATAAGTATTGAATATTTTATATTTACAATGGAAAAATATGAGACAGTTCTTTTTTGCATGTTTAAAATAATTAAAATGTAAATCTAAACTAAAGTAGATTTGTAAATGACTTCTATAAATGTTTTAAGGGAAAAATAAAATGCACAAAATAAACAGATTCAATAAATGTGCTAAATAAATTAATACAGACATGTATTTCCTTCTTTTCTAAAGTTAAGAGCACTTATGAAATTTTCTCTATGTTAAATACAATGATAAATAAAGGACATAATATATTAGTAAAACAATTTCAAAAAAGGAAATACTTTTCATTTAAAAAATGAAAGCACGTTTTATGCCTCATATATAAATATGCATGAGTATTTACTATTATAGGGTTTAAAAAGGGAGAAAAGAGAAAGAGAAATTTTATCTATTATGAAATTCAATGTAATGCTATTTTGATATCTATTATAATTAAAGTGGCAAACTCACAGAAATAATTTAGAATTCTGAAGGATATAGTCTCTTAAGAGCCTTCATAAGCATAGCTCAAATAGTAACTATAAATTTTTAAACTTGGCTTCTAGAAATAAAAAACTAATTGTAACTTATTACAACATTCAGAAAGGCATATACCATCTATAAAATCTTTTGAAATAATTTAATATAAAAGCTAGCTTTCCCAAAAGATCTTTTACAAACTGCTGATAACTCAATATTATTTGCTGATATTATATATTAAACTCAATTATAAACCATATAAGTTGAGTGCCTACCTGATCTAAAATGCCATTAATACATAGTAAGGTGAATTCATTATTTTATGAAGGCTTACAGTTATACCTAAAAGGTTAATACATTTAACATAAGCAACAGTTATACTGACTTAAATTTCATGTACACAAATGAAGACATATAATAGGATAGAAATGTCAAATATCCTAAAAGCTACTCTCATGGTTAGTGAAATACAGCTGGTGTACATACATCCTTTTCTTTCTCCATTCTCTGTAGTCAAACTGAAAAAAGTGGGTTGATAAAGGCTAATAATTTACTAGATATTAACAATAATTTGTGTAAAATTACTTATCTATATTTTAATTATTACATGAGATTGCAAACCATTGGAAATTGAGCATGTTTTTTTTGCTCTTTTACTCTGTTAGTAGTGTATTACAATAATTTATAACTAATTTACTAAACAAATTTAAGCAAATAAAACTTGCAGAAATATTGACAAAATGCATAAATGTCAATCATTTTGGGAGTCAAAGATTTTGTAATTCTTGAAAGTGTTTAACTGTGAAAAACAATATTCATACAGATGAAATTTCAAGTGTTTAGTCTAACTTCATTGCTTTAATGATTTATACAGGAAAATGCTAGTCTTAAGAATAATATCTACAAAATAGTAAGAAAATATGAGACCTTAGTATGAAGAAACAAAAAGTAAACAGTGGACTAATGAAATTTTAAAGTAAATTTGAATAGGAATGCCTGGGTGGCTCAGTTGGTTAAGTGTCTGACTCTCAGTTTTGGCTCAGGTCATAATCACACCATTCATTAGAGTGAGTCCACGTTGCTTTGGATTCTCTCTTTTTCCCTCTGCCTCTCCCCCTTTAGCACACTCATGTGCATATACTCTCTCAAAAATAAATAAATTTTAAAAATCTTTAAAATAAATTTGTATATTACAACTGATTTTTATTTCTAAGCAGTTAATATTTTAAACTCAGTTTGAAAAGCCGTGCAACAAACTACTCAAAGTAGTTTAAAAATATTTTATAAAAGAATTTTCCTTCTCAGCTTATTACTGAAATATTATCAAAGATCAACCTTACATTCTTACAAAAGAAACTTTACTATGCTTATCATTTTCACATATGGCTGTTCTAATGAACGGATTTTATGCAACAATTAAAATGAAAGCCAATAAGCATGTGTTACTATTATTGCTGACATTTCATTTGGGGAAACTGGGTCCTCCTACTATCTCTGGAAGGTAGGTTAGTGACAGAGGTTTTTATTACGCTTCATTTTACTGGCTAAGAAACTAGTAAATGAGAACAAAGTAAGTTACTGAAATAATTAGCAGTAAGAGGTCTATGATCCCAATCTTATTTTAACTATACTGATATTCTGTTTATGGAACAGAATTATAATAACCAGTGAAATACTTAAGAAAATATTTAAAAAATTAGAAAAGCACACTATAAAAAATTTCAGAGTTACAAATTCATCACTAAAATGTACGCTACATTTTTATAATTACAAAAGCATGCTTTAAGATTAACAAATTAAACAAAGATTAACAAATTTTAATGCAACTCATTAACATTTATTGGAAAAGAAAAAAATGTTCTTACCTGTAATTCTTATTCATTAAAGATACCTGCTGAAATAGTCATCATTTGAGATATTCAATTGCTTGGCAGAAGACAGTGAAATTTGCTAAGCTCAAAGTTCTGAGCTAAAGACCTGCTATTTAAGTTAATTACACTTTTCACCTGGGAATGTTGCAATAACTTTTTATAGAAAAATGTAGTACAGCATTTAAAACAAACACTAAGATTTCAGTGTAAAGAGAACAGAAAGACTGGTGATCAATTTCAACAATGATTAGAAATCAAGATTGCAAATAAGTTACTTTTCCTCTGTATGTGAACTTGCTGAAACAGATCTTTCTGATAAAGGACAATCCTTTCTCTCTAAAGGTTAAAGTAAACTAAATGTCACTTCTTGCATTTTTCTGCAGGTCACATAACTAATCCAAGGCTACATGTAAAATAAATATTTCAGGTCAATTACATTAGTGTGTTCTTTGCAGGTTTCATTCATACTATATACATAACCACGGGTTAAAGGGAAGAGCTATAAAGGGAAAAATATTCAGATTCATTTCAGCCAGGCTACATTCTTTCCTTCTAATCACATTTAAAAGCCCCAAATTTCAATGCTGAGTTTTAAAATGTAATCTTCAATTTCAGAATATTTGTAAGCATATGAAAAAAGCTAAAAAGTTATAAAAGCCAATAGTAAAATCAATCAGTTCTTAAGATCTTCCACTTAGACACTCATGATTGGATTTAAGATAGTAATCACCAGACTAATAAATTATAGTGAAACATCTAGTCTACCATTTCTGATCATATGTTGTGGGAGATGTTAATAGATATGCAGAAAGGGTAACTGAGCTAAACATTTACTAGGTTGCACATGCATCAGGTACTGTGCTAAGAGTTCCAGTCCAAAGACACAGTCCCTCCTATCAAGGAATTCACCATCACCATAAAGGAAACATATAGAAGAAAATGCTTATGTACTGTTGAAAAAGAGACATCTATATGACGGAATGACTGTACAAAGGACTGAGCCACTATGAAGGGGAACATGCAAGGAAGCAATGAATATACTACAGTAAACCTGGTTTTGCAGCAAGAGCAAGGGTTAGCAAAGCAGGAGAAAGGGATTCAAGGCAATGCAAAAGAAAAGAAGTATGAAACAAGACAATGATACAAGAACCTGAGTGGTCTCATAAGCCTGAAATGTAGGGAACAAAGGAGAGGGGTCAAAAACACAATTGAAGAAATAGCAAGGACAACTTCAGGAAAGATGTTGATTGCCTGGGTAAAGTGCTTATGTTAAGAACCTTATTTTCAGGCGAACAGGAAAGTATGATTAAATTTGTGCATCAGAAATGCAAAGGGTAGGGATGCCTGGATGGCTCAGAAGAGTGTCTGACTATTGATTTTGGCTCAGGTCATGATCTCGTGGTCGTGAGCTCAAGCCCCATGTGGGTGGGTCTCCATGCTGAGTGGAGAGCCTGCTTGGGATTCTCCCTGCCCCCCTCTCAAAATAAATAGCCCCTCCTCTACTTTCTCCTTTACTATTAAAATAAATAAACATTTTAAGAAAGAAAGAGAAAGGGTAGTATTAGGAGAGGATAGGTTCCACCCAGGAAGTCCAGAGAAGAGACAGTTAATGCCTGTTTCAAGTAAAGCAGTAGTGTCAATAAAGAAGAGGAAGGTTTAGGGAGACAACAAACAAAATAAAAACCAACAGAATATAAGTACCAACTTGATAAAGATAAATGAGTAAATAGGACCACCTATATGTCTGCCTCAAGTGGCAAGAGAATGGTAATACTATTAACCGAGAAAGGAAATTCAGGCAGAGAAACAACATATACTGTGGGGGGAAAATGAACTTGTGATGCCTGCAAAACATTCAGATGGAAATATTTACCACTCAGAACTGCTCAGGGTTATTTATTTCATCCTTGAAGAAAAATTCCAACCATCACTTCCAAACAGATAACCTCAGAGTCATCATCCAGAACTTTACCCCACCCCCATTTTTATTAGTTTATTTCAATCAATCAACAATTCAATTCAGAAATATCACAGTGTATTAGAATTAGACTTGAGCCCTAAGAGATTGTACAACTGTCCCTGTCTTATAGATGAGAAAAATCTGAAGCCCAAAAATGCTAAATAAGTCTATTAAGCAATAGAACCGGGATTAAAAGTGGTGGCTCTACTTCAAATTTCCACTGCATTGCTTCACAGCCAATTCCTTTCCTGTGAATCAGGCTCCCTTATAATCATTCCAAGAAAAGTGAAAAAGCTTAACTGATCTCTCTGCCTCTGGATGTTTTCCACTCTTAAATATGCTGAGTATCATTGCCAAATTAATCTTACTAATAGACCAATTTATGGCCATTGTTTGCTGAAATGTCCTATTGCCTACAGTACATCAATGCTACAAGTGTGTCAGTTGCTGCCTACCCTCCTGTGAAAACACACTGAAGCTCAGTCCCATGTAGCTCTGCAGCCAATCAGAAACAAAGCAGGAATTACATGTGTAACCGCAAGTACAACCAGAGAAGCAATAGCGTACAGTGCTCATTACTTTGGTCTCTGAAGACAGACTGCCATAATTTAAATGGAGTCTCTCTACTTGAAAGCTATGTGACCTTGAGAAAATTATGTATCTGTACCTCAACTGTCTTACCCATAAAATTATCCATAAAATTGGCACATATCTCATTAATTTGTGAGAATTAAATGAGTCAATAAATACAAAAAAGAAGAGTGTCTGGCACATTACATGTGCTCAATAAATGTTAGTTATTATTAATGACATGGGTAGAGTTGGGAGTCAACTTTACTGTCCAGAATTTATTTGATGTACCACACAGGCTCGTAAAGCCTTTTACCACTTAAATATCCTTCATATTTTGAGATTTCCCTGCCATACTTCCCCCAACTCTTAAACACAATACATTAGATATTTATTTTGATTGTTGGTATACTCCTGTTAGGACCAGCCTTATTTGCTATCATATGAAATTATCTATCCACTTCTAAACACTTAGGTATGATCTAAAGTTAGGCAAGATAAGAGTAAAAAACCACTCTGTATGGATAGAAGAAAGAATTAACAAGAGACAGGAATCAAAAGAAACAAAATATTTGTGAAATTGTGAAGCAAAAAAATTAATAATAATAAGACCATTAGTGAAGGCAGAAGATTTTGATGCCAGACTAGGGCTCTATTTTGTCATTTTGTTGGCAATATTGAATTAAGTCTGGAATATTTAATTTATAATAAACAAGCACCATCAGGACCAGAAGACTGAAAAAACTAGTAACCTTAGAATCACTGGCAGAAGCTGGTACAGTTTGTCCTAAATGAAGGACTACACTAAAGTTTCATTTATCTTTTCATTTCACTGATTCTCCCATCCTTCTCTGCTTACCGGGTGTCAACAATAGAGGTCCAAACTGCCAGAAACCACCATATTTTGACACATAGCTCCTACCTACTGACTTGTAATTACATAGTAGGGGCAAATATATTGTACCCACTTTGAAAAGGAGAAACCATTTTAGAATTGCTCAAGATTTGGTTTGACATATTAATGTCCATGGTAGGGGAGAGAAATCCAAGGGCATGAGCCCCCATTATCTCCAAACCCAGTTACATTTCAACAGTTTAGAGAAGGTAACCACAAAAGACCCTGAAAAATCAAAGCAATCTTGAGAAAGAAGAACAAAACTGGAGGTATCAGAATTCCCAATTGCAAGATATACTACAAGGCTGTAGTAATCAAAATGGTATGGTACTGGCACAACACACATAAATCAATGGATCAGAAAAGGCAGACTAGAAATAAACCCTTGCTTATATGGTCAATTAACCTATGACAGTGAACACTGGCAAAACTATACAATGGGGAAAAGACAGCCTCTTCAATAAATGGTGCTGGGAAAACTGGACAGCTACATGCAAAAGAATGAAACTGGACCATTTTCTTATACCATACACAAAAATAAACTCAAAATGGATTAAAGACCTAACTGTGAGACCCAAAACCATACAAAACTCGTATGAGAACACAGAGAGTAGTGTCTCTGACATCGGCTGTTACAATGTTTTTCTGGATACGTCTCCCTTGGCAAGGGAAACAAAAGCAAAAATAAACAACTGGGACTATATTAAAATAAAAAGCTTTTGCAAACCATACACAAAAATAAATTAAAAATGATGAAAGACCTAAATATGAGACAGGAAACAATCAAAATCCTAGAGGAAAACATAGGCAGCAAACTCTATGACCTCGGCCATAGCAACCCCTTACTAGACACATCTCTGGAGGCAAGCGAAACAAAAACAAAAATAAACTACTGGGACTTCATAAAGATAAAAAGCTTCTGCACAGCAACAGAAACAATCAACAAAACTAAAAGACAACCTATGGAATAGCAGAAGATATTTGCAAATGACATATCTGATAAAGGGTTAGTATCCAAAATCCATAAAGAATCAAACTCACAACCAAAAAATAAAGAATGCACTTAAGAAATGGGAAGACATAGACATTTTTCCAAAGAAGACTTCCAGATGGCTAACAGACACATGAAAAGATGCTCAACATCACTCATTATCAGGGAAATAGAAGTCAAAACCACAATGAGATACCACCTCACACATGTCAGCATGGCTGAAATTAACAACACGAGAAACAACAGATGTTGGCGAGGATGTGGAAAGGAGAACCTTCTTACAATGTTAGTGGGAATGCAAACTGGTACAGCCATCTGGAAAACAGCATGGAGTTTCCTCAAAAAGTTAAAAATAGAACTGTCCTACTGTCCAGCAATTGCACTACTAGGTATTTACCCAAAGGATACCAAAATACAGATTTGAAGGGGCACATGCACCCTGATGTTTATAGCAGCATTATCAGCAATAACCAAATTATAAAAGAGCCCAAAAGTCCATCGACTAATGAATAAAGAAGGTGTGTGTGTGTGTGTGTGTGTGTGTGTGTGTGTGTACTGTATTTTGATATACATATTTATGTAAATACATATATATATATATGGAATATTACTTAGCCCTCAAAATCTTGCCATTTGCAATGATGTGGATGGAGCTAGAGTGTATTATGCTAAGTGAAATAAGTCAGAGAAAGACAAATACCATATGATTTCACTCATATGGAACTTAAGAAACAAAAGAGATGAACATAGGGGAAGGGAGAAAAAAACAACAGAGAGAGGGAAGCAAACCATTAGAGACTTAACTATAGAGAACAAACTGAGGGTTGATGGATGGAGGTGGGCGGAGATGGGCTAATTGGGTGATGGGTATTAAGGAGGGCACTTGTTGGGATGAGCACTGGGTGTTATGTGTAAGTGACGAAATCACTAAAATTCTACACCTGAAACCAATTTTACCATATATGTTAACTAATTAAAATTTAAATAAAAACTTGAAATAAAAAAAATGCTTTTGGGGCACCTGGTGGCTCATTCACTTAAGTGGCCAACTCCTGACTTCAGCTCAGGTCTGATCTCACAGTTGATGAGATCAAGCCCCGCATCAGGATCTGCACTGACAGTACAGAGCCTGCTTGAGATTCTCTTTCTCCCTCTCCCTCTGCCCCTTCTAAGCTCATGAGTGCACTCTCTCTCTCAAAATAAATAGACTTAAAAAAAAAAGCTTTTCCACAGTGAAGGAAACCATCAACAAAACAATAAAGACAATGTACTGATTGGGAAAAAATATTTACAAATGATATATCTGACAAAAGGCTAATATCCAAAATATATAAGGAAGTTACACAACTCAACACAAACATTTCAATTAAAAAATGGGCAGATGACCTGAAAAGATATTTTTCCAAAGCAGACATACAGATGCCCAACAGTCACATAAAAAGATGCTCAACATCATTCATCATCAGGGCAATGCAAATCAAAACCACAATGAAATCTTGCCATTTGCAAGATAGATAGAGCTAGAGTGTATTATGCTGAGTGAAATAAGTCAATTAGAGAAAGACAAATACCATATGATTTAACTCATGTAGAATTTAAGAAACAAAATAGGTGAATATATTGGGGGGGGGGAGGAGAGAGGGAAACACACCACAAGAGACTCTTAATGATAGAGAACAAACTGAGAGTTGATGGAGAGAGATAGGTGGGAGATGGGATAGATGGATGATGGGTATTAAGGAGGGCATTTGTGATGCACACTGGGTGTTGTATGTAAATGATGAATCACTAAATTCTACTCCTGAAACCAATATTGAAGTATTTTAACTAAAATTAAAACAACACAGTGAGAGATCACTTTAAATCCTGTCATAATGGCTAAAATCAAAAAGACAAGAAAGAACAAGGTGAGGATGTACAAAAAAAAGGGACCCTTGTGTACTGTTGGTGAGAATGTTAATAGCATGGTCACTGTGGAAAACAGTATGTAGGTTCCTCAAAACATTAAAAATAGAATTATCACATGACCCAATAATTCCACTACTGGGTATTTACCCAAAGAAAAGGAAAACATAAGTTCTAAAAGATATATGCACCCCTTTATTCATTGTGGCATAAATTTATATGGAAGCAAACCAAGTATCTATCAATATATAAGTGTATAATGAAGAAGTTACATATGTACATATATATATAACTTGTACACATATGTACATACGTGTATATGTATATATATATATGTGTACACACACTGCAATATTATATAGCCACAAAGAAGGATGAAATTTTACCATTTATAACAACATGGATAGACCTAAAGGGCATTACACTAAGTGAAATAAGTCAGATACAAAAAGACAAATACTGTATGATTTCACTCATATGTGGAATCTAAAAAACAAAACAAATGAATAAACAAGCAAAAAGCATAAAGAGACCTATAGAGAGAACAAACTGATAGTTGCTGGAGGTGAATGTGGTAGGGAATGGGAAAAATGTGGGAAGGGGAGTGGAGATCCTGGCTTCCAGTTATGGAATAAATCATGGGAATAAAAGGTACAGCATAGAGAATATAGTCAATGATATTACAATAGTGTTGTATGGTGACAGATGGTAGCTACACTTGTGGTGAGCGTAGCATTTATAGAGAAGTTGAATTACCATATGCTGTAACCTGAAACTAGTGGATTACTGTGGGTCAACTATACTCAAATTAAAAAAAAAATTAGGGGACCCTGGGTGGCTCAGTTGGTAAAGCGTCTGACTCTTGATTTCGGCTCAGGTCATGATCTCACAATTTGTAGGATGCAGCCCCACATCCGGGCTCTTTCTTCACTGACTGTGGAGCCCAATTGGATTCTTGCTCTCCCTCTCCCTTTGTCCCTTCCCCACTCATACTTTCTCTCTCTCTCTCTCTCAAAATAAATAAACTTAAAAAATACTTTTTTAGTTTAGAGAAGGAAATAAGCCCAAAATAAATTCCATATACCTCATAAATGAGATCAGTTTGCCTTTTTCCCACTAAATCAAATATATGAAGTGAAGACACTGACCATTTTGAATACTTAAGATTCTCTAACTTAGATAATGTGTTCAGAACAAATAATTTCTCCAAATAATTTCAGAATTTCACAAGAAAATAATGGAATGATTTCTTACATACTCTTCAATGGTCACAGTATTCAATGGAAGTAAACATTTTTACTTATTTTTAAAAAATTTTTTCAATGTTTTCATTTATTTTTGAGACAGAGAGAGACAGAGCATGAGCAGGAGAGGGGCAGAGAGAGAGGAAGACACAGAATCTGAAGCAGGCTCCAGGCTCTGAGCTGTATGCACAGAGCCCAATGTGGGGCTCGAACCCACAGATTGTCAGATCAAGACCTGAGCTGAAGTTGGACGTTTAACTGATTGAGCCACCCAGGCGCCCCAGAAGTAAACATTAAAGAAAGATAGTATTCCTAAACATAAAGCTTACTTTAAAAGGCTGCCATTCTGTTTCTAAAAGAGCTTACTTGTGGCTTACATTTATGAAGGATAATTAATGAGTTACTGGTATTGTTTAGAGTGGTATAATAGTGATACTTCTCTTTGGGAACAAGTCCAGACTCTCTGTTGGTATAGCATTTCACAAAAATCACATAATGTAATATATACATGGTATTACTGGTTTAACTGGTTATGAAATCAGTTTACTATGTGGCCCTGTGAAGATGTGGATTCAGTGTCTACAATTCTGATTGGCTTATTCTGTAATTACTCTGATGGCATGAACTATGCCTTATTCATGTTTCCATATCCAGCACTTGATACAGTGTCTTGCACACAGAAGGCAAGAAATCAATGTTTGGGTCAAGGAATATATGGGAGGGTTATTTATTTACATCATACTATTAAAGAGCCATGCAGTTATAATTGGTGTTAAGAATAAAACACAGTAGCCATTCTGAAATAAGACAGAGGAACTCAGTTTTAAGGAAAGTAAGTTTTGTTTTCATTTCTTCCTAGTACTCTTTTAAATTAGGAGTATTTAATAAACCATAATACAAATTTTTATTTGTAAAATATTTTACACTCCTGCAATCTTCTAAACAACAGTATAAAGATTATTTTTAAATTAATTTCACAAATGAAACTGAAGTAAGTAACTTGAACATAAAGTTAATAAGAGAGAGGAGTCTTCAACTCCGGTGTTTACTGTACTTTGATTAAAACAAACTTAAAGGTAACTGAGACAACCAAATCAACTTCTAAAATCACTTTAAACAGTGGCTTTTAGTGCATTTGATTCAATCAATAAAGTAGACAACTGGTTAGGTAGCCTAGTTTTCTAAGTTTGAGGGTTTGTGGATTTACTATGGACTCATACTCTCAAGATGTGTTAGAGGGGAATATCTTTCTAACCTGAACTTGTTGTCAAGAAAATTAACCTTGCAAAAAACCTGAAAATTTACTTCTATTCTATGTTATAATTAATTCACCCAGATAGTATACCGGAGAAGACAGAGGAAGAAGAAAATGAAAATAAGGGAAAAACAAATAGAAAAGTACAATTCCATGACTGAATTACACCCTAACATTGTAAAGTTTAAAAAAAAATCACTTCAAAGGTCTACAAAAGAAACAGCAACTTCACTACTACTACCTGGCACAGTTATACATATCCATAAATCTAGTAATATCGAATAAGTAGCCAGGAAATGAATGCCTACTAATAATTTTAAAAGTTTTCTTTTAAAGGGGGATTCTATATGCTCAAAGGGAATGTTTTCTCCTCAACAGAGAGAATTATGTACTAGTTTTTTTTATTTTTTTAAATTCATTTTTGAGACAGAGAGAGACAGAGCATGAGTGGGGGAGGGGCAGAGAGAGAGGGAGACACAGAATCGGAAACAGGCTCCAGGCTCTGAGCTGTCAGCACAGAGCCCAATGCGGGGCTCAAACTCACGGACTGTGAGATCATGACCTGAGCTGAAGTCAGATGCTTAACTGACTGAGCCACCCAGGTGGCCCTATGTATGAGTTTTCAACAAGGGTGTTGTTTCATAGTCTCTAGACAAGAAAAGTAAGAACTATACTCAATCTGACATTAAAGAATTATATCAGATGCAACTGAAGCACTTCAATAAGATGCCATCCACCCAGCAGTTTGGAGGAAGGTACTGCAAGACCTGTGAACTACAAGCCGAAATTACAAATAACTACAGTGCAAATCGATTGCACTAAAACTCTCAATGATGAGAAGATGCCACTGACAGGTGGTTTCCAGGGTCTCCTGTCATCAGCAGTAGCAGTAATTACAGTATTAACAGCAGAAATAGCAGGAGCAGCTGGAGCAGTAACAGGAAAAACCTTAACGGTAGTAGCAGTAGTAACAGCAGCAGCTGGAACAGCAATGGCAACAACATGCATTTATTAACTACTTTTTGTCAGGCCAATGCTAAATAATTTTAATTATTGAAGTTAATACTTTCAATTATTTAAGTTAATAACTTAACTAATTTAATTTTCATACAATATGTCTTTTTCTAACGACTCTGTAAGGAATTCTCACAGACCTTTCACTGATGAGGAAGCTGGGGCTCAACGAGCTGGTTAGATACACAACTAGCACTTAAGCCTAGGGCTGCCTTATTTCACAGCTGCACTCCTTTCACAATACCATACTTCACAGTGGGATGGAGACAGATATTTTTCCATGTGGAGGATTCCAAACAATAGGTTCCGACATTTCAATAAATGACAAAGGAAAGGAGATGCACAGTAGCTTCTCCAAGTTTGGAGATGAGAGCAAACTCAGGTAGTCAAATACCAAAATGATTAGAGTGAGGCTGCTGAAGGATCTCAAAATCAGAGAGATGGACTGAAAATATGAGATGAACCACAGTGCAATCAGCATAAGGCAGGATAATTAGGTGAAAAGACTATTCTTACTATTTATAAAATACAATTATGACTAAAGGGAACCTAGGAGCATTCACAGACATTCTCAAACAGCAGTTTGGTGAGCATCAGATACCAAAAATCTAATGGCATGACTACTATTTGCTTCAACAATAACTCTAAAAAATATATATATACTGGGTTAGGAAAAGAAAGTTAACAAACTGATCTGTGAAAATGGTATGGGAAGCTTAGGTTGAAAATAGTAATCCTAATGAAGATTAAGAAAATGCAGGCAGAAATAAAATCATGAACAGTAGTAATATAACAACAATAGTAACACTGATAACTTTACACTTGTATAGCACTTCCTATGGACCAATTATTTTGTAAGAACTATATGCATAAACTGATTCATTTAATTCCCTCAACACCTTATAAGCAAGTACTGTTGTTATCTGCATTTTTACAAATGAGGAATGGGGCACAGACAACTGGTAACCCACCCAAAGTCACACACACTGTAGTAAAGAGCAGGGTAGGAACTCCAAACGAGGCACTCAACTGTAGAGCTTGTGTTATTTAACTACTGTCCCCTTAGCAGTCTGAGAGGGTTTAATGTGGAGCTAGTATCAAAACTTTACATTGGAAGAAACTCCTTAACAGATAATCAGATAATAAAAGGCTGGAAATAGCCTCAAGAAAAGTAGGTAAGTGGGTATATTGATAAACTAAGCATAAGGAAAAGAAGCTACAAATAAATGAGAGATTCTTAAGGTTCTTAGTGTGAAATGAAAAGTAACCATACTCCTCCTCCTCCAAAAAAAAAAAAAAATTTGTTGCAGCTATAATCAGAGACAGAATAAGCTAATAACTGGTTGTCCCTGTTATGTATTTCTTCGATTTTATAAACATAATGGAAGATATGATTTTATTTAACTTCTAAAAACATGAAAATGTACATTGCTATCAAGTTATAAAGTCTAGAAAAATACATAAAAATGAATGAAATGTCTAGGAGTCCATCCTCGTTAACCCTACACAACTATTTATTTCTCAAGTCAGAGAATCTGAAGAATGATTCCTCTAAATCAGCATTCTACATACGTATTATATGGAAATTAATGTCAGGAAATTAGTAAGTAAGGTTGAATAAATATTCTTGTAGACACTTATGGGCCACATCTAGCATGAAAAATCCTATATTAAAGAATCTATTTAGGGGCACCTGGGTGGCTCAGTCAGTTGGGCATCTGACTTCGGCTCAGGTCACGCTCTCACAGTTCGTGAGTTTGGCCCCATGTCGGGCTCTGTGCTGACAGCTCAGAGCCTGGAGCCTGCTTCAGCTTCTGTCTCCCTCTCTCTCTGACCTCTGAGGCTCACACACACACACTCTCTCTCTCTTTTTCTCTCTCAAGAATAAATACATTAAAAATTAAAAGAAAAATTTTTTAAGAATCTATATAATTTTAACTTGCATTTCCTAAACTTATTGGACTATGGAAACTTCCCTCCCCCCCCCCCCCCAGATACTTTATAAATTTTGGACACACTAGTTCCACCATTCATTTGGGAAACAATGACTTAAGTTATTTTCTTTTATAGAAATGCAAGAGAATTACTTTTATGAGAATATATGTAGAGAGTTAACCATGCTAAGGATTAATGCAGACATTTAGTTTTTTTTTAAGGTCAAAAGGTTCTGCTACCAGAGATAAGGATATGCGACATTCTGTAATCATCTTCTCCTAAGAACAAATTATAGCATGTAGGTATAACCAATATTGAATAACAGAAGTCCAAAACCCTACAATATGTCTGCACTCCTATTTACAAAAAGAGTAACTGTGACCCCAAGGACACCACCACTCCCCTGGTTTTCTTCTATGTCATTGGCCACCACTGTTTAGTCTCCTCCTCCTTTTCATCTCCCTAACCCTTTATTGTCAGATTCCACAGAGCTCAAACTATGGACCTTACCTTTTCTCTATCTCTACTGCATTCCTCAGTAATCTCCTACAGTCCCATGACCTTTTTAAATTTAATATTTATTTGGGGACAATTGTATATTCACATGCAATTGTAAGAAATAATATATATTGATTCCATGTACCTTTTGTCCAGTTTTCTCCAGTGATAACATCTTACAAAATTATAGGACAAAATCATAATCAAGATACTGACAGTGATATAATATACCAATTAATTCATATTACTCTGGTTTTACTTATATTCATTCCAATGGCATTTAACAGTGTTCAATGATACTTACAGCCTAGAAACTCCCCTAACCTCACACAAGTGAATGACTATGGCATCTCCATTCGGATGTCTAAGAGGTATCTCAAACTAAAACATGTCCCAAGTCAGAGTCTTCATCTTCCCTTCCAAATGTATTCTTCCTAGTCTTCCCCATCTCAATTAATAACAATAATGCCATCTTTCTAGTTGCTCAGAGTAATAACTATGAAGTCATCCTCTTCTCTTACTTCACATCCAAACCAACAGCAAATTCAAAATATACCCCAAATCAAACCTCTTATCACCCACACTGCTAGTTGCCTAGCCTAACCCTCTGCCATCTCCTACCAGATTATTACAATAGCCTCCCAACTAATCCTCTGAAATTTGCCCTTGGTCTTCTAGAGTTTATTCTCAAGACAGGGGCTAGAGTAATATAAACACTCTTCTCTATTTAAGGTTTTTTGTTGATTGTAGTTTTTACTGAGATATAAAAGACTTCACTATTCAAAATCTTCTAATAAACAGCTTCTTATCTCAGAGTAAAAGCCAAATTCACACATGGCCTACATTACCTCCCACGCCCTGCTTCCTACTGCTCTCTCTCTCTTCCTCACTCATTTGCAACCAACCCAGTCTCCTTGCAGTTCAGGTTTTCACTCCAGTGTCGACTCAAAGGCCTTTTCTGACCACCAGCTTTCAAATGGAAGCCTCCCACCTCCAACCCTGTACTCCTTACTCCCCTTCCCTACTCAATTTTTCTCCCCAGTATTGACCACAATCTAATATACCATATGTTTTATCTACTTTTTATTGTCAGTCTTTCAGCACTAAATAAAACATGAGCTCGAGGAGGGCAGAGATTTCAGTTCATTTTTCTAGCACTTAGAATGGTGCCAGGCACAAATCAGATGTTTAAGAAACCACTGAATAAATAAACGAGGCCCAAAACAGCAAGGTGTTTTGCCAAAATGTGACACAAATATGGCAAGAGTCCTAAGTCTATGTAGCTTAGGAATCATTTTTTCTAAGAATGGTGAGGGACTCAAACTGAACCAATCTCACTTTTTATTCAGTGGTCACCAAAACAAACATGCATGAAATGACAATTTCTGATGAAGTGAATAAACTTGATGGTAAGGAGGGATCAGACTCAAGCTAAAACCAAATTAAAATTCAACCACTGCCTATAATAAGCAAATTTTACATCAACTGCCTTAATGTTTTATTTAAACCAACTTTTTAAAAAAGGAGTTATAGGTGATAGAACTTTAAGAACTTAAACTTCAAGAAAATAAACTGGATAACACTATAAGATAGAGTCCTAGGAAAGAACACAATGCAGTACTCCTACATTGTTCTATCAAGAATGTAGTTTATCAGGGCACCTGGGTGGCTCAGTCGGTTGAGTGTCTGACTCTTGATTTCAGCTCAGGTCATGATCTCACGGTTCATGAGTTTGACCCCGCATCAGGCTCTCTGCTGGCAGCCCAGAGCCTGCTTGGGATTCTCTTTCTCTGTCTCTCTCTTCCCCACCCCTGCTTGTGTGCACTCTCTCAAAATAAATAAATAAAACATTAAAAAAATAATGTAGTTTATCATATTTTTGAGCTTTAACCAAGGTAGAGCAAAACAAAGATTTATAAACAAAAAGGAACTTATGCTAAAAACAGAAAGAAGTTGTTGTTTCTGGGCAAAATTTTAAAATATCTTTAAAAATTGGGTAGAAAGAGGGTGAATGACAAAAATTTTCTAGAGACAGATAAGGAAATAAAGACTAATATATCACCATGTCAAATTATTACGAAACAAGCCACTTTGGGAGCTTTTGGAAAATCATTCATTTACAGTACAAATTATTTTGGAAATGTAACACTAATGGGTTCAACTTATTATTCTTATTATTTACAAGGAGCACATTTTATAATAAGTAGTCATCTAAGTTGGCTTTAAGTCTCTTTCAAAGTAAAATTAAAGAAGTTTTGATTTTAGAGTAAAAAACATAACTGAGGTCATACTTTCAGAGGCTCCTAACCTCACAGCAGGTAAGATCACAAAAAGCATTTTGCTTGTTTTTAAAATTCAAGAAATTGGTATACTATAGTGACCTTTCAATTGTTCTGGAGGAAAAAATGCAAGATGCATTAAGTAGACACAGCTTTCAGTTTGCAGGCCAAATAATAACAAGGCCTCCATAAAACAATTAAAGCAATGCTCCTATTTATATGATAAAAATCTATAGCTTTCATATGAATTCTTTATTGGTAAATAATTCCTGAGGCACTTAAACAATACAACTTTTATTAAAAGAAATTAATAGCATCAAAACTGTTTGTATCTATATTTAATATAGCTAAAATAAACAAATGTTCAATATTTAAAATATACATATGTATGAGGAAATATATATATAAAATATAACAACTGCATTATTGGCCCCCATCATTTTTAATGTTACCTTTACCCAAAGAGACTACATTAATGGTTAAGTGGCTATTTTGTATTTGACGTACAAACATGTGACTTTAAAACTTGTTTTAAGGTCTGCAAGAAGAGGTTCTGCCAATTCTTTACACTTTAAAATTCACAATCATTAAGATAATATTAATAATAAATATCCCAAAGTAAGACAGAGGATATAATAATGTCTAATGGTCTGACCAACAGCCAAATTAAAAAGCTATAAATAGGCAGCTATAAAGAAATCCATAGAGAATTCCAGGGAATCTCTTGGAGTTCTTAACAAAACAAAGCAAACACTAAACAACAGTTTTCAAAAAAAGAATATAAAAATAGACATCATAAAATAGACATCTGTAAATCTGGAGAACATAAAACCAAGCTACCAAAATTAAATTTTTTTTAATTCAAAAATCTGAGAACTGGTACTGCTAAAACTCTATAATAAAGTTAGCACTGAGTAATATATTTTAAATGATAGAAAAATAACTGCAATTTGGAACATAAGTTTAGAGACCTGTTGTTCCAAGGACATAAAAATAACCATGGTTTCCTAACAACCAGAGAGCTTTTGTATTCCTTGGACTGCATTCATGCTAGATAAAGATTAAAAGGTAGCAGCCAAAATGACTACACTTCAACTTGGATGTTGAAGCACTTATCTGAATGGGTTTTCTTGGCCACAAGTGACCCACAAGCCTAAGATCAAGAGCCAAGCCCCCAGCAGGAAGTTGTGCTCAATTTGGTGGGCTTAAAACCATCTCTGGCTAAATCAGCATCAGCCTTACGGGAGGCCAGCCATGAAGGAAGGGAGTCTCCCCAAAATCTGATTTCTTGAGACCACAACCTAGAGCAGGTCCCACAGTCAAATTATTCACATTCCTTGGAAAGAGAGAACAGGCATCAGTTGTGTCCATCGAAGGGGGACACTGTCCAGGTGTACCCTGGACATTTTTTGAAATCTCTGGGCTGCCTCTGCATCTGAAAAATAAGAAAAATAGTACAATGACAGACAACAGATGAGGAAAAAGACAATCATCTGGCCTAAAAGCTTAAGACTTATAAGAAATTAAGAAAGCAGACAAAACAGACAAAAAGACAAACAGCTATATCGTTTAGAATGTATTATTCTGAAGGCAAGTACAGCAGAGAAAAACGCAAATTATTTTAAGCAAAGTAAGAAATGACCGTAGCAACAAAAGTTATTTTTGGAGAGAGCCAACTGGGGAAAAAAAAAAAAAAAAACAAAAAACATATGTTAAGATATGTCAACCTGACACAAAGATAAGGTGGAATAAGAATCTAGTCCCATTTGAAGCTGAAAATTGCTGAATAATGAGAGCTAGTGTCATGAACTTGGCTGCTTAACTGCCTTTGTGTAAGAAAACATCTCAGAACTTTGAACTTAGGAAATTCCAACTTGTCTTGCACCAGGTCACGAGCTCCAAAGAGCAGGAACCTATTTCAACAAGCAGCTTTAAAAAAAACAAACAAACAAACAAAATACTTTAATATTTTTCATTTCTATTAATGATACATTTTAAAATGCAATAGTGCTAAAATCCATCAAATTAAATTGCACTGAATTAAAAATTAAACTTACTCAGAAAGATGTTCAGAAGTTGGGATACAAACAGAAACTGAAATTAGAAGAAAAGTTTTATATTTAAAATGGCATATGCAATATGAGTGAGAATAACGATTTAGTAAAGAGCTCATATTGTAGCTGACCAAAAATACTGGGACAAATTTCAAAAATCCAAAGTAATGCAATTATAAATACGTACCTTTCTCTATTACAACTTGACAAGTATGAGTTTCATGTTGACTTAAGTGTGTGGCCATATTATCTAAGCCAGAAACATCAGCTATGAAATCACAATTAAGGCACACTAGAGTAATGCCCCTATAAAAAAAAAAAAGCAAACAGTATAAAAGAAAAGGTTTTCATCTTTTATAAAAATCCATATACAAGTTCAATGATTACTTTTCTATAATTTGCTTTTCATGTCATAACTGTCACTCCCATTTTTATTATAGAAACTTGATATAACTGAAATGATTCTCTAGAAAATGGAAGAGCCATATTCAAGTTATACTACTATTTATTTACAGAAAGTATTTTTGCTTTATAAATGTTTTTTAATGTTTGTTTATTTTTGAGAGAGAGAGAGAGAGAGAGCAGGGGAGGGGCAGAGAGAGAGGGAGACACAGAAGCCGAAGCAGGCTCCAGGCTCTGAGCTGTCAGCACAGCGCCTGATGCAGGGCTCAAACTCACAAACCATGAGATCATTACCTGAGCCAATGTTGGATGCTCAACTGACTGAGCCACCCAGGCACCCCTGCTTTATAAACTTTTACAGTTCATGTCAGTTGCTAAAACCTGGGTGACAAGAGATCTATAGCCCAACCTTGGCTGTACTAACAACATGTGTCTCTTCAATAAGTCACAATCTATTTGTGCCTCTGCTCATCTGCAATGCAAGCATACAGTATTCATTCACTTAATGTATGTTTACTAAAGCTTCTTGATACATACTGTAATATTATACTGTATTGTGATTATAATGATGACCAAAAATATAGTCTGTGCTCTGAAAGAGTTTATAATCTAGTGTTTCACTTAGGTGATGAAAAAATTAGAAAAGAAACATTAAGGCTTTAAAAACAGACATGTTGTAGCTGCCATCAATTGTGTACCATATGTTAAAGGTATTGCCACTATTCTCATTTAACGCTGTATTAACTAAAGTAGTTAATTCACCATAAAAGTGCAAAGCTTGAGGTACTTAGTATATCAGCACTGACAACTGGTCCACTTGCTGGAGCCAAAATTATGAGTTCCCCTAAGAAAACCTCACTGGGTGTTGTAGTTCCTAAATGAAATCTGTAATGATTACAAATTTTCAAAAATATTAGGAAAGAATTCTCAAAGCCATTGATACTTTTTGTTGAATAGTTTTTATACTCATTGGATCAAACTGTGTAGCATTTGCTATTTGAAGTATTTAAAGACAATTGGCATATTGCAGGATGTGACACTGGCCTTAGATTTAAATTGTGTTTAAACGTCTGATTTTTTGTTGAAAGGTATTCTAAAATATTATTAAGCCTGCAAATATATGGAAGTGTTTCAGAGAATTTAGAAAACCACTATATGCTTAATTTATTATATTTACTAGAGTTAAGCACTTGGGATCTTGTGTGTCAAGCATCTGAAGTGCTGTTTAAAAAAGTCAAATATATTAAAAGTATAAATGATGTTAAGTTGTTAAGGAACCTGAACTATAAATGGGACTGTTTAAAAAATTTATTCAACTTAAATGAACTTTTTATCAAACATTAATTAAAAGCTCTCTTGAAAGTGATTATTAAAATGTACTAGGGGCACCTGGGTGGCTCAGTTGGTTGAGCCTGTGACTTCGGCTCAGGTCATGACCTCACGGCCTGTGAGTTTGAGTCCCGCTTCAGGCTCTGTGCTGACAGCTTAGAGCCTGGAGTCTGCTTCGGACTGTGTCCCTCTGTCTCTGCCCCTCCCCCACTCACCCTGTCTCTCTCCCTCTCTCTCTCTCAAAAATAAACATTAAAAATTTTTTTAGGGGCGCCTGGGTGGTGCAGTCGGTTAAGCGTCCGACTTCAGCCAGGTCATGATCTCGCGGTCCATGAGTTCGAGCCCCGCGTCAGGCTCTGGGCGGATGGCTCAGAGCCTGGAGCCTGTTTCCGATTCTGTGTCTCCCTCTCTCTCTGCCCCTCCCCCGTTCATGCTCTTTCTCTGTCCCAAAAATAAATAAACGTTGAAAAAAAAAATTTTTTTAAATAATTTTTTTTTAAAAAAGTACTAGATTTCCAGATGAAATATTTTAAAGTTACACTTAAAAGCTTAAGGGAAGTTAAGATTTAAATACTTTAATAACCAATTATATAGTCTTCTCTATTAAACTACTCTTGCAGAAACTAAAAGCAGTCTCAGTGGTCAGCAGTAGCTAAATTACTCTTCCACTAGTCATAGTTCCTGGGACCTTCACTAAACAAGGATTCTTAATTAGAATTTGCAATCAAACTTCTTGATCTGGGAAGATGTGGGGGAATGGGACTACTATATTTGAGTCATCAGTAAAGAAGGCTGGTCTGCACTGAGAAAGGAAAATGGAACACAAGTCCAGAGAAAATATTAAAGACAAGATCATCCTGCCTCAGCAGCTCAGACTAGAGAGAAGCAATGTTAGCAATTGGTAGCTTTCTATTTCCCTCATTTGTTCTGGTTCCACCTCCTCCTCTTATGGGTTCATGAGATTCTTTGGAATCCTGCTTATAAGTTATTTTTGCTTAGGTAAAAAAAAAAATAGATTATGTGATGTGATCATTGTTACCGTCAATTTATCAACAAAGCATAAATATAGCCTTGAAGTTCATCACATAACTTAATAAATTTAAGTGTTTTACCAATATACAAATACAAACAAATAACATACCTTAGACTGACTTATCTGAAGTTCTACTCTAACAATGTGATGTGTATTTACACCTAGATGTCATATTAGGACATTAAAACTGACCTTTATTAAAATCATGTACTTCCTTCCCAAATTAATTTCTCCTGACTTGTCTTTCTTATGATGTTTCCTCTGATAGTAAAACTCAAACTATAGTTATCTCTGTCTCTTCTTCCTTAAAATAATAAGTATGGCAAGGATTTTATAATATTTATTATTTATACTGTGCCAAGCTAACAATTTTAGACATACATCTACCATCTTATCTAAATATTTTAACAACCCAAAAAGGCAGGTGCTAGAATTTATTATCTTTTTATAAAGTTAGCTTAATAAACTACCAAGGATATAGAGCCGGTAAAGTTAAGCACTAGGTTTGAAACGGAGCACTTTGATTCCAGAGCCCATAGTCTCAAAGATAATATAATACTGCCTCATCATTTTAACTAACCAAATCGTTCATAACTACAATTGTCCCAATCTGTAGGATTCATGCATCTATAACTCATCCTATTGTTAAATCTTCCTTATCACTTGATTCTATATAAAATATCAACGGTTCTCCAATGTTCTCCAACTTACGTCCAAGTTCCTTAACCTTATTTTCAACACTTTTATATTTTGGCTCTAGGCTTAAAACTACTGCTCAAGACTTCTTTCCTTATTACCATTATCTGAACTTCATGCTCCATCCATTTACTACTAGCTATTCCCTCTGTATGCCTTGTACTTTCTCATTTCTGCACCTTTATTCACACTATTCCTTCTAACTCGAATGCCTCTGTGCACCTTCTATCAGTATAAATATTCATTCTTTAAAGCCAAGTACACCTAACATCTATGCAGATATTTCCAAGTAAAACAACCACTCTTTCCTTTGGGAAAAAAAAAAAAGACTCTACTGAACTTAACAAACACCTCCTTGATTTATTATAGTTTTATATGTTCATGCCTTATCTCCCGCCCAATAAACTGTACATTCCCTAAAGGCTGGTTCCAAGACTAATTCATCACTGTCCTCTTCATAGGACCTGCTATATTATGTACCTGGTAGATGTATCATAAATAGCTAAAGAGTGACTATTCCAATCTAATAAAAGACTAATTACAAAAACTACTGTTCTACAATTATAAGTATGCTACGTCCATTCACAGAAATTGACCATTTTCAATTTGAGACCTATTCCAGTTGAAAGAAAAGTATTCCAGATCTTTAAAATCATATAGTTCATTTAAAACACATACACACAATTGAGCTTGAAACATTATGGTAAAAATCAAACTTAGGGGATCTGGGTGGTTGCGTCAGTTAATCATCCAACTCCTGATTTCAACTCAGGTCATGATCTCATAGTTGTGGGAGGTTCTGTGCTCTCAGCACAGAGCCTGCTTCGGATTCTCTTTCTCCCCCCCTCTTTCTCTCTGCCCCTTCCCTGCTCATGTACACTCTCCTCTTTCTCTCTCTCTCTCAAAATAAATAGATAAAAACTTTAAAAAAAATCAAACTAAAATCTCATCTTTTGAAAAAAGCCCTTTTTATTCTTATAAAAATTTTTAGTAAGGGCAACATGTAATATAATCTTAATCTATTTCCTTGAATTCAGTAAATGTTTTAAAATCTGTACTAATGCATTTTAAAAGCTGAATCAAAATTTTCTCTCCCTGTGAGCCACTGATCCCTATATAATAGATGGGGCCTATTCTGTTCATATAAATCTGTTATATAAGACTTATATGACTGTTCATATAAGTCATTTTCAACATATACATTAACTTATTCAACAAATATTTACTGAGTACCTACCATGTGCCAGGCACTAATCAATTCCTGGCAGTGACAAAAATCCAAACCTCACATATTCTAGTGAGAGCACACAGAAAAATTTAAAAGTAAAGTATACAGTATGTCAGATGATAAAAGATGATCTGAATGAAAATGAGCATAAAAAGGAGATAGGGAGTGCTGGGGTAAAGCACAGGGGAGAAGATATAATCTAAAAATCAAGGGGTCAAGGAAAGGCTCAGAGTTGCAACCCAAAGGAGATAACAGACTAATACATCTGGGGAATGAAACTAGTCATAGGAACCAGTAAGTACAAAGATCCTGAAATGTAATATCATCCCTTTTTCTACCTTTTCCACTAAGTCAAAGCATCAAAACAAGTACTGGCTAACTTTATCTCTATATATTAGCTTGGTGCAGCAAAGACACTGATATTCCAAGTAGCAATGGCAACATGAACAAAATAAAGAACAAGAGAGTCCAAATGCTTCAAAAGAATATTAAAAAAAATGGTGCTCAGTGGATTCTGAGTTAAGTGTGTAGTACAATCAAAATGAATTATCAATATCTTTAGAAATACTCATCAACAGTTTTTTCTACATGGTAAGCAAGTTGTGCACTTATCTTTATTTGAAAAAGGAAAAATAAGAATTATGAAGCTACATAGTAATTTCAAGAATTCCAGGGGTTTAAGAAATTTACTTCAAAACTAAAAAAGTGTTAGTCACTTTACTAGGTATCTTAGGTTATCTTTTTAATAATCAAATATTGTTGGACAGCCTTATTTTTGTTCTCATTTTATCATATAAATGAATGAAGATACAACTTGTCACCACTGAAATTTAGCAAAAGAATATAGGCTAATCATACCTCTAATCTAAGGACATAATGAATAGAACTCTCCAATGTCCAGTAGCAATCATTTAGATTTCTAAATCGGGCATTGTGATATCAGGTTTAAAAATAGGACAACCACAATAAGATACCACGTCAAACCCACTAGGATGGCTGTAATCAAAAAGAGGTAATAACAAGTGTTGGCAAAGATGTGAAGAAATTGGAACCTTCATATATTTCTCATGGGAATGTAAAATAGTAAAGGTACTTTGTAAAACAAAGCTCCTCAAAGGTGCAACACAGAGTGACCATATAGCCCAGAAATTCTAATCCTACATATACACTAAAGAAATGAAAACACAAATCCAGACAAAAACTTGTACACAAATGTTTATAGCAACAATATTCATAATGGCTTCAAAGTTAAAATAACCTTAATAGATAAACGAACTATGGTAGATGCATACAATGGGGTATTATTCAGCAATTTAAAAAGTGAAGTACTGAAATGCTACAACATGGATGAATCTTGAAAATATGTTAAATGGAAAAAGCCAATCACAAAGGATCACATATTGTGTCATTCCATTTATATGAAATGTCCACAATACACAAATCTATAGAGACAAAAGTTATATTAGTGGTTGCTTAGGGATGGGAATAGTTGGAAGGAAATGGGAATGACTATAAATGGGTACAGAGTTCCTTTTTTGGAATGACCACAATGTACTAAAAGTAACTGTGGTGATGGCTGCACAACTCTGTGAATACACTAAGAACTGTTAATTGTACAATTTAAAGGCATGAATTACATGATATATGAACTATATTTCAATAAAGATGTCATATACATCACACATAATTGAAGTTCTACAATTTTTCAACAGAATTTAAAAAGATCAACTAGTTACCTGAGATCTTCTGAGTGCTTCTTAAAAATACAAAACCTTTTACTTGGACGATTACTATGAAAGCTGGAGAGACAAAGTAAATTTTATTAATTTTATTATACAGTAAGTCATATTAATTTATAGATTTATTATCAAGCCTATACTTAAGTTTCTAGTTTTGAACAAAAGATCATGATATAAGTAACAAAATAATGCTTATCATCACTGTTTAACTTGACATTTTATCTTAAATTCCACTTTATCTATTTATTTTTAATGACACATATTTCTCTAAGCATATTCTTGTATGACCAGTACTTCACCATTACATAAAAAAAAAAAAAGGAAATACGCAAGAATTTTTTTAAAAAGTAAAGCACATCAAACCAGTTTTTTTCATCTGTTACAGAAGAGTTGAAGACACTTTAAATGTCTGCAAATAACATTTTTGTATAATATGAATCATGGTCAATAATCACTTTTTTAAAGTCATTTTCCAATCTTAACATGCCTGTGTCAGGGGAGGGGGAGTAAAATCCAAATGATCTTTGAAGTCCTTCAGCTAAATGCCACTCTTTACCATTTGTGAAATCAAACATTTAAAGAGTTCCTTGCAATTGCTAGTAGAGGGTTTTTTTTAAAAAAACAAATTTAAGCAGAACCCTAGAACTAAAATAATGCTTCCCCTAAACACAAAACAGAGAACCACTAACCATAATTTGTACACACGATAATAGCTTTCACATACCCTTTTAAATCTGGTAAAGAAAGCTTTCCTGTATTAGAAACCAGGATTAGCTTAGCACCGTATTACTGAAAAGTCGTAGACTAATAACATCAGCATCACCCAGGAGATTATTTAAAAATGCAAAGTCTTGTAACCCCCACAAACCTAAGTGAATTGATCTCTGGCAGAGGGGCCCACTAGAATCCATTTTAACAAGGTTTTCCGGTGATTCTTATTTATGCAAGCTAAACATTGAGAAGCAGCAGCCCCAATAGCCATCATCCACGTCAATGGTCACTCTCAAATACAAGGTAACCATCACCAACACCGTATGTATGTATGGGAAAAGAAATATACTGTCACTAGCTATAATCCCCAGAAAATATCTTCAGAAGACTTCTAACAGTCATTTCTTCAATTTGAGGATAAATACTATTAAAGAGTTTATAAATTCAAGACAACATCACAAAAATAATTGGGTTTTTTGTAGAACACAGTGGGTTAGAAAACACTGAAATTACATGCAAAAATTTGTGCACATATACTATGCTTCTTCAGAAGAATAAATCCAAGATTTATCTGATTCCCAAAGAATGTGAATCAAAATAAGCTACTTTTTAATGAGATTTAAAAGTTACTTTTAAAAGCTATTTTTTCTTTCTCCTCAAACAGACTGTTTTGGTTTTATTTATTTGGTAAGAGGAGAGGAAAATATTACATTTTAGGGACTTTTTGATGGCTTCCATTTCTGTATATAACTTGTACCTTATTAAAATGTTGGTAATTTTATAATTCTAGTTGTCTGAATCCAGTTTTTTTTATTTTTTTAATGTTTATTTATATTTGATGGAGAGAGAGAGTGCACAAGCAGGGAAGGGGCAGAGAGAGAGATGGAGACAGAATACGAAGCAGGCTCCAGGCTTTGAGCTGTCAGCACAGAGCCTGACGCGGGGTTCAAACCCATGAGATGTGAGTTCATGACCTGATGCGAAGCCGGAGGCTTAACCGACTGAGCCACCCACGTGCCACTAAATCCAGTTTTAATTTAGAGTTCCCTATCTATGTAAAAGCTTATCAAGTCTCTTTATTTACATTTATTACATAAATTCCATTCTTTATTATTATCCTTGTATTATAGAAATGGAAAAGCGGATCCATATAGCTCACAAAAAGGAAAAGAAAAAAAATAACAATCCTTCTTCTTCCTATTAGATCTGCATAAAGTTAATAACAATATAGAAATCTAAGAAAAGAGAAAAAAGTTAAAATTTTAAAAACAATATAGTAAAAACAGGTTAAAAACTAGATTCTAAAAGTTCACTACCTAGTTATATGACTGTATATAATTATCAAAACTCATTAAGCTATTCTCTAAAAATAAGTGAATTTTATTGTGTATAAATTATACCTCAATAAGGCTAGAAGGGAAAAAACTCCCTTTGACCATATTTCTTAATAATCTTAATTCAGTCTAATAACAATTTGTTTCTGATGAAACACAAAAGGAGCATCAACAATACTGATGGTATGTCTACAATTTAAGACCCTAGACTAGAGGTTGACGATACAAAAAGAAAGAGGGCAAGTTGTCTGCCCTATAAGTGAAGGTCCAAGGGGACAGTGGGGGGAAAGGGGAAAAAGTCAAACAGCAGCTGGCAAAGAATAAATGCCTAATAAATGGTTAAATGAATGAATACATATTTACTAATAATTAGAAACATTAATAGTGACACATATGAAATTTTGTGGCTACCTGAAGGAAAAATGCAGATATATGCAATAGAAACCAGCTAACAATTAGGAGTTCATTTCAGTTAAGAAGGTCACTACTGCATTGCTCCAGGCAAAACAGAGAGCAAGATACAGAGGGATTTTCAAGAAAATAAGCATTAAAGGAGCTGAAAAGGTGGTTAGAAATTAAATATTGAAAGGTCTCATATTCTCCAAAAAGTTTGAACTTCATGACTACTAATGTTAGGAAAGCAAAGGATTATAGGCCAAAAAAGACCTGACCAGATATGCCTACTGCAGCAACAGAAGAAAGGAAAAATTGGAAAAAATGTGTGTGGTGGGAGGACAGTTTGTGGACAAGACATCAATTATGATGCTATCACAATTATGCAACTGTTCTTCTAATGACTATTATTTAATGCCAATAAATCTATACAAAGCATATAATGAACTCAAGCATATCTTATAAAAATTAATTCAGTACTGTCTTCCTCACTGTATATTTCTTTTTCCTTGGAAAAATTTTAAATGATCCTGTAAAGTCTAAGTGAAATGTCCTTTATAGAATACGTCCCCTTATTTCTTGCTTAAAGAACTCATTCTTACCTTCTCCGTGCTCCTATAGTCATTTGTTTACCACATTTAGTTAGGTAAATTATCTCTATCCTACTAAACTGTGAAAATTAAAGGCAAGGACTTTATCCATAATACCTAACAATGACAACTCAGAAATAATAACAGCTATAATTACTTGAATATCTCCTAAGCAAAAATCATTTTATTAAGCACTTTAAGTACATTTTCTGTAATTATCACAATGACTTTCTTTTCAAAAAAAGGAAACTGGGAGTCAGGTTAAGTAATTTGCCCAAAGTCAAACAGGTAATAAATAATTGGTGAAGCTTGGATTCAAATCCAGATTTGTCTCATTCTTCACCACCAGTTTGCCATACGTCTTAGCAAACAGTAAACTGTGCTAGAAAAAGAGATAAACACTTATGTCCGTTAACTTAATTCTATTACATGTAGAGAAGAAGCCTTCCTATATATAATGCTGGGGAATAATATTATCATATGGTAATTTTTTCTTTTTTCAGGTGACTTCAATTGCTACCTAAAAGCTATAAGCAAATAAGATGCAGTAACTTAAACAACCAAACACAAGTAACAGTTACTTTTTTAAAAAATCAGTTAAAAATTACATGTTTAATGATGCTCTTCTTCAAAAGCCTTATTTCAAATATACTCCAAATGTATCAAAAATTTTCAATATCCTTTTTTGATATTTTATTTAGAGTCTTTTATAATTACAACAAATAATAATTATGACTTACTATTCCTACTGTGCTAGGTGACATGGTGAATACAAAGAGCCCCTTCTTCTCAAAGAAACAAATATAATAAAAGGCAGAATAAATGAATGGTATACAGCTGAAAGTGAGGAACGATCCCTGTGAGTGGTTGTGGTGATCAGATACTCCAAAAAAAGAAGGTAAACAGAAAAGAAGAACAGGAACATTCTAAAGACTAACAAAGAATAAGGAGACATAAATGTCAAAAATGAGATTTGCAATAAACTTTATTTTGGGGAAGAGTAGTCAATTTATGGAGATGTGAGTCTTTAAAGAATGGATTGGGGCAGATATGAGACCAGAGGGAAAAAGACCAATTAAGAGTACAGACATGATATAGGATAGAGATTAAAGGTCCTCATCCTCTAGAGACTGTGAAGCTTCTGTACATAGAGAATTCAAGCCTATAATATGAATTCACACTGGGTAGAGGTAATGGTGGGACCATTCAATGGGAGATACCTAAGGCAGTGAATAAGGCAAGTGTACCAGTACATAAAAAGGAAAAGAGACTTACGAAACCCTAAAAGTGGCAATGGAAGCTTTTAGTTCCATAAGAGACTAGCAATGAGTAGGAGCTCAGTATGTGATGATGATGAACAGCAGGGTTGGGCTCATTGGGAACTGGAAAATGGGTATGAGGGAGTTGGGCTAATGGGTAATGTTTTGGAAGAGAATGGATTTAGAGGTTTATAGGACAGGTAGGAAGCCTATGACAAATGGAAGAGGGAAGGGTGGAATGATGCTTGGTTTAACAAAACAGAACATACACACAACCAACACCGCAAAAACACAAACAATAATAAGAGAATATTAAGAGCAATTATATGTCAATAAATTGGGCAATCTCAAAGAAATGGACAAACTCCTAGAAAAATATAAAATACCAAAACTGAAACAGGAAAAAGTACAATATTTGAACAGACCCATAACCACTTAAAGAAATTGAATCCGTAATCAAAAATCTCCCAATAAACAAGAGTCCAGGGCCACATGGCTTCCCAGGGGAATTCTACCAAACACTTAAAAAAGAGTTAATAGCTATTCTTTTGAAGCTGCTATAAAAATAGATATGGAAAGAAAACTTCCAAACACATTCTATGAGGCTAGCATTACCTTGATTCCAAAACCAAAGACCCCACTAAAAAGGAGAATTACAGACCAATTTCCCTGATGAACACAGATACAAAAATTCTCAGCAAGATACTAGTAAACCGAATGCAACCACAATTTAAAAGAATTAGTAGCCATAATCAAGTCGGATTTATTCCTGGGCTGCAGGGTGGTTCAATATTCACAAATAAAACACAGTGATGCATCACATTAATGAAAGAAAGGATAAGAACCACATGATGCTCTGGATACAGAAAAAAGCATTTGACAAAATACAGCATCCTTTCATGGTAAAAACCAGAAATAGAAAAACAGAAAAAATAGAAAGTAGGTATATAAAGGCCATATATGAAAGACCCACCACTAATATCATCCTCAATGTGGAAAAACCAGAGCTTTCCCCCTAAGGTCAGGAACATGACAGGGATGTCTACTCTCACCACTTTGTTCAACATAGCACTGGAAGTCCTAGCCTAAGCAATCAGACAACAAAAAGAAAAAGAAGGCATCCAAATCGGCAAGGAAGAAGTCAAACTTTCACTCTTTGCAGATGACATGATATTTTACATGGAAAACCTCAAAGACTCCACCAAAAAAACTGCTAGAACTGATACATGAATTCAGCAAAGTCGCAGGTTATAAAATCAACATACAGAAATTGGTTGCATTTCTATACACCAATAATGAAACAGCAGAAAGAGAAATCAAGGAATCAATCCAATTTACAACTGCACCAAAAACCATAAAATACCTAGGACTGAAAACTATACAAAGCTTATGAAAGAAACTGAAGAAGGTACAAAGAAATGGAAAAACATTCCATGCTCATGGACTGGAAGAACAAATACTGTTAAGATGTCTATAGTACCCAAAGTAATCTACACATTCAGTGCATTCCCTATCAAAATAACACCATCATTCTTCACATAGTTAGAACAAACAATTATAAATTTGTATGGAACCAGAAAACGCAAAATAGCCAAAGTAATGTTGGAAAAGAAAACCAAAGCTGGAGGCATCCCAATTCTGAACTTCAAGCCATATTACAAAACTATAATCATCAAGACAGAAAGGTATTGGAACAAAAACAGACACATAGATCAATGGAATAGAACAGAGAACCCAGGAATGGACCCACAAATGTATGGCCAACTAATCTTTGACAAAGCAGAGAAGAACATCCAATGGAAAAAAGACAGTCACTTCAGCAAATGGTGTTGGGAAAACTGGACAGAGACATGTAGAAGAATGAATATGGACCACTTTCTTATACCATAAACAAAAATAAACTCAAAATGGATGAAAGATCAAAATGTGAGACAGGAAACCATCAAAATCCTTCAGGAGAAAACAGGCAGCAACCTCTTTGACCTTAGCCACAGCAACTTCTTACTAGACATGTCTCTGGAGGCAAGGGAAACAAAAGCAAAAATGAACTATTGGGACCTCATCAAAACAAAAAGCTTCTGCACAGCATAAAAAACAATCAACAAAACTAAAAGAAAACTAATATGCAAATGACACATTGGATAAAGGGTTAGTATCCAAAATCTATAAAGAACTTCTCAAACTCAACATCTAAAAAACAAATAATCCAGTGAAGAAATGGGCAAAAAAATGAACAGATACTTCTCCAAAGAAGACTTCCACTGGGCAAACAGACACATGAAAAGATGCTCAACATCACTCTTTATCAGGGAAATACAAATCAAAACCACAATGAGATACCACCTCACACCTGTCAGAATGGTTAAATGAACAACTCAGGAAACAAAGATGTCAGCAAGGATGTAGAGAAAGAGGAACGCTTTTGTACTGTTGGTGGGAATTGGTGCAAATTGGTGCAGTCACCCTAGAAAACAGTATGGAAGTTCCTCAAAAAATTAAAAACAGAGCTATTCTATGACCCAGCAATTTTGCTAGTAGGTATTTTTCCAGAGGATACAAAAATGCTGATTTGAAGGGGCACATGCACCCCAATATTTATAGCAGCACTATTAACAATAGTCAAATTATGGAAAGAGCCCAAATGTCCATTGACTGATGAATGGAATAAAATGTGGTATATGGGGCACCTGGGTGGCTCAGTCGGTTGGGCGTCCAACTTTGACTCAGGTCATGATCTCACAGTTCTTGGGTTCAAGCCCCGCATCAGGCTCTGTGCTGACAGCTTGTAGTCTGCTTCAAATTCTGTGTCTCCCTCTCTCTCTCTCTCTCTGCCCCTCCCCAGCTTGCTCTCTCTCTCAAAAAATAAATTAAAAAAACAATTTAAAAATTAAAAAAAAAAAAAAAGATGTGGTATATGGTGATCCAAAAGAATGAAATCTTGCCATTTGTGACAATGTGGAACTATAGTATATTATGCTAAGGGAAAAAAGTCAGTCAGAGAAAGACAAATATCCTATGATTTCACTCACATGTGGAATTTAAAGAAACAAAACAGATAAACATAGGGCAAAGGAAGGAAAAACAAGATAAAAACAGAGGGAGGCAAACCATAAGAGACTTACATACAGAGAACAAACTGAAAGTTGTTGGAGGGATGATGGGTTGGGGAATGGATTAAATGGGTGATGGGTATTGAGGAGGGCACTTGGGATGAGCACTGGGTGTTATATGTGAGAGATGAATCACTAAATTCTACTCCTGAAACCATTATTACACTACACGTTAACTAACTTGGGTTTAAATACAATTAAAAAAAAACCCAGAAAATATTTTCGAATTTGGCCCCCTACAAGTTTTGGGCAGAATTAAAGCCCTATTTGGGAAACCATGTATTTATTTGTCACAGGAAGAAGAGACATTCCACACAGAGGTATACTGAGGAAAAGGATGCCTGGGCCTGGTTTAGAGGAAATGGAACATAGGTGTGGACCATTGTAGTAGCTGGTAGGCAAAGTGGCAGAATGCAAAAAAGGGAGTCTCAAAAATCATGATGAGCACAGTGGCCAATCAAAATGATATCTTGAAAGAGTATTTGGGTGGTAGTCATGTGAATTCTGGACAGATGATAAAGGTTGGATCATTTGTGTTCTTTTGAGACGCTAGTGAGTCAAAGGTAAAAATACATATAAAATAATTAGAAATATAGAGTTGGACCTCAGGAAGACCAAGGATTAAAATTGGAAGATTTAGAGTTGAAAGGTAAAAGTGACAGTGGTTAAGTTACCAAGAAAGCAAATGTAAAGAAGATGAGTTAAAGGAAGAAAAGACAATGAAATAGAGGAGTAGCCAAAAAGGAAGAAGAAAGATAGTGGTAATAATTTAACAGAAGCTGAAGAGAATACTTTCAAAAGTGAGTGATGACGTCAAATACTCTAAAGAAGTCATGGAGTAGTAGGAGTGAAAAAGTAAATAAACATGGTGATAAAGACAAATAATCTTTTAAAGTGTCAGTGTCAGTTGGTACAGTGGGATGAGTTAAAAGGTAGAGAAATGAATCATAAATACGCTAGTAAACACTTCTTACAAATATTCATGGTAAGAGGAAGACAAAAAATAAGGATAGTAAGCAGTAGGGACAAATTTCCATCCAAAAAAAAAGTACCTGAAAATGTTTATAAGCAAAAGAAATCTGGGAGAGAGAAGAGATGAAGTTGCAAGTTAACTGAACAAGACTGTGGAAGAACTAGAAGTCTGGAGAAGTGGAACATATCTGATTTCTGAGATCAATGACTAGATAAAAGTAACAAGAAAAAAATTTGAGGTTTTTAAAGATTAGTTAAAAGGATGACTTCCAACTGAGTACTTACTAGTAGGCCAGGTTAAGAACTAAGAGACTAAAATAAAATCTTTAGAATACATAAAAAGTTTAAATAAACATTGTAGATAAAAATAAAGAAGTATTGAAAGAGAGAGAGACATGGGGCACCTGAGTGGCTCAGTCGGTTGAGCATCCGACTTCAGCTCAGGTCATGATCTCGTGGTTTGTGAGTTCAAGCCCCACATTGGGCTCTGTGCTCAGAGCCTGGAGCCTGCTTCGGATTTTGTGTCTCCCTCTCTCTCTGCCCTTCCCAATCTCTCTCTCTATCAAAGATAAATAAACATTAAAAATTTAACAAAGAAAGGAAGGAAGGAAGGAAGGAAGGAAGGAAGAAAAAAGAAAGAAAGGAAGGAAGGAAGGAAGGAAGGAAGGAAGGAAGGAAGGAAGGAAGAAAGAAAGAAAGAAAGAAAGAAAGAAAGAAAGAAAGAAAGAAAGAAAAATTTAAAAGAAAAATATAGGACCCAAAGTTAAAGACTACAAAGTCAAACTTGATTGAATCAAATGCTGGTGAGTAGTCCAGAACTCAGCATAAACTTCAGGAGAGTAAGATGTCCGAGTCTCATGTTGGCCTTTATGCCAAGTGAGATGACTAAAAATGTAAAGGATTTTAAAACAAAAACAAAGCAGCAATCAAAACAGATGACCCTGCAAGTGAAATGGACTATAAAGTTAAATAGGTGCTGTGAGAATGAAAAAATGAGTCAAAGCTCCTTAAAGTCACAGGGTAACAGGAACTGGAAAGAAATGAACAGTGGCTATGATGAATGATGTAAGAAAGGGGGTACAAGAACTTAAAAGCTGATGTGAAGCACTGGCCATGAAGAAGTCCAGGTCCCATGAGGTCAAGCTAATTAATCATCAAAGGGGGGTGGGGGGGGGGGAAGTGGGAGACAGGTGCTAAAACCATCAAGAAAGGTGGATGAATCCTTGAAAAGAGTGGCTGATAAATGACCAGAAAGTAACATAGAGGACATTTTATGATTTGTAAGAAAATCACTTTTATTAGTTATACTTCAATTCTAACTTAAAAAAAAATGGAACAACTTCACTTTGAATAATCAAGCTAACTGCTCTATATCAAAACAATTTTTGACTATTCTTAAAAAAATAGAAATCCATCCTAAGGGATGCCCCTATTAATGAGACAAAAATGAAAGCAATGTGAGCTGTGAATACTTTCTCTGCATAGAGTAAATATTGGGTACTCAAAAGCCTAAGTTGAATGAATCAATAAAAAGGAGTTCCAACAGTGGCCTTGTGACTGGAATAACGTCTCATTTCACAAAATGAATACAAGAAGATGGTTGATGGATAGATGTACTGCTAAGACAATGGATTACAGACAAGAAGAGAGAGAGAAATAAGACTCAATAAGGCTCCTAACATCACCCTTGAGTCTCTCAAAGTGATTGCTTTAAAAAGAATAATATTCATGAGAGTACATGTTTTGTAAATTTGTTTGGTAAATACATTTAAAACATTTGACCTTTTATATTTGAAAGTGACCATTTTTAAAAATTCTATAGGAAAAAAAAATGCCCATAGAGAAATCATTTCCCTAACAAACCTATCCTTATTTCATTAGTCTATCCATTCATAAAATTTTAGTTCCAGTAATTTTGAGTTACTATGCTGGGAAAATAGTATATGAGGCATTATCCTAAAAGTTCCCTATTGCTAGATGTTCAGGTTCGAAGAGAAAAATTGGCTTCTAAAAGGATAATTGTTTTACAGTGAACTTGCTGAACTATAATTGTAATTGGTAATTACAGATGTTTAACTCATCTTACCTCATCATATGATTTACATAGGCTTTGCTACAGCTAGTGTTGTATCTGCAAAAACTACAATGGACATACGTAGGAAAGTGGTTTGCAAAATCTTTTATTTCGGAACAACACTCAATGCACTTGTGAACTCCCCGACGATACCTTATGGAGATATAAAGAAAATAATATATATTTTAAAATAAAAATAATAAGGGAGGGCCTTATTAATATTCTGTTAATAGCGGCCAGTGTGTTTAAATTAACGTGTAAACAGAGAGTTGTAATTTGAAGAATTTGTTATGGAACAACAGCTGTAATAAGTGTAAGCAATTTAACATAAGTCAATATTTTTCACTGGCATAAAAGGGATCAAATTAAGCAATACAAACATCACAAGATATAAGCACAACATATAATACCAGTATAATAAGTGAATATTATAAAAAAAAATAGTAATTCAAGTACTGATCAATAGTTGTAAAAAAATACCTTTTTATTATTTTCTTGGCCTTTATGTCATAGTGATAGCATATAAATGTATAAGAGATATGTGTAATAAGGTAAATTTATATTAAAGTTTTTATACTTAAGATTAAATTAGAACTATATATGAGGAATAAAAGATTACCTTAAGTTCCTCAATGCTGTATTGACTTTACTTTTTTTATTGCTACTAGCCAATGTGCTTTGTTTCTTTTGTATATTAGAGATTTTTGATTTATATTTAGATTTACTTCCATTAGGCTTACTTGCATTAGGTTTACTTGTATTGGGTTTAGTTGTACTAGGTTTGGTTGTGTTAGATTTTGTGGGAATTTTAGCAGTTATATTTTTAGTCCTTGGAGGTGAGAGCTGAAGAGTAGAAGTGCTTGCACTAATGGAAGATGTAGTTGAAGATCCTGACTGAAGAGGTCCAACTGAAGCTCGAATAGTAACCTACAAAAATGGAGATAATATTTGCTTTAGAAAATTAATCATGGCATTAACATTAAAATATCACTGTGTAATAAAAAGTTAAACATCAAGTATTTGGAAAGGGCAAGTATAAACTAAAATAAATTAGATTAAGTCTTCCATTTATTCTAGATTTTCATACCAATTAAATTAAACTTGATATTCATTCACTTGCAGTACTACATTTTTTTGTATTGATATCAGTTATGTTAACAGTTATTAATGCATAATTAGGAGTTAATGCAAATTATAAGACTATTAAAAAAGAACACATTACATAGCTATTTTTATGCTCTCCTATAACTAAAATAATTCATAAACATAGACATCACAATTTAAATCTCAAAGTCTGAAAAATAATTCTAGAAAGGCCTGTATTATCCCTCAACAACTATACAACAAACAGATCTACAGTAAACATGACCTCCTCTTTTCAGGGGCTCATTAGGCAGGATTTATGTATACAATGGTTAGGGAGACGTTACATTAATTCATTATACTACATGGAAAGTTTAATTATATTTAGAATTTCCTTAAAGGAAACTAATATAAAGATTATCACTTAGTATCCAGAAATTATATTTGTTGACTGACAATGAAAAACAATTGCCTACCAACATTCTTGTTAATCATTTGACTACACTTCTCCCATGTATTGGAGGAAGTCCTATGAGATACATGTATTTTGGTATCACACAAAAGCACTGGACTAGGAATCAAAAGACCTGAGGTTAAATTTCATACCATGCCTTCCTAGCCACGTGACCTTAAGTAAGTAACTTATCCTCTTCTTTATCTATAATATAGGGCAATAACTACCTTGTCTTCCTCACTGGATTGCTGTATGGATTAAATAACAATGTATGAAAAAGCATATCGAAAGCCTAATTCTAAGGTGCTATAAAAACATTTAGTATCATTATTAATATTATTACTATTATTATTAATAAGGGAAAATATGACAGAGGACTGCACTGCTTACATTAGTGTTCTGCATGTCTAGTCCCAGCATGGAATGAATGGATTGTAGGGATGCTGGATAGCTTCTCTTGCTCTAGGTCTTCAGAGCATGGCTTTATATTGTTTTAGTTAATTCAAATAACAGACATACCCACATTCAAAGGTAAGTACCCAAAGCCAAATATAAATGTTTTGGGGATTATTTCACTTTGGATTATCCATGCCTCTGTTTCCCTCCACTGGAGCAAATATTCAAGAGCTGACTGTATATAAAGAAGTCAGAGAAAACAGAGGTATATAAGGCAAAAAGGGAAAAGTAAATTACAATCATCAGTATGCAGTCAGACATGTTGTTTGCTCATTTAAAACATAATGCTATCCAGCAGCAGAACTTGCTTCTCTGAGGAGACTCAGTAACAACAACTTCAATAAACATCTGAGAACTTATGGCATTCGATGCACTATGCCAGATGCTGAGGACACAAAGATAAAACATGACTCCCGATCTCAAGCATCTTATAGTTAAGCAGATAAAAGTGAAATATACACTGACAACTGGAATAGCTCAGAAATAGCCTGTATGATATTGACACAACCCACTGACCCAGGGACCAGTTAATCTAGTTGCATTTTTTAAAAAGGAATATCACTCTAGCACAGCACACACCACTGACCATAAAACAATGGTCAGAAGGTTTCTTTTCTAGATACAAGAATGATAAAACTTAAAGTCTTAACAAAAATCAGAAATCATTTTTAAGTATTACATTCAATAGGTAAAAGGAGGCAGGAGTTAATTTCTATTATCATACAAAATGTTAAAAATACAACACATTTAAACTCACTTTTGTTCCAGGAGGCAATCCTTCTAGTTGTTTAGGTTTTATAAATGTTCTATGATGCTGAGTCTTGTGATCCATTTTCTCTTTGCATGTCAAAAACTGCAGTCTGCATTTTGTACAACGATGTATTCCTTTTTTCTGTTAAAAAAAAAACAGAAAAAGGGAGGAAAAATAATTTTTACAACCACAAATGCTGTGTCTTGAAACTGCTCTGATTCAATTTTAATGATACCTAAATAATTCTAAAAGTAGTATTTTACATCTCCCATATAAATAGCAAAATTTTGGGGTGCCTGGGTGGCTTGGTCGGTTAAGTGTCCGACTTCGGCTCAGGTCATGATCTCACGGTCCGTGAGTTCGAGCCCCGCGTCGGGCTCTGTGCTGACAGCTCAGAGCCTGGAGCCTGTTTCAGATTCTGTGTCTCCCTCTCTCTCTGCTCCTCCCTTGTTCATGCTCTGTCTCTCTCTGTCTCAAAAATCAATAAACGTTAAAAAAAAAAATAAAAAAAAAATAAATAGCAAAATTTTATTTCATTTTTAAAAGCACTTTGTATTAGTATTTATGTTCCAAAAATGTCTATTACTATATAGACATTGAACATAAAAGATCTATCAGTAGGTTCTAATGAAAGTTCTCTCAATAGTGGTGTGAAAGCTCTTCTAATTACAATTTTAAAGTATTTAGACACACGATATGGTTAAAATGAGCCATACTATATTTTTACCTTAGAAAAAGGTAAATTCTTTTTAATTTTTGCTATTTCCAGTTGGTTGACAAGTTGGCAAAATAAAGTCAAATACTTAACCAGACATTTCAAAGAAGGTCACTATAGAAATGTTTATGTAAAGCAGTCTATTATAACTCTCTGCACTGATGAGAATGTCGTACAGCTACACTGACCAGGATGGTAGCCACTACAACATATGGTTATCGAGCACCTGAAATGTGCCAAGTGCAACTGAATTTTTAATTTCATCTAATTAATTTTAGCTTGAATAGCCACATTGACATTGCACAGTATTGATGCAGAGGCATAAATCAGAACTACTACTCTCCATCTACTTACTGATTGAGATCTCTTGAGTAAGTCCCTCTTGAAACTCAATCCTGTTACTATTCTACAGCTGGAAAACAGGACCCAAAAAAATCTAAATCACTTTCCCATAACTAGTTACTGACGTTGCCAGACTGCTGATCCAGTGTTCTTTCTACTATATATCAACTACAATCTTAACTATATGCTCTCATTAATTTAGAAATGATATATGTGTGTGTGTGTATATACACAAACTTTAATAATACATAAATATAAAAGAATGTTTTCTCAAAACTATAATCTGCCAGATATATCACTATTTCCATTTTAATACACTCACTCATTTATAAAATTCAAACAAGGTAATATACTAAGAAGTACCTGGCACAATTACTAGCACACAGCAGGGATTTCATAAATCAAAGCTCTTTACAAAATTCAAAGTAATGTATAAATATAATGTGTTTGTATTACTATTCTAGCTGCTTCTTCAGACTATTTTAGAAATGTGGTGAATTGGATTATATCATAGATACAGGCAATTTTTGAAAATTCATTTATATGTGCTGAAGGAAGAGGAGGAGGAAAAAGAGAAAACTTGGCCAAGAAACAGATACCAAGACAAAAGGACAGAAAGTTACTTCTCCAGAATCCAATTCCCAGAAATCTTTTCCCTATCTGTAATCACTGCCCAGGTTACCTCATCCAGTTTCAAGGCTTTAAATACTACCTATCCGGCTGTCTACTAGACACCACTACCTGATAGCTAATATGTATCTCAAATCAACATGGACAAAGTTGAATTCTGGATTTTTCTCCCTAACTGCTTGTCTCCCCCCCCAACATCTGTTCTTTTCTCACTCTTTCCCCTATGACAGCGTATGAAAATTATACTCTTATAGCTGGTTAGGACAAAAAATCAGTAACTCACTCACACATCTTATAACTAACACACTAATAAAACCTGTCAGCTCTACCTTCAAAACCTTTCATAATCTTTCCACCCCTCATTACCTCTAACCATTGCTACCAAGCCACTCACCTGGACTACTATAATAATCTCCTACCTTCCTGTCATGTTCTTTCCTCCGTATGGTCTATTCTCCCCCTAGCTGCTAATGATCTTAAAACATGGTAGATCTTTCTTCACATGCTAAAATGCTCCCATGGCTTTCCCAAGTCCTATTTCTGGTTTACAAGGCTCTACATAAACTAGCCTGCATTCTACTGTTACGCTCTTACCTCTTACTTCTCTTCCTCTTTTTAGTTTACTCTGCTCTAGCAACAACTGTCCTCTGATGTTTTTTGAGTGTCCCATGTATGCATTCACTTCACTGTATGTTTCCTCTCCCAGACTTCTACGTGGCTTATTCTTTTATTTCCTTCAGAGAGGCTCACGTTTTACCACAATATATACATAACAGCAACCATTCCTCCACTCCCAACACCTCTCTGGCACTCTCCATCTTCCACATTTTCCTTCCACAGTACTATCACCAGCTAGCATGCATATACATTCAAACATAAACACACATATATTTATCTTTCTCCACTATAATTCAAATTCCAGAGAGCTTAGACTTTGTTTTCTTCACTGCTATATAATAACCAAAACAGCTCCTGGCACATAGTAAGGCACTCAGTAAATATTTGTTAAGTAAATGGATAGTGAGGCGGAAAGCAAGAGACTGACAGAGAAAGTACATATGAGAAGTACAATTTAACTAGTTCAAAACGTCTGCCATTCCATTCATTGAACATTTGTCCAGAATCATGAGATAGAATACATTAATCTACTATTCCCTTAGTTGGACACAAGTCTTGCATGTGTTTCTTGTGTATGTATGCATTTCAATGTGATAAGAGTGATAAAGAAAACAGTGCATTTTTCAGTAACATCATGTTCAATCAAAGAAATGGTGATCTATTCCAAGGATAGAGAACTAATCATTGGTGTTGAACTTTTTGATACACATACCACATTGTTTGAGAAGCTTAAAGGATATAAGAGTGATTCTGACTATATGTTATTTCTACCCTTAGATCTAATGCCAATGTGAAATCTGGCTCTGTGATAAAGTAGTAAAAGCCTGGGCTCTGAAGTCAAATTTTAATTCTGCTTTTTATTAGGTAATAAGGCATTGAGCAAGTTACTTTCTCTAAAACTTTGTTTCCTCATCTGTAAGTTAGAAATAATAATATACATATGTGATTGTGAGGATTAAATGTGATAATGTTTGTAAAGCACCTGCTGCTGCCATAAGGTAAGTGATGGCATGTGGCATATGTTAACTGCTTAACATTTTTATTAAAGATCTAATGAGCATATTTAACACATCCAAAATCACATATTATTTCTTAAAAATCATACAAACTGGATTCTTAGCTCTAAAATCCCGAGACTTAATAACAAAACTACTTAAAAAAAAGTCACAACCAAAGTCTTCGAAGACAATAAAATGAGCCAGAGTCAACAATTCTTATTGTCTAATATCACACTAATAACGTCACCTCAATTAAAAGTTTATAGTCCTGCTCAACTGTGGTGTCCTAGCCTTTGTAAATAATTAAACAAACTGTAAATACCTTCAAGGATGTTGATGATCCTTATTAATAGATTTCTCCCCTCTTTACTGATGACTGCCTGCCTCCTGAGTATTCCATATAAACCAAAGAAAACTGGGCACCAACAGCAAGTTAAGACATAAAACTCAGTTTATAAAAACCTTATAAATCACATAGCCCACATAGTGGGCCCACACATCTCTTTCATAATTATCATTCTTCCCACATCTACATCTCACTCTGGAGCTTAGGAAAGCATGTGGGGAAAATTATGTTAAAAATCCCATAATGAAATAGCACTACTGTTTTATATCTCATTCTCCCATTCAAAATTAAAGGCCAAAGGCGAAATAAAGAGTCCCAAAAATGGTGTTTCCAAAATTCTATTCTTCAAAAAAATGTTAATAGGTATTATGCAAATAAAGGGGTTAGTGGCCAAAAAAGTTTGGGGACTAATGCATACTATAACCCTTGCTTGGAAATTCACAAAGTTCACTGGCATATAAAAATTTCTGAGAAGTCCTATTTTAAAAAACAGACAACCAAACTGTTTAATATTGTAAATCTGGGCATTTACCAAATTTATTTACCAGTAACAATTTGGGGGGAAACATCTATTAACACCTGCTGGAACACTGTTGAGGAAACCTAGACTAGAAAGATCTTGCCAAAACTTCTCCAAGAGGAGTATCATCCTAGTCACAACATAGGTGATACTAAATTCAATTGGATAAAGAAGATGTGGTACACACACACACACACACACACACACACACACACTCAATGGAATGTTACTCAGCCATAAAAAAGAATGAAATCTTGCCATTTGCAATGACATGGATGGAGCTAGAGAGTATTATGCTAAGCAAAATAAGACAGAGAAAGACAAATATTATTTCACTCAGATGTGGAATTTAAGAAAGAAAACAACTGAACATAGGGGGAAAAAGGGGGAGGCAAAGCAAGAAACAGACTCCTAACTATAGAGAACAAACTGATGGTTATCAGAGGTAAGCAATGTTCTAAGAGGTGAGGTGTGGATGGGGGGGATGGGTTTGACAGGTGATGGGGATTAAGGAGGGCACCTGTGATGAGCACCAGGTGTTGTATGTAAGTGTTGAATCACCAAATTCTAAATTTGATACCAATATTACACTGTATGTTAACTAACTGGAATTTAAATGAAAATGTAAAAAAAAATTCACTTGGAAATTCTACTTTTATGATCTTTCCCAGTTAAAAACCACAAGTTGATTTCATGATTGTCTCATGACTAGAACTGAAAGCAAAGTGAGCACCAATCAGCGTGCCAACTTCATCAATAATAAGAAAATGTAATGAGCTGATTAGGGAGGTGGCAAAACTTGATTGCATGATCAGATTCAGTAAGCCCAGTGACTTCTCATTTTGGCAAAGGCACTGTTGTTACTCTTTCAAGCACTTAAAACAGGATCAGTGTTACATAAAGGTTTTCAACCCAAACAAAGGGTGGTTTAATTGCTTCAGGAAAAGAACCAGTAAGTATTAACACCAGAATTCAAGAGAAGGTTATAAGTGCTAATATTGGGTCCCAAAAATTACATAGCAGAACTAACATAAGTCATCCATAAAACAAGTGATGGCCTAAATACAGTTCTTTGGTAGAGTTCATGTACCAAGCAGTGTCATTACTGTTTCCTTTATCAGTGGCAGCTATAAAACACCACTTCTGGTCAATGATAACAACATGTATTCTCATAATAAGGGGGCTAAAAAGTGGAAATAGGTTGGAAGAGAAAATGGAAAACAAGATTATGAGTCCTCAATGTTTTCTCAGTTCTAAGAAACCACTTTCAAAATCATTCCCACACCTGATAACTACCTTCAAAATCATTCCTATATCCACTCTTGGGCTCTGAAATATCCAATCGTTTGAATACTCCACTCATCTCTCCTTTTTTTCCTTCAATCCTAGGTTTCTGATTTCCAGCTATCTTTCAGAATTTTCACTTATGAGCTACAACATCACCAGAAAGGAAGCAAGGAAAAGAAGTGAAAGTTTCACAAGTAACTCAGCATAAATCAAAATTAATCATGTCATTTGAAATAACCTTGCTTTCCTGTAGAACAAATCTAACCAATGTTCTCAGTAATAACCTATCTTTTTGCTAAAATAACATGAACAAATAAGAACTGGTAAATCTCACCTGATGCTTCATATAATGATGCATGTAGGGTGTTGCAATTTTAATAACTTTGAGGCAAAATGGACATAGCAAGTTCTTAGTGTTTTCATGGGATGTTCTAAAATGAGTTTCCACATCAGAAAATGATGATGATCTATAATTGCAAACCTATAAATAAAGAAGGTTTAGTTTAACTTGAAAATGTATAATGATATGCAAAGTATCAATTACAAAGTAACAATGATAGGTCATTTGTTTAGAAGAATATAAGGTGCTATTAGAATCCCATTAATACAAGCAGTGAAAGATAATCTTTGAGAGAGAAAAGTTATCTTCCAAAGTTTAGGGATAGCTCCCAAAACATAACTAGATTCCCTTATTTTTATCAGCTCTTTTTAATTATCATTCCCATCTTGACTTGAATTTTCAAGCTTTAACACCTCCTGTCCTACAAAGTTTTTTTCTGCTACATAAAACAGCACTTTCCTTTAGATTATACATGGCTTCCAGGCTATGACATTGGCAATATATTTTTATCTTCTTTTTCTATTTCTTCAAATTCTGAAAAATTACTAATCCCAAAGCATTTGGTAGAGTTCTCTGTAAGTAGAAGCATTTCATATTTCCCTTGTATGCCTACATTCTTCCCTATATAGTAAGCTAAGTCTCTACATTTGTCTGTTAGCCACTGGGCTTTTCTTTGTCCAATCGGGAGTGGGTAAAAATGGCCTGTGGGCCAATTTCAACTCTCTATTGATCCCCACATACAATGCATAAGTTATACCAAAGGTTTTTAAATTAATAAATAGTTTACAAAAGGAATTTTAATTTTAGTAACCAATTTTATTTCATGACCCATAAAAATTATATGAAATTCAGATTCCAGTGTCCATAGATAAAGTTTAAATAAACACAGCCAGATCACATTCATTTACTCATTGTCTGTGGCTGCCTTTGTGCTACAATGACAGAGTTGATTAGTTACAACAGAGATTATATGACCCTGAAAGCCTGAATATTTATCACCTGGTGCTTTACAAAAAAAAAATTTGCTGACCCCTGGCCCAAGAGGTTTAAATCTTATAATCAAAACAATAGAAAACAAACAAACCAAACACTAAGTACACAATAAAATATATGTATACCTGACAAATATATGGCATTTCACCGGGCTTATGATTGTCCTTCATATGTTGTAAAAGAATATGCTCTGTTTCAAATGATAATTCACAGATTTTGCAAATGGCTAAAAGTGGGGGGGAAAAGACATTACACCATTTTAAGATGCACACACACAAACAGCAAATCATTATTTTGTATAACTGAAACTCTATGTCAATTATACCTCGGAAAAAAGTATTGTTACCAGGCAAACACAAATATATATGAATAAAATTCATTGTATATATCTATATCAATAATAACAATAGTATTGGTGGTAGTGACAGACAGCAGCTATATAGTTTTTATTGGTGTGCCAAACACAGTTCTAAGTACTTTACTTACATTAGCTCATATAATTCTCATGACAGCATTATGAACAGGTATTTCTATTATTCTCATTATTCAAATACTAAGTTGCCTAACATCACATAGTTGTATTAAAAGGTAGACCTGGGATTTGAACTCAAGCTATCTAGCTCCGAGATCTGTGACTTTAACTATGACTGTAGTTGTTTTTTTCATTATTTTCATATTTTAAAACTATGATCTGAGGTTTTTAATTTAGTCCCCACATATAATGCACAGGTTATTTACCTTAATGAATTATTTACAAGAGGGATTTTAATTTTAGTAACTAGTTTTAACAGTTAGAACTTTTTCAATTTTGCCCCCAAATTCCAAAGTCTTTTTCTTAGTCTTATTTTCCTAACAAGCTTCTTAAGTTTTCTCAGAGTTACATTGTCAAAATTGATAATATCCAATACTGTAACTTACTAGAAAATTCATGAGGTGTATGTGTGCTTTCAATGTGACACTGCAGTTGAAATGGTGTGGGAAACTGACGGTAGCAATGCTGGCAGGTGGTGTGGTTTTCCCAGCTCTCACTGCTCTGCTTCTCAAGTTCCAAGTGGTGTTTCATGTGGTTCATAAACCTATAAATGATTGTCAACAGGTGCAAAAATTCAGATTTAAAAACACAAATGTAAAAAATAAGTATCTGAATCTAAATCTTAAAAATACAAATACATTACTCAAAAAAAATCTCAAAAGCCTTAAAGTCTTCTAGAAAACTGTATTTTAAACAATCACTTGCATTAAGTGGCTAAAGAAACATCTTTTCATCTTTGTTTTAAAAGAATTCATCAATGTAATTAATATGAAATTTCAATAATTTGCTCTAATTCTTAATCATTTCAGATTAAAATGTTTTTTTAAAGATAAAAAAAAGCAGTCTTTTTTTCCATACACAAATACTATTTACATTTTTAATAAAATTTATTTACTTGAAAGGAAGGAAATAAAATACTTGAAAGGAAGGAAACCCTACCACCAAAAGCAGCTATAGTCATGAGAGAAATCTTTTAAGGTTGTGAAGATATACAATAGATTCCAACTGTTTAAAAGACAAATTACTGGTATTTTTACTTGTGTCTTGGTTTCTAAATGCATGTAATAGCAATTTTAATGCCTACAATTACGAGAACCTTTTGTTTTATTTAATGATACCGGTTTACTGTTAGCACAGACCGTTCATTTTAACTTGCAGACTGTGCCCTTTGTAGGCAACGTCCATTTTTCAGTTTTACATTCTGCTATTTCAGCTTCCCTAAAAGGCTTCTTATGAGCAGGAACTATGACCTTCAACAGCAAAGAGTGCAATAAAACTGGGAACACCTATTTAAAAGAGCTTACTGAAGCTTTTTACTGAATTTGAAAGTAAAGTTATAACAATTTTTAGTCTCGGTCAACTATTAACAATTACTCACTTTGAGCCTGTAAAGAATCTAGAAAGTAAATGATAATGTTATTAATCTGGATAGCAGTTACCATGAAGGCTATAACGTTTATCTCTTTTTCACACCTCCACAATACTACTCTTAAACAGGTTATGGCACACTCTGAAGTATCTTTTTGTCCTCCTTTGGTTTTAACACCAGATCTACAAACACCTATAGAAAATCCTAGTCTTGGAATATTTATATAGAGAGATATGGTCATAAGCCATTAAATTTTCACCTCACAACTTTAAGCAATTCAAGTGTATCTATATAAAATAATCTTTTAACTATCAAGCTTTCTCTCAATTATTATATGAGCCCCCATCAGGAACTCATGCTCTCAAACCAAACTATGGAAATGAGGGAAACAAAAAAACAAACTTCTTGCAAGATGTTCACAGAATAAAATAAACCTAACCGTTTTTGGTGACATTCAATGTAGGAAACAAAAGAAAAATACCACACCACAGTATGTTGATGAGGCAGAGAAAAAAAATCTATAGCTATCAATTTCTTACCATTCTCTACAAACATCAATTTGTCTTCCCAATTTTTACTGTTAAAATATTATTTAACACATCTAACTCCTTTGGTTATGAAGTATTTACCATTAAGGTTACATTTACTCAACAATTAGTATTTTAAAAAATGCTCAATTCCTGGATGTTATAAGTGCTGTTTGCTTAAAATTTCTAAATAATCTGGTACTCTAAAATGTATAACTACTCTACTGAAAAAAATAATAAAAAAAAGGAATTGTTAATTTTCGTATGTTTAATATTAAGTGGGCTAATCTCAAAGGAAAGGCAAAAGCTGTTGCTGAAATAACTTAATATCATATATGTAATATTTAAGTATAACAAGGAACTAAGTCAGTGAAACATATTTGTATGCATGCACCACATTTATTAACATGATTTTTCTGGTGTATTTTACTATTAAAGGGGTAATAATATGGAAATCGGTGACAGAATTATACTGTAATATTGTTTCAATGTTATATCAAAAAGTACAATATCTCACAGCCCCTGGGTGGCTCCGTCAGTTAAGCAACTGACTTCAGCTCAGGTCATGATCTCACAGTTCGTGGGTTCCAGCCCCGCGTCAGGCTCTGTGCTGACAGCTCAGAGCCTGGAGCCTGCTTCAGATTCTGTGTTTCCCTCTCTCTCTCTCTGCCCCTCCCCCTCCTCATGGTCTGTCTCTCGGCTCTCAAAAATAAACAAACATTAACAAAATTTTTTTTTAAAAATACAATATCCCTTTTGTTAAACTACTAGGACCATTAACTATTGATGGCTGTTAAAGTTTAATAAAAGGAGATAAAGAAAAGTGAAAACTCATATGAAATAACATACATGAAAGAATTTGGAAACTATAAAACACCACCATAAACAAAGCTTTAATAACTGTTATAGGAGTATATCACAATGTATTTCAGGGTTTTTCTATATCCTTCTTTTTGACCTAAGAACTCACAGGAAAATGAAATAAATACTAGGTCCAGAAGTAACCTATTGGTACCTAAGAATGCTATTTACAAATAATAGTTATCAAGGGTAAACATAAAAAGGCATACATAGGTATGCTTGTATAAACACACACACACCAGTGATGTCTGCAACTTACTTGGAAATGTGTGAGAAAAAAAATAGTTTGATATATGATATCAAATAGATGTATGATAAAATACAGTAAAATGTTAATGGTAGAATCAAGGTGGTAAGTATACAAATATCTGCAGTAAAATTTTTAAAACTTTGTTGAATGTCTGAAAATTTTTGTAATAAAATGAAGAAACAACCTTACCTAATATAAATGTCAAGCTACATAACCAATGAAAATACCAATCAGTATGTCTTGTTACTTTGTTCTTGTTATGTACTCATTAATAGGATGAAAACTACTAATATGCCATGTAACACAAAGATTACAAAGTAAAGGTCATAAAATTTAAAGCATACAGGTATAAATCTTCAAAATTATACTGGAAATTAAATTTGTAATTTTTGAAGAGGTTAAATTTTGAAATCAAAGCCAACATGTTTCCTAGAACTGGTATTTCTCTAAAGAAGATCACTTTTCCTGTAAGGTAAATGTTCCAAAAATTACAAATATGAATCGAAAGATCTGAGCATTAAATAAGATGAATATGGAAGAGGTCAAACTAGACAAAACATACTGAAGTGGTACTTCTTGTAAAGTGAAGAAAAATAAAATTCAAAAGCAGCTAAGAATGAAAATAATCTCATGAAAATTCCTAAAACCCTGATAATATAAGGGAAATGTTAATTTTCCCTTATTTGAAATAAAGTTTGTCCTTTCTTAAGTTATCTTAAAGAGATACAACTAAGTGGATCCAGGAGTCAACTCTGAATTATAAGAAAGAACAAGTTTTTCAACAGGACAATCTGCCTTTGTTCTTAGTAGAAAGTATTAAAATTACTTATCTAGAATGGCACAGAGAAATACAAGATAAAGATACAACATTTGTATCTTTAGCACTCCAATTTTCAAACACAAATAAAAATAAGTATTTACATACCTAATATTATTTTTAAGAATTTTCAAGCAACTGAAGCATTTAAAGGTTGTGTGAGTCTTCTGTTCTTCCTGAACATCTCCTTCATGTTTTCCATAATAAAAGTCATTAACTAACATGATCAATTTTCCTTTCTCTGAATCAACAGTCTTATTTTTATTTGCTGTACTTGAAAATTCTGTTTTAGCCAGTCCTAAAAAGTTATTTATCATGTCTGGACAACAGTACTGAAAGAGAAAAAACATAAGTCTTATTTAACACTTAAAAAAGATTGGACATCAAAAAACAACTGTATGTTTACAACAAGGCCAGACCATGTTAAAACTATGCTTGGTAAATATCTGGGAAAATATTCACCAAAAGTTTGTGGTACATACTCACAGTCTAATAACAATAAATACCTATTATCTTAATAAACAACAAAAAATTTTTAAAGAAAAACTTTAAAATGAGAACTTGGCTACTGACATAATAATTTTTTTCCTTGCAATTTATCTTTTTGGATATAAATATTGAATAATAACTTAAATGCTTAATTGAAACTAAAACTTATTCAGGGCGCCTGGTTGGCTGAGTGTCTGACTTTTGATTCAGCTCAGGTCACGATCTCAGGGTTGTGGGATTGAGCCCCACTTCAGGATCCATGCTGGACATGGAGTATGCTTAAGATTCATTCTCTCTCTCTCTCTCTCCCGCCCTCTGACACTCTCCCTCAACCAGTGCACATTCGCCAACTCTTAAATAAGTAAATTAAATAAATAAATAAACAAACAAACAAACCTTATTCATTTCACATTCATGTCAAGATAGAGCATAGAAAGGAAATGTAGGTTATATGCCATAATGTAGATGTTTCATTATCGAGTGACATATGAAATTTCATAATATCTAGTTAGAACTAAAAATTGAGTACAACTAATTTGCCATTGCCCAGACTCAAGATACTAGAAAATGTATGAGTTAAAAAAAAAAGCAGCAGTAGTAACACCCTGAAATCTAGAATGCTTAAATTTTTGAAGGGGAAATTTAGTTCCTCATGAGTAAACTCAAGATGTCACATAAACTGGTTCTAAAGTGGAATACTTTCATACATGAGCTTTTTTTTTACCCAACAAGATTTAACTAATTCATTTATTGTACATCATTTTCAGTTGTAGAATTTCTCCAGGGCAGTTTTTCTCAAAGATCAGTCCAAAGAAGACCTACATTAGAAAAACCAGGAGTACTTGTCAAAATGCTAATTCCTGGGCCCACTTCAGATCCATAAACCACAATGTCTAGATACAGGGCCCAGAAATCCTTATTTTTCAACTAGCCACCCAGGTAATTCATTTATAATATAAACCAGCTAACTTAAACTCTTCGTAAATGTGTTACTTAGTAAATTAATAACAACATTAAAAAGTTTGAAACTCTAAACACAACTCTATTCCATTTCTAAGGTAACATCCATCTCTTCTTCTGCCACATCGAAATGTTAAATCACTGGTAAAATGTTCTGAGTCACATGAGAAGCTGTTCCAAAACAGGCCTATAACATTTCCTTCAATTGCATTTATGCTTTTCATCTATCAGTTCTGAAACCTTTAAGAAAAAAAAACACCAAGAAAAAAATATAAAATAGATCTATTTTAGATCTAAAAGAAAGGGGAAAAAATACTGAATAAAATGGGCCCCAAAACAATGACATAACTTGTGATTTAGGAGTTAAGGTTGCATCCATAAATGAATTTAGGACAAATACGTTAGGTCCTTAATACTACATGATCCTCTGTAGTCAACCACTCAGAATAAATACAGTTGAAATGAAACCACAATGAAAAGAGGGAAATGAGAAGGGTTTTCTCTATATGTTTCTAGATATTCCTTATGACACACATAATACTTAAGAGCTGAACACTAGGTAAGTCAGGCTATTTCTAAGGACTTTTATAGGGCTAAGTTCCTTCTAAAACAGGACGGTTTTGAATTTAAGGATAAATGGAGAAAAGGATAGTTCAGAGTAAATCCATCAGCATTATCAGAAAAAAACTCAAAATACATATCTTATTACAAGTGATGTGTACCATAGTATCATTTTGATAGATAGAACCGCTGACCTTAACTGCAATTTTACCATTGGAGTTATCTCAAACAATGGGAAAATTATAATGCAAAAAATGATATATATGGAATAGTGTCCCTAATTAGAAATGTGGACAATCACATATATTCAAACAACAAACCTGGTTTTCAGACTGTAGGAGCTCTTGAGTCATATTTGAGATTCAATACTTTCCTGAAATCTACAAAATAAGTAGTCTATAGTAGAGTGTGTTACAAGGTTGTATTTTTCAGAAACATCTAATTTGGTACACCCATAAGAGGTAAAGTTACCTTAATTACTCATAAATTACGATATACATAATAGATGATCAACCGCTTTCTGTGCCTCTATTTTTTCTTTTAAATAAAACAGGATCTGATTTTAAAAATAAATATTAAGTCTCAAAGTGTCTATTTTTTAGTATAGTTGTCATACAATGCTACATTAGTTTCATTCACAGTATCTTTTTTTTTTTCATCCACAGTATATTTTAAGCAATGTTTCAGATCCCTGTAAGACAGATGAGGAATAAATCACTGAAAACCAAGAATGGACAACCTAGTTCAGAAAATTTAGTAACTGAGAGAAAAGCACAGAATCCCACAGAAAATATCCAGAAGTCAAAAGGCAAGAAAGCAACTTAAATGAGAATTAGGCTTAGAAGGAAGGTTTTACAGGAGGATAGAAAAAGCTATGGATGGTATGGCTGAGGTATGGTCTAAGATCACCTGGTCATCTTTTATTCAGTCTAAAACCCTTTTGGTTCTAGCCCTTCACTGTAGCTCTAGGTTATCCCTTATTGTCCTCGGTTAGCCATTCGAAAGTATTAAACTTTAATGCCATACACTGTAATTTTAAACAGAAGATACCATCTTAGCACCATTTTCATCTTCAGTCCTCCCAGTAGATGGCCATGTGCTAGTGCTTTGTTAGTACCTAAATATTTAGGTAAGATTTTCAAAACAAAGACGGAGAGATGCTATTTTTAAATACTAAAATACAGAGGTGCCTGGGTGGCTCAGTTGGTTGAACGTCTGTCTTCGGGTTCAGGTGATGATCTCACAGTTTGTGAGTTCAAGCCGCCCGTAGGGTTCTGTGCTAATAGCTCAGAGCCTGGAGCCTGCTTCTGATTCTCTGTCTCCCTCTCTCTCTGCCCCTCCCCTGCTCACACTCTGTCTCTCTCTGTCTCTAAGAAGTGAATTAACACTATAAAAATATTTTAAATAAAAAAATAAATAGTAAATTAGAAGTTCCCATATGATCAGCCTACATAAGTCAACATTTCCCCCTTTTCCTAGGACTCATCCAAAGCCACAACAACCAAATTCTAAAAATTTCACTTTCATTGAAACTAAGAACCACATAAAATCCACAGACTCTACAACATATGACAGTACTACCCAAAGCAGCTAAGATCAGACAGAAGACATGCAGGTGGAAGTAGAACAGAGAAGTCAAAAGGACCCAATAGTAACAGATCTTAGAAAGTGTCAGCAAAAATTTGCTAAAGATGAAAAACACATCCTGAAGTGCAAAGCTATATCTTTTCTTCGCAAAAACAGGTGCAGATGCTGGGGCAAGTAGGATGACAGAAGTCCCTCAGACTTCATTTGGTACAGAGAAGTAGACAAGGCAATGCTATAAAGTCAGACACACAACTCACATTTGCAGGAAACCTTCTGCCCAGCAAAGAGTTATTATATAAACCAGCTAATAGAATGTGAGATTATTATGGCAACCTTGGCTTCCCTAAAGGAGCTTTGTACAAAAGAGCTAGCCCAAGAAAATCCAACTTCTTCTTCACTATGATAGAAACTTACATCTGAACAAAAATACTTTCGGATAAAAGAAGGAAAACGTAAAATTCAGACAAAAACGCCATGGACCAGATGCAGATGAAAACAGTGACCAAAATTTTTGTTGCAAATTTTAAAACCTTAATGACACAACTGTATCTATTTGGAAGACCATAAAACAAGAAGAGATGGCAAGACCAAAAAGACATTAAAAAGAGTGGCAAAACTGAGGGAAAAGTAAGAAAATAAAATCAGAGAGATAAAGACAAATTAGACAACAGTGGTGAACAGGCATTGGAAAATAAAATGAAGGACACAGAGGTTAATAATAAGAAGAGCAAATAAAAAAAATTAAGTGTTAAAAGAAGAAAATATTTATGCCAGACAAAGGACATCAAATGAATGCATATTGGACAAATTCTCCTCTCCCCTTCAAAAGGCAAAATAATTACATGGAAAAAATATTTTTAAATATTAATCAAGAAAATTACACTAAAATAAATTCTCAAATCCCAACACTAAGTCATGTCATTATAAAATTATCAGTCTTCCAAAATAAAGAAATTCTATGGACTGCATGCAAAAAGGTCAAATCACTTACAAAGGGCAAAATAATTCAGGCTTATCCCAGATTTCTCAACAGCAACATTCAATATTGTAAAACAGGAGCACCACAAACAAGATCCTCAAAGTAGGATCCAACTTACTTTATATCTGGACAAACTGTCCTTTTGAGAATGGATAATCGAACTGTTTTGAATATGAAAGACATCAAAAAATGCTGTTCCCAGGCCATGTTTGAGGAAATTACTAGAGGATGAACTTCAGCCCAACAGATAACTAAAAACCATGACAAACAGACTGGTAATCAACATATTTACTGTGAAAAAAGATTAAAACAAATATAGAAATAAGGTTAACAAAGTCAAATGCAAATGTTATATGCCCTGGCAATGAAAACATTATACAACCAACAAATAAAAACTGGGAGGGGGTAAAAGGACAGTAAGCATAAGTAAGCTTGAGAAAGGTCATAGACTGCCTCACATATAATAGCAGTACAGCAAAGAATATCATTTAGAGCTACCAAACGAAGTAGTATATGTATGAGCAGTTTTAATAGTACAAAGATAAATACTTAGAAAAATAATAATGACTAAAATCAGGCAGGAGAGGAGAAGGTAACAACAAGTGGGTTAAGAATACTTTAACCAACTCTAATTTTACAGAATGGCAAAATGAATATAAGACTACTAGAATTATATCAGCATTCCCTAAAAACTGAAGCTACATACATGTGAAGCAATCACATGGTGAAAGACTTTTAAAAAAAGATAATAAAAATTGTCACAGAACCAAGACCAAAATAAATCATATCAACGAATACAAGTAAGTTTAACATAAGTGCCAAAACAAGAGATTTTCACATAGGATCACAAACCAAGAGGCATAAAGTGATTCAGAATGGTTAAAAATAAAAGGGTAAACAATATATTAGGCAAATGGAAACCACAGGAAAACAAGGGTTGTGAGCCTAAAAGTTATCAAACATTAAGACAAAAAAAGAGAATATTTTATAAAAATGCTAAAGGAAGAGGAAGTGATCCCCCACCCCCACCCCTGGAGTGCAGGCAGTGACCACATATCATGCGCCATGGAGAGGCACTTCTCCAGTACCACGGCACATAGAAGGGAAGTTTGAATCCTAGCCAAGCACAGGGGCATGGGAGTCAGAGGAGTGAGAAAGACCACCTGGTCTGCACCCAGCACAGTGAGGGCAGTTCAGAGTAATTTGGTACAACGGGTCCATGGAGAAGCAACTGGGGGGACGGGGAACGGGTCGCCATTTTTCCCCCCACCACTACCAAAGTGGGGCCTCAGGGATTGGTCCTAAGGGCCCACAGTGGAGGGGGGAACTTGCCCACACCAAACTAGGCCCCTCCATGCCAGGTATACTGCATATCTACTGGTGCGGGATAGAGGCAGAGGAACCAGACAGCCCCTCCTCCAGACCAGTGCTGCTGCATTACCTTCATTAATTCTTGGACAGTTCTTGTTATACAGATATATTCTTCCTTCCTTTTCTCCTCCTTATCTCTTCCCTCCTCTAGTCTGGTTACCCTGGTTGTTGGTTTATTTAAGGAGACATATTTAATCCATTCTCTTGATACATATTCCACACCTCCTTCTTTACTTTCCTTTCTCTCCCTCTGGAATAATCAAGCCCCCATAGTTTCTCTGTCTGGGCAACTTTATCTTCATTTCTTTCCCCACTCCACCCCTGCTTCTTTATTTTCCTTTCTCTCTCTCTCTGGATTAAGCCATTTAGTCTCTCTGCCCAGTCAATGTTTATTTTCTCTTTTTCCTCCCCGCCCTTGTCACTTCTCTCTTTGTATATGCTCTTCCATCAGCACCACCTCCACCCTGTTCTTTATTTGAGGCTGGTGTTTCTTGCTTTTGCTTTCGCATTGTTTTGGTGTTTTCTTTAACTTGTTTGTGTGTTTGCGTGTTTTGTTTTCTGTATGTTTGTCTGTTCATTTTCCTTTCCAAGGCTACTTGAAGGAACAAATCAAAGCACACCTGGTGGAAGGTCCAAAACATCACTACGAGTAGGGAAATAAAATAACCAAAGTCACAACAACAGAGACCAAATAACACTCTCCAAAAAACACCTCCTGAAGGTCCAGGCCCTGGACAGTGTATGACCCTCCTTTAATATAGCAGTGCTTACAGGTGCAGAGCACATAATAAGTTTTTAGAACTCATAAGGGACAGAAAACTAGCCAAAATGACAAAACAGAAGAATGCTCCTCAAAAGAAATGCCAGGAGAAGTGACAGCTAAAGAATTGATCAATACAGATATAAGTAATATAACTGAACAAGAATTTAGAATAATAGTCATAAGATTAATCGCTGGGCTTGAAAAAAGCATAGAAGATAGCAAAGAATCTATTGCTGCAGAGATCAAGGACCTAAAAAATATTCATGATGAATTTCAAAAATGCTATAAATGAGGTACAAAATAAAATGGAGGCAGCCATGGCAAGGACTGAAAAGGCAGAGGGGAGAATAGGTGAATTAGAAGATAAAATTATAGGGCGCCTGGGTGGCGCAGTCGGTTAAGCGTCCGACTTCAGCCAGGTCACAATCTCGCAGTCCGTGAGTTCGAGTCCCGCGTCGGGCTCTGGGCTGATGGCTCAGAGCCTGGAGCCTGTTTCCGATTCTGTGTCTCCCTCTCTCTCTGCCCCTCCCCCGTTCATGCTCTGTCTCTCTCTGTCCCAAAAATAAATAAACGTTGGAAAAAAAAATTAAAAAAAAAAGAAGATAAAATTATGGAAAAAAGGAAGCTGAGAAAAAGAGAAAAAAATCCAGGGGATTTAGGCAAATTGAGAACTAAGCAATTCAATCAAACAGAACAATATCCATATCATAGGAATTCCAGAAGAAGAAGAGAGAGGGAAAGAGACTGAAGGTGTACTTGAACAAATCATAGCTAAGAACTTCCCCAATCTGGGGAAGGAAACAGACACTGAAATCCAAGAGGCACAGAGAACTCCCTTCAGAGGTAACATGAATGGATCTTCTGCACCACATGTCAGTGTGAAACTGGCAAAATACAAGGATAAAGAGAGAATTCTGAAAACAGCTAGGGATAACTGGGCCTTAACATATACAGATAGACACATAAGGGTAGTAGCAGACCTATCTACTGAAACTTGGAAGGCCAGAAAGGAATGGCAGGAAATCTTCAATGTGGTGAACAGGAAAAATCTGCAGCCAAGAATCCTTTATCCAGCAAGCCTGCCATTCAGAATAGGAGAGATAAAGGGTTTCCCAAACAAAAACTGAAGGAATTCATCACCACCATACCAGCCCTATAAGAGATCCTAAGGGGGACTCTGTGAGTGAAACGTTGTAAGGACCACAAACTACCAGAGACATCACTACAAGCATGAAACCTACAGAAAACACGATGACTCTAAACCCACATCTTTTCAATAGTAACACTGAATGTAAATGGACTAAATGCTCCAATCAAAAGACACAGGATATCAGAATGGATACAAAAACAAGGCCCATCTATTTACTGTCTACAAGAAGCCCATTTTAGACCAGAGGGCACCTTCAGATTGAAAGTAAGGGGATGGAGAACTACCTATCATGCAACTGGAAGTCAAAAGAAAGCTTGAGTAGCCATACTTATATCAGACAAACTAGACTTTAAACTAAAGGCTGTAACAAGAGATGGAGAAGGACATTATAGAATAATTACAGGGTCTATCCATTAGGAAGAGCTAACAATTATAAATGTCTATGCACCAAATTCAAAAGCACCCAAATGTATAAACAACAATGAATCACAAACATAAGCAATCTTATTGGTAAGAATGTGGTCATTGCAGGGGACTTTAATATTCCACTTACAACAATGGACAGATCATCTAGACAGAAAATCAGTAAGGAAACAATGGCCCTGAGAGATACACTGGATGCAGATATACTTGACAGATATATTTAGAACTCTACATCCTAAAGCAACAGAATATACTTTCTTCTTGAGTGCACATGGAACATTCTCCAAGGTAGATCACATACTAGGTCACAAAAGAGCCATCAATAAATATAAAAGAATTGAGATCATATCACGCACACTTTCAGATCACAATGCTACAAAACTTGAAATCAACCACAGGAACAAGTTTGGAAAACCTCTAAATACACGGAGGTTAAAGATCATCCTACTAAAGACCAAATGGGTCAACCAGGCAATAAGAGAATAATTTAAAAACTATATAGTAACAAACGAAAAGGAAAACACAACAATCCAAACCCTTTGGGATGCAGCAAAGCCAGTCCTAAGAGGAAGATACATTGCAATCCAGGCCTATCTCAAGAAACAAGAAAAATCCCAAATAAAAAATCTAACAGCACATCTAAAGGAGCTAGACACAGAACAGCAAAAAAAAAAAAAAAAAAAAAAAAAAAAGAAAAAAAACCCAAACCTAGCAGAAGGAGAGAAATAATAAAGATCAGAGCAGAAATAAACAATATAGAAACCAAATCACAGTAGAATAGATCAATGAAACTAAGAGCTGTTTTTTTGAAAAAATACACAAAATTGATAAACCTCTAGCCAGGCTTCTCAAAAAGAAAAGAGAGAGGACCCAATTAGATAAAATCATGAATGAAAATGGATTTATTACAACCAAATCCCTCAGGAATACAAGAAATTACCAGGGAATACTATGAAAAATTATATGCCAACAAACTGGACAACCTGGAAGAAATGGACAAATTCCTAAACACCCACACACTTCCAAAACTCAAATGGGAAGAAATAGAAAATTTGAACAGACCCATAACTAGCAAAGAAACTGAATCAGTTATCATAAATCTCCCAACAAATAAGAGTCCAGGACCAGATGGCTTCCCTGGGGAATTCTACCAGACATTTAAAGCAGAGATAATACCTATCCTTCTCAAGCTGTTTCAAAAATAGAAAGGGAAGGAAAACTTCCAGACTCATTCTACGAAGCCAGTATTACTTTGATTCCCAAACCAGACAGAGACCCAGCAAAAAAAGAAAACTACAGTCCAATATCCCTGATGAACATGGATGCAAAAATTCTCAACAAGATACTAGCAAATCGAATTCAACAGCATATAAAAAGAATTATTCACCATGATCAAGTGGGATTCATTCCTGGGCTGCAGGGCTGGTTCAACATTTGCAAATCAATCAATGTGATGCATCACATTAATAAAAGAAAAGATAAGAACAATATGATCCTGTCAATCAATGCAGAAAAAGCATTTGACAAAATGCAGCATCCTTTCTGGATAAAAACCCTCGAGAAAGTCGGGATAGAAGAAACATACTTAAACATCATAAGCCATGTATGAAAAGCCCACAGCTAATATCATCCTCAATGGGGAAAAACTGAGTTTTCCTCCTGAGATCAGGAAAACAACAGGGATGTCCACTCTCACCATTGCTGTTTAACATAGTGTTGGAAGTGCTAGCATCAGCAATCAGACAACAAAAGGAAATCAAAGGCATCAAAATTGGCAAAGATGAAGTCAAGCACTCACTTTTTTCAGATGACATGATATTATTGGGAAAACCCAACAGACTCCACCAAAAGTCTGCTAGAACTGATACATGAATTCAGCAAAGTCGCAGGATACAAAATCAATGTACAGAAATCAGTTGCATTCTTATATACTAATAATGAAGCAACAGAAAGACAAATAAAGAAACTGATCCCATTTACAATTGCACCAAGAAGCATAAAATACCTAGGAATAAACCTAACCAAAGATGTACAAGATCTGTATGCTGAAAACTATAGAAATTTTATGAAGGAAATTGAAGAAGATACAAAGAAATGGAAAAACATTCTGTGCTCATGGATTGGAAGAATAAATATTGTTAAAATGTCAATACTACCCAAAGCAATCTACACATTCAATGCAATCCCAATCAAAATTGCACCAGCATTCTTCTTAAAGCTAGAACAGGCAATCCAAAAATTTGTATGGAACCACAAGACCTCGAATAGCCAAAGTAATATTGAAGAAGACCAAAGCAGGAGGCATCACAATCCCAGACTTTAGCCTCTACTACAAAGCTGTAATCATCAAGACAGCATGGTATTGGCACAAAAACAGACACATAGACCAATGGAATAGAATAGAAACCCCAGAACTAGACCCACAAAAGGATGGCCAACTAGTCTTTGACAAAGCAGGAAAGAATATCCAATGGAAAAAAGACAGTCTCTTTAATGAATGGTGCTGGGAGAACTGGACAGCAACATGCAGAAGGATAAACTAGACCACTTTCTTACACCATTCACAAAGATAAACTCAAAATGGATAAAGGACCTGAATGTGAGACAGGAAACCATCCAAACTCTAGAGGAGAAAGCAGGAAAAAACTTCTCTGACCTCAGCCGCAGCAATTTCTTACTTGATACTTCTCCAAAGACAAGGGAATTAAAAGCAAACATGAACTACTGGGACCTCATCAAGATAAAAAGCTTCTGCACTGCAAAGGAAAACAATCAACAAAACTAAAAGGCAACCAACCAATGGAATGGGAAAAGATATTTGCATATGACATTCGGACAAAGGGCTAGTATCCAAAATCTATAAAGACCTCACCAAACTCTACACCTGAAAAACAAATAATCCAGTGAAGAAATGGGCAGAAAACATGAATAGACACTTCTCTAAAGAAGACATCCAGATGGCCAACAGGCACATAAATAGATGCTCAACGTCACTCCTCATCAGGGAAATACAAATCAAAACCACACTGAGATATTACTTCACGCCAGTCAGAGTGGCTAAAATGAACAAATCAGGAGACTATAGATGCTAGAGAGGATGTGGAGAAATGGGAACCCTCTTGCACCGTTCGCGGGAATGCAAACTAGTGCAGCTGCTCTGGAAAACAGTACGGAAGTTCCTCAAAAAACTAAAAATAGAACTACCCTATGACCCAGCAAGAGCACTGCTAGGAGGGTACCCAAGGGATACAGGAGTGCTGATGCATAGGGGCACATGTTCCCTAATATTTAAAGCAGCACTTTCAACAATAGCCAAATTATGGAAAGAACCTAAATGTCCATCAACTGATGAATGGATAAAGAAGATGTGGTTTAGGGGCGCTTGGGTGGCTCAGTCAGTTGAGTGTCCGACTTCAGCTCAGGTCATGATCTCGTGGTTCATGAGTTCGCGCCCTGCGTCAGGCTCCGTGCTGACAGCTCAGAGCCTGGAGCCTGTTTCGGATCCTGTGTCTCCCTCTCTCTCTGCCCCTCCCTCACTCACGCACTCTCGCTCTCTCTCTCTCTCTCTCTCTCTCTCTCTCTCTCTTTCTCGGTCTCTCAGAAATAAGTAAATGTAAAAAAATTTTTTTAAATAAATTAATTTTAAAAAAAGATGACGTGGTTTATATACACAATGGAATACTACTTGGCAATGAGAAAGAATGAAATCTTGCCATTTGCAGCAATGTGGATGGAACTGAAAGATATTATGGTAAGTGAAATAAGTCAGTGAGAGAAAAAGACATCATATGTTTTCACTCATATATGAATCTTGAGAAACTTAACAGAAGACCAGGGGGGAGGGGAAAGGGAGGGGAAAAAAGTTACAGAGAGGGAAAGAGGCAAACCATAAGAGACTCTTTAATACAGAGAACAAACTGAGGGTTGATGGGGAGTGGGGGAGAGGAGAAAGTATGTGATGGGCATTGAGGAGGGCACTTGTTGGCATGAGCACTGGGTGTTGTATGGAAGCCAAGTTGACAATAAATTATATTTAAAAAATGCTAAAGGATGGGTTTATAATACAATTGTGAGAGAATCATCCATATCGCAAATAATATTAACAATCTTAGAAGTGCAATATATGGCAGAAAATATCAGTAATGAAAGATATACATTGACATTTGGTATTTCTCCATCCATGTAAGAAAAAGTACACAACAGGATGGAGTTAAGATGGCAAAGTAGTATGGGGACCCTAAGCTTGTCTAGTCCCTGACATCCGCTGGATCAGCATCACACCATTTTGAACACCTAGGAAATTGATTGAAGGATTAATGCAATAATCTGCATAATTTGAGCCAGAGAATTTGGCAGTTACGCAATGAATAGAAGTGAATTGGGGGAGGAAAAACCCCACAGAGCCATGGAGGGTAGGGAGCCATTTTTGCAGAGAGAGGACCGAGAGATTAAGAAAAAGGGGAAACTGCAGCACATCCTGATCATGCAAAAAAAGCACACACCCCAAAAGTAGCTGGAGAGAAACAAAGAGTAAAAACACTCACAGGAGACAGGACAAGACATTTGTTCTCCAAAATCACTGATGGGGAGAAAGGAGAGGGTTCTAATACTGCCAGAAGTTTATACAGAATGGAGAACAGAGTCTGAAGTTTCAGAGCTCAGTGCCTGGCAGTCCTCTAGTGGAAAAGTAGGGCGAATACCCAAAAGCAGGCAGCACAGTTCGAGGGGTCCAAGTCTCTCACGGGGAGAAGCAGTTCTGCTTGCACTGCATTTGGTAGAGGCCCTACAACCTTCCTATGGGCAAGATTCTCAGCAGACCCTGGAGAACTGCCACATTTACTGATATTTTAACAATGATCCCAGAGTGGAGCAAAACCTGGCACTGGCTGTGTGTTGTGATTTACCATAAACTCTGAGACAGTGCTGCTGCGCGATCACATGAATGTTTTCTGGGACAACCTGGCCACTGCCCAGGAATACCCTACCCCAGAGAATCAGCATGGATCCAAGATGCCGGGGTCTCTGAAGTGTGGGATTTTGAAACACAGCCCCATCTGAGATAAATCTCTGGAGGCCACACCAGGAAGACAGACAGCTTGGACAAAGACAGAGTAAAGGCATGGAGCAGATGGAAGCTTGAGACAAAGGACGGTTGCTTGACTGCTTGTGTGTGAGGGCATGAAATTCCTGTGCCAGAGACTAGAGAGCCAGGTGAAGCTATTTTCACCGCAAGCATGCACATGCACATGCACACACATGTGGAACAACCCCAGTGAGCTAAGCAGTGCCACCAAGTAGAAAACAGAGCTGTTACACGAAGCCATGCCCACCTGCACACTCCAGGCACATCCCCCAGAGGACCAGCACAAATCACTTCCACCTGCTTAGTCTACAGACTACAGTGCTGCAAAGTTTCAGTTCTAGGGAAAAATGGATATAACTTCATTTGGATATCATTCGGTTTGCTTGTTTGTTTATTTTCTTTGCTTCTGTTTTTATGTTATTTTCTTTTTTCTCTCTCTGTTTCTTAGATACAGAAAGGGAAATTTTTTTAATTTTTTTATTCTACTTTATTTTCTTTATTCTCTTTTATACTATTTTATTCAATTTTTTAATTAAAAAAAATTTTTTAATGTTTATTTTTGAGACAGAGAGACAGAGAGTGAGAGAGAGAATGAGCAGGGGAGGGGAAGGGAGAGAAGGAGACACAGAATCTGAAACAGAATCCAGGCTCCGAGTGGTCAGCACTGAGCGCCATGCAGGGCTTGAACTCGTGGACCATTAGATCATAACCTGAGCTAAATAAAGTCAGACACTTAACTGACTGAGCCACCCTGGTGCCCCTTTTTTAATATTTAAATTTGTTTTATAAGTTATTTTTTCATTTCTCTCTTTTCTCTTTTCTGTCAAGCTTATCTAAACAAGCAGACTGAAACACACCTAGGTTCTAGCTTCGTTTATTTGACTTTTTTTATTTTTAATTTTTTATTTTATTAATTTTTTCTTTACCTCCAAAATGAAAGGATAGAAGAAACAAACAAAAGGACAAACAAAAGGACAAACAAAACTAAAGGAGTTGGTGACCACTAGACCTGCCCTGCAATAAATTTTAAGGGGGACTCTGAGTGGAGAAAAAAACAAAACAAAACAAAAAAGACCAAAAGCAAAAAAGACCAGAAAGGACCCAAGAACATTACCAGAAATACCAACTCCATAGCAATACAATGGCATTAAATTCATTTCTTTCAATAATCAACTCTGAATGTAAATGGACTAAATGCTCTAATCAAAAGACACAGGGTATCAAAACGGATTAAAAAAAAACCAATGCCCATCTATATGCTGACTACAAGATACTCATTTTAGACCTAAAGACATCTGCAGTTTGGGGTGCCTGGGTGACTCAGACAGTTAAGCATCTGACTCTTGGTTTCAGCTCAGGTCATGATCTCGCATTTGTGAGTTCAAGCCCCATATTATGCTCTGCGCTGACAGTGCAGAGCCTGCCTGGGAATCTCCCTCTCCCTCTCTCTCTGCCCCTTCCCCATTCATGTTCTTTCTCCCTCAAAATAAATAAATAAACTTTGAAAAATTAAAAAAAAAAGACATCTGCAGACTGAAAGGGGATGGAGAACCAACTATCATGCTAATGGATGTCAAAATAAAGCCTGAGTAGCAATACTTATATCAGACAAATTAGATTTTAAAATAAAGACCATAACAACAGATGAAGAAGGGCATTATATCATAATTAAGGAGGTTATCCACCAAGATCTAACAACTGTAAATATTTATGCCACCAACTTAGAATCATCCAAATACACAAGTCAGATAATCACAAACATAAAGAAACTCATTGATAATAATACCATAATAGTAGGTGGACTTTAACACCCAACTTACAACAACACACAGATCATCTTAGCAGAAAATCAGCAAGGAAACAATGGCTTTGAATGACACACTGAACTGGATGGACTCAACAGATATGCTGAGAACATTTCATCCTAAAGCAGCAAAATACACATTCTTCTTGAGTGCACATGGAACATTCTCCAGAACAGATCACACACTGGGTCACAAAACATCCCTCAAAAAGCACAAAAAGATCAACATCATTCCATGCATATTTTCAGACCACAATGCTATGAAACCTGAAATCAGCCACAAGAAAAAATTTGGAAAGACCACAAATACTTGGAGATTAAAGAACATCCGTAAACCAAGAAATTAAAGAGGAAATAAAAAAGTACATGGAAGCCAATGAAAATGAAAACATGACAGTCCAAAACCTTTCAGACGCAGCAAAGGCAGTCATAAAAGGGAAGTATATCCCAATCCAGGCCTTGCTGTAAGAAGGAAGCAATGTCTCAAATACACAACCTAACCATTCACCTAAAGGAGCTGGAAAAAGCACAGCAAATAATGCACAAAACCAGCAGAAGAAGGGAAATAAAGATTATTAGAGTGGAAATCAATGATTTCTAAATCAAAAAATAGTAGAACATATTAATAAAACTAAGCTAGTTCTTTGAAAAAATTAACAAAATTGATACTCCTAGATTTATCAAAAAGAAAAAGGAAAGGACCCAAATAAATAGAATCACAAATGAGAGGAGATTTCACAACAAACACCATAAAAATACAAACAATAATAAGAGAATATTATGGACAATTATATGCAAACAAATTGGGCAATCTGGAAGAAATGGATAAATTCCTACAAGCATATAAATTACCACAACTGAAACAGGTAAAAGTAGAAAATTTGAACAGACCCATAACCACTGAAGAAATTGAATCAGTAATTATAAACTAACAAAACTGAAACAGGAAGTAGAGCATTTGCACAGACCCACAGCCAGTACAGAAATTGAATCTGTAATAAAAAATCTCCCAACAAACAAAAGTCCAGTGTCAGATGGCTTCCTGGGGCAATTCTATCAACATTTAAGAAGAGTTAACACCTATTCTTTTGAAGCTGTTCCAAAAAATAAAATGGAAGGAAAACTTCCAAACTCATTCTGTGAGGTCAGCATTTCTTTGATTCTAAGATCAAAGACTCCACTAAAAAGGAGAATTACAGACCAATTTCCCTGATGAACATGGATGCAAAAATTCTTAACAAGATACTAGCAAACCAAATGCAACAATACATTGAAAGAATTACTCACCATAAGCAAGTGGGATTATTCCTGGGCTGCAGGAGTGGTTCAATATCCACAAATCAATCAATGTGATATATCATATTAATGAAAGAAAGGATAAGAACCACATGATTCCCTCAATAGACACAGAAAAAGCATTTGACAAAATATAGCATCCTCTCTCGATAAAAACTCTCAAGAAAGTAGGGATGGAGGGAACATCCCTCAACATCATAAAGGCCATCCATACACGAAAGACCCATAGCTACTATCATCCTCACTGAGGAAAAACTGAGAGCTTTTCCCCTAAGGTCAAGAACACAAGAGCAATGTCTGCTCTCACAACTGTTGTTTATCACAGTACTGAAAGTACTAGCCTCAGTAATCAGATAACAAAAAGAAAAAAAAGTCATCCAAATTGGCAAAGAAGTCAAACTTTCACTTTTCACAGAAAACTTGATATTCTACGTGGAAAACCTCAAAGATTCCACCAAAAAACTTCTAGAAGTGATACATGAATTCAGCAAAGCTGCAGGATATAAAATTAACATACAGAAATCAGTTACATTTCTATACACCAATAATGAAGCAACAGAAAAAGAAATCAAGGAATCTATGCCATTGATAACTGCACCAAAAACCATAAAATACCTAGGAATAAACCTAACCAAAAAGGTAAAAGATCTACACACAGAAAGCTATGGAAAACTTAGGAAAGAAATTGAAGAAGACACAAAGAAATGGAAAAATATTCCATTCTCATGGACTGGAAGAAAAAATATTGTTAAAATGTCAATACTACCCAAAGCAATCTACACATTCAATGCAATCCCTATCAAAATACCAGCATTCTTCACAGAGCTAGAGCAAATAATTATAAATTTGTACAGAACTAGAAAAGTCCCCAAAGAGCCAAAGTAATGTTGAAAAAGAAAACCAAAGCTGGAGGCATCCCAATTCTGAACTTCAAGCTACATTACAAAGCTACAATCATCAAGTTAGTATGGTACTGGCACAAAAAGAGACACAAAGATCAATAGAACAGAACAGAAAACCCGGAAATGGACCCACAAATACATGGCCAACTAATCTTTGACAAAGCAAGAAAGAATATCCAATGGAAAAAAGACAGTCTCTTCAGCAAATGGTGTTGGGAAAACTGGACAGCAACATGCAGAAGAATAAATCTGGACCACTTTCTTCCACCATACACAAAAATTAACTCAATATGGATGAAACACCTAAATGTAAGACAGGAAGCCGTAAAAACCCTAGAGGAGAAACCAGGCAAAAACTTCTGATCTCAACTGCAGCAACTTCTTACTAGACATGTCTCCAGAGGCAAGGGAAGCAAAAATGAACTACTGGGACCTCATCAAGATAAAAAGCTTCTGCACAGCTAAGTAAACAATCAACAAAACTCAAAGGCAACCAACATAATAGGAGAAGATATTTGCAAATGACATCTCTTATAAAGGGTTAGTATCAAAAATGCATAAAGAATTTCTCAAACTCAACACCCAAAAAATAAATAATCCAGTGAAGAATGGACACTTTTCCAAAGACATCCAGATGGCAAACAGACTCATGAAAAGACGCTCAACATTACTCATCATCAGGGAAATACAAATCAAAACCACAATGAGATACCACCCCACACCTGTCAGAATGGCTAAATGAACAACTCAGGAAACAAAGATGTTGGCGAGAATGTGGAGAAAGGGGAACACTTTTGTACTGTAATGCAAACTGGTGCAGCCCCTCTGGAGAACAGTACAGAGGTTCCTCAAAAAATTAAAAATAGAGCTATCCTATGGCTAGCAATTACACTACTATTTATACAAAAAATACAAAAATGCTGATTCGAAGGGGCATATGCACCCCAATGTTTACAGCAGCACTATCAACAACAGCCAAATTATGGAAAGACCCCAAATGTCCAATGACTGATGAATGGATAAAGAAGATGTGGTATATATATACAATGGAATATTACTAAGCAATCCAAAAGAATGAAATCTTGCCATTTGCAACAATGTGAATGGAACTAGAATGTATTTTGCAAAATGAAATCAGTCAGAGAAAGACAAATATCATGATTTCACTTATATGTGGAATTTAAAAAAACAAAACAGATGAACATAGGGGAAAGGAAGGAAAAATAAGATAAAAACAGAGAGGGAGGCAAACCAGGGGAGACTTTTAAATACAGGGAACAAACTGAGGGCTGTTAGAGGGGAGATGGGGATGGGATGGGCTAAATGGGTGATGGGCATTAAGGAGGGCACTTGTTGGAATGAGCACTGGGTGTCATATGTAAGTGATCCATCACTAAATTCTACTCCATTATTATACTATATGTTAACTAACTTGGATTTAAATTAAAAATAATAATAAATTTGTTGTAGATTTAAAAAAAAGATGAAGTATACAACAAAATAAAGATACAGAAATCTAAATAATGTAATTAATAAGCTATGTCTGATTAATAAATTTCAAATTCCATACCCTATGAAAAACTGCATACCTATTTTCAGGTTTCCATGTAACATTAAATAACCTATCCACTCAAAAAGGAAAAAAAAATGTGAGAATTTGGGCTTTTACCATTAATGTTTGAACACCAGTTATGCCTTTAAATAAACTGGCTATAAAACAATGAGAAAAATGTTCATCTCCAAGAATTTTTTTCTTTTTTTTTTTTTTTTTTAAGATTTTAATATATATTTTAGAAAGAGCTTACAAGCAGGGCAGAGAGAAAGAAAGAGAGATAGAGAGGGAGAGAGATTCTTAAGCAGGCTCCATTACCAGTGTGGAACCCAAAGCAGGGCTCAATCCCACGACCCTGGGATCATGACTTAAGCCAAAATTAAGAGTCAGATGCTCAAGAGAGTGACCTACCCAGGTGCCCCTGCAAGAATTTTCTAAAGATTAAATGCAATACAGTATTTAAAGTTTAGTAGTCTGGTACATGGTCTCAGATACACAAATTGTTCTTAATACTGTAGGATATTTGCCTTATGTTTTAGATATTCTTTACTGAAAGAGAAAACATTATTTCTGTAGTGCAGTCATCTACTTATCTATAATAGCAAACATTAATTCACAAAGAATCTAAAAATCACATTTTTTCAAAATGGAACTCATTGTTGTAATACTAAAACTTCAACTGATATATAAAATGCATAAGCTAGGATACAAAAAGTCTAAGTTTTAAACTTCCTTGCCCTAGAGTTGGTGACTATTCTGTCACATTTCTTTATGATATAAACACACATAATAAGCTGTTTATATTATATATTTAACTTAGTTCACTAATACGTCTTCGAGATCATCCCATATCATTATCCATTACAGACATTCCATTCTTTTTAAAAGGTTGCATAGTGTTCTATTATATGAATATTATATGAAATTTTGGTTGTTTCTAATATGAGTAATCAAAAACAATGCAATAATACACATTTTGGATGTAAAGCTACATTTTGGAAAATAGCTGCCAATTTTACCAGATACAGAAGGATATACACAATATGCTACAATTTATATACAAAACAGAAAGAAAATAAGAACATTTGTGTTAACTGTTTATGTGGAAAGGAAATTAGGAAAAATACAAAAACCAACTAATAAAAATTATTTTCTTTGAGAGTCATTCTGAGAACCAGATAAATAAGAGACACAGTTAAGATTTTTCACTTATATGCCTTTGGAAACTGTTTTATCTTGAATAATATCACTGTATTCCTTACTCAAATAATTAAAGTCAAAGAATGTAGCTTTTTCTTTCCATCTAAAATGCAAACATAAAATACATCAAGTATCTCATCAAAGCATTACACAGATAAAAAAAAAAAAGTGAAAGCACCTGTACAGGTTAATTTTTATGTAAGAAGAAAGCACAGAGTGCAATTATCAGGGGCTACATTCTGGTTGCTGGAAGTAGTGACAGACCAAATGCTGTTTTGTAACCGAATAAAAAGACATACTTGAAATTCTAAAAAAGTTCCCTTATTTTTTCTACCTTTTTAATAAAATGTTTTATCTTAACAAAAGTTTGTCAATTTCTGAAATTGTGAACAAGAACTTTCCTTACCTATTTCTTTACAACTGTACCCTTCTCCTTCCTTTCTTTCTTCATATAATCTACATGGACTTTTTTCTTTCTCTTTCTCCCTTCCTGCCATTTCTATAGGACATGCAAAGAGAATGCAGGATATCTTTCCTCACACCAAAGGAGGATATTGTAATACACACTAAAATATTTCAAGTGAAATGTTACCTACACCTCATATTTCATTTGTACTTTGAAAAATTCTTAAAATTTAATCTCAAGAGCTTCCTATTCCAATAAAAAGCCTGAATTAATTTAGGACAATTACACAAACTATATTCTGAATATAATTATTTCAGATGAAATGCTCCATCATTTGGGGTTTAAGTCTGAGCGTTGAAAATTAAATGTAAAATTCAGGGGCGCCTGGGTGGCGCAGTTGGTTAAGCGACCGACTTCAGCCAGGTCACAATCTCGCGGTCCAGGAGTTCGAGCCCCGCGTCGGGCTCTGGGCTGATGGCTCAGAGCCTGGAGCCTGTTTCCGATTCTGTGTCTCCCTCTCTCTCTGCCCCTCCCCCATTCATGCTCTGTCTCTCTCTGTCCCAAAAATAAATAAACGTTGAAAAAAAAAAAATTTTAAATGTAAAATTCAGATTTTCATTGTGTAATGTGTCATGCACATGTTACCATGAACCCAAAAACATAATAATTAAAGAAACGATAAAAATGCCTTTTTTTAAAGTTTGAATTATGCCAAATCTACTAAATATTTTGATTAATAATTTACTTTCATTTAAAATGAGAATATAATAAGCATACATTATAATGCATATAAACTTAATTCTTAAAATTTGATGATTCAGGGGCACCTGGGTGGCTCAGTCGGTTAAGCGGCCGACTTCGGCTCAGGTCATGATCTCGCACTCCGTGGGTTCGAGCCCCGCGTCGGGCCCTGTGCTGAGAGCTCAGAGCCTGGAGCCTGTTTCGGATTCTGTGTCTCCCTCTCTCTGACCCTCCCCCGTTCATGCTCTGTCTCTCTCTGTCTCAAAAATAAATAAACGTTCAAAAAAAATTTTTTTTTAATTTGATGATTCAGAGGAAATTTAAAAATCTTATATGAAGATAATCATTATGAATATAAATCTTTGCCAAAGTTATATGGAAATACCACTATGAGAAGATTTTTTTCACTAAATATCTGGACAAAGCATTATTTACTATAAATCAATATTTTAGGGATTTGCAAACCTGTTTAAAATTAAATTTTGAAAAAGTTTTACCTTCATGTGATTTTTCAAAGGATCCAAAAGATTAAAATGAATATTGCACTTTGGACAAGCTCTTGGAAAAGGTGTTCCATTTTTAGATTGATTTGATGAGGTATTTGTACCTAAAATAAATTCAAAACATATGTAATTCAAAATTCATCTTTTATAATTTTAATCACTAAAAACAGGAAATTTACGATTTTTAAAATTTATATATAAATACTATAATTTCTTTTGTATATGCCACATTTCACATTTACCTTTTGATGATGTAGCCTGGGGAGATGTCACTGAAAGAGACTTAACTGAAGGAAATACAGCTGAAGAATTTATTCCAGAAACACCATCACTGGGCTTAGGTTTTTTTGGATTAACGCTGTTTACTTCAGAAGTAGAAGGACGTTTTGATAAAAACGAACTTTCATTCATACCTACAATGAGTTAAATAAGTGGGAAAAGTATTTTTAAACACTGTAGCATGTTTCCTACAACTAAATAAAATTACTTTGGAGCTAAATTAAATGTAATACAATTGAGTGATCCTATCATTCAAATGACAATAAATAATGATAAAAAGTTATGTGATGAAAAGTCAGGGGTGTACCAAATGGAAATCTTGAAAAAGAAGAACAAAACTGGAGGCATCACAATCCCAGATTTTAAGATATACGACAAAGCTGTAGTAATAAAACAGTATGGTATTGGCACAAAAACAGACACACAGATCAGTACAACAAAACAGAGAGCCCACAAATAAACCCACAATTATATGGTCAATGAATCTACAACAAACGAGGCAAGAATATACAATGGTTTGAAAAAGTCTCTTCAACAAATGATGTTGGGAAAACTGGACAGTTAATATGCAGAATGAAACTGGATTACTTTATTACACCATACACAAAAATAAACTCAAAATGGAATAAAGACCTAAATGAAAGATCTGAAACCATAAAATTTCTACAAGAAAACATGGGCAATAATCTCTTTGAAATCAGCCATAGAAATATTTTTCTAGATAGGTCTCCTCTGGCAAGGCAAACAAGAGCAAAATTAAACTACTGAGACTACACCAAAATTAAAGACTTTTGCACAGCAAAGGAAACCATCAACAAAACAAAGAGGCAATCTACAGAATGGGAAAAGATATTTTCAAATGATACATCCAATAGGGAGTTAATATCCAAAATTTACAAATAACTTATACAACTCAACAGCAAAATAATAATAATAATAATAATAATAATAATAATAACGCAATTAAAAATGGTCAGAAGACATGAACAGACATTTCTCCAAAGCAGACATACAGATGACCAACAGACGCATGAAATGATGTTCACCAACACTAATCATCAGTGAAATGCAAATCAAAACCACAATGAGAAATCATCTCACACCTGTCAGAATGGCTAAAATCAAAAAGACAAGAAATAACAAGTGTTGATGAGGATGTGGAGGAAAAGGAACCCTCATGCATTGGTAGGAATGCAAGCCAGTGCAGCCACTTTGGAAAACAGTGTAAAGGTTCCTCAAAAAACTAAAAATATAATTACTGTATTATCCAGTAATTCCACTACTGGGTATTTACTCAAAGAATGCAAAAACAAAAATTCAAAAATATGTATGTTTATTGCAGCATTATTTACAATAACCAAAATATAAAAGAAACCCAAGCATCCATCCACAGATGAATGGATAAAGAAAATGTGACGTATATATATACACAATGGAATATTAGCCATAAAAAAGAATGAAATCTGAACTTTTGCAACAACACAGATGGACCTAGAGGGTACAATGCTAGAGTGAAATAACTCAGTCAGAGAAAGACAAACACCATATGATTTTATTCATATGTGTAATTTAAGAAACAAAACAAATGCATAAAGAAAAAAAGGAGAGAAAGAAATAACCCAGACTCTTAAATATAAAGAACAAACTGGTAGTAGCCAGCAGGGAGGTGGATGGGGAATGGGTGAAATAGGTGAAGAGGATTAAAAGTACACTTATCATGAAGAGTACTGAGTAACATATAGAATTTTTGAATCATTATATTATACCCCTGAAACTAATATAACACTGTACTTAATTATATTTGAAATTTTTTAAAAAGTAATTTAACTTTTGGGTGAGGAACTAAAATGGCAGCATAGTAGGACTCTAGGCTCCTCTTGTCCCTTGAACACAACTAGGTAACTATAACATCATTCTGAATACTCAAGAAATTGACCTGAGGACTGACAGAACAAACACCACAACTAGAGGGAGAGAAGAGGCCACACATCTAGGTAGGTAGGAAGCACAGAGACTTTGGGGGAGAAATGGACTGCAGGTGCTGCAGAGGGGAGGGAGCCCTGGGGGTGGAGAGATGAGAAAGAGAGGGGAGGGAGAAAGAAAGAAAAAGAAAAGAACACACAGGGGAATGCACAAAAACACTTCCCCAAAGCCATTGGCCGGGAAAAGGAGACGGGCGGATTTTCCTAAGTTTTTGCAATCAGCGGAGCTTGAAGACAGGAGTTTTAAAGGTCAGCAGGCTTGGCGAGAAGGCAGGCAAACAAATCTGGGGCAGACAGTGACATCTGAGGAATGCCCAAGGCACACAGTGGGGAAATTGTTCACTTGTGGGGCGCATCTGAGAGAGGTAGCATTTGGAGAGGCACCTCTCACGGGCCAAAAGAGCTGGGAGCGCCATTTCCCTACCCTGCCCCTCAGCATAGGCACAGAGCCACCTGCCAAGGGAAGCTTGGACCCAACACTGGCTGCCTACCCTGTGCACCTTGGCCTCTGGCAACTGACGTTCTTGGTCAAACCCGCATCAGTCCCAGGGCAACAAGACCTTTCGCCAGGAGGCCAGCACAGGCCATGCCCACACCACATCCCTAAAGTTTGGAGTTTCAGAAGTCAGAGGGTTGGCTGGGATAGAGCCCTAAGTACACTGCACTGCTCCTGGCAGACAAGCAACCCAGGGACAGACAGCATGAAAATGGCAATCTGAAAAATGCCTGGGACACAAGAAGGGAAACTACCTGCTCTTCTGAGAGTGCTTCCCTGATAGCAGCAAGCACGGAGACCCCTCTCTGGGGACAAGGGAGCACGCTGGCACCATTTCTCTCCCCACGTGTCAGCATAAACCACCTGCAGTAAACAGCATAGTGCCTACACTGACTGCCTAACCTGCTTACACCATGCCCTGCACCGCCCCCCAGCACTCTGGTGAGACTTCCCTTCTTGGGCAAGCATGCTTCAGTACCAGTGCAGTCGGCCGTTTCCCCAGAAGGCCAGCAGAAACCCCGCAAACATCACGTCCCCTGGCCAGACAGTTCTGCAAGGCTTCAGTTCTAGAGGAAGTTGTTAAAACTCACCACACTCTGTTCCAGGTCCAAACAATGCTCACTGCAAGCAAACAGAACCTCTGAAGATGATTGGCCTAAAGGACATAGTAGCCAAAACACAGCAGTGAAGTGCACACAACACACACCAGAGACACTCCCTGAGGCACCAAGCTCTGAACACTATATGACCTCTTCTTCATAAAGCCATTGGTCTCAGAAACAGGAGATATAACAGGCTTTTCTAACACACAGAAGACAGAGACCTAGATAAAATGCCATGACAGAGGATTTAATCCCAAATGAAACAACAAAAAGTCATGGCCAGAAATTTAATCAAAATAGATATAATATCCCTGATAGAAAATTTAAAGCAACAATCATACAATACTTGCTGAGCTTGAAAAAAGGGAGACCCTTACCTGAGATAAAACTGTTAAAAAACAATCAGTCAGAAATGATAAATGCAATCTGAAAACAAACTGAAACAAACTGGATGCAGAGAACACATGGATGGAAGAAGCAGAGGAACAAATAAGTGATACAGAAGATAAAATAATAGAAAATAATGAAGCTGTACAAAAGAAAGAAAGAAAGAATTATGAAATATGAGAATAGACTTAGGAACTCGGTGACTCCATCAGACATCGTAACATTCATATTATAGGAATCCCAGAAGGAGAGAGAAAAGGGGGAAGAAAATTTATTTGAGAAAATAACAGCTGAAAACTTCCCTTATCTGGGGAAGGAAAGAGACATCCAGATCCAGGAAGCACAAAGAACTACCATGAAAATCAATAAAAGCAGGTCAACATCAAGACATATTGTAATCAAATTTATAAAATATAGCCAAAAAAAAAAAAAAAATCCTAAAAGCAGCAACACAAAAAGTCCCTACCTTACAAAGGAAGATCCATAAGTCTAGCTTCACATCTCTCCAAAGAAACTTGACAAGCCAAAAGGGAGTGGCATGATATATTCAAAGTGCTAAATGGGAAAAATCCGCAGCCAGGAACACTTTACCCAGCAAAGCTATCATTCAGAATAGGAGAGATAAAGAGTTTCCCAGACAAATAAAAACTAAAGGAGTTCGTGACCACTAAAACAGCCCTGCAAAAAATATTAAAAAGGGACTTTTCAAGTGGAAAAGAAAGACTAAAAGTGACAAAGACAAGGAAGGAACAGAGAAAATCTCCATAAACAATGACAAAACAAGTAATACACTGCTACTAAATATATACCTATTAATAATTACTCTAAATGTAAATGGACTAAATACTCCACAAACAAAAGACACAGGGTGTCAGAATGGGTAAAAAAAAAAAAGGTACTGGGGTGCCTGGGTGGCTCAGTTAGTTGAATGTCCAACTCTTGATTTCAGCACAGGTCATCCAGGGTCAGGGGACTGAGTCCTGCATTAGGCTCCACACTGAGTGTGGAGTAAGATATTTTCTCTCTTCCTCTGCCCCTCTCCCCACTCATGTACACTCTCTAAAATGATAAAAAAAATTTAAAAAATAGGGGCACCTGGGTGGCTTAGTCAATTAAGTGTCCAACTTCAGCTCAGGTCATGTTCTCACAATTTGTGATTTCAAGCCCCAAATCGAGCTCTCTGCTGTCAGTGTAGAGCCTGCTTCAAATCTTCTGTCCCCCTCCCTCTCTGCCCCTCCCCATCTTGTGCTCTCTCTCTCTCAAAAATAAACAAACATTTAAAAATGTTTATTAAAAAAATAATAAATAGGGGTGCCTGTGTGGCTCAGTTGGTTAAGCGTCTGATTTTAGCTCAGGTCATGATCTCACAGTTCATGAGTTTGAACCCCGCATTGGGCTCTGTGCTGACAGCTCGTAGCATGGAGCCTGCTTTGGATTTTGTCTATCCCTCTCTGTCTGCTCCTACCCCCTCATGCTGTCTGTCTCTCAAAAAATAAGTAAACATTTAAAAAAAATTTTTTTAATAAATAAATAATAGCAAGACCCTACTAAATACTGCCTAAAAGAAACTCATTTTAGACCCAGACACTGGTAGTTTGAAAGTAAAGGATGGAGAAATATTTATCACGCAAAAGAACATCAAAAGAAAGCCAGAAGAGCAATACTTATATCAAACAAATTTGGTTTTAAAACAAGGCAATAACATGAGATGAAGAAGGGCACAACAGAATAAAAGGGACTATCCAACAAGAAAATCTAACAATTGTAAATATTTATTACCCCAACATGGAGATACCCAAATATATAAAACAATTAATAACATAAAGGAACTAATAATAATACCATAATTGTAGGAGATTTTAACACCCACTTACATCAATGGACAGATCATCTAAGCAGAAAATCAACAAGGAAACAGGGCTTTGAATGTCACACTGAATCAGATGGACTTAACACACATATTGAGAACATTTCATCCTAAAGCAGCAGAATACACATTCTTTTCAACTGTACAAGGGACATTCTCCAAAACAGATCACATACTAGGTCACAAATCAGGCCTCAACCAGTACAAAAAGACTGAGATCATATCAGGCGTATATCCTGATTATAATGCTATTGAAACTTAAGGTGAACTACAAAAAAAAATTTGGGAAGACCTCAAATACATGCCACTGAACAATGAACGGATCAACTAGGAAATCCAAAAGCAAATATAAAAAATACAAGCGAACAAATGAAAATGAAAACACAGTGGTCTAAAACCTCTGGAATGTACCAAAACTGGTCATAAGAGGGAAGTTTACACTGGCTCCTGGGTGGCTCAGTCAGTTAAGCATCCAATTCTAAATTCAGCTCAGGTCATACTCACAGTTCTTGAGACTGAACCCTACATCAGACTCTGCACTAACAGTGCAGAGCCTGCTTGGAATTATCTCTCTTCCCCCACATCCCCTCCCCCCCAAAAAAGACATTAAAAAAAATAAACTTAATTCAAAAAAGAGGGAAGTCTGGCCTACCTTAAGAAGCAAGAAAAATCTCAAATAAACAACCTAACCTTATACCTAAAGGAGCTAGAAAAAGAACAACAAACGAAACCAAAAGCCAGCAGAAGGGAAATAATCATCAGAGCAGAAATAAATGATAAAGAAACTAAAAAAAATATTAGAACAGATCAATGAAACCAGTACCTGGTTCACTGAAAAAAAAAAAATCAATGAAATTGATAAACCTCTAGTCAGACTTATCAAAGAAAAAAGACTCAAATTAATAAAATCACAAACAAGAAAGGAGAAATAACAACCAATACCACAGAAATACAAACAATTATAAGAAAATATTATGAAAAACTATATGGCAAAAAACAACATGGAAGAAATGGATAAATTCCTAGAAACATATAAACTACCAAAACAGAAGAAGAAATAGAAAACTTGAACAGACCGATAACTAGCAAAGAAATTGAATCAGCAATCAAAAATTTCCCAACAAACAAAAGTCCAGGGCCAGATGCCTTCACAGGGGAATTTTACCAAACATATAAAGAAGAATTAATACCTATTCTTCTCAAATTATTCCAAAAAACAGAAACAAAAGGAAAACTTCCAAATTTATTCTATGATTCCAGCATTACCCTGATAGCAAAACCAGACAAAGACTGTACAACAAAAGAGAACCACAGACTAATATCCCTGATGAACATGGATGCAAAAATTCTCAATAAAGTACCAGCAAATCAAATCCAACAGTACATTAAAAGAATCATTCACAACAATCAAGTGGGACTTATTCCTGGGATGCAAGCATGGTTCAATATTTGCAAACCAATGTGATACACCACATTAGTAAAAGAAAAGAACCATATGATCCTCTCAATAGCTGCAGAGAAAACATTTCACACAGTACAATATTCATTCAGGATAAAAACCTCAACAAAGTCAGTTTAGAAGAAACATACTTTAACATAATAAAGGTCACATACAAAAATCCCACAGCTAGTATCATCCTCAACAGGGAAAAACTGAGAGCTTTTCCTCTACAGTCAGGAGTAAGACAAGGATGCCCACTCTCACCACTTTCATTGAACATAGTAATGGAAGTTCTAAGCACAGCAATCAGAAAACACAAAGAAATAATGGAAGTCCAAATTAGCAAGGAAGAAGTCAAAGTTTCACTATTTGTAGATGACATGATACTGTGTACAGAAAACCCAAAAGACTCCACCAAAAAACTGCTAGAACTGATACACAAATTCAATAAAAAATGAATGTAGAGAAAACTGTTGCATTCCTATACACCAATAATGAAGCAGCAGAAGTAGAAATCGAGAAATCAACTCCATTTATAACTGCACCAAAAACAATAAGATACCTAAGAATAAACCTAACCAAAGAGGTAAAAAGATCTATATGCTGAAAATTACAAAACACTGATGAAAGAAACGGAAGATGACACCAAGAAATGAAAAAAACATTCCATGTTCATGTATTGGAACAACAAATACTGTTAAAATGTGTATATTACCCAAAGCAATCTACACATTCAATTCAATCCCTATCAAAGTACCAACAACATTTTTCAGAGCTAGAACAAACAATCCTAAAATTTGTATGGAACCACAAAAGACCCTAAATAGCCAAAGCAATCTTGAAAAAGAAAAGCAAAGCTACAAGCATCACAATTCCAAACTTCAAGTTATAATACAAAGTTGTAGCGATCAAAACAGCATAGTAGTGGCACAAAAAGAGACACACAGATCAATGAAACAGAACAGAAAACCCAGAAATAAACCCACAATTATATGGTCAATTAACCTTTGACAAAGCAGGGAAGAATATCTAATAGGAAAAAGAGAGTCTCTTCAACAAATGGTGCTGGGAAAACTGGACAGCAACATGCAAAAGAATGAAACTGGACCACTTTCTTACACCATACACAAAAATAAATTCAGACTGGATAAAAGACCTAAATGTGAGATAGGAAACCATCAAAATCCGAGAGGAGAACACAGGCAGTAACCTCTTTGACTCTGGCCATAGCAACTTCTTTCTAGATAGGTCTCCTGAGGTCAGGGAAACAAAAGCAAAAATAAATTATTGGGATATCATCAAAATAAAAAGCTTCTGCACAGCAAAGGAAACAATCAACAAAACTAAAAGGCAACCTATGAAATGGGAGATGATGTTTGCAGATGACATATCTGATAAAGAATTAGTATATAAAATCTATAAAGAACTTCTCAAACTCAACATCCAAAAACAAATCATCCCATTAAAAAATGGGCAGAAGACATGAATAGTCATTTGTCCAAAGAAGACATACAGATGGCCAACAGACACATGAAAAGATGCTTATTAATATCACTCATCATCAGGGAAACACAAATCAAAAATACAATGAGATATCATCTCATACCAGTCAGAATGGCTAAAATTAACAGAGGAAACAACAGGTGTTGGCAAGGATGCAGTGAAAAAGGAACCCTTGTACACTGTTGGTGGTAATGCAAACTGGTGCAGCCACTGCAGAAAACAGTATGAAGGTTCCTCAAAAAGTTAAAAATAACTACACTACCATCCAGCAATTGTACTAGTAGGTATTTACCCAATGGATACAAAAATACTGATTTGAAGGGATGCATGCATGCTAATGTTTATAGCATCATTATCAACAATAGCCCAAATCTGGAGGAACCCAAATGTCCATAGACTGATAAATGGATAAAGAAGATGTGGGGTGTGTGTGTGTGTGTGTGTGTGTGTGTGTGTGTAATATAATACTACTCAGATATTAAAAAAGAATAAAATCTTTGGGCACCTGGGTGGCTCAGTCCATTAAGCGTCTGACTTGATTTTAGTTTAGGTCATGATCTCCCGGTTCATGAGATCGAGCCCCACATCAGCCCAGAGCCTGACTGGGATTCTCTCTCTCCCTCTCTCTCTGCCCTTCCCCTGCTAACGCGCGCTCTCTCTCTCTCTCTCTCTCTCTCTCTCTCTCTCTCTCTCTCTCTCTCATAAATAAATAAATAAACATTAAAAAAAAAGAATAAAAAAATGAAATCTTGCCATTTACAACAGCATAAATGGAGCGAGAGTATTCTGCTAAGCAAAATAAGTCAGTCAGAAAAAGACAAATACGCTATGATTTCACTCATATGTGGAATTTAAGAAACAAAACAAATGAACATAAAGGAAAAAAAAAGAGGAGTGCCTGGGTGGCTCAGTTGGTTAAGTGTCTGATTTGATTTCCGCTCAGATCATGATCTTGGTTCATGGGTTGGAGCCCCACATGGGAGCTCTGCGCTGACAGTGTGGAGCCTGCTTGGGATTCTCTCTCTCTCTGTGCACCACCCCCACCTCTCAAAATAAATAAATACACTTAAAAGAAAAAAAAAAAACTTGAGGAAAATTCCTAAGTACAAAGTAGAAAAACTAATCTTAAACGATAATATTTCACTCATTCATATGAAAGAGCCCATGGCTTGTTGGCCTTTTGGCTAAGATCAAGGGTAAAATACGAAAGGACTCATAATGGAAGGAGTGTAGGCATAAAGGTTTTCAAATTATGTTCCCAGAGCCTAAAAGGCTCATTTTAGGGAATATAGAGGGTATGTCTAACAGAGAAACTCTTGTATATTTTATTTATTAGGCTTCTGAATAAAATTTTTTTTGCATAGGAATTTTACTCCTAAAAACAGTTTGAAAACCATCACCTAAAAGCCTTATTCAGAGCATTAGCAAGAGAAATGGGGATATTTAGGCGATATAACCAGGCCAGGCAAAAGCTCTTTTTGAAAATAACATTCAACTGTACATGGTAATAAGCATTCTAAAACTGCACACCATATTTTCATTCTCTCAACTGTACACTGAAAGTAGGAGCAGTAAAGTAAATATATTAGAAATATTCCAGGGTTTTAAGTCAGAAAGTATAAGTTCAAATCGAGGCTCTGTCACTGACTAGCTATGTATTCTTGGTTTATTTAATTAACTTCTCTTAGCCTCAGTATCCTCTTTTGTAAAATAAGAGTTATAATGCCTTATTTTACAGAGCTGTTTTAAGATCAATTAAGATAATATATTTAAAGCACCCAACACAATATCTGACACACTGAAAGCATTCAATAATAAATGACAACTACTATCATTACTAAAAAAATATTTTGTATCTTAACTTACTTTTAAAAAGTACCCATACAATATATGGCACATAGAAAGCATTCAATAATAAATGGTAACTGTTATCATTACTAATGAAATTATTCTGTATCTTACTTTAGAGGAAAAAAATTATTCTAATAGATTCACCTATCAGCTTTTTAATAAGGGGAAACATGAGAGAAAAATAAAGAATATTGTATTAGTTGGCTCCTCTGTTCATCCTGTGAAATAACATAAAAATGATTTTTTTCCCATCCTCAAGGCACATCATTATGGCTATAATATGGGTACCTGGAAAAGATTTGTGCAATCACAATAGCATTCTTGTGAAATGGTTAGGTTACCTGAAAAGCCAATGAATGCTGATATTTTAATTATGCATCTGCTTACATAACAGGCTGGAGAGTAGAAACAGACTGTTTTACTATAAGAAATTTTTAATATAATAAAATCACTCTGCATTTAGGAGTTTTAAATTCTGACCCTTCAACTTATTTATCCCTGTTGTCTTTGGCTTGTGTTGTTTCCTATTCTGAACAGTTCTCTCTCTGCCAGTAAAAATCCTTTCAAGAACAAGCTCAAATCCAATCTTCTCCAAATATCCATGATCACTGCAGAGTAGTCAATCATACTACTGAACATAAAACACATATTATCATTCACACCAACTAGTGTCAAATCCTTTAAAGTTTGGGGCATGTGGGTGGCTCAGGTGGTTAGGCATCCAACTTCGGCTCAGGTCATGATCTCACAGTTCATGAGTTTGAGCCCCACATTGGGCTCTGTGCTGACAGCTCAGAGCGTAGAGCCTGCTTCAGATTCTGTGTCTTCCTCTTTCTGCCCCTTCCGTACTCAACGCTCTGCGTGTGTGTGTCTCTCTCAAAAGTAAATAAACATCAAAAAAAATTTTTTATAAAGTTCATAATGCACTTTCATTTTATTTATCTTTTTTTTTTAATTTTTTTTTTTCAACGTTTTTTATTTTTGGGACAGAGAGAGACAGAGCATGAACGGGGGAGGGGCAGAGAGAGAGGGAGACACAGAATCAGAAACAGGCTCCAGGCTCTGAGCCATCAGCCCAGAGCCCGACGCGGGGCTCGAACTCACAGACCGCGAGATCGTGACCTGGCTGAAGTCGGACACTTAACCGACTGCGCCACCCAGGCGCCCCTCATTTTATTTATCTTATTTGTGCCTGAAAAATCCCTGACTAAAGTAGAGTGAGAATTAAAATTATATCTCCTGATGGCTGACTCCAGGCCTGGAAAATAAATGCATTAAAAAAGAAAAATTAAATCTCCATTTTAATAATATGAGAAAACTGAAGTATAAAGACTTGATAAAGACTACAAAAATCTTAAGAACGGCAGTTGAAATCTACATCTTCTTCCTCATCCTACTTACTGTTCAGGCTAAACTCTCTCTGCAACAGAAAACTTACAGGTTGAGCAGGAGTCATTGTCCTTACTCCCAAGAAGTTTCAAAAATTCACTTTCTCTATTAATAAAGTTTCTGTGTTTTAGAAAACCAGACTTAAGACAACAATTTTTCTTCTTCTTTTTTTGGTTCTTACCTATTGTACTGACTATATTTTTATAAAGCATGTAAGTGACACACCAAGAAATGAATATGAACTCAATAGTATCTAAATGGAAAAACATTTTAGGCACTAATATTACAATAAAAAAAATTGGAGGAGAGGAGTGCCTGGGTGGCTCAGTCAGTTGAGCATTCAACTTCGGCTCAAGTCATGATCTAGCGGTTGATAAGTTCTAGCCCCACATCAGGCTCTGTGCTAACAGCTGAGAGCCTGGAGCCTGCTTCAGACTCTATGTCCCCCTCTTTCTCTGCCCCCCCCCTCATGCGCGCACGTGCGCGCACTCTCTCCCTCTCCCTCTCTCTCTCAAAATAAACATTAAAAAAAATTAAAGGGGCACCTGGGTGGCTCAGTTGAGTAGGGGTCTGACTTCAGCTCAGGTCATGATCTCATAGTTTGTGAATTCTAGCCCCACGTCAGGTTCTGTGCTGACAGCTCAGAATCTGGAGCCTGCTTCGGATTCTGTGTCTCCCTCTCTCTCTGCCCCTCCCCCGCTCATGCTCTGTCTCAAAAATAAATAATCATTAAAAAAAAAATTTTTAGGGGTGCCTGGGTGGCGCAGTCGGTTAAGCATCCGACTTCAGCCAGGTCACGATCTCGCGGTCCGGGAGTTCGAGCCCCGCATCAGGCTCTGGGCTGATGGCTCAGAGCCTGGAGCCTGTGTCCGATTCTGTGTCTCCCTCTCTCTCTGCCCCTCCCCCGTTCATGCTCTGTCTCTCTCTGTCCCAAAAAATAAATAAACGTTGAAAAAAAAATAAAAAAAAAAATTTTTAAAGTAAGTGTGCTTGTATTTCTGTCTTGCTTTAAAAAAAAAAAATGGTTAAGAGGGTTTAGTAGATTCTCCACACTGATTTTTTAGTAAATAATCTAAAACTTCCCCTCAAATCTTACTTGTCTCTATTTAGTCAAATATCTGAAATATACCAAAACTGCTAAGATACAAAGCAAAATTGCCTTCATTACAGGGAATTTTCAATTAGATGAAATTCTTTCATAGATTACTAATTTATTTTAGGTTAATGAAGAACTATGTTTTAGTATACAATCTAAGAACTTTAATTCTACTAAACAGAGAAATTTCATATTCCTCCAATGGGCATATACTGAGTACTGGCTATATACAAATTTATTGTACCACTTTATAATAGCATTCTATAATCATATGTAACTACAGTATCTAAAGGCTTTACTGAATAGAAAGATGCTAATCTAATTAGGAAATCAATTGTAACCATATACTTTTTCACACTAGTCATGGAAATTAATACTTCTTTTAACAGAGTATTTATGGTGTCAGAGGACTTCTATAACTTACAGAAATTATTTTATGATTTTTCAGCCCATTTTTAGTGCCAAGTAAGAACATTAGCCAATGTCTTATTAATAAAATGTCTTATTAATAAATAAAAAACAAATAAAAATAAAATGTCTTATTAATAAATAAAATTTTACTTAAAACCATCCAAGGGGGAAAAAAAGTCACCCAAGAAAGGTATTCATGAACTATTAGCACCATTCTACCTTACAAGAAAGTCAATTACATATGCATATTCATCAAGTTTCTTCTTATAATTTTGTTTAAAAGTGCTAAAACCAACCTGGTATAGAAAGCGTCGGTCCCCCTTGGTAATGTGATGATCCTGTATCCTGGGTCAAATCAAATAGTAACTCTGAAGAATTATTAGACACAACTCGTGATGAGTTTGTTATGTAACCCTGTTAAAATATTTCAAAGGAAGAATATTACATTTATTCAACATAGTTACAATTATTTTCTTTCATAAACTTTTCTAAAGGTAAACTTAAGTGTATCTCAATATTGTAAGAATAGCTTTTGATGACTCAATTAGTAATTAATAAGTTATAAAACACAAAGGTAATTATTACTGTCAAAATTATCATCTAGTAAAACTGAAAGGAAGCTATTACTTACAGCTGATTTGTTCCTAACTAGCGAATTAAAACCAGGCAAATTTTAGTCTGATTTTTTTCAAGATCAAGGAAACATATACTCATTTTAAATCAATAGGATTGATACACTTTAGAGGGCTACTAAAAATGCAGTATTCCTATCAAAGAGCAAACAGTAAAACTTATCAAAATCTTTGGGTAAAAGGAAAACAAATATGAAAACATACTGACATAACTATAAAAGCTTCTGTATCTCTATAAACCCCCCACCCCAAGACAAAATATTAGGGCAAACAAATTAGAAGTCAATCTGTTGTGCTGGGCATCAGGTTTAGGGATGAATATATCACATGGTTTGAGTTTTGTAATCATCCTAATTGGAAAAATTTATAAGGCAAGGGTCAGGAAAAGAAAGAATGGGTGTCCCCCCACCCCCACCCTGCCCCGCCCCACTCCTCCTACCATTCCACAGAAAGCCATGCTAGACCAGGTAATCTTCCATTTCATAGGATAAATATGAAAGCTACCTGATCAACAGGGTAAACAAATAAGAAAGCCAGGCAAACAGGGTTTATTTAAAATGGAAACTGTTTACAGGAATAATCTGGACCAGCTGCTCTGCTCTTGGAAGCTATGGAAACAAGTGTGTAAGTAACTCAAACCACTTCTAAATTTTGAGAAATAACAGGTAAATTATCTTTATTTGGGCCTTAACAATGTAATATAAAAAATCAGTAATGTCATGACTTCACTGTAAAAAAGCACAATCTTATTTCATAATAAATATTTTCTCCCAGTTTGCACTTAAAAAATAGAAAATATTCACATGTATTTAACAAAATAGTTCTTTAACAGAAATACAAAGTTAATACTGTTAATACTTTATTAGGAAAACAACTCTGGTTAATTAAGCTCTTCAGAGGGCAGGCACATAGTATTCAATAATAATTGGTTAAAATAATTCTCCAACAGGGAATTTTTAATGTCTTAAAAAACAGTTCAAAAAGATATCAAATGGAATAGTAAGGGTGGAACAGACACTAGACTGAGATTCAGAAGACTGGCACATTTAACTATGTAACCTTGGGCAAGTCACTTCTGAGCTTCAAGTTATTCACCTATCAAACTGAAATAATGGCCACAATTGTGTTTTAAATGTACTTGTACTTCATGACACATGTATGTATTAAATCAAGTAGTTGTCACATTACTAATAAAAACCTAACGTTATACCCTATTTTATAAATAGGCAAACTAAGTTTAGGAGTGGTTACATAAGTCTTCCCAATACAGCTGCTTGTTGTTGATGTAGCTGTTAATTAGAATCGAGGCCTTATTTCCAAGGCTATACCATTAGGCTATATCACACTAACTTTATTATAAGTGATAATAATATATTCCTGCCATCTGCAAGAGATCTCAAAGAGATATTGAGGTATAAAGATATTCCATGAAAAAGTGTGCGTGCACACACCAAAAAATGAAAAACTGTAATTATAATTTATTAAAAGCAGTGGCTTCCTAACTTCAGAGTAAATTCCCTTAAATAGAGGGGTCTCAATTCATTCCAGAATATATGACATTCTTAACTTTGCAAATTAGAATCACTTGGAGAGTTTTTTACAATATTTCATCTGTAGGACCCACACAGACCAACTGGCACAATCTCTCCTTTTAAGAACTTACAAGATTGGGAAACACCAACTGAGGTGTTTTGATTTTAAAACTATGCCCAGAGAAATAAATATTCTCAGCTAGAAAAAGCTCTAGTTTCTAACTTTTATAACACTAACGTACAACCCTTACTTTTGTTTTTCTTTCTTCTTCCTGGGTCCAAGTCAGAAAGATTTTTTATCAAACTGAATTAAATAACAAAGTTTCTTTTTCCAGTTTTCTATCCTGCAAAAGCCAACAACTTATGGAAAGTATACTGAGTTGACAACTTATGGAAAGTATACTGAGTTAATGTGATCCAGCTAATACATTTCAAGTAGCTTTCCAACTTTTGAAATCCCAGAAATAACCTGCATAACCTTAGGATCCAAGATAGAGTCAGTGGTCTGGGTAAAATCTCTCACTTTAGAAATTAAGAAAATGAGGCTCAAAGAGGTTTTGACAATGCTAAGGAGCAAGGTTGAATCAGCATTCAAGTCTCTTGCTTCAACATAAGTTTTTTAACTTAGAGCTGATATCACTATGAGTTATTATTTCAGATAATAATTATCTCAAGTCATTAACAACTCAGGGGACAGAAACATTTGCCCAAAGATATTCTTATTTTTTTATGACATATAACCTCTTCAAAATATAAGTGGGAGTTGAATTTACTTAGCCATAGATTTAAAAATCTACAGCCTTCCTTTTCATTTTTACATAAATTACAATTAAAATAACTTTTATGAAAAATAAAACCTCAGAATATCAATTTTAGTGCTAACAGATCTGCAGATTACCTAATAGTAATATGAAATACAGAAAAAATATATTATTCCTCACAAAAGTATTTGGATTCAGTTCTGGTTTTGAACTTGGACATCTGCAAGAAAATTTATAGGTGCTTTGGAAGTTTCCCTTATTGTCAAAAGAACAAACATTTTCATTAAAATTTATCATTTCTCTAAGGCCAGTGCCAAATAGCTTATGATAGATATACATGAAAAAAGCACTAAGTTAATTCAATTCCAACTAATAGCAAAGAACCTTTACATTTTGGGTAACCTTTTGTTTTAGTACTCTAACTCCTTGGTTTCAGGACCCCTTTAACACATTTAAAAATTACTGAGGGCCCAAAAGGTTTTATTTAGTTGGGTTATATCTATTGATATTTATAATATTAGACATTAAATATTTATTTTAAATAACAATAAACCCATTATAGATTAACATAAATAACATTTTTATGAAAAGTGACTATCCTACAACACATAAAAAATTAGTGAAAAGAATGGCACTGTTATACATTTCTGAAAATCTTTTTAATGTCTGGCTTAATCAAAAACGGTTACAGATTCATATCTGCTTCTGTTTTCTATCTGTTAGAGTATGTTATTTTATTTGAAAAATATAGAGAAAATCTGGCTTCATAAAGATATATAGTTGAAAAAGGGAGTATTTTAATAGCAAGTTGGGATAACTATGAGTACACTTCTTTGATACCACACCAAAATTCAACATTGATATTTTCTTAAAGATTCACTGCAATGTGGAATCTGACTCCTTATCACTGAATTTTTGGTACTTTGTTAAAATAAAATCTATTAGTCTATCTTACACTTTGAATGATCTTTTACTCATGCATGATTTTATAATATCATGCACTGGTTATTTCAAAAATACTGGTTTCTGTGAATTATGATTATCTTCCAAATGTTAACAGAATTCACTATACAATAACAAAAAATCACATTTATTAACTGTACCACCCATCAGAAAAGTCTTTAAGTACTGGGAAGCTGTCAGATCATAGTGGCTGATACAAGTTTTCCAAAATTCTAATTTGTGCTTGAAAGCTCAATTTTATTATTGGGAAGAAATGCTATCAGTTATTTTCCTTTAAGTGTGCACTTTGTTCAGTTTTGAGGAAATGTCTACCAAATAACCAAAACTGAATAACTCACAATGTTCAGCAAACAAACTCTCAAGTGGCCTTTATGATCCCCACGCCATGGTGTTCATTTCCTGCATGATTCCCTTCCTTTTAGTGTGGGCAAGGCATGTGACTTGCTTCTCACCAAGAGAATACAACAAAGGTGACAGGATTACATGATTTTGTGTATGTGATTACATTACATTAGATCAGCATGGCATTCTGCTACATATTCTCTCTCATGGGCTTTGAGCATGTAAGAAGCCAAACTGGGAAAACTCTCAGGTGGCAAAGCCAGCCAAAAGCCAGTCATTTGGTGAGATTCTCAGTCTGACAACCCTTAAGAAACTGAATGCTGCCAACTACCATGAGAACTTGGAAGCAGATACGTCTCCAGTCAAGCTTCAGATGAGATCACAACCTCAGTGTCCACACCCTGAAAGTAGCTTCATGAGAACCTGAAGCAGAGGATCCAGCTAAGTCATGACCTGACTCCTAACCCACAGAAACTGTGAGACAATGTGTGTGGTTTTACACCATGAAGACTGTGATATTACTGATACACAAAAATAAATAATATACTATGGCTTGTCGTGCTTTCAAGTAAAACTAGTCTTCTATTTTTTAGAAAGTGGGTAGTTTAGCTCACAACTGAATCACATAAGTGCTTTTCCTTAAGATAATCATCAAACTTTGGAAACAATAGTGCTTTCGCATACTATTTCATCACACAAAATATTTTTAAAAGACACATAGAAAGGTAGAGATTTAACAAAATTAATAACATTTCATCAAGGAAATTGAGCATGAATATTTTTTATTGGGAGTGCAGTGTGGGGACGAATATAAAAAGTACTCATACAGCTTGGTACCACTGTCTTGATTTATACTAAGGCACCAGCAGTTCACCTACCATTACTTCTGCATCATCGGTGCATATGTCAACACAGTAGAAAAGGCAAATCATGTCTTTGTATTATCATGAGAATAGTGTTGACTCTCAAAACCCATGGAAGAGTCTCAGAGGAACCCCAGGGACTGAAGACTATACTTTGAAAACTGCTACAGTAAGGCAATGGCTCCATTTTAAGTATATATTAAGTATACACACATACACACACACACATACCTATATGTACATATGTATACAAATACATAGAAACTATGGGTTAGTCTGGATTGAAATTCTAGATCTATCATTTGCCATCTGTGTGACCTTAAATGAATTATTTAACCTCTGTGAGCCTCAATTTCCTCAACTATAAAACAGGAAAAATAATAATAGTGCCTCTTCACAGGGTCGTTTAAGAATTAAATGATTAATTTATGTATAGCATTTACAAAAAAGCCTCATAAATATTACAAATATTAACTATTACCATTAACTATTACTTTTTGTTAAGAATTTTTTAAGTGAACTAAATTATGAAGGTATATTTTCAGAATAAAAAGCTACAATGTCCTCTCAAAAGTTTTCCAATTAAGGACTAAGAACACATGACCCAGTTTACAATTTTTGCCATTATGCAATATTCGTAATACTTTTATTCATGTTTTGTTATCGCAAATTCCAATACCTTACTATTTAAGTGTGTTACCTGATTTAGGAACAGACTACATCGGTAGTTCCTTCCAATATTACTCCGGATACTGGCTGAGCTATCATATAGATAGTGACATTCCTGATGCTGATTATGCTTCTACTGGATGACTACCCACGACAATGCAGAATTTTAATTGGCATTGTTTATACTGATAAATAATATCCAATGTATCCCTGAGCTGTGTAGTTTTAGAAACACTTACAGGTTTAGACAAAGGCTGAACAATAACAGAACTATCTGAAGATCTAGATTCAGGATGAAAATTTACAGGCGAGGCAGCCACTGGATTTGATGCTGGGTTCGTGTAGTGTTGATTTGTAGGCTTGAATGCAGCAGTAATACCTGTATTTTAAAATTAAACAGTGCATTGAATATATTTAGATATAATCAATGATGTCAAAATACTTCACTTTAAAATAAAATACTAAAATAATACTGTACCTCGACTGAGCGCACCATTCTTTATTCCCCTTGAATATGAGCTGGGGTTTACTCTATTCAAAATATCTACAAAAAATTACAGTGATTTTAAAATTCATTATTTGAATAAAACAGAAATCATGAACTGAAACAATCAAATAGATTCCCAGAAGAAGTATATAAGTTATCACTGATTTAAGAATACAGTTAATTTTGGGGTACCTGGTGACTCAGTCGGTTAAGTGTCCAACTTTAGCTCAGGTAATGATCTCATCAGTCCTGAGTTCGAGCCCTACATCGGGCTCTGTGTTGACAGCTCAGAGCCTGGAGACCATTTTGGATTCTGTGTCTCCCTCTCTGTCTTCCCCTCGCCCAGTTGTGCTCTGTCTCTCAAAAATTTTTGTCTCGGGGCCCCTGGGTGGCTCAGTTAGTTAAGGGGCCGACTTCGGCTCAGGTCATGATCTCATGGTCCGTCAGTTCGAGCCCCACATTGGGCTCTGTGCGGACAGCTCAGAGACTGGAGCCTGTTTCACATTCTGTGTCTCCCTCTCTCTCTGCCCCTCCCCTGTTCATGCTCTGTCTCTCTCTGTCTCAAAAATAAATAAATGTTAAAAAAATTTAAAAAAAATGTTTGTCTCTCAAAAATAAACATTAAAAAATATATATGATTAATTTTAAACATATAGATCTTTATCTACCAAAGAAACAAGATTACTAGCCTTGTTTTATAGAATAAGAATAAACTTTCTAATTGTAACTCAAAATCTAAAAGCCAGAAGTAAAAGATTAATAAATCTGACTACATATAAGTCAAACTTTCTAAAGTTTCTTTCATGGTAAAGAAAAGGTCCACATAATAAAAATCTTCCAAAAATATATGTATATGCAGTCTATAATTAGCATATGTATCTTTCTTTGAGTGATGACTCAGGATCCTACCACTCAAAATCAAACCTTATCCAACCTCCATATCCCACTCACACCTCTAGAAGCCTTGGAAGTGTTATTATAAGGGATCTCATTGGATTATCTGTAGCATTACTTTTGAGTTGTTTTTTTTTCAATGTATTTATTTTGAGAGAGACAGAGAAAGCCCAAGCTGGGGAGGGACATAGAGAGAATCCCAAGCAGGCTCCACGTTCAAAGCGGAGCCTGACACAGGGCTCGATCTCACAACCGTGAGATCATGTCTGAACCAAAATCAAGAGTCAGACACTTAACTGACTGAGACACCCAGCTGCCCCTACTCTGAAGAATTCTGAAAGGGAAAAACTAGCAGAGATTGCAGACTAAAACAACTTACAGTTTATCAGGGTATCTTATAACTTAAGGGGTTTCAAATCTACCAGTATACCTGAAGTCAATCTGAGCCTAATTTAACTTTCAGGGTCACTTGAAAGTTCCTGATTCTGACATGTGTGTTACCTCTGTAACTTCTAGATTTTTTGGTAATCAAGCTAAAATTGGAAGAGTGGGGATTTGCCAAAACCTGCTGGTCAGGAAAAGGTAAAAGCACAAACAGTACCAAACCTCATAAAAATTTCCTTTTTACCTCACAGTAAAAATAGAACCAGATCACATAAAATAACTCTATAAAGTAAAGGCCACACAAAAGTAGAGTTGTTTTCTGATAATGGCAATGCAGTACTGTATATCTAAGCACTACAAATGTCTTACAGAATACAAACCTGTTCAAACAACCTGACACCATTTTCATTCAGAAATTTAAGATTAAGTATTACTCCAACCATCAAAGAACTACTGGCTGAAGTCCTTTTTAGTGGCTGTATTCTACAAAACACAAGTTTGTACCCTCCTACCTAGCAGTTCTATATAAACACTTGACTCATATTCCACATACTAAAATATTTTATGGCTTATACCTTAACAACAATAAATTCATTTAAATTCTGCATCTTAACAGTCCAGAAGAGAATTTCTACTGGGGTCAATCTCCTTTTGGAAAGAATTATTCTAAAACTAATATACATTGTTCTAGTTGAATACTGTTATCAGTCATCCCTAATTGGTATAAATTCAACCTGACCTTAACCGTCATGTTTTCAGTAACAGAATTTGAGTTACTATTTTATAATATGGTAATATTCCAAGGAACTTATGTCCTTATAAAGCAGTTCACAAATTTTCCCATTAGAAACAATATTTTATAAAACTTGGCTTCACTAAAAGTAAATGCTTACTTGAAATTGCTGGTTTTGAACTTGATATCTCTCCAACAAAGATTGGCTCATCATCATCATCATCCTCAACCTCTTTTACTTTCTTCTGCCATGGTTCCAACTCTTCTTCTTCACATTCCATAAAGAGTTCTGCCATTTTTGAATTATCTAATTTCCAAAAGGAGAGAAGCAAACCTTATTTTCAAAAAGAAAAATACACTTTTAAAAATTCATAGTATATTTAAAATCTACTTTAATCACCCTAATAGCAATGTGACTTGATATTTGTAGATAGTGCATGGCAGCAAGTGAGAAACTCAGAGCTCACTCTCTAAGATACAAACGAATTTAGACAGATAATGGTTGACAGTAGTAGTTATTTAATGGAAAAGTCAAAATGAGTTCTAGTCATATGCCTGGAATATAATTTTATCTACAAAAGGACTGTACCTAACCATTATTGGGAGGAGGGGGGGATATTAACAAATGGGAAATAAACTAAGACTAGGAGGCATCTCCTGGGAGATATACTTAGTAAAACTAAACCAAATTCAGGAATTCTAGACACAAAGCAGTGATGAGATGCTAGACTAAAATAAGGGAACAAGGTGAGACTTATTCCATTCGGGGCAAATTAGACCATTTCTCACCTAAAGAAACAGACCAAAGAACATGCAGTAAATATGAACATACACCATCCTAGAAGTTCTGACCAAGAACAGAACTCCTACGAAGCATTTTAATACTTCACTCTTAAATATTAATGGACAATCAATAAGCACCAGAAAGTTTAGGAAAATCTCCTGTCTTTTAGAACAAATCAATAAAAAAGATAAAGAATCCTAAGGAAAAGAAATAATGCAGAGAGCAAGAAAAATATTAAAGAAAATACAATTTGCATCTTTAGAGATATTAGATAAGAAAGGATGTTATAAAAAGTAATATTCACAAAACAAAAAATAAGACTAAAAATATGATAGGAACTCCTGGGTGGGTCTGTCGGTTAGGCATTCCACTCTCGATTTCGGCTCTGGTCATGATCTAGCAGTTCCTGGGATTGAGCCCTGAGCTGGACTTTGCACTCATGACCTGCGCGGAAATCAAGAGATGGACGCTTAACCAACTGAGCCATGCAAGCGTCCCTGGACTATCTGACTTTTTAAACTATCTGCATATATTGATTGCTTTAAGCTAAGATGGAGAAAAAAGAAGAGGAGAAGAGGGGAAGAGGGGAAAGAAGAGAAACAGTACTGAAGGCCTAAACTTATATCCCAACTAGATATAAGTGGTGCTTAACTGATACACAGAATAAGATGGGTAGTGGTCTACAAAACAAACAAACAAAAAAACCCTCCAGGGTTCTGGCTTTGACAATAATATATTTCATTTATCATTTAAATATAGTCATTTCTATAAATTGTATTTTTTTTCAACGTTTTTTATTTATTTTTGGGACAGAGAGAGACAGAGCATGAACGGGGGAGGGGCAGAGAGAGAGGGAGACACAGAATCGGAAACAGGCTCCAAGCTCCGAGCCATCAGCCCAGAGCCTGACGCGGGGCTCGAACTCCCGGACCGCGAGATCGTGACCTGGCTGAAGTCAGACGCTTAACCGACTGCGCCACCCAGGCGCCCCTAAATATAGTCATTTCTAAAGGTAATTTTTTATTATATTAAAGTAATGCCACTTCTACTTTTGACTCAAAATTAGGATAATGTTCTACCAGGTCTTAAAACATACTAACTGAAACAATTCTTTGATGGCATACAAAAGAAATACCTTATCAAATTAAGAACCATTATTTTATAAGTTTTTAAATTTTTTCCTTTCTATAAAAGTATGTCACAAATCATTTCCTGTCTTAACATTATTTAAATGTTAATAGTCCACCTACCAAAAAAAAGAAGGCCTTTCCATTTTCCCAAAGGTCATAAACATATTAATTGATACCTTTATTTTCTAAACTATAATGTTTTATTAACTACATAGAGTTCTTCAAGTAAAGTAACTAAAAATATTACTATATGTCCAAGACCAAACTGAACTCTTTGAGTGTATTTCTCTACACACTAGACAGGCAGTAAGCACATAGTATATAATAATCTATGGCTAGGAAACTAAGTGAAGTTAGGCAATGCCTAGCTTTTAAAAATTAGGGAAACTTGTAAATGGATAATAAAAGTTTCCAGTTAGTATATGTTATGGGCTAAATTGTGTTTCTCTAATATTCATGCATTAAAGTCCTCACCATTAGTACCTCACAATCTTAATGTGTTTGGAGACAGGGTCTTTAAGAGATAATGAAATGAAAATGAAGTTATCAGGGTGGGTGCTAATCCAGTATGACTGATGTCCTTAAAAGAAGAGATCATGAGGCGCCTGGGTGGCTTAGTCGGTTAAGCGGCCAACTTCGGCTCAGGTCATGATTTCACGGTCCGTGAGTTCGAGCCCCGCGTCAGGCTCTGTGCTGACAGAGCCTGGAGCCTGTTTCAGACTCTGTGTCCCCCTTCTCTCTGACGCCCCCCCCCCCCCCCGTTCATGCTCTGTCTCTCTCTGTCTCAAAAATAAATAAACGTTTAAAAAAAAAAAAAAAGAAGAGATCAGGACACGGATGAAGGACATGCTTAAAGGTAAAACCATCCAAAGACACAGGAAGCATATGGCCATCTCTAAGCCAAGGAGAGAGACGTGATACAGATCCTTCCCTTATGGCCCTCAAAAGGAATCAAACCTGCCAACACCTTGAACTTGTACTTCTAGACCCTAGAACTGTGAGAAATTCTGAAATAAAGTTCTGTTGTTTAAGCCATCCAGTCTATGATACTTCATTATGGAAGCCCAAGCAAACTAATACAGAAGACAAAGATCTTGTTCATTCTTCTTAACAGGGTAATGCCATTGTCAATATATTCAGGATACATTGTTGAGAAAAAAAATTTTTAAGACACATAACATCTTTACATTTTTATAAATAATTATATTTTTGTCTATGCATAGAAAAAATACAGGTAATTATATACACCAAACTAGCAGTTATCACTGAGCGTAAGAAAAAAACTTCATTTCTACTTTACTCACGTTTTAATTTACATCATTTTTTATGTGAGCATGTTACTCCAATAAATTTATGTTTTTCTGTCTTTAAGAAAGTGTGCCTACCCTTCCTTCTTTCTACTGAAGCAAATTTATCAGTACAAAAGCCACGTATACTATTATCAGTCGTGGCAGCAACACTTACTTTTTGGCTGAAAAGGGTTGTCGCCCATCAAGTTGCAGAGTTGACTTTCTGTAAATTGTCACCTGAGTACTGACACATGATATCAGTCAATTTTATGAGTCACTTTAATGCCAAATATTGAAACATGAAACTTGGGGTTCAGAAATTCTTGGATCTAATTTTGATCTCAAAACTCACCATGTGATTCCAGACAAGACAGCAATTTGTATCTGTTTTCCTTCCTATAAAATAAAGATACCTAGTATTAGAGTGGATCTCATTAAATTAAGTGCACACATATTTAATCTTTTTTCCTATAAAAAGCTCAATTTTTAAGTTTGATATGTCTGACTTTTACTTACAACTCACTTTACATAATTGGTTCATTCAAGAATTTAGTAATAAAAATGATAATTCTCTTAAGTACTTACTACTTGAAGAAGTCTGAATTATTAAAAATAATTTTTAATCTTTTTGTAAAAATGAGTAATCACCTCATAATGCATTGTTTTAGTAAGTCTGAATTTTGAAATGCTAAGTGACACTAATCTTTAACTGTTACTTATTCATGTTTCAGGTATAAGTGTAATTACTTCCAGAAGAAAACATAACTTTAAATAAATTGTATTTTTCTTATTTTTTACCAAAGAATTTAAAAAGAAAGAAATTAATTAGATATATTTCAGTGTAGATTAATTCATCCAAAAATAACTACTCATTGGGGCACCTGGCTGGGTCAGTCACAAGAGCATGTGACCCTTGATCTCAGGGTTGTGGGTTCAAGCCCCAAGTTGGATGTAGAGATTACTTAAAAAAATAAATAAACTTGGGGCGCCTGGGTGGCTCAGTCGGTTAAGCGTCCAACTTCAGCTCGGGTCATGATCTCATGGTTCGTGGGTTTGAGCCCCACATCGGGCTCTGTGCTGACAGCTCAGAGCCTGGAGCCTGTTTCAGATTCTGTGTCTCCCTCTCTCTATGCCCCTCCCCAACTCATGTTCTGTCTCCCTCTGTCTCAAAAATAAATAAACATCAAAAAGTAAATAAATAAATAAATAAAATAAACTTAAAAAACATAAGTACTCATAGCCTTCATTTTTTTTAAGTGTATTTATTTTTGAAAAAGAGAGCACAAGTGAGGGTGAGACAGAGGGAGAGAGAGAGAGAATTGCACGCAGGCTCCACACTGCCAGCGCAGAGCCCAACGTGAGGTTTGAACTCAGAATGATGAGATCATCACCTGAGCTGAAATCAAGAGTCAGACACTTAACCAACTGAGCCACCCAGGCACCCCTTAATTCAGTTAAATAGTTATAGCTTATCTCTAAACAGTATCAGTATTACAAATATGTCAAGGAAATATATACATAACAATTTTTGCTCATGTTAAGAACCTACTGTTACCAAGAATACAGAATATTTTTTAAGTGCCACAATTACACAGCTTATGAGACTCATATATATTTTTTATTTGAGTAGTTATAATCATATTGGGTCATACATAATGGTTATATTAAATATTACATAGTTGACACATAGATATTTTGCTAAGTGACCATACAAATATCTCTTACCAAAATTCTGTAATTAGTATTCAATTTACAAATATTCAATTAATGAATGACTTGTCTATATGAATAAGACATCCAGTGCCTATTATGACAGAGATGACTTTAAGATAACCTACTTCAAAAGCCTGAGGACCATAGTAGCCTACTATAAAAAGTTGGAAGTCCTCAGATGAAACTTGAATCATAAATTCAGCCTGAAGCTGCCCTGTGATGTACAGTAGCCACTAGCCACATGTGACAATTTAAGTTTAAATTAATTAAAATTAAATAAAATGTAAAATTCAGTTTCTCAGTTTTACTAGCCACATGTCAAATGCTCAAGGCCACATGTGGCTGGTCGCTACTATATCGGACAGTGCAGCTACAGAACCTTACAATTGGACAACACTGGACTAACAAATCATTGCCATATTTTGTTCCGTTAATGAACAAACACTTTCATGGATTCTTTTGTCATCTCAGCCACTGAAGCATGCCAAAACTATCAGGTCACACTGCAGAATTTTGGTGGTAAGGCATGGAATTCTATGAAGGATTAAGTCAGCTGTCACTGAAGTGGAATATCCAGCAAAGATATGCAGTATGGATCTCAAAGTTCCAAAACATTTCTAATAGCTTCTACAGCTCAGACTTAGCCCCAAAATAGCCAGAAAAAAGAGAATACTCTACTTCAGCTACAGACTCATTCCATGCCAAGTAATACACTTGTTTCTATGAAGAAAAAAATGAATTCCAATTAACTGACTTATCAAAGACTGTTTAGAAAATGATTCATTCACTGTTGGGAGACTGCTTATATAAATAATTTTAATTCCTATTTCACTATTTTTTGTTTCAGCTTTTATATATCCAAAATTAAGCTATTATCTTAAATAATTTTTTCTACAAATTTAAAAAAATCAGTAAAAATGTAGGTCTACATTCTTAATTGAAAAATTTGTTTTTAGCCACTGATAGCTGTCACCTGATGCAATGTCACTGTGTTGAATGAAAGTAAGGCATTTGATCTGGTACATAAGCACACAGTATGACACAGGTGTGCTATGTACTAGATATAGTTCAATTTACTTTCTGATAAAAGATTAATTCCACAAACTCCAACTGTAGAGTAGAGTCTGCACATTAAAAAAGAGCATTAGGCTAAAAGCCAGAAGAGGCAAGTTTTAGCCCCCAGCACTACTACAACCTGCAGTCAAATCACCTTGTAATTTTGGGTTTCAGTTCTTAGTTCAACTAATAATCTCTATGGCTTAATTCAGCTCTCTACTCTGCTGTATACTGTGTACTTTGAACATTTATTAACAGTAAACAGTAAAACATGGTGAAGAATGAATGCCACATTCAAATTCTGACTCAACCATTTATTATCTGTACAACCTTGGGCAAATTACTCTCTGTGCCTTGCTTTACTTTATACATGCAACTTATTTCATGAAGTTACAGTGAAGATCAAATTAGATAACACACATAAAGTACAAAGCTCTCTGCCTGGCACACAGAAATCATTCAATAAATCTTAACCATTTTTAACTCTTGGCTTAATCACATTCTGAAAAACTCTAAGAACAGATTACAATTTTGTTATTACACTAGAATTTTCAAGATATCAGCTGAGCATTTAGAAATTATTTTGTTTTTAGATCTTTATTACATTATTTCTTTCACACGATGAAATGGTAGCTTTATAAGTATACCTTCTAGAATGCAGCTGTCAAATCTATCCTACCATATTTTCATCTTTTTAAGAAAGAAACATTTATAAACTAGTGAAAACACACATAACAATTTTAAACCCTCATATAAACATAACACACATACCTACAATTCATCAATACTGTTAAAATATATACTACCTGTCTCATAGGTTAAAACAGTATCTAATTAAAAAATACCAATATATAAAAATTAACATTACGATAAAATACCTGATATCATATCCATTAAAAAACACTTTCATTTTACATGCAACACTGTATTTTAATTTCTAAAAAAAAAATCATTTTAAAAATGAGTAAGGGGAACCTGGCGGCTCAGTCAGTTACACATCTGGCTTCGGCTTAGGTCATGATCTCATGGTGAGTTCGAGCCCCACCTGCGTGGGGTACTCTGCCTCTCTCTCTGCTCCCCACCTCCCACACTCTCAAAAGCAAAGAAACAAACAAACAAACAGTAAAACCCTTAAAAAAAAAAATGAGTAGGTACCAAGTTAAATAAAAAAAAGAATGTGAGGAATACGGTGAATGGTTAAGTTTTCTATCTCCCCAGACCCCAAAAGTCAGTTATTCAATAAAATAACCCGAGAAACCACATCATAAAATTAATGCTTTCTTCTCATCATAAAAGTAATGTTTTAATAGGGAGTTTGCATTCCTAATCAAGAAATTAGCAACAGTAAAACCAGATAGAATTAACATAAAAGGGAAAATACAAAACCAAAATATAATGATTTTAAATAATAAAAATTTGTATTCAAAATAAGTACAGCATATATATGTTCAACCAACTCATAAATTTTGTCTAAGATTAACAAGCTAGCTGTAATCAAAACCACACTGAGATATCACCTCACGCCAGTCAGAGCGGCTAAAATGAACAAATCAGGAGACTATAGATGCTGGAGAGGATGTGGAGAAATGGGAACCCTTTTGCACTGTTGGTGGGAATGCAAACTGGTGCAGCCACTCTGGAAAACAGTGCGGAGATTCCTCAAAAAATTAAAAATAGATCTACCCTATGACCCAGCAATAGCACTGCTAGGAAATTTACCCAAGGGATACAGGAGTGCTGATGCATAGGGGCACTTGTATCCCAATGTTTATAGCAGCACTCTCAACAATAGCCAAATTATGGAAAGAACCTAAATGTCCATCAACTGATGAATGGATAAAGAAGTTGTGGTTTATATACACAATGGAATAGTACTTGGCAATGAGAAAGAATGAAATATGGCCTTTTATAGCAACGTGGATAGAACTGGAGAGTGTTATGCTAAGTGAAATAAGTCATACAGAGAAAGACAGATACCATATGTTTTTACTCTTATGTGGATCCTGAGAAACGTGACAGAAGACCATGGGGGAGGAGAAGGGGATAAAAAAAGAGAGGGAGGGAGGAAAACTATAAGAGACTCTTAAAGACTGAGAATAAACTGAGGGTTGATGGGGGGTGGGAGGGTGGGGAAAGTGGGTGATGGGCACTGAGGAGGGCACCTGTTGGGATGAGCACTGGGTGTTGTATGGAAACCAATTTGACAATAAATTTTATAAAAAAAAAAAAAGCTAGCTGTAAGAAACACTAATAAACCTTTAACAATTTTACTTATGTACTTGGAAGTGTTTTTCAGTGGAGTAATTTGGATGACACAGGGTCACTGGTACACTGTTCAGAAAAGTTTGATCTGTCACTCTTTCCTCCTCACAAATTTCCCAAAAAATCAAGTATTCAAATCATTCCACTGACTTTAAAGCTTTGGTTTATGTTCTATTTCATTTTATAAACAATTCTTAGTCTTTATCACTAATAGCATACTGAAATGGAGGTCTATATTTTTAGAATTCTAATCCCAAATGAATAGAGCTTTAAGGATTCAAAGTGTGTTCTTAACTATGAGTAGCAATCTATTATTTCCAACCCTTGTTTTGTGATCTCTCAAGAATTTCCAACTATCTCAAGGAGATTACAAAAAAACTCATTTTAATGTTCATTACCTTAAAAGCATACACAATCTTTTGAGGACAGAGAGTCGTTTTAAAAATTTCATTTTATAGCACCTTAATATCCATCACCTATTGATTCCACTGTGGAAATTAATTGTAACAAGGTTAGAAAACAGAGAATGATGTCTACCTTGGCATACATCACACAAATACAAACCTTAAAGCGTAAGCAATAAACCCTATATAATTGAAAAAGACCCACAAGTGAAATCTGATTTCATAAAATTCAGATGTTTAAATATGAGATTTTATAAAGAAATTAACTTAGTAAATTTATTTACTAACATTAAGCAGATGAAACAAAATTTTAAATCAGTATTTTCTCCTTTTATGCCTATTTTTTAAAATGCTTTATTGTTAGAAAACTAAGTACCTTTTTGTAGAATCAGTCCAGTTTATCAGTTACTGTTAAAAACCACAGACTTATTTCTGAAAAAGGTACATTTCAATCACATAAAATGTACAATCAGAAACATCTGACCACTAGCAACTAAAATACTACAGACAAAATACTGAGAGATCATAGAAACTTTAGAAGCTATGTCATCAAATTTTAACCAATTTCTGAAAGACTGTTATTTTTATTTTAAGTAGAATAATGTCTTTTGAAAATGGTCACTCCAAGTATATGAGAAAAGGTCTCCATAAGGGGAGAATATGGATACACTATTTTATTTTTTAAATAAACCAAATATTTCAAATGTCATTTTAAAAAAGGGTTATACATGCAGGAATCTTAACAGTGAACAAACAAAGAGAGAATGGAAAGGGTTGGGACTCAGCCTTGGCTGGAGTTCCAGGAAAGGAAAGGACTGGAGGGGAGGGGAGGGGAGGGGAGGGGAGGGGAGGGGAGGGGAGGGGAGAGGAGGGGAAGGGAAGGGAGGATTCCATGCAGAAGAAATAACATGTGGAAAAGATCTATGACACAGCAAATATGAAAAACAGAAAAGAAACCAGTGTGAGTGGAAAAGAAAATCAAGGGGTATATGGTAGAAGGTAAGACAGAAGTCAAACAACCGCAGCATCCTAGAGATCATATTAGGAATCTTGTCCGTAATCTAAGAGCAATGGAAAGCCAAAAAGGGGATTTTAAACAAGAACTGGTATAATCAGATTTGTAATACAGGGTCAAAATAACAGAATTTGAGTCTAAAATCAAAGAGACGGTAGTTTTATTCTATTCTGTCCTAATCATCCCCACTTGGAATACAGTGAGTATACTGGCTAGGATGCTTTCACCTATAAGTAACAGAAAACCCAATTCAAATTGGCTTATGCAAAAGAGAATTTTTAGCTCATTTACAGAACTAAATACAGGTGCAATTTAAACAATGATTTACAAAGTTGGCTTTTCTATCTCTGTTCCTTGACTTCACTTCCTCTATGTTGTTTCTACCTTCAGAAGAGGTTTCCCACTATGAATGACTCCAACTTAACACCTTCCAAGATTCAAGTCCAAGACTCTAATATAGAGGGTTAGCTCTGATTGGAGTTGACTGGTTTGACTGGTTTAAGACATATGCCCTTCCTGAAGCCAATCACTATTGCTAAGGACTTGTAATAGGTTTAGTCCTAGATCACATACTACCCCTGGAACCAGAGGCACAACAACAACAACAACTAAGATAAAAATTGGTTCCCCAAAGGAAAATTAAGGTATCTGTTACCAAAATAAAGGGGAATGAATGTTAGGTAACAAAAACAACAGATGTCCATTATAAGGAATTAGTATTAGCACTTTGTCTAGGTCAAAGGACTAAAGATATTTAACCTAGGAAACATGAGACTGTGGGGCAGGGGTGGTAGAAAAGAAAGCTATTTACAGGTATTTTAAGTTTGTCATGAGAAAGAAGGAAAAGAGTAGGTCTTGTTCTTTCTAGCTCAAGTGATAATAATAACAATATTAGTAATATTTACTTGTTTTGAATAAACAAGAATTTCATTCCTAGTGTTCAGCTTCAACACAACTACTTAATTTATTACACACTATTATGTTATCACAATTACAAATTATGTTACTAATAATAACAATTTATCATTACCATAAGCTAACATTAATTAAATGCACACATTATTTTGTCTATTCCTCAAGAAACTCTATGAGGCAGATACTATTATCATCCTCACTTCACAACTGTAGAAACTGAATTATTGAGGTTAAGTACCTTGCCCAAAGCAACACTATTAAGAGTAGAGCAAGGATTCAAATCTAGACACTTAAAATATCACAGATTCCAGCCATACACTACTTGCCTCCACCAGGAACAAGACCAAAATTACAGGGAGGCAGATTTCATCTCAACACAAGAACAGAACAATTCATGGTTAAATATCAGGAAATGAGACGAACTCAAGGTGTGATAGATCACCAAACAAAAATATGAAAAATTCAAGCATTATGTAATCGAAATGGTCACTTTCCAACATCCCCAAGGATCCTTCCAACCCTAATATAAACATACCCATCTGGCATAGATATGAAAATGTAAATTTTTGCCTAGACAAAGGGGATTTATTATTTCAGTGAATGCTGAATTATGAAAAGCCAATTTGGTATTATGAAAAGTCTTTCAGTAATCAAATCAACCATCCCCAAATATTTTCTAGAAACTCCAAGTTCAATATAATATATGAAGCAAATGGGTTGAAGTTCAACACTGAGGATAAATGAGGATAACTGAGGATAAAAGCAAGTAAATTCCTGAAGAATAAGTAATAGTTGATAATTTTAATTAAATAAGTTGAATTTTAATAAACCTGTTTGATGTCAACTCCCAATGATATCAAGATCTACTTCACAGACACGGATTCAGAGCAAAATCCCAAATATCAAATCATGATAAACCAGATTTCAGATTTTTAACATTTTTGTTCAGATTTTTAACATTTTTGATGACACAAAAATCTTTAAAGTAGTATCAATAAGTAGAAGGCCTATGCTTCAGCAGACTGCTTATAACTATAAATCAATCTAAATCAGCAGAGTCATTAAAAGCTTCTATGTGAAAGGAATCCTTCATAAAAAAGGGTATGAGGAATCTCTTTTTGTACCACCTCCATTTCATCCAAGTAAAATTTCTGCTAACCCTGATCCAGGCTGCAATCCATTTGCTCTACTTATCACCACCCATTCTGTCAGTCAAAACTAACCTAAGCACCATAGTACAGCTACTACCTTTTCTACTGCACACACTGTATTCTACTGACAATCTGGATAACCCTCCCCCGCTGCCAAAGCAAATTACCCTTTCTTCATTTACATTTTCCTTATCTTTCATCTATTTTAACTCAATTTCTTGAAACCTCCTCCTCAAATATTTTCTATATGCCAACAGACTGTTTATCTACCTGCTCCAATTTAACTCAATATTCTCCACATTTTCTTGCTCCTTAAATAGTACAAAATCAGGTTTTTCAGAGTTTAGTCGTCAGCCCTACACAAATTGTTACCTAAACAACAGATCTAATAAATTCCATTGTCTTAGGTTATCAGTTCTCAATAGCAGGGTACAAAATCATCAAATATTAACCTCCAACCTTGACTCCCCAACTCAGTTCCCGCCTATCATTTCCTAACTGCTAAAAACTACTATCTGGGTATTTAAACTCACCTCAAACTCAGTATTTCCAAACTGAACATAACTTCTCCACAAAAATTAGTCCTACTTCATGATTCATAACAGCCAAGAAGTGAAAACAAGCCAAATGTTCATCAACTGATGAATGAACAAAATATGATGTATCCATACAATGGAGTATTACTCAGGAATAAAAAATGAAGTACTGGTACATGCTACATGGATGAACCTTGAGAACTTTATGCTAAGTGAAAGAAGTCAGTCACATACTGTTTGATTCCATTAATATCAAATGTCCAGAACAGGCAAATCCAGAGACAGAAATTAGATCAGTGGTTGCCAGGACCTGTGGAGTGGGGAGAGGCAGCTTAACAGTACCATTACCTGAAAGTTAATGGTCTGAAAGCTGAAAATACTACCTTAAGATTAGACGATTTTGATGATTGTATAACACCATGAATGTACTAAATGCCACTAAATTGTATACTTTAAAATAATTTAAATGATGAATTTAATGTTATGTTAACCTGACCTCAGTTTATAAAAATTAGTTCTACTTCTCTTCTTCCACCAATAAAACTGTCATCCTTCTGATCTTGAGTCCTTAAAAGTGTTTCTCAATATTCCCCTCTTTTATTCATCATACCTAATCAATCAATTCCCCAGTCCTATATAGTCTTCCTTCAAAATATTTTCTACAACCACCCTTGATTTTCGATTCACTACATACTTGTTCAGGCACTTAGAACCTCACATCCATAGTAAGATTTACCGTGTAAGATTCACTTTATATCAGCCTCTCAGCATCCAGATCTATATGATTTCATCCATTTAACATAGAACCACCAAATTAACAATGTCACAAAAAAATGTTTTCATTGTGTCATTTATCAGTTCCAAACTCCTCAGTAACACTCCACCAATCCATGCAGAGCTCGGTTATCCTAGTGCCAGAAGCTTCTAGAATCCAGTGAGGTACAGAACAGGCCAAATGTTTTAGAAACTGTCATTTCCACCAGTGGTTGTTGCTGCCAGGCTGCAAGGCTAGTCCTATACTATCTAGCTTAAGCAAACAACATGCAATCCTGAGATTACAGGGCTGAGGTTTGAATTAGGTAAGACCAAGGCATCATAGCCTACAAAATTAACATACAGCATTAGGCATCCAGTAAGTATTACAATAAATGAAATGCACTTTTTGAGATTCAATTCCTTCATCTGTAAAGGGCATATGATGATAATACCATCCATCTCAAAGAAGCATTTATTTTAAAGATAAAATATGATGTATAAATTTACTTTATAATATATAAAATACCACAATAAAAGATTGGAAACACATCTCTTGTGTTACAACTCCTCAAATAAACACAAATACTAACAATGTAGTGTCAAAAAAGTAAGGCCAATTTTCTTATTTACTTTTTCTCTATTCAACAAAGTTGAGAGTTCTATTACTTATTTTTAATCCTAGAACTTAATAAAGCCATTTTGTTTATGAGGGCCTTCCCATCAGCAATCAACAATCCTGTATAAAGTCAGATAATCTTAAACCTTAAATGGAAAAAGCAAAATAAGTAAACAAAGTAGGAGATAGGGATTACCTATACCTAAAACACTCAGACCCCTCCCAAGAGCTTTAGGCTTCCCTTCTCAAACTTGCCAAAGGTAACAATTACCCACAAAATAAGGAAAACACAGGGGTAAAGCCTAGAAGCAACGAATATATTATTTCATAGACTAATGATCTTTGCTTTGTTTAATAGCCCTCAACTGAAAGACATGCAAGTAGCGGTCATGCTAAAGAAATCCCAAACCTGGCAAAAAAAAAAAAAAAAGTGTGTGTCTAATTAATTTCTAAGGATGGAATCTTAGAAGTCCACAAACCCCAACCTGAAATATTCAAGATATATTAATTTACTTAAAAATGACTACAATAGGGGTGCTCGGGTGGCTCAGTTGGTTAAGCATTCGTCTCTTGATTTTGGCTCATGTTGTGATCTCATGGTTCACGAGACTGGGCCCCACTTCAGGCTAGCAATGGGCATGCATCCTGGTTAAGATTCTATCTCCCTCTCCCTCTGCCCCTCCCCTGAACATATGTGGGGTCTCTCCCTTAAAAAATAAAAGAGAAAAGAAGAGAAGAGAAGAGAAGAGAAGAGAAGAGAAGAGAAGAGAAGAGAAGAGAAGAGAAGAGAAAAAAGAAAAACTTCTAAAAATGATTATAATAAACCCATTACATATTAATATAAATATTTATGTGAAAAGTACTTCCCAAAACAAAATATTTAGAGAGGGGTGGCATTGTTTTATATTTTTGCAAAACCCATTAATATCTGCCTTAATAAAGACAGCTGTATTTTCTTATCTGCTTCTACATTTAATCTGTTGCACTACATCGTTCGGTTGAAAAATCCAGCCTCACAAGATACGTAGGCGGTAGAGAGAGGATCTTGTATAACCCTTGAAAGCACCTCAGGTCCCCAAGACCATGGTTAGAGAACTGCTACACTACATTAAACAAGTCAAAGCCTTTGTTTAAAAAAGAAAGCTAAATTAGAGCTGACCAAAAATTTGGTATATACCAATGCCAAGGAGTAAAGTCACAATTTTAAATAGTTAGGGAATATTAAAGTGATGAGCACAACATTAAGAAAAAGCATTTATTAAGCAGTAATTATGTATAAAGCATTGTATTTAAAAACACAAAGATGTAAAATGATACAACATCATTCCAAAAAATCAGTGTTCATCATCATATAATAAACCAGAAAAGCAGAAATGCTTGCAATGAAAAATAATTGAAATAAGAAACATTTTTTATTTAATCCAGTTCGCCAAAGGGCCTAAATATTACACCCTGATTCTACAGGGTTTCAGTTAATCATTTTTTACTATAGAGGAGCTCTGAAGGTAAAGTTGGGAAGTAATGGAAGAAAAAATGCTAACAACAAAAATATTGTGGAACAGAAACGTCAAGGAATAACTTTTTAAGTACTACCTGCATTCATTAGAGATGGAGTGCAAACTGCTGAAAAACCTATCATGGCAGTAGATGGAGAGGCAGGCAGGTTTAATGTGTTAGAAAGGGGGCACTTTATAAATCTGAAGGTCCAAATTAACCATTAACCTTTAATATACTATCAGAATCCACAGAAACAATTTTAGTTTATTTTCTTTCTCGGGTAGTTCTAGTTGTAAAGATTGACATTTTATGGCTTTTATTGTTTCCTAGAAATCTTCAAACAACATCTTATTACTTTTAAACAGAATAAAACTCATTGTATTTGACAATTACTATGTGGGTCTACAGGATCCTTTTATAAATCTAAGATACATTATGCGATCATAGTGATTTCATTCTTCTTACATCTTGAAATAATTTGCTAATTCCATCATTCTGGGTATTATTTCACCACTGATAAACAAATATTCCCACCTATGCTTACAAAAGAAAATTATAAATGAGAAAACATAAGAACAATTTAATTGCCTAGAAGAATAATGCAACAGTTAAGTAAATCATCATCTTTCACTTTTCTTATCTTTCAGTTTTCTTATTGTTTTGCACAAAATATTGCATGAACTTTCCAAAAGATGACTGAAGACATTATCTTTGTAATCTGTGTCGAAAAGAAAAACTTTACTTCTACCCTTTTATGTTGTTGTACCTGAGGACCCATGAACTAAACTAACAAAAAAAAACAGATTAACAGGAGAAAAAGCACAAAATTTTTATTAACATTTACACACACAGGAATTCACAGAAAAGAAGTAAAACTCAAAGAAGTGGTTAAATTCAAGGTCTCATATACCATTTTAACAAAGGAGAGGGGATTAGGGCTTTGAGAGACAATAAATCATGGGAAATAACTAGGAAATACATGGGAGGACTAATGGAAGATAAGGGTTATTTTCATTAGGTCTCTTTATGCAAACTCATCTTGGTATCAGCTCTCCATCTCAAAGTGATAAGAGTCACTCTTTCCTACTAAGGGGGCCCGGGGTGGGGGGAGGGGGATGTCTTCACAAAGGGATATTTATGTCTTGCTTTCAGGCAGGTAACAGGAGGACAGAAAACAATTTTTGCTTCTTTTAATTCCAAACTGCTGTCCACTCAAAATAATCCTTAGCTCAAAGTGGCATATGTTAGCACAGCATACCCTGATCCTTTTCATATGCTTTTATTTTAGTCTTCCCTAAATACAGTTAAGAACTCAGAACTTTTTATTTTCTGCCCATTATGGGACAGAAGAAAACTGGCAGAGGACACATTTCACAATTATTAAATGAATCTGAAAATGAATGCAAAGATAGACAGCAAGCACCTTAGACTCTAATGATGAAAACAAGGCAATCTCAGACTAAATCTTGAGATGAGATTAACCTGATACAGTTCATAAATGGACAAATGTTAAATGCGGGTGTATATAATGATGACTAAAAGGAAATAGAAAATGTGGAAAATTTTTTTAATTCACTGGATTGGTTATGCTAACTGATATCTACAAATCCATAACTGAAAATATCTGGCAATTATGAAGCAAAGAAGATGGCCATCAATGCTTCAGCAAAATTAAGACTTATGAAAGGTTTCAAAAAATTCTTCAAGTATTGCATTTAATGATGCACATGCAAAAGAAAAAAAAAAGCCCCAGAATGATAAGAACTTATCAGAAGTATTTGAAATCTCAAATCAGTATTTACAAGATAAATACACTCCAAGTTCATTCATGTATGACAGTTGACCAGTAGTTAGTTACATTCAAACAATGTTGCCCATTTCAGGTACACATACTTTCAAACCCTGAAAAACATTTACTAAAAATCTGGGCAACACAGGACAGTGAATCATCCTAAGCTTGAAAGATGCAGATCTACACAGATTCAGAAAAGGGTGGGAGCAGAACCAAGAGTAATAGAAAAATCACAAGAATGGACAAAAGAATTTTAAAATTCTGTCAGAAATACAACATGTGACAAAATTTTTCTAAGTTTGGAACTAGGTTAGTATTATTATCCAACAAGAAATTTTCTTGATTTGGCAATATCAGGAAGAACATGGTTGAACTTCTATGAATTTTCACAAATAGGACATAAGAAAAAGTCAACTGCACATAATCTGGGCTTTATACCTATTTGATGACTCTTAACTATCCTACAAAAAACTAGTTTTTTTCTCAGCTCAATGCATTCTCAAGCATAAAGGAATTCAAAAACCCTTGCATAAATTAACATGAAGAGAGATGTATTATAAAAGGACTACGTGAGAGGTAGATATGCTCATTAAGAGGGTTAGAACTTATATTTGCAAAGGAATGACTTGAAAATGATAACCTATGACTGACAATAGTGCAGGGAATTCTTTCAGTGTATGGGGAAAGCTTCAATTACAAAACCATAAATTGCCAAGAAAAATATTTCTCATGCAACTAGGAAAAGAACTTGCAGAAACAAGGAATTTTGTCTAACCCTTCAACCACAACATTCTTTTGCACAGGTCTCAAAGTGGGAATAAAGGAAGATACTCTTCGTGTGCATGCCAAAATTTTTAAAACGTGCATATCCATTGTAGTATGTGGCATATAATTAAATGCATAAAATATATATGTACAGAAGGTACAATTTAAACCTAACGAAGAGTAAACTATCAGTAAAATACAGAATGTGGGTTATTTTACAGGACTACTGGTAGCCTGGTCTCAAAGGTCAGTGTCATTCAAAAATAAAGAAGAGGGAACTACACTAAATTAAAAGAAACTAACACAAACAAATGTAATGCATGACTGGATACCGGTTCCAAAATAAATCACTAAACAGAACATTTGGGGGACAATAGGAGAAATGTGAATACGTACTGTATATATATATATATATATATATATATATATATATATTAGATTGCAGGGATTATTCTTAACTTTAAGTGTGCTTATGGTATTGTTTATATGGAAAATTGGCCTTATTTTTATGACACACAGATAGACACATCCATCCACAGTACTTAGGTGTGAATTGTGGTATTTGCAGTGTGCTCTGAAAATGTTCACCAGAAAGAATTTAAGATAGGTACTTAAAGCAAATGTGACAAAGTGGCAACACTGTTTAAACTAGGTGGTAGGTTATATGTGTCCAAACAGACTATTCAACTTTTCAATATGTTTGGGGAAAAAAATAACATCAAAACTTAATAAAAAGTTGAAAAACTAAGAAATGAAGTCTAAAAAACAAAAATGTAAAAGAAGGAGCAACTGAATATTTCTTAAATTTTGTAGGTGAGCCTCCTTGCTTCTCCTCACTCACCTTATTCCCACAGACAAAAAAAGAAATATAATATAGTGAATTGCGCACTGAGGTATCAGAAGACCTAAGGTTCTAGAAATGGTTCTATCACTCCTTAGCCATGACCTCATTAAAGATGTCTCCCTGAGGCCGTCTCCTGATCTTCAAGATGGTGCCATAAACACAGACCAGTGCAAAAGGGGTCTTCGGGTACAAACAGATTGTACCAATGGCAGATACAACTGCAAGATAACAGTTGTAACGGTATTTATACTGATGTTTCGAAACATCAAGAGCAAAGCAGCCGTAACAATTCTCTAAGCAAACCAGTGCCTTCCTTGGCACAGCAAGTTTCCGCTTAGGCAGCCTAAGTTGCCACTAATCCCCCGAAAGCAGGACTTCTCACAAATGCTAAGAGGGGGCTTTTGTACTTTAAAACTCTACTCCGAGGCTTCAATTTTATGCTTAATGGCACTAAAAGATGTCAAATTCTTAAGACCCAGTCCAAATCTCAAAACAATAAAGTTTAAGTCCACAGAATTTTTAAAAAACCAATCTTTGCAAACAAAGAGAAACCCTTGGACCAAGGTCTCCCGTGCTTGCAGAAGCGGGTCCGCTTTGACGTTTCTCCTCTCTAGCAGATTTCTCCTTAAAAGCCTTCAAACTTGACGTAAGTTGGGAAGAACTTCCATCTCTAGAGCAAGATAAAACCTCAGAGTGAGCTCATTCTTTATGTCTCATTAAGTGAAACCTGAAAGCACGGTCAGTAAATTGTGTACCCAACTCCACGTTTCTCCTCAGGGCCCTTCTGCAGACAATAACGGGACTTCAAGGGCAGAGCAGGGAAAGTCCCTTTGACAAGAATGAGGGTGTGAGCGTGGAATGACTGGTCACCTGGGGGCGAGGGGTAGGGCAGCAGACAGGGGCCCTAGGGCCCTGGACGCCTGGAAGTTCGGGACCCCCTTTGGTCTCTGTCTACCACTTTAGAGACTCCAGGGAGCGTCGTTGTGAAGGAGGCATGGGTCCCCGCCAAACATCGGCACAAAATGTACGGCGGCGGACCAAAGGGAGTAGTCTCCAGAGGAGAGCCAAACCCAGGCTGGGGCAAACAGGCGCACAGGCCTTGGAAGGCGAGATGGAGGAGGCGGTGGAGGAGGCGGAGGAGGAGACGGAGGAAGAAGCGGCGAAGGCCTGCGCGGCCCCGGCCTGCCGCACCGAGCCGTCTGCCGCGTCGCGCCGGGATCCCTCCCCCGCCGGGGCCGGCGCAAGATGGCGGTCAGGCCGCCGCCGCGCAGCCGGTCCCCTCCCCCGCGCCCTGGGCGCTCTCGGCAAACCGCGCCGGCCTCGACACCCCCGGCCCAGCGCCCCCGGAGTGAGGCGGCGCAGGCCGCGCGGGAGGGCCTCTGCCTGCTGCAGCGCGGGGCGGGCGGGGGCGGGGGGCGCTTACCGTGAGCGGAGCGGATCGGCCTGACTGGGGCCCTGAGGAGGAGGAGAAAGAGGAGGAGGAAAAGGAGGAGCACGAAAAACTACACGGCGGCAACGGCGGCGGCTCCCATTGCGGAGCAGCAGATGAGCCGTGGGAAGGGGGGGGGGGGGGTTCTCGTGGAGCCGGCGCGCTGCCTCATGGGTAGACTCCGGGTCAGCCTTCGCGCGTCCGGGCTCCCTGTCTTCTAGCCGACACGGGAGGCGGGCGCCGGCATGTGCGTCGCACCGCAGGCCTTCGAAGGCCGCGGCGCCCCACCACGCGCTGGCCGCGGGCGAGGGCTAGGGCCGGGGCCTGGCGAGGCTGTGAGAGCCCGCCTGCTTGTCGGCCCGGTCGGGCCAGCGGTCTCGAAATCGGGGCTGCACCGGGTCTGAAGGCGTGGGAACGTGAGTTCCGGGTCCTCCCTGTGTGTAGCAGCTAGTTCTGGGCAGGCTTGGAAAGAAAGAACGTCTAGGAAGAGAGGCGCCATTACAAAGACTGTTCCTGAGGCGCGAAGACGTAAACCAGATGAGAAGTCAAGACAGGTTCTTTTAATAATTGGCTAATTTCGCCATACTTTTTTCAAACCTGCGATTTTAATTGTGTCTCCTTTAATTCCTGCCATATGGATGCCTGTAATAACTTAAAAAAAAAAAAAAAAAGAAACATGCATTTACAAGAACACTTACCAAGATACTGCTTGCTACACACTATATTTTGATCTGTAAGAGAAGTTTCCTCTCCGAGTTGTTCTCACAAGATCAATGTATCTTCATTAGATCCTTGAAACACACACACACAACACCAATCACTGTGCAAACCCATCACTGAATTGTACTAATTCTCCCTATTTGAATAAGTTTCTTCTTTCTCATCCAGACTGCCCCCAGCTTTTCTTTGGTGTTTAGCATTACAGTCACTTCATTATTGGTTACCACCCCCAGATTAATCTTACCCAAAGGCCACCTGAATTAACCCTAGAAGACCTGGAATGGCTACAGGTAACCATGACCTACTCTTCCCCCATCTGTGCCAGGGAGAGTCTATCCAGCTTTCTCTTTTCTTGCTGGCCCTGAAAGTCAACTTTGTAGGAAAAGAGAATAATTAAAATAACAAACTGGGAAGCTAAAAGTTAAAAAAAATCTTGGTGTATTATTCTTAAGTCGTTATATTTCAAATATACTTCTAGTGGTTCTCAAAGCATTATGGTATGAAAATGAACTTAGATTTCACTCTGTGTTCTATAGTTTGGTCCTTGGTTTAAAGAGACAGAAACTTCATGTTGTTAGACCCTAGAGCTAATTTAAATCCAGGGGATGATTCATGCCAACCAAACTTAATACAGACTGATATACAAACCAATTTATCCCTCTTTTTTTTTTTTTTCCTTTCGTGAAAAGCATAACTGCTCTGAAGACCAGAAAACCTGGTTGCCACATTTTCACTCAAAGGAAACATTTATATGAGAAGCTACATTATAAAGGATGTCCAATGAGTATGGAATCAACACACATGAAGTAATTTAGATTATTATTATTATTAATTATTATTTTGACTACTCCATCCTTAAAACTCCCTTGGCTTGTAGAACATGACTCTCTTGGTTCTTGTGACTTGCTATCATTTTCTTAAGAGCTTCTCTTTCTCTGACTTCTATTTTCTGCCCTTTTCCTTATATACATACTCTTTAAGTATCCTCACCATACTCATTCTCAAGTGAGATCATGCTCCACACCCTTCCCTGACTTGTAGTGGGCATAGGTGATTGCCCAGCTTCTATTCCACCACTCCATTGTATCCACCTATACAATTTGGATGGAATAACCACTATCCAATTCCAAGAATGGTCCAGTCAGCGTAAAACTATTATAATTACTACCCTTACCTCCCTTTGAACCAGTTTTGGTTTCATAAACCAATTAGAGCAAAGCCCAGGATTTTTGTTTGTGGGCAAAAGAGAAGTTCTTTCCTTCTCTGAATGCTATAGCATTGGCATTAGAATGTGAATACTGGTAGAGTTATAACTTTTTTGTCCTTTTTTCTACTGAGAAGAGCCAACTGAGACTAAAACCAACAAATGGAGGAGGAAGGGCTGGGTGAATCAATCATAGGGAAAGGAAGTCAATCCCTGAGAGCATCACAAGCCTCCAAACCAAACCCAACCTGAACCCCCTGCTACCTCTAGACTTCTCTATTATATGTGCCAATAAATTTCCCTTTCTGTTTAAGTAGAAGGGATCCAGAATAAGACTCTGTGGCAAAAAAAAATTATTTTTAGCTGAAGGCATTTGAGTTCCTGCAATCTCTTATCTGCCTAAAAGTGGAGCCTCCCAAAAGCACTCAATTGTCATAAATCTCCTCCCAGGGAGCAACCAGGGAAGATTAGCTCTTATCAACAGAGACAGTGAGAATTGTCACCACACCTAAACAATCATTATCACAAAACTATCATATCTCCCATCTATTCTCCTACGGGCCCATTTATCTTTCCTAAACGTCATTTGTTTTCCCATAAGTGCACTTTCTCCCCCACCCCTTTCCAATAAGTCAATTGGTTTCATGTAATTGCCCTCTCCCCTCCCCTTCACCTATTTAAATTGTATATAAGCCCCAAATTCTAACCACTCCTTTGAGTCACATTTCTTTGTAAACCCCCCTACAAGGTTTGTGATTAAATTCTGTCTTTTCTCTTGCTAACCTGTCCTTTTGTCACTTTTATTCACAAGCCCCTGAAAAGTAAATCTAAGAGAATAAAGAAAAAGTTTGCTCCCTGCCAAAGCTATTTTAAGTGGACTTTCTGTTACTTGCAAGTGAAAGCACCCTAACTGTGACAGAGACAAATATTCGCCATCTTGCATACCCAGGAAACCCACATTTCCTAGCTCCTTCTATGTCAGGCCATGTGACTGTTTCTGGCCAGTGCAATGTAGGCAGAAGCAGTGATTGCCCAATCTAAAGCCTGACCCTTAAAGCCTCCAGTGATTTGTAGTTCCTTTTTATTTTTCACACATTAGTCAGCCACATAACAGAAAATTCTGAGGAGCTAAGGAAAGGCAGTAACATTAGATGGAAGGACCCCAGTTCTGTTAATAATTGCATGCAGCACATCTAATACAATGATCTTCATTGTACTGATGGGAGTAAAACATAAACTTTTACTGGGTTATGACTGAGATTTGAGGGTTGTTTATTACTAAATCACTAACCTTGATTAATAATAGAAACAATGGCCTACCATAACAAAAAATCCAAATAGGTCGCATTAGTTTAGCATAGCAGTCATGTGGAAATTAAAGAACCATGTAGTAGGCTGGATAACCAAAAATTCATATTAGGCAGGGGCTAAGCTGTTGCCTATAATACCTTAGAAGGCAGATTGGTATAAGTACATATTTTCTAGCTTTAAGGGAAGAGTTGAGAAAACAATATTAATTGTAGATGTTGGTGACTTTTTATGTGATTAGCAAGATATTACTACAAAGAGATTAGCATGGAACCAGTTTACAAACAAATGAAAGGAAATAGAATCCAGCATTTGGAGGCCTTGCAGAGTTTGAAAACACAATGCTCCTAGATTCAGAAGAGGAAGAGCTATGATTTTAAAAGGCTTTGAGCAAGGAAACCTCAGTAGGATTTGAACAAAATGACTCAGCCCTTAGGAATAGATCAGATTACACATGTTGTTTCAAATAGTATCTACTGTTTCAGATAGCCTCAAAGTAACAGCTATTATTTGTTCCCCAGCTTTACTGAGGTGTAACTGACAAAATTGTATTATAAAGTGTACAGGATGATTTGATATACATATCCATTGTGAAATTATTACAATTAGGTTAATTAACACATCCATCCCCTCACAGTTACTTTGCATGTGTATGGTGAGAAAGTTTAAAATCTACTCTCTTAGCAAATTTCAAGTATACAACACAGTATTAGTACATCAAATCCCCAGAACGTATTCATATTATAATTGAAAGCTGTGACCAGCATCTCCCCAGAGTACCAACCGTTAAATTGAGAGTGAGATTTGATTAAGAAAGTGGAGAAATAAGGCATCTTTTAGAAGTATGTCCCTAGGGGCAATATTGTTGGTGCTTCAACCATTACTCTCAGATATCTACCCACTTTTTTGGGGGTGCTTCCTTTGCCCCACGCTTCACTGCACCTTCCAACAGCTAGCATCTGCAGCTCTTTTTCAGAGGACTACACTTAGGCTCTTGGAGCCACTTTTCCTCCCATCACAGAGACTGAAAATACTTGGGAATTTATACCCATAGGGCAAGCTCTTAACCAAGAACTGATAAATGCAAGAGTGTGAAAGTCCTAACTCCCTTGTCTTGGGTGAGAACAACTTGGAAGCATGACTCACAGTCCAGAATTCCCCTGTAGGACCAGTGCATCCCTACCCCAAATTCATTATGTTAAAACCCTAATCCCCAGTGTGATGGTATTTGGAGATAGGGCCTTTCGGAAACAACGGAGACCTCTCTCTCATTCATTCTTTCTCTCTCTTTCTCTCTCTGATTCTCCCTCTCCCTCCCTCCCCCACTCTCTCAGGATACAGCAAGAAGGCTCCTATCTACAAGCCAGGAAGCAGGTTCTCACCAGGCACTGAGTCTGCCACAACTTGATCTTGGACTTCCCAGCCTCCAGACTGTGGGAGACAGATGTTTATCATTTGGAGAGCCTGGGTGGCTCAGTCGGTTAAGTGCCTGACTTCAGCTCAAGTCATGATCTCATGGTTCATGGGTTCAAGCCCTTCATTGGGCTTTCTGCTAACAGCACAGAACCCACCTCAGATCTTCTGTCCCCCTCTCTCTTTGGGACCCTCTCAAAAATAAACTTTTTTTTTTTTTTAAAGAAGTGTTTGTTGTTTAAGCCACCCAGTCTATGGTATTTTTGCTATAGCATCTCAAACTAAGACAGTGTTAGTAATGCAAACCTCTTTGTTCCCTCAGCCCTAGAGATGGTAGCTGATTCCTGTAGTCACCACCTCCATAATATTTAGTGTTATCTTTTTGCTGTTAACAATTCTTTATTTTAAATTCTCTTCGTTAAACAACTAGTATGCTTCTATCTCCTAACTGGATCCTTAGTGATACTTCCTCTTCTTCCTTGTCCTGCTTTCCCCACTTGTATACAAAGTTCTTAATAGTCAATTTTCACAAATCCTCTTCTCAGGATCTCCTTCTGGGTAACTCAACCTAAAACAGTCTCAGAAAGAATTTTGGGTGTTGTTAATATTGAACTGACTGGAAACAAATGGATCAGAAGCCTACTATAGTTTTGAGAAAACTCTACTGTGAAAGTAACTAGGCACCTAATCTAAAATTATTTTTAATTTTAAAGCTGTAAAACCATCTTTGGTTGACCACTAGCCTCTTCAACTATGAAAGCTATACAGTCTCCAGAGAGAGCAGTCTCATTCAGATATGGCCACAGAAGATTATAAACAAGGAAAACTTCCCAAAGTGTAGAGCCAGAGGAAATGAAGAAAGATAATATCCTGGTTAACTTTACATATTGACTTGACTGGGATAAGCAATGCCCAGTAAAGCTGATAAAACATTATTTCTGGATGTGTCTATGAGGGTGGTTTCAAAAGAGAGTCCCATTTGAATCAGTAGACTGAGCAAAGAAGATTGTCTTCACCAATGTGGATGGGCATCATACAATCTGTTGAGGGCCTAAATAGAAGAAAAAAGGCAGAGGGAGAGTGAATTTATTCTCTCTGCTTGCGCATCTCCTCCTGCCCTCAGATATCAGCACTCTTGGTTCTTGGGCCTTAAAACTCAGCCAGGATTTACACCATCAGCCCCCCTCATTCTCAGCCTTCAGATTTGTACTGAATATGCCACTGGCTTTTTTGGTTCTCCAGCTAGACGTAGATATAGATACAGATATATAGAAATAAAGATATGTATCTGTCTCTATATTTAACACCTATTGATTGTTTCTCTGGAAAACGCTATTACAGAGTATCTCACCAAAAGAAGAATTAGAGCTTAACACCTAACCAAGGAAACTTCTTCACCTCTGGTATAAAAGGCCTTCAAAAATGTCTTGTCATCAGGATTTCAGAATTGCTATAAAGGTGTAACCACTTTGTCTCACATTCTGCTTTTCTAACAAGAGTGTCTTTTGCAGTTATCCTCCTTCACTTCTACCATTGTATATTGAGTGTAAGTCTTGTGGGAGGAGTGGATTATATGCATTAGCTCATAGGTCACCAAACTGAGAAAAGTCACATCTAGAGCTGATGAAGAAATCTGTGCACCATCTGAGACTTTAAGCTAGACACAATGGCTTGATGGGACTCTGGATTATCACCTTTGGACATAGGTTAGTGTAAGGGAGGAAAAGAAGAATACGTATTTGGGACCAGAAAGGTGGATTAAGACAGAGATAATCACTTAATTTTCTCCTTTAAACATTTCCCATCCCTTTTACATTCAAATGGCAGTATGTAACTAGTTCAGGACAGTGGAATGTAATCAGAAGCAATTTACATCAATGCTACTGAAGTGTGGTTCAGAGACCAGTATTGTTCCATGATTTGTTTGTTTTTGGTCCATAACAAGGTAAGAATAGCAAATGAAAATATTTAGAAACTTATATAGAAATTGGACATTTTCACAACATCTTTGTTGTCTTTTACAAAAGTAACAGTCTGTAACAGATTGGAAAGTTTTTAAAAAGTGGTCCTTTGCTACAGATAGTTTGAGAAGCTGTATTCTAACATCACCTCTAGCCCAGCCTCTAAAAATTCTTAACATTCTTCCCAGACCTTTTTGTTCTTCAGGTGGTCAGATGCAGAGGATCTACCAGAGTACTTGAAGCCCTAGAAAATAGTGGAGGTACGAGGTAGAAGTAACCTGGGGTTTCTGAATGATTGATGGAAGAGAAACAAATCCCCAAAAAACACATCAATATCCACTAGACTATAAGGTGAGTGAGAAATAAACTTTAATATGTTAAGTCTCTGGGATTTGGGGGTTATTTTTTTGAGTAGCTAGTGTAAGTTATCCAAATACATTGTTACTGACTTTTCCTATGACATTGACTTTTATCTCTATTTTCATTATTCCTCAACTTATATCCTGAAAGCACACCCCTCCCCAAAGCATCAGAGCCATATATCTCATCACCTAGTTGACAATCCCACTGGATGTCCCACAGGACCTAAAAACTCAACATTACTAACACTTAATCCTTTATGCTCCCTCTTTTTTTCTCTATTCAATTTTGTTCAGCCATAGCGCCATCCCTCCAACTTTCCAATCCTGAAATCTTGGAATAACCCTCACCTTCTCCTTCTCTTGTCCTTATCATAACCCATCAACCCTGTACCAACTTCTGAAGGTTCTACCTTCATCACATCTTTCTAACCGTTTCCCTACTTTTAATTTCTAGTTCCTCTACTCTACCTCACTTGAGTGAGAAAATCTTCCTTTGTACACTCCTGCAATTCATTTCTTCTAACATTATAAAACACCTTTCTTTTTTTTTAATTTTTTTAAATGTATATTTATTTTTGAGAGAGACAGAGACAGAATGTGAGTGGGTTGGGGCAGAGAGAGAGGGAGGCACAGAATCCCAAGCAGGCTCCAGGCTCCAAGCTGTCAGCACAGAGCCCGACACGGGGCTCGAACTCACAAGCTGTGAGATCATGACCTGAGCTGAAGTCGGATGCTCAACCAACTGAGCCACCCAGGCGCCCCTATAAAACACCTTTCTAAGAAGCAAATCTAAATATATAACATCCATGCTTTAGAAATATATCAATTTTTTACATAGCCCTTAAAGACAAAACTCATGCTCCTTAACATGATGTGCTGGATACTGTGGATTGGCCACTTCAATTTCCATTACACTCTCCTTCTAATTGGACATGATAAAAAGCCAAACAAAACACACAAAAAAACACAACTATACTCTCCATACAGCCTTACCAGTAGAGTTCTAGATGTGTTAGGTTCTGCAATTTGATGCACCTGCACTAAATTTGAGGTCGAAGCCATCTTCTGGCAGCAAGGTTATTAAGATGTGACTGTTAGAGGCAATTGCAGCAGTTGAGTACTAGTGGTAGTATCTATTATCTATCTATAACTGCAGGTTTGTACCTTTTGACTCTCTTCACCCATTTAGCTCAGCCTCCAATCTCTGCCTCTGGTAACCACCAATCTGTTCTCTATATCTATGAGTTTGGTTCTTTACTTATTTGTTTAGATTTTACATAAAAGTGAGATCATGCAGTATTTGTCTTTCCTTGTCTTATTTCACTTAGCATAATGATCTCAACGTCCATCCATGTTGTCACAAATCACAAGATTTCATTCCTTTTATGGCTGACTAATATCCCATTATATATATATATATATATATATATATATATATATATATATATTTATCACATTTTCTTTATCCATTCATCTGACAATGTACACTTAGAGTCCATATCTTGCCTCTTCTAAATAATGTTGCAATAAACATGGGGTACACGTATCTTTTTGAGTTAGTGTTTTTGTTTTATGTGCACAGCACCCAGAAATGGAATTGCTGGGTCATATGCCCATTCTATTTTTAATTTTTTGAGGTATCTCCATTACTGTTTTCTACCATAGCTTCACCAATTAGCATTACTACCAACAGTTCATAAAGGTTCCCTTTTCTCTACATTTTCACCAACATTGGTTGTCTTTTTTTATAATACCTAACAGATGTAGGTATTACCTACAGATAATACCTTCCCTAATGATTAGTGAATTTGAGCACATTTTCATATACACATTGGCCACCTGTATGTCTTCTTTGGAAATATGTCTATTCAGATCTTCTGCCCATTTTTAAATCAGATTTTCTTTTTTGCTATTGAATTATATGGGTTCTTTATATATTTTGGATATTAATCCCTTATCAAATATATGATTTACAACTATTTTCTCCTATTCTAAGTGACCACATTCTTATGTAACATTGCATTTATAGCTAATACAGTATATAATTAGTGTTAGTAGTTATTACAAAAGTCAGTCTATATTGTAATTATTGTCTACTGCTCTCTACTAAACTATATGCTTGTTGAGCACAGAGACTGTGTTTCATTAGTCTTTACCTTTTCAGTGATTATCACAAAACCTATACCAAGCCTCAATGAATGTTTGATTAATTAATAAACAAATATGTGAACGAATGACAAACATTCTAAAAAGCTGCATTTTTTGGTCTATTGTACCGTATAGGAAACACGTAGAACATTTCTTTATTAAATCATTTTTTCTTCAGTCAAAATATAATAAAATTATTAGATTAAGCTGGATTGAATTTTTGTGCGGTAATACAACCATACTTTCCTGAGACTATTCCGTTTTTATTTTACTTAGAGTTTTAGGTGATCCTCAATGAGGTAAATACACAGGTCCAATTCATAATAAATATGTTTAATGAATTTCATTTTAATTTCCTTTCCATAACTCCTCAGTTACTAACTTACACACAAACTTCAACTACTTCTATAGGTAGTTGGTTATTTCCATTATGTATAGATTCTACTAGTTTCATTTTTAAATATTAAACTAATCCTTGTTTTCAAATTTGGGCATATTTGCTAGTGTCTCACTGTTCCATGATCCAAATACCTAACCCACAGCTGAGACATTGTTAGATGAATTTGACATTTGTTATATTAATAGTTTCCTGAGTATGTAAAATTTTGATGTGATCATTTTGACTAGGGAACATTTTGGTACAGACTAAAATAGAAACTCATACTTTTTTTTATTTTGATAAAATATTCAAAATTATTTTTCTCAACCCATTCCTAAGTCTCATACAATTACATCTTAAGTTGGAGTAAAGATCTGGGATGTGATGAGGCTTAGAGATCAAGTGGGGTAAGGAATGAGGTATAAACAACAAAATTGAGTTTATGTTTTGTCATGATCATGACCATTTTGATGAGTCTGTAACAATTGCATCAAACTGGCCATCTCAAAAAAACAGAATTCAGAGCTATGTATATGTCCTGTCTCCATTTCTAAGTGTAAGCTCTAAAACAGTGGTAGAGTACTAGATCATAAATAGGCTAACATATTTTGGTTATTATAAGTTAGTAATTATAAGTGATAATATTTGTAAGTGATAAGCAGGTAGAACTATGTAATATAATCTCTAAATATGTTGACTCAGTGACACATGAACAGCATTTAGTCATGAAATAAAAATATAAAACATTTTATCCAAAATATTTAATAATGTACATAATCATAGCCATGCATCATAATGAAACATAATTGATAAAGAATTTATAAAAGCAATACTCAGTTTTTCCAGTTTATTGGTATATAATTGGCATATAATATTGTATAAGTTTAAGATGTATTCCATAACTATTTGAGATATGTATATATTACAACACTATTACCACAATAGGTTTAGTTAACATCCATTACCTCACATACATTTTTTTTCTTATGATAAGACTTTTAAGAAATACTCTCTTAGCAGCTTTCAAATATTCATTATAGTATTGTTAACTGTAGTCACCTTGAACATTACTGTTTTCTATACCTCCAAAACTTAACTTATAACTGAAAGTTTGTACCTTTGAATACCTTCACCTATTTCCCCCATTCCACTGCCTCTACCTCTGGCAACCACCAATCTGATTTTTGTTTCCATGAATTTGGTTTTTTTTTAGATTCCACATAGAAGTAAGACCATGTAGTATCTGTCTTTCTCCGTTTGACTTATTTCACTTAGCATAATGACCTCAAGTTTCATCCATGTTGTAGCAAACATCAGGATTTCCTTCTTTTTTAGGGCTGAGAAATAAATCCATCCAGTAATGGACATTTAGGTTGTTTCCATGTCTTAGCCACTGTAAAGAATACTGCAACAAACATGGGGTGCAGATATCTCTTCGAGACAGAGATATCATTTCATTCAGATATAACCCAGACGTGGAACTGCTGGATCATATGGTAGTTTTAGCTTTAATTTTTTGAGGAACCTCTATATTGTTTGTCTTCCATAATGGCCAGTTTACATTTCCATCAACAGAATATAAGGGCTTCTTTTTCTCTATATCCTTGTCAGCACTTAAAACTTGTTTAATTTTATAATAGTCATCCTAACAGGTGTGAAATGATATCTCATTATGGTTTTGATTTGCATTTCCCTGATGATTAGTGATGTTGAGTGCCTTTTCATGAGAGAGAGAGCGCACATGCGCAGGGGAGGGGCAGAGTGAGAGGGAGAGAGAGAGCTGTCAGCACAGAGTCCAACATGGGGCTCTGGGGCTTGATCTCATGAATCAAATCATGACATCATTACCTGAGTCAAAATCAAGAGTCAGACACTTAACCAACTGAGCCACCCAGGTGCCCCTGGCATTAATTCTTCTTTAAATTTTGGTAAACCCCACCAGAAAAACCATCTGGTCCTAAGCTTTTCTTTGTTGGGAGGTTTTTGATTATTGATTCAATCTCCTTACTCTTTATTAGTTGATTCAGATTTTCTCTTTCTTCATGATTCATTTTGGTATGTTGCATGTTTCTAGGACATGCATTCATTTCTTCTAGGTTGTCTAATTTGTTGGCATACAATCATTCATAGTAGTCTCTTATGGTTCTTTATATTGTGATATCAGTTGTAATGTCTCCTCTTTCATTTACAACTTTATTTTTGGGTGCTCTTTGCTCAGTCTAGCTAAAGAACCAACTCTTTGTTTTGCTGTTTTTGTTCATCTTTTCAAAGAACCAACTCTTAGTTTTGCTGATCATTTCTATTGTTTTCCTGTTTTCTATTTCACTTATTTCTGCTTTAATCTTTCTAATTCCTTTCTTCCGCTAATTTAGGGCTTAGTTTGTTATTCTTTTTCTAGTTCCTTGAGGAGCAAAGTTAGGATGTTTATTTGAGATCTTCCTTTATTCCTGATGTATACATTTATTGCTAGAAACGTCTTTCCTCTTAGAACTGCTTTTGCTATATCCCACAAGTTTTGCAATGTTGTATTTCCATTTTTGTTTGTCTCAAGATATTTTTTTAATTCCTCTTTTGATTTCTTCTTTGATCCATTGGTTGTTCATGATTGTGTTGTTTAATTTCCATGTATTTGTGAATTTTCCAGATTTCTTCCTCTTATTGATTTCTAGTTTTATGCCATTGTGGTCATAAAAGATATTTAAGTGTGATTTCAATATTCTTTAATTTGTAAGTCCTGTTTTGTGGCCTAAGATATATCCTGAAGAATTATCTGCATGAATTTGAGAAAAATGTATATTTTGCTGCTATTAGATGGGATATTCTGCGTATGTCCATTAGGACCATTTATAGTGTTGTTCAAATCTACTGTTTCCTTATTGATTGTCTGAGAGTAGGGTATTAAAGTCCTCAACTATTATTGTATTGCTGTTTATTTTTCCTTTTAGTTTTGTTAGTATTTGCCTTATATATCAGGTGCTCTGATGTTGGGTGCGTAAATACTTAGATAATTTTTGTTTTTAAATCTATCTATGTAATGCTTCGTTTCAAAAAAGTTTGTATACAGATACAAATAATATGGAAATATCAAATAAATTAAAAACAAGAAAGTCAGTCAAAAGGGAAGAAAGGTTAAGAAAGTTTCATATTGTCCTAATGCAAAACGCAAACGAATTTCTTAGGAAAGTAAAACTATGCTTGAATTCAAACCAGAAAATAATTTCTCCACTGAATCATCATAGGCAAGATTCTGTGTATGATATGCCTTAATCTGGGAGTAGATTTCAGTGTAGCCAGAGAAATGGATGAATTACGAATTCTCTAGATAGTCCTCCTTAGTGATTCTTTCATCTAAGCTTTAAAAAAGAATAGTGAACAGCTCTGAATTTGAAATTAACCCACCTGAGAAACACCTAGAATACAGCTATTCATTGTCACTAATTAAGTACAGAGCCTTATGTTTTAATAATTACTAGAGCTGGGGGGTAGCTTTGACATTTTCTGGTGAATATTAAAACATGCAAACGATGCCTGTATAAAAAGTCACCCCACCTGGTACTTGGGAGTTGTGCCAAAAAAATAAAGTACAGGAATAAAGATGAAATTGTCTTCAGAAAATAATTTGTGCCCCCTCTAACCTACTGAAAACTGGGTAACTGATATTACAGAGTTCCACACCATAAAGCATGGCAGCAATAATTTTGGTCTGGAAAATGTTAAATACCACCACCACACTTTGCATTAAAATTTGTTATACTAAAATATCCACAGAGCATCAATATGTGAATACTATTAATTTGTTATTATGGAATAGCCCACCTGAAACTTGCCTGCTTTTTTAATATAATATTGCTCTAAGATATCTAGAGTTGCAATTATCAAGTATGAAGCAGCAGTTTAAATGACTTATCTGGTAAGCAGCACATAAGTGAAGCTTCTAATTTTCATAGCACAAAGGAAGCAGTATTTTAAAAATGGAATAGCCCATGTTGCAAATATTTGAACTGTCGTGAGATGACCAAGTCATTTGAAGTGAAATTCTTGTTCATTTTTGGAACATCTTTGGCCATCATTTCTTCAAGCATTGACTCTGTTCCATTCTCTCCTTCCTCTCCTTTTGGAACTCTGATTATATGAATATTAGATCTGTCCTCCATGTCTCCTGACTTTTCTTCTATATTTCCTATTTCTTTTGTCTATCTGTGTTTCATTCTGGAAAATTTCTTCTAAAATATTTTCTAATTTGCTCTTATATTTATCCACTCATTTTTAAATGTTTACATCACATTAATTTATGTATAATATCATTGGTTCTTTTAAAAATATTATCAGCCACCTTTTAGATTATTGTGATATTTTAAATTTGTTTTTTATTTAAGTATAGTAAGCCACATTTTAAAAAAAATCTCTTCTTGGGGTGCCTGGGTGGCGCAGTCGGTTAAGCGTCCAACTTCAGCCAGGTCACGATCTCGTGGTCCCTGAGTTCGAACCCCGCGTCAGGCTCTGGGCTGATGGCTCAGAGCCTGGAGCCTGTTTCCGATTCTATGTCTCCCTCTCTCTCTGCCCCTCCCCCGTTCATGCTCTGTCTCTCTCTGTCCCAAAAATAAATAAACGTTGAAAAAAAAATTTTTTTTTAAATAAAAAAATCTCTTCTCTAATAATTCCAATATCTGCTATATTTTATTTCTGTCATTTTTTCATGGGATGCTTTCCTTGTGTGTGTGTGTGTGTGTGTGTGTGTGTGTGTGTGTGTGTATGTGTGCCTATGTTGTTTTACTGTACACTGTTTATTGTCCATAAAATATTATGTGAAAGGATTCTTTGAAGTCTAGCATAAATGTACCTTCTTTCAGAAAGGATTTTCTTCTACCAGTTTAGAACAAAATTATACAAATTCATGGCTTCATGTTCAATGGGCCATTCAAATCCAGGTCTGTAATTCTTGTGAAGAGTGAGCTCACAGCCACAGCCTCTCAGGGAGTTTTTCTCCTTTTATTTTTACATCTGTTTTTTGCAGTGCCAAGGCAACATTCTCTTTGGTCTCTGCATGTATGGATAGGTATATTTCAGGTTTTCTTTTGCTCTGAAGGTGACACCACTTCAGTGGAGAAGGGGTTGTCTGCTATGTCCCCCCCACCCTCACTGTGGGCAGGACTTGGGTTTCAATTTCTGATTTCTTACATGTGAGATTGCTAAAACCAATGCCCAAACATGCCCAGATCAATAACTTCCCTTAGAGTAAAGGCAGCCTCAGTGTATCAGTGCTCTGCTTCTGTCTCCAGAGTCTATTGTTTTCTTGTTTTCTTGGATTTTGGCCATAATTTGGGCTCTACAATGCTTTTAAGAAAAAAAAACTTAATAATTTTTCCAATATTTTTAGGCTCTTTTGTCAGAAGGATTGGGAGTAAAAATAGAACATATAACTTTATAAAGAAGAGAGGTTTTCTTTTCTTCTAATGTCTGTGTCTAGTTTTAGTATTAGAGTAATGTTGGCCTTCCAGAGCTGGGAAGTGATCATCCCTCCTCTTTAATTTTTTGGAGTGGTATTATTTTCTTCCTTAAATGTTCAGTAGAATTCACCAGGAAAGCACCTGGGCGTGGATTTTTCTTTGTAGGAAATGTTTTAGTTACAAATTCAATTTCTTTAATAGACATACATATATTTACATTTTCTATTTCTTCTTGGATGAGCTTTGGCAGTCTCTGTCTTTCAAATAATCTATCCATGCCATCTAAGTTGTCAGATTTATTGGCATAAAAATCACTCATAATATTCTCTTTAACCTTTTAACATCTGGAGAATATATATTGATATCTCCTCTCTCATTCCAAATATTGTTATTTGTGTTTTCTCCCTCTTTTTCTAATCAATCTGGCTAAACTTTTATTAATTCTTTTTTCATTTTCCCAAAGAAATTTCATGGAATTCTTCTATTATTATTCTGTTTTAATTTCTGTTCTGATATGTTTTATTTCCTTTCTTCTGCTTATTTTGGGCTTGACTTTCACTTTTTTAACCGGTTTCTTACGGTGAAAGCTGTGGTCATTGAACTGAGACCTTTCTTATTTTCTAAGATAGGCATTAGTGCTATAAATTTCTAAGTCTAGATGTATCTCCATCTAACAAATTTGATTTGTTGTGTTTTCATTTTCATTCATTTCAGCAAATTATTTTTCTTCAATTCAAATCTGTCTTGATTTCTTTTTTGACATATAGGTTATCTAGAAATGTCATATTTAGTTTGTAGATATTTGAGGGTTTCCTAGATATCTTTTTGTTACAGATTTATAATTTTTTAGTTTGTTTTCATATTAACAAACTTTATTTTTATTTTTTATAGTTTATATTTAGTTTATAGATATTTGAGGGTTTCCTAGATATCTTTTTGTTACAGATTTATAATTTTTTAGTTTGTTTTCATATTAACAAACTTTATTTTTATTTTTTAAAGTTTTTAAAAAAAATTTTTTTAACGTTTATTTATTTTTGAGAGACAGCGAGAGACAGAGCATGAGTGGGGGAGGAACAGAGAGAGGGAGATACAGAATCTGAAGCAGGCTCCAGGCTCTGAGCTGTCAGCACAGAGCCTGATGTAGGGCTCGAACTCAGAACCACAAGACCATGACCTGAACTGTAGTCGGATGTTTAACCAACTGAGCCACCCAGGGGCCCCTATTTATTTTTGAGACAGAGACATAGCACGAATTGGGGAGGGGCAGAGAGAGAGGGAGATACAGAATCAAAATCAAGCTCCACAGCTTTCAGCACAGAGCCCGACACAGGGCTCCAACCCACGAACCATGAGATCATGACCTGAGCCGAAGTCAAACACTGAACCCACTGAGCCACCCAGGTGCCCCTACAGACTTTATTTTCAGAACAGTTTTAGGTTTTCAGAAAAATTGAGCAGGAGGTACAAAGTTCCCATTTAACCCTTCTTCCTTCTCCACCTTAGTTGCCCTCATTATTAACAACTTGGATTAATGTGGTACGTTTTTTGCAATTGTCTGCAATTTACATTAGGGTTCATGCTGCTTTGTACTGTTCTATGAGGTTTTTTTTTTTAAGTTTATTTATTTATTTTCAGAGAGGGAGAGAGACAGAGGCTGTGAGGGGAGGAGGGGCAGAGAGGGGAAGAGACAGAGAGAGAGAGAGAGAGAGAATCTCAAGCAGGCTCCACACAGTCAGCACAAAGTCCAATATGGGGCTCAAACTCACAAACTGCGAGATCATGACCTGAGCTGAAACCCAACAGTCAGACACTTAAGCAACTGAGCCACCTAGGCGCCCCTTGTTCTATGAGTTTTGACAAATGCATAATGTTGTGTATCCACCATTGTAGATCATACACAATAGTTTCACTCCCCTAAAAATTCCCTGTGCTCCACCTATTTATGTCTCCCTCCCCCCAAACCCTTAACAATGACTGATCCTTTTATTGTCTCTATAGTTTTCCCTTTTCCAGAATGTCATATAGTTAGAATCATAGACTATGTAGTCTTTTCATACTGGCTTGTTTTGCTTAGCAATATGCATTTGAGGTTCATCCATGACTTTTCATGGCTTTATTTTTATTGCTGAATGTTCCATTGTCTGGATACACCACAGTTTGTTTATTCATTCACCTATTGAAGGACATTTGACTGCTTCTAGTTTTTGGCAACCATGATTAAAGTTGATATAGGGGTGCCTGGGTGGCTCAGTCAGTTAAGTGTCCAACTTCAGCTCCAGTCATGATCGCACGGTTGGTGACTTCCAGCCCTGCATCAAGCTCTGTGCTGACAGCTAAGAGCCTGGAACATGCTTTGGATTCTGTGTCTCCCTCTCACTCTTCCCCTCCCCTGCTCCCTCCCTCTCTCTCTGTCTCTTTCTCAAAAATACACAAACATTTAAAAAAAAATTTTAAGTTGCTATAAACATTTATGTTCAGGCTTTTGTGAAGACACATTTTGAAGTAATTTAGATAAATATCCCAGACACTACGAGTTTGATTCCCTTGTCCAAGGCCATATAGTTAAGGAGTAACACAGCTAGAAATTGAACTCAAACAATCTTATCCAGAGTCTGTACCTTTAACCAGTATGTTAAACTTCCTTTCAACAGTGATATAAGTCAGGTGAACAAAGTAAGGGAAGATTTCATGGGTGATGGGGTTTGAATTTAATCTTAAGTGGACTAAGAGTTGGAGTGCCTGGGTGGCTCAGTCGGTTGAGCTTCCAACTTCGGCTCAGGTCATGATCTCACAGTCTGTGAATTCGAGCTCCGCATCGGGCTCTGTGCTGACAGCTCGGAGCCTGGAGCCTGCTTCAGGTTCTGTGTCTGCCTCTCTCTCTGGCCCTTCCGTTCATGCTCTGTCTCTGTCTCAAAAATAAACAAACATTAAAAAAAAAATTTTTAAAAAGAGGACTAAGAATTAGATAAATAGAAGTAGGGAAAGACTTTCAATAAGGGATATGGTGAAATGCTGCTTGGAAAAGTACAGTGTGGGAAAGTGATGATGGTTGCACAATAATGTGAATTGATTAATGCCACTGAACTGTAAACTTAAAAATAGTCAAAATGGTAAATTTTATGTTGTATATATTTTACTGCAATTTTTTTATTTTGTTAAATTTTATTTGAAAGAAAGAGAGGGAAAGCATGAGCGGGGAAGGGGAAGAGAGGGAGGGAGTGAGGGAGGGAGAGAGAATTGCAAGCAGGCTCCACACTCGGCGCAGAGCCCAATGTGGGCCTCAGTCTCATGACTGTGAAATCATGACCTGAGCCAAAATCAAGAGTCGGATGCTTAACCTACTGAGCTACCCATGTGCCCCTTTACTGCAATTTTTAAAAAGTATAGTGTACATGTTGATTTATGGGTGTGGTAGTAAATTAATCTGACTGAAGTTAAAGTTTTATTGGGGAATAAAAGGAAATGAAGTTGAATATATTAATTTAGAACAAAATCAGCATGAATTTTTAGTGATAGTATAAGGTTTTGGGGAATCATTAAAAAATTTGGAAGATGGAATAGACATGCAGCTTCCAAGGTTTAAGCTATGCTTTATGAGAAATTTGTTGAAATGGGGAAAGGCTGGAGGTAAGAAAACCAGTCCAACTCAGTCTAGGTATGTTCATATGCACATTATCTCATTTTTTCCAACAGCAGCTTTATAAGGTGGGTATTACTGTTCCCATTCTAAGTCAAGAAAGCTAAGGTTTATTCATGCTCAGAATACTAATATAGAATAAAAGCACAATAATTTGAAGCCAGATATCTTAACTTCAAATCTAGTGGGTTCATAGATAGCAGAAATAACATGGACTTAGGAATCACACAGACCTTTGTTTGAATCCTGGCACTGACTTATTAGCTGTGTGACTTTAGGAAGATCATTTTGCTTGTCTGAGCCTCCATTTTTCTCATCTGTGAAAATGTGATAAAAATATCCATCTCCTAAGGATGAAATTCTATGTAAAGTGATTGCTAAGTACTCAATAGTATGCAAAAAGTGCTCAATAATTATTCCTTCACTTTCTCCCTCCTTAATTTCTAATGTTTATCTGACATTTATTTGTAGCATATATGTGCATCATTAAATTATTTGTTGATTTCTAATGATATTTAAAACTTATTTGTAAATTTAGATTTTCTTACATTGACAAATGATAAATTTTCACACATTAGTCTCTTTCTGGATAGTAGAAAAGCACATTTTACTAATTAAAGGCATAAAATTCTAAAGACAAATTATGAACATGGTTTGGAAACTCATGTACATATTTATTTAACACCATTTCATATCTTTGAGAAGGCTTTTGGAAACTTATTTAGAAAACTGAAAAGTCCTTGAATACCAAGTGGTTTAACAAGAATTTTTTAATGAGTTAAGTGTAAAGGAATCAAAAACATATGAATTCTATTTTCTGTAAATAACACATGGTTTTGAAAACTGGAAATGTACTTGGGAAAAAAACGTTTCCTGTGCACTAGTGAATTAAAGCTCTTGAAAAACAATGCTCCACCCCCCCCAACTGAGGCAAGTTTCATTTAGATTCTAGGGTACTATCACTTGAAGTTCTTTCTGTCCACAATGAAAACATTGACCACAGCATATCTTACATGTTTGATTTTGTTGAGATAAAATTACTTTAGGATGGTGTCCAAAGCTACATCTGATGAGAATTCTTGGTACTTCCACTTTCACAGTGGGTAGAATACATCATTTTCTTTTTGGACAAAAGAGAAAGCAATTGTTTTCAACATAAATCATTCACAGGGGAGCAATTCTAGGACCTCAGACATGAGAACAGTGGGATGAGAGTGAACAGAGGAGTGTTGGTAAAATGTGGCATCACAGTTTCTCAAGAAGAATCATTTATTTTGTCAGAAAGGCAGGAGAATTAATCAGCTGAATTTTCATTAGGGTATTAAAACCTTTCACTGATAATGCTAAGTAATATAACTGTCTTCAAATGTTTTATTTACACTGTGCCTATAAATGCCTACCTCTTTTCTACAAAGGAGATAGCTACCATATATAAGATCTAGATGAAGCAATCATAATTTTAATATTACCATTCTTTTGGTATTTGATTTCCAATTCCATCTTTTGGTGTTATGAAAAGACTCCACTCATTTAAAGTAGTTCATTCCCTTTTATAATTTGTAGTCCTCCCCTCTCCTAAGAGGGCAAAACTGACTACATTTTGTTAGTTGTGGAATGAAAAACATGCAGACAGAATTGCTTTAGAATAAAGCATATGTTTATGCAGTGAAATGGGCTCTAATATATGGCCAAGTGGACATTGATTAAAAGGACCAGAAACACTGGCAGAAGGATAGACATAAATGGAATAGAATCGAGAGTCCAGAGATAATCCCTCACATTTATAGTCAACTGATGTTCAACAAGTGTGCCAAGACAATTCAGTGGGGAAGGAACAGTCCTTCCAAAAAATTGTGCTGTGAAAACTAGTTATCTGAATGCAAAAGAATGAAATTGGACTCCTACTTATACCATAGACAAAATTTAACTCAAAATAGATCAAAGACCTAAATGGATCAAAGATCAATTAAAATTAATCAAAGCTAAAATATAAAGTTCTTAGCAGATCACATAGGTATACATCTGCATGACTTTAGATTTAGCAATAGTTTCTTAGATGTGACACCAAAGGACAAGCAACAAAAGAGAAAAAATGAAGTGGACTTCAACAATATTAAAAATTTCTGTGCTTAAAAGGACACCACCAAGAAAATGAAAAGACAACACACAGGATAAGAGAAAAATATGCAAATCACATTTCTGAAACGGTACTTCTATCTAAAATGTTCAAAGAATTATTACATTCAATAATAAAAAGACAAATAACCCATCCTAAAAATTGGCAAAGGATATGAATACACATTTCTCCAGAGAAGATATACAAATAGCCAAGGAGCATGTGAAAAGGTGCTCAATATCATTATTCATCAGGGAAATGCAAATCCAAACCACAGTGAGATACCACTCCAAATTACTAGAAAGACTATAATAGAAAATAGAGATGATAGGAAGCATTGGCAAACATATGGACACACTGGAACCCTTACACACTACTGGTGGGAATGCAAAATGGTGTGAATTCTTTGGAAAACAATCAGGTCATTCTTCAAAAGCTTAAACACAGAGTAACCATACGGCCATATGGCCCGTTGATTCTACTACTGAATTATACCCAAGAAAAATGAAAACATATATCCACACGAACACTTGTACATGAATGTTTATAACAGCATTATTATAGCCAAAAAGTGGAAGCAACCCAATGTCCATCAACTGATGAAATGGATAAATAAAATGTGGTATATCCATACAATGAAATATTATTTGGCAATTTAAAAAATGAGGTTCTAATGCATGTTACAAAATTGAAGAAACTTGAAAATGTTATGCTAAGTGAAAGAAGCAAGTCACAAAAGATCACATATTTTATTATTTCATTTATATGAAGTGTCTAGAATAGGCAAACTCATAGCAACGGAAAGAATAGTGGTTGCCTAGAGATGGGAGAGTTGAGGAAAGTGAAAATATTCTAAAATTGATTGTGTTGATGGATGCACAACTCTGTGAATATACGAAAGACTACTGAATTGTACACTTTTAAGTGGGTGAGTTGTGTGGTATGTGAATTGTATCTTAATAAGGATGTTCCCCTCCCCTACAAAAAGAACCAGAAACAACTGATAAATAGAAATATTGGGTGATTTTTACCTTAAAATATTTTTATGTAACTTATACCTGAACTACTATATGCGTGTGTGTTGAATTTCAGGTTTAAAGAGGTGAGAGAAGAAGGATAGATGGTCTCTAAAGGTCTGATTATAACTGTGTTTTCTCTCTCTCTATTTTTTTCTTTTTTGTATTTCTTTTTGTATTTTTCAATGCACTTGTTTAGAATATAAAACTAATTCCAACATAAATTATATAATGTTAATCCATGTGATATATATTTCCTTTTGCCTAGCAGGTACCAGGAATTGGTTTTTTTTGTTTTGTTTTTTTGTGGTTGTTTTTTTTTGTTGTTGTTGTTTGTTTTTGTTTTTGTTTTTGTTTTTGCTGCTGGAGATGCAAGGAACAGGACAATTTCCCAGTGGTAGACTTACATTCTAGTAAGGGGAATCGAGTGGGGTTGGCAGGAGGGAATAGCCTCTTCAAGGACGTAATATATTTGAACACAGACCTTGATAACATAAAAATCTGGAGGAGGAGAGTATTCGCTGAAGGATGCAGAAATAAAGGTCCTGAGCTGGAAGGAGTATTAGTATATCAGAGCAGTGGTTCTCTAACTTAAGCATGCACTGGAATCAACTGGAGATTTTGTTAAAAAACATGCTGGCTCCTCACACGCACTGTCTTTTTCAGTAAGCCTGGGAAGGAGCCCAAGAATTTGCATATCCAGCAAGTTCCCTAGTGATGATGCTGCTGCTGTTCTAAGGAGCACAGTACAAGAACCATTGTGTTAGGGGAACAGCAAAGAAACTAATATGGCTGGAGAAATTTAAGTAATTGGGAGAATGGTAGGCAACAGTGTGCCAAAGTCAGCTTATACTAGCTCACAAGAGCTGAAATTAAGCATCTCTTCCCAACCTTATATTTAGTGATGTTCCACTGTTAGCTTGATATCAGCCATGGAGGAAGTATTTATACTTTGGAAATGGACAAAGGCAGCATATCAAGGATCCCATTACTAGTAATAGGAATGAGGTAAAAAAGGTAGGTAAGTGTCGGAACTTGAAGGGTCTTGTACTCCAAGACAAAGAATTTGGATTTAAGTATAAGGGCAATGGGAAGTCTTTAACGAGTTGTGAGCAAAGCAGAGACATGATCTGACTTACTTTTTACATGGAACATCCTGACTGCTGATTGGTATATAGATTATAGGGGGTATGGTTATAAGCTCCAAATTCAACCAGTCCTTTAGTGCAAAAGCTCCTTGACTAAAGGCTACATTTCTGTCTTCTTTGCAGCTGCATATGGGTATGTGCTCAAGTGTGTGCCAATAGAATGTGAGTAAAATGATGCGTGACATTTTTGAATCACCAGATAAAGAAGAAATCCTTACCCTGAGTGTCCAACCTTTTCCTTTTCTGGAAGTCACAACCCAGACATAGCAGTGCCCATTTTGGACTATGCAAATGATGATAATACCCAAGGAAATGGAGAAGCAATGACTTAGAAGCAACCCTAATCTTTGAATCACTGCAACAACAAATCTCCCCATCAACCCATGAGAGACAGAAAAAAATGTTTTTCTTTAAGCAATAAGGCACGGAATTGTTGGGTCTCTTTGTTACAGTCATCTCATCTTACTCTAACAGCAGGAGAAGTTAGAGTGGGAGCAGGGGGAAGACTTAGGAGACTATTGTCATCATCAGTTAAAAGATGATGATGGCTTGAATTAGGGTATGTGCCAGCTGGGCCTTTTATTCTCAGACCCATTCCGTTCCTCTGCTGCCCAGTCCCTTCATTCTGCATTTTACAGGCTCCCTGTCACCTGACTTCTGGCTGGCTGTAGGCACTGTTGGCAGGAATGGGGGAAGCCAGGTCATTTCTTTCTTTCTCTGTCTCTGTCTGTCTCTGTCTCTCTCTCTCTTTCTGTCTCTCTCCCTCAATCTCTGCCACAGGAAGCATCTCTGGCAGGGATGGAATGGCTCTGGCATCTGCCATATGCTCTCACCATGGATCCAGCTTCATCTGGGTGATCATGACCCTTCTTTTGTCCTCCTAGCCTGTGCACATGGCAGCAGCTTCCTAGGGTTGTTCATCTTTGGGTTGTCTCGTCATCCCATTTGACTTTTCACTTCTCACATCACTTGTGTAATGAATTTCCTGCAGTAACTCTTCTCTGTTTTAAATGGGTTCTCTTCTCCTGGATGAGACTGGACTGATACAGGGACAAGTGGGGTTAGTAAGAAGTGTTGGAATCGGCATATCTCTAAGTAAAAATGACAGGATTGGTGAGAGATTGGATATGGGGTATGAGGGAAGAGTTTAAAGATCAAAACAAAACATTTCCCTTCAACCTCCCTACTAAACTGCTTCTCACTCTTCCCAACCTCAGAAAATTACACCATCATTTACTCAGTCTTAAAACAAAAATATAGGCATCATTCTTGATCCACTGAATTCTTTATCTAGTCCTTCATAAAGTTTTACTCCAGCTTTTGTGACATGTGGGGACTTGTCTGGAATTATAAGTTTCCATGTACACTTCATCATACCTGATCAAAAACCTTATACTGGAAATAGAACCTAATTCAGACATTATTGCTAATTTCAAAAATTCCAATGAACTTCCCAAAGACTGTCCTCAGAGAAAGAAACCAGAAACTCTATCTGGATTAGACAGCCTGGCCCCTGGACTATTTCCAGGACAGCTTCAGGATGTACAACAGCCAAGGTATTGCTATGTCTGTTGGGAGACCAGAGCTGTTTTGGATAGGCTGAAACACAGGAGCTTAAGCACGCTTGGAAGATGCTAGGAAACAGAAAATGATCACCAGTTACAAGGGCTGGGGCTCAGAAAACTCTTCTATTTTCCCTTGATTTGAGACTTCTGAGGATAAACACAATCTTGTGGGGGGGGGGGATTGAGGAGGGAGAAAGACTTCTCTATTGATTAGCTGCATGATTAGGACAATGAAGGTAACCTCTCTAAGCTTCAGATTGCTAATCTGTCAAAAACAGGAAAAGCATTACCTACCCTGCAAGATTGCTATATTAAATCATGTAATAGGCTTTAGAACATGGCACATAACATGACTTCTTATTCATTTTCTTCTCAACCCTTCCATTTTTCCCATTCAGGAGTATTGCAGAGTAAATTAACTATAACTATCTGTAACCCAGTATACCCTCAGTTAATGACTGTTGATCTTCTACACATATGGTATCCAGATCAAATGTATGCTGTGGTTTGATTCATAATTAAAATAAAATGTTTTCATTGTGAAATTCATTGCCAACTGGTTTAAGTTTGTGGAGAGAATATCTGTGGGTTATGGAGTAGGTTCCAAAAGTTTTGAGAAGAAAGGCAAAACGCTGTTATTATCTACATTATATGCAAGACTAGCAGTTGGAAAGTAAGGACCATGGTCTCGTAAGAAGCTTCTCCCTCATGAACACCATTGTTTTGTTTCCCTGGACCTGCTGGATTGTATTAAAAAAGTGGAAATGTGTATTATAGACAATTCATATTTACTGGCATAATACATTTTCTTTACACACTTGATATATTTGACTTTAAAGTATTTCTTATACAAAAACCTTAATTCTCCAATTTATGAAGACATTCTACACAAAGTCTAATTGAACAAGATAACTCAAAATGATGATTATAGGGTAGTTTTGTTTCATTTACTCTATTTTCTGACATTTAAAAAACTATAGTAATAAGCAATCATTAATTTTTCTCCTGCAAAGAAATTAAGTTCCAAAATCTCAAACATGTTGCTTGTATGATTACTGGATTCTTTCTGCTCAAGAGCTGGCCTGCTCTTTCTGTGTATAGCCAAAACGAAATGAAAATATTAAAATTAGTTGCTTCCCCACATAAGTGGGTGTAATAGTTAATCTTATGTGCCAACTTGGCTAGGCCATAGTACTCAGATATTTGGTCAAACTCCAGTTTAGATGTCGCTTTGAAAGTATTTTTTAGATGAGATTAACATTTAAATCAGTTAGTTGACTTGGAGTAACAGACTACCCTCCATAATGTGGGTAGGTCTTATACAACCGACGACCTTAAGACAAAAAGATTGAGGCTCCTCAAGGAAAAGGGAATTCTGCTTCCAGAATGCTTTCTCAGAGTGCTTTCAGATTCCAGCTGCAACATCTACTCTTCTCTGGGTGTCCAGCCTTCCAGCTTAACCTGCAGATTTCAGACTTTCAAGCTCCATGGTCATGTGAGATAATTCTGTAAAATAATAAATCAATCTTTCTCTCTCAATCTCTTTCTCAGGGTTTCTCACTCTGTGTGTGTGTGTGTGTGTGTGTGTGTGTGTGTGTACATATGTATGTATATATAGTAATAGGTATTATATTATATTATATATTATATTATATGTATTATATATGTATTAGTCAGGAAAACCTATATATGCATATTCTACTAATATGTATTAGACAGGAAAACCCTGACTAATAGTGGCAAACATTAAACCAAGCATCAAAGTAGAAAAAACGTTTACCAGATAAAACATTTTTAAAATTTGTAACAATTCCTATTTTATCATTATATCTTTTGATATTCTGTATCAAAATGCCACCACATTTTTCCTCACAAGGACTGTTATCTCAAAAATGTGACTAATGGGAAAATCTCATTTCCCTTTTGCATTTCCAACGGCTTAATTGATATATACTATCATACAAGTCACCCATTTAAAGTATACAACTCACCTATCCATATAAGGTCAATTAATTTATGACAAAAAAGCCATATACAATGGGGAAAGTATAATCTCTTCAATAGATGGTGTTGGGAAAACTGGACAGCAACATGCAAAAAAATGAAGCTAGATGTACACCATACACAAAAATTAGCTCAAAATAGATTAAAGACTTAAACATAAGACCTGAAACCATAAAACTCCTAAAAGAAAATAGGTGGTAAGGTCCTTGATATTGGTCTTGGTGATGATTTTTTAGATTTGACACTAAAAGCAAAGGTAAAAAACAAAAACACAAGTGAGACTATATCAAACTAAAACATTTCTTTATAGCAAAGGGAACCACCAACAGAATGTAAAGGTAACCAGCAAATGAGAGAAGATGTTTGCAAATATCTGATATCTGATAAGGTGTTAATATCCAAAACATTTAAAGAATTCATACAACTTAGTAGCAAAAAAAAAAAAAAATGGGCAGAGGATCTGAATAGACATTTTTCTAAAGAAGACGTACAAGTGGTCAATAGACACTTGAAAAGATGCTCAACATCACTAATCATCAGGGAAATGCAAATCAAAACTACAATGACTTATCAACTCACAGCTTTTGGAATGGCTCAAATCAAAAAAAAAACAAGAAATAACAAGTGTTGATGAGGATATGAAGAAAAGGGAACCCTTATGCACTTTTGATGGTAATATAAATTGGTATAATCAATTGGGAAAACAGTATGGAGGTTCCTCAAAAAATTACAAATAGAACTACCATATGATCCAGCAATTCCACTTCTGGGTATTTATCCAAAGAAAACAAAAACACTAATTTGAAAAGATATGCACCCTATGTTCATTGCAGCATTATTTATAATAGCCAAGACATGCAAACAATCTAAATGTCTATCAATGAAATAGACAAATAAATATAAATATATATGTGTGTATATATAAACATATATGTATGTATACATATATATGATGGAATATTATTCAGCTATTAAAAATGAAACCTTGAAATTTGCAATAACACGGATGGACCTTGAGGGCATTATGGTAAGTGGAATAAGTCAGACAGAAAAAAATACTGTATGATTTCACATGTATGTGGAATATAACAACAAAACAAAACAAAAACTGAGCTCACAGTTATAGAGAATGGACTGGTGGTTGCCTAAGGCAGGGAGTGGAGGTGGGTAAAATGGGTAAAAAGGACTCAAAAGGTAGGAATTTCCAATTAAAAAATGAATGTGTCATAGGAATGTAATGGGCAGCATGGTAATTATAGTTGATAATACTACACTGCATCTTTGAAAGTAATAGGAGAATGGATCTTGAAAGTTCTCATCACAAGGAAAAAATGTAGCTATGTATGGTGATAGATATTAACTGCATTTATCATGGTGATCATTTTGCAATATATACAAGTATAGAATATATACAAGTATAGAATCATTACAAGGTACACCCAAAACAAATATAATGTTATGTCAATTTATACCTTAATAAAAACTTTTAAACAAATTTTAAGCATGCAATTCATTTACTTTTAGTGTATTCACAGAGTTGTTCAACCATCACCACAATCAATTTTAGAATATTTTCATTGCCCCCAAAAGAAATCTCATATCCTATAGCAGTCACTCCCCATCCTGCTCCGCAGTGCTTTGCCTTAGGTAAACATTAATCTACCTTCTGTCTCTATTGATTTGCCTATTCTGACATTCTATGTAAATGGAAGAATACCATATGTGGTCTTTTATAACTGGTTCCTTTCACTTAGCATAACGTTTTCAAGGTTTAGCAATGGTGTAGCATGTACCAGTGCTTCATTTCTTTTTACTGCCAAATGACATTCTATTATGGGGCTATACCACGTTTCATTTATCCATTCCACTAGCTGATGGACATTGGACTGTTTCCACTTTGGGGATATTATTATTTTTCTTTCTCTTGATCTTAGTACTAAAATGTGAAATGACTAAAAGATAAGAAGAAAAAAAGTATTAAATCCTGGAAAAGTTCTCAACTAGGTAAATGATCACTGAATAAATGAATTCTCAGAACACAGTATTCAGTATATTCAGTATGATTCCTATTAACTAATCATTTCCAAAGCCATAACTATTAATAAATTGCCTTTCAAAATATTTTCTTATTAAAAGTATTTGTGAAAAAAAAGTATTTGTGTCTAAGTGCTTCTGTTTATGGGACAAGAAATTGAAATGACTGTCTTGGCAGTATAACCTCAGTTGTATAAGCCACGGGATTAAGAGTAGTTTTGAAAAGGAGGTACAGTATTTTCCCTGTGGCTTTGGAAATTATGGTAAATTTATACATAATGTATGGATGATTATATTATATACCCTTATGAGATTGTCATTCAAAACAGTATTCCTATCAAGAGATAGTTTCCAATTCACAATATTTTTTATGTTAGAGCCCATGCTGGTCTTAGATCATATTCAATGTCCACATTTTCTCCACCAACTTAATTTTTAAAATCCATTTCTAAAAATGAAATGACTGATAATTCTGACTTTGAGCAACAACTATCCATGCCAGCCCAGTACAGGAAAGCTTAAATCCAATCCTAACATTACTCTTTATATAATAGAAGTGCTGTTGATGTTGCAAAACCTAAAGGTGGTACTCTCTAATTACCCTTAAACTAGCTGCCATGGCTAGTATTGCTTCACAGGATATAAAAAGAACAGGAGCTAAGCTTTGCATAGAGCAGAGGTATGCTCTAGAAAGAACAATAACGTCAACTGGACTTAGTGTGGAATGCAAGGCTTAAAAATTCCATAAAGTGGAGAAGGAAAACAGGAATTTACTTATAGGCATCTAAAAAGAGTTTGCCTTCTCTCCAGGAAGTCCTCACATACTAAACTTTAGGTTCAGTTTACCGTATAGGTAGGTTTATCCAATTTTAACTATTAATTAAATGTGAGTAACAACTTGACTTGCATTCTTTTTATACAAGCCCAGCCAGATCAAACTGTTAAGTGGGCAGTGTTTATCTTGGTGTTCAGTGTTTATCTTGGATGTTCCTTAATTTCCATTTCCTCTATTTCCTTTCTCAGTGTTCTTTCCTCTGGAAACAATTCTTTAAAAGTGATTTACACAAAGATGTTAAGGATGACTTATTTCCAAAGAAATGATAGGCATTTAAAAAGGCCCATAGCAACATAAAGGAATAAATTGTTACCGATGGAGTTTAACATATGCACACAGATCAGAGGTATATTTCACGGGCTTCCTGAAACCACACTCTTTTTTCCCACAGTAAAGCAGCCCTGCTATAGACCCTAGATATTAAAAAAAGCAATGACTTGAGGCGCCTGGGTGGCTCAGTCAGCTAAGCATCTGACTTCGGCTCAGGTCATGATCTCACAGCTGGTGAGTTTGAGCCCCGCACAGAGCTCTGTGCTGACAGCTCAGAGCCTGGAGCTTGCTTCAGATTCTGTGTCTCCCTCTCTCTCCGCCCTACCCCTGCTTGTGCTCTGTCTCTCTCTGTCTTTCAAAAATGAATAAACATTTAAAACATTAAAAAAAAAAAAACAAAAGCAATGACTTGCGGAACTGCATAACGAGTGCATTTAGTTGAAGGAAGGGGAGTTCTTAAATCACAATCCCAGTATCAGCCAGGAACAGCTATTTTCATTCATACCCGGAAAGTGTTGGAATGATTGGGTGATAGAAAAGACACTGATGGTTCCAATCATTGAATCAGAGGGCATGAAGATGATTGTATGCAACATACAAAACTAGAAATGACCCAGTTCAGTCCTCCTCTGACTGATGCTCCTTCATGTTCTGCTTTCTTATCATAATGCTCTTGATTGCAATTGTCAGCTGGGTCTCCTAGGTTCAAATATCCACAATATTACCCAAAAGTGTTCTCTAACTTGGAGGTTTACAAAAGCAGTAAAACATTTGTTTGAGAATGACTTACCCTAAAGTATGGAAGAAGAATTAGATATAGATTTCCAGTTTGATAATAATGGGGTAAAATTGGCCTTTCCTCCTTCTTCTCTAGGAAATCACCCAAAAGAAGAATGAGAAAGAGAAATACAAGCTAGGATACATACAAAAACTTAAGCCACAAATAGAAGGGCTGCCAAAAGCAGTGAAGATCAAACAGGATGTGGGAAGAAGCTGAGAGAATGGCTGTGAATGCAAATCCCTCAGAGAGCTGGCAATACCCCAAGATGGGACAGGGAGTGTAGAGTAGCGACAGAAGCATCCATGTACTACTTTGCTTTTGAGAAGCAGAGGTAATAGGAGTGAACAAGGATATGACTAATATGAGAAGCCATTTTTTAAGAAGAAGTCTGTTGATGAGGCAAAAGATTGAAAAAGACTCTGAATGAGTCTTACAGCTGCCTCTTTCTGTTGGCCAGGGAAAGGTAACAGTTAAATGGACTCTTACATTTAACTAAGGGTTCTAAAGAGACTGCTGCTAGCCTTGGACACAGCTTTAGCATCTCCAACATATGACTCATTTGTAAGTAGCTGGTCAAGGAAGCTCACTTATCAATTTGAGAAATCAAAAATAAACCATCCAGAATCTATACTAAAATATTACCAGAGGGGTGCCTGGGTGGCTCAGTCAGTTGAGCATCCAACTCTTGATTTAGGCTCAGGTCATGATCTCATGTTTCCTGAGTTTGAGCCCTGCATCAGGAGCTGTGTTGACAGCATAGAACCTGCTTGGGATTCTCTCTCTCCCTCTCTCTCCCTCTGCCCCCTCCCTCACTCATGCACTCTCTCTCCCTCAAAAATAAATAAAAATAAACTTAAATTAAAAAAAATATTATACGAAGAAAAAAGGAACAAGAATACAAATGTAGATGAATATTGATCAAAGTAGTATTTCCATGAAACAGATGAAAATTTTGAACAAATGTTTTGCCATGGATTTAAACAGTTAAAGAAACAATTCATCAATTAACAAGAGCTCATACATACATGCAATGATTTTAAAAGCTTTGAAAAGGAAGGGAGAGAAACCCAATGAAACCAAAAGCTGGTTCTTTGAAAAGATCAATAAAAGTTGATCCTCTAACTAACTACGAAAAAAAGAGAGTTGATACAAAGTACTATCAGAAATGAAAAAGGGAATATGACCACAGATCCCATAGACATTAAGGAGATAATAAAGGAAGACAATGAACAAGTCTTTTCCCACAAATGTGATAACCTAAATGAAATGGACCAATTCTTAAAAGATACAATCTGCAAAAATTCACAGATGAAATGGATTCTCTGAATAGGCCTATATCTATTGAAGAAATTGAATAAATAACTAATAACCTGCCAAAACTGAAAGCATTAAGCCCAAATGGGTTCACCAGTGAATTTCACTGAACATTTAAGGAAGATATCATACCAATTTTTACAATCTTTGTTTAAGAGGATAAAAGCAAAGAGAATACTTCCTAACTCATTCTGAGGCCAGCATTACCTTAATATCAAAACCAGACACAGCCATCACAAGAAACTACAGATCAATATCTCTAATGAACATAGATACAGGGAGCACCTGGGTGGCTCAGTCAGTTAAGCATCCATCTCTTAATTTTGGCTCAGGTCATGATCTCTTGGTTCATGAGTTTGAGCCCCACATCTCACTATCTCTCTCTCTCTCTCAAAAATAAATAAATAAACATTAAAAAAACATTAATGTAAAAATCCTCAACAAAATATTAGCAAACCAAATCCAATATTGTATAAAAGAATTATACACCATAACCAAGTAAGATTTTTTCCAGGTATCCAAGGCTGGTTCAAGGGCTTTTTAAGTGAATTTTAAAAAAAATGTTTGTTTGTTTTAATGTTTATTTTTCAGAGAGAGAGAGAGACAGAGTAAAAGCAGGGGAGGGGCAGACATAAAGAGAGAGGGAGAGAGACAGAATATGAAGCAGGCTCCAGGCTCTCAGTTTCAGCACAGAGCCTGACATGGGGCTTGAACTCACAAACCATGAGATTATGACCTGAGCCAAAGTTGGATGATTAACCAACTGAGCCACCCAAGCGCCCCTGTTTACTTATTTATTTTGAGAGAGAGAGAGAGAGTGAGAGAGTGAGTGTGTGTGTGTGTGAGTGGAGGAGGGGTAAAGAGACAGGGGGCAAAGGGACAGGGATAGAGAGAATCCCAAGCAGGCTCCACACTATCAGTGTAGATCCCAGTGAGGGGCTCAGTCTCACAAACTATGAGATCATGAACTGAACCAAAATTAATAGTCAGATGCTTAACCAACTGAACCATACAGGTGCCCCTCAAGTTTTGAAAGCCAATTAATGTGACCCATCACATCAACAGGCTAAAAAAGAAAAAGCACATGATCATATCAATAAATGGAGAAAAAGCATTTGACAAAACCCAACACCCATTGGTGATAAAAACTCAGTAAAAGAGGAATAGAGGGAAACTCCTTCAATGTGGTAAAAAATATCTACCAAAAAACCCACAAATAACATCATACTTAATGGTAAGAAACTAAAAGCTCTCCCACTAAAATCAAGAACAATGGAAGCAAGTCCCCTCTCACCACCCTTTTTTAATAGTATACTGGAAATCCTAGCTAATGCAATAAGACAAGAAAAGGAAATTATAAGTATAGAGATTGGGAAGGAAGAAATAAAACTGTCTTTGTTTGCTGGTGGCTATGTTTATCTATGCAGAAAATCCAAAACAATCAACAAAGACTCTGGGAACTAGTGAACAATTATAGCACAGTTGCAGGATACAATATAATATACAAAAGTCAATTGCTCTCCTATAGACCAGCAATGAGTAAGTGGAAGTTGAAATTAAAAACACAATATCATTTACAAAATGAAACACTTGGTATATGGAAATGAAACACTTGGTATATGGAAATGAAACACTTGGTATAGACCAAACAAAGTGTGTGCAAGATGTATATAAGGAGAACTACAAAACCCTGATAAAAAAAAATCAAAGAAAAAGTAAATAAATAATTAGTACCTGTTCAATATTGAGGAAAACTCAACATTGTCAAGATGTCAGTTCTTTCCAACTTAACCTATAGATACAATGCAATCTCATTCAAAATCCCATCAAGTTATTTTTTGGATATTGATAAACTGATCCTAAATTTTACATGGAGGGAACAGACTCAGAATAGTCAACACAATATTGAAAGAGAAGAATAAGTGGGGACTGACATTATCAGACTTCAATACTTGCTATAAAGCTACTGGTGAAAGAATAGACAAATAAATTGATAAAGAACTATTCAAAATATACATAGGACTCCTAAAACTCAACAATGAGAAAAAAGACAATCTGATTTTAAAATCTGCTAAAGGCCTTAACAGGAACATCACCAAAAAGATACACAGATGGCAAATAAGCATATGAAAAGAAGCTCCATACTTTGCCATCAGAGAATGCAAACTAAAATGACAATGAAATGCCACTACATACCTATTATAATGGCCAAAATCCTGACCACGGACAACACCACATGTTGGCAATGAAGGGGGGTGACAGGAACACTTATTTATTGCTAGTAGGAATGCAAAATGATACCCCTACTTTGGAAGACACTTTGGCAGTTTTTGCAAAACTAAACATACTCTTATCAGATGATACAGCAGTCATGTTCTTTGGTATTTACTCAAACAACTTGAAAACTTATGTCCATACAGAAACTTGGCACATGGATGTTTATAGCAGCTTTATTAATAATTGCCACAACTTGAAAGCAACCAAGATGTCTTTTAGTAGGTGAATGGCTAAATAAATTGTGGTACATCCAGACAATGCAATATTATTCAGTGCTAAAAAAAAAAAAAAAAAAAAAAGAGAGAGAGAGAGAGCTATCAAACCATGAAAAGACATGGAGGAAATTTAAATGTGAATTACTAAGTAAAAGAAACCAATCTGAAAAGTCTATATACTATAGGATTCCAAGTATATGACATTCTAAAGAAGGCAAAACTATGGAGACAGTAAAAAGATCTGTGTTTGCCAAGGGTTTGGGTAGGAAGAATATGAATAGGCAGAGCACAGAGGATTTTTAGGGTGGTGAAAATACTCTGTACAACACCATAATGATGGATACACATCATTATAGATTTGTCCAAACACTAGAATGTACAATACCAAAAGTGAACCCAAATTAAACTGGTGATTATGATGTGTCAATGTACATTCATCAGTTGTAACAAATGGTCTGGTAGAGCATGTTGATAATGTGGGAGGCTCTGTATGTGTAGGGGCAGAGGGTATACAGGAAATCTCTGTACCTTCCCCTTAACTTTGCTGTGAACCTAAAACTGAGCTAAAAAAAAAAAAAGTCATTTAAAAAAAAAGGAAATTCTGACACATGCTACATCATGGATGAAATGTGAAGACATTATGCTAAGAAAAATAAGCCAGTCACCAAAAGACAAATATTGTATAATTCCACTTATACAAGGTACATAGTGTAGTCAAATTCATAGACACAGAAAGAAGAATGATGGTTGCCAGGGGCTGAGGGTGGAGGTTAGGAATTAGGAGTTAGTATTTAATAAGTACATAGTTGAGGAAGATAAAAAGTTCTGAGGTTGAATAGTGCTGATGGTTGCACAACAATGTAAATGCATGTAATGCCATAGAAGTGTTCACTTAAAAGTGGTTAAAATGGTATATTTTACATTATGTACATTTTACTACAATAATTTATTTTTTATTTAGCAAAAAGCTAAAGGCAGAGATATAAAGCTCAGGAAGACAGAGACAACTAAAGAAATGAAACACAAACTGGCAGATCTCTTGGGGGAATAGTGGTTTAAAAAATAACAGAAATAGAGTAAAAACTGCAAGTAGCCCAGGGGAGACTAGATTCTGATGAGAATGCAAAAAGGAACATGGAGATTAGATATGAGAAAAGCAAACAACATAAGTTAAAACCAACAGCATTTAAAACAATTAGAGATAAAATGATATCTAGGGAAGACAGGCAAAGGAGGTCTAACATACACTTATCTGAAATCCCTATATAATGGATCAGAACAAATATTTGAAATATGATTGAAGAAAATGTTCATTTTGTAAGGGCATTTCAGGTCTTAGGAAAAACTGACACATAATGGTCAACACAGATATATCCTAATACAGTTGCTGAACTTTGAATCCTTTGAGCAATCAGGCAAAAACCATGAGTCATCTATGAAGGATAAAAACAAAACAGGCTGACATCAATCTTCTCTACAACAATATGCACTTCTAGAAGACTGGAGAAATGCCTCTTAAAAGCCTTAAGGAAAGAAAGTGTGACCCAAGTTTATATCATCCAAATTGTTATTCAAATATAAAGGCAGCAAATAATTTTTAATATTCATGAACTCTGTGGAAATAATGGAAAAATATGTGCAATTCATTTCACAAAGCACCAATATTTTTTGTCTATAAGGAATCTTATTTTTTAACTTTTTTTTTTCAACGTTTATTTATTTTTGGGACAGAGAGAGACAGAGCATGAACGGGGGAGGGGCAGAGAGAGAGGGAGACACAGAATCGGAAACAGGCTCCAGGCTCTGAGCCATCAGCCCAGAGCCTGACGCGGGGCTCGAACTCCCGGACCGCGAGATCATGACCTGGCTGAAGTCGGACGCCCAACCGACTGCGCCACCCAGGCGCCCCGGAATCTTATTTTTTAAACTATAACAACTACCTGGTAACAATTTTGAAAACTTAGACAGCATGGAGAACATATGTATATGCTTCTTGAAAACATACATATACAACATGTAACTGAAGAAAAAATTAAACCTTGAATAGTCCTGCAACTCTTAAATATATTGAAGCAGCTGTTAAAAAAAAGTCTTCCCACCAAGATAAGATTAGATAATATGGGTAGTTATAAGGATATGTTTTTCTGGCAGGGGAGAGCTCAGGGCCAATTCATGTCAGTATGTTATCAGAGACCATGTAAACTAGAAAAACAACTATGGTAAGAATTGTTAAAATTTTTCAAAATAAAATAAACAATAATACCTTGAATACATGTATCAACAAAAATTACTGCCAGTCTAAAAGGCCCTACTGGCAACTTGCCCAACCTGAGCTGTTCACATGCTGACATCCCAGGGCTGTTCTCTGGAGCAGATTGCCGGTGTCAGACCAATCACAAACCACTACTTCTCACTTCTGCCAGGAAGGAAGAACACCTTCCTTCACTGCATAAATGCAGGTGGTATTTATGGAAATAAATGATTTGTGATATATAAAATGAGGAAATGCAGTGAAAAGGAGACATTTGTAAAGTTTGGGAAATGTAAAAGTACTATTACCAAACATTTCTAGAATTTTTAGTTTATGGGAAAGGGAAAGATATCCCACTTTCCCCGTTTCCAGTACATATCACGTTTATTTTCTTTTTTTTTTTTTTTAATTTTTTTTCAACGTTTTTTATTTATTTTTGGGACAGAGAGAGACAGAGCATGAACGGGGGAGGGGCAGAGAGAGAGGGAGACACAGAATCAGAAACAGGCTCCAGGCTCCGAGCCATCAGCCCAGAGCCTGACGGGGGGCTCGAACTCACGGACCGCGAGATCGTAACCTGGCTGAAGTCGGACGCTTAACCGACTGCGCCACCCAGGCGCCCCTATTACATTTATTTTCAAAGCTCATCCATCAACTTTATTTTCAATAGGGGTCAATTACCAGTCATCATTTTAAGGATATAGGATGAAGTTTAGTGGCTGAACCAGCCACACAAACAAAGGGAGCTCAAGCCTCTTTCTACAAGTAAATATCTTTTCCTGTAGGAGGAGCATTACAAAAAGCAACCTCACTGAAGTACTTAAACAAACCTCAGAAGGAATTTCAACCACTCATCTGAATGTAAGCCAAAAGCTCATTTGTGCAAATCCAATATCGACCAACTAAATATATTCTCTCACATGGACAGCAACTCCAGATTCATTTTAGCCTAAAATAAAGAGATTAAGTAAAAAAAAAAATAAATTAAAAAACCCTATAGGTAAACCAATAACCCTGAAGATAAAAGGGCAAAAACTATGAACAGTTTACATAAAAGCAAATATAAATTGGGGCTCCTGGGTAGCTCAGTTGGTTAAGGGTCTGACTCTTGATTTCAGTTCAGGTCAAGATCACCTATCATCAGATTGAGCCCCAGGATTCTTTCTCTCCTTCTCTCTCTGCCCTCCCCCCATGTTCTCTCTCTCTCTCAAAATAAATAAATAAACTTAAAAATAAAGAAGTCTTCAATAGGGGCACCTGGACGGCTCAGTCAGTTAAGCATCTGACTTTGGCTCAGGTCATGATCTCGCATTTCAAGGGTTTGAGTCTCACGTGGGGCTTTGTGCTGACAGCTCAGAGCCTGGAGCCTGCTTCGGACTCTTTGTTTCCCTCTCTCTCTGCCTCTCTCCCATTCACTCTCTTTCTCTCTCTCTCTCAAAGAAAACAAACCAAAACAAAAACTAAATAAACATTAAAAAAAAAAAAAGGACGTCTTCATAAAGTTCTAACTTATACCTGATTTTTTTTCTGAAATATTTTTGAAACAATTTATTTTTTTTTGTTTTGTTTTCATTATTTTACTTTTTTTAATATGAAATTTATTGTCAAATTGGTTTCCATACAACACCCTGTGCTCAACCCAACAGGTACCCTCCTCAATACCCGCCACCCATCCTCCCCTCCCTCCCACCCCCCATCAACCCTCAGATTGTTCTTAGGTTTTAAGAGTCTTTTATTGTTTGGCTCCCACCCTTCCTAACTTTTTTTTTCCTTCCCCTCTTGATTTTTTATTGCATTGAACTGAAGGACGTTTCTTTCTATTTGTTATATAGAGTCTGCCAAATTAGGAATACTTCCCTTCTCTGGGACAAGCGATATTTTAATTTTTTTATAACAATGGGACAGAAATTCAGGACTCTAACAAACAGAAACTGGTGAAAAGTGATTAACATGCCCTTTTATTTTCTATCAAATCCAATGTCCAAACAATAATTATATTTAGCCATACTCTTTTTCAGTTGTTTGCTTAAAGGGAAAAACTTCAATTGTCCAAGCACTCATGAGCCATGAGTTTATGTGGCTTGCTCGTGACTGGAAGTGGACTACAGAGGGGGTATCAGAAGCCTTACAGGTAATCCCCATGGGATATTTCTAGGTTATTGCTCTAGCAAATTGGAGGGATATCCTGACCCTGTACATTTTTAAAAGTATAATTTTTCATGAGGTAGAGATTGTAGCCTTCTAATGAAATTTACTTAAAATCTCCTGATACTCTGTTAAGCCTCCACCAATGGCAAAGTCCCATTAGACCTGTCCATGCTAAAGCCTATTTGATATTAAAACAAAAGGAAAGGTCTCTGCCTAAGTAGATTAGGGAGACAAAATCAAGCAAGCCAGATTTCTAAACAAGGGGACTTAAAGCACAGAATTTGCATATATTATTCATTCTCCCTCCATGCAAACATGCTGCTATTGCTCAGTGAACTTTGGCCTACCATGGTTAAAAACAATGGTTATAACATCAGTATCCCCCTTTCCATGGCTGCTGCCAGAGGAATTTCAGGCTCCACTGGGATTTTCACATAACTCCCTCTCAACACTCTCTAGTATTCTTTCTCTAAAATGCCACTCAGAACTTTTATAAGTGGAAGGGTTTCTTTGCCTCTGTGTGGCAAGTTTCTGCTCTGTACAATCCACATCTGCTTCTCTGTTGGTACTCTTCCCCTCTTATCTTAGCTTCTGGCTAAAAGAATAACTTACAGGTCAAATTTAATTTGATAAAGGATTAAACACTGTAAAGAAGTAACAGAATCCATGTTGTACCCTGCGTAACAATATTAAGTGCCCTCTATTCCACTTTGCTGTAGCCATACAGGGTTTTGTGCTTACATTCTACATTTTGATTGCCTGCTCTTAGAGGCATATTGTTTACCACCTTGATTTGGTGCCTTTGTTCCTCCATGTCCATGCCTGCATTTTATTCATGAAAAATGTAACTTGCTATTGCCTGTTATTGGCCTCAAAAATTTACTCGCTGGGGGTGAGATTGAGTGAGTGGTGTTCTTCTTATCCCTGAATAACACTTGGGAAAGCTCCATCACCTTTCTGACACTCTAAAGTACTAGAAAGATCTGTGTCATTTTAAATATATGTGTGGTCTCAGTTTAGAAGTTCACATTCAGAAAAAATCAAAATTCTTTTTTTTTTAAGTTTATTTATTTATTTTGAGAGAGAGAGAGAGACAGCACAAATGGGGAAGAGGAAGAGAGAGAGGAAGACAGAGAATCCCAAGCAGGTTCCACATTGTCGGCATGGAGCCTGAAGTGGGGCTCAAACCCACGATACTGTGAGATCAGGACCTGAGCCTAAATTGGACGCTTAATCAACTGAGCCAGGCAGGTGCCCCCGGAAATGATCAAAATTTTTAACTTCATTTAATGTTCATACCTACTCTGTTTTAAATGTCTATTTATTTTTGACAGAGAGAGAGAGTGCAAGCAGAGGAGGTGCAGAAAGAGAGGGGGACAGAGGATCCGATGCCAGCTCCATGCTAACAGCAGAGAGCCTGATTCAGGGCTCGAACTCACGGACCATGAGATTATGACCTCAACTGAAGTCAGATGTTTAACTGACTGAGGCACCCAGGCACCCCCATACCTGTTTTTTTTTTAAGCTAGAAAAAGAAATACAGTAAAACCTTGGATTGTACAGTAAAACCAGTAACTGGTTCTGCAAGTGTTCTGCAAGACAAGCAAGTATTTAGAATAAATTTTAAGATGATAAACAAGCAATGTCTTGCAATACGAGTAGGACATGATGCTTAACATCACATGATCACAATTGAGCCAATGGTTCTTGAAATTCACTTTGTTATTCAAATGTTTTGGATTACAAACATGTTTCCAGAACATATTATTCTCAAACCAAGGTTTACTGTATTTTAATAGCCTTTCCGTATAATTGTGGATATTCTTTGGCAGTATGCCAAAACTCAACACTTAATAGTTTCTTAAATGTTAGTTACAATATGGAATCTGAAACCATATAAATGAACGTTCATCCTATTACATTATAGTCCATTCGTTTATTTTGAAGTTTGAATGGATCTTTAACCCATGTGTGATTCTATACATCATGCATCGATCATATGGAGAACATTAGTGCACTGAGTTATGTAGATTTCCAAATGTTGACATTTTTCATTATACAATATCAAAAGTCACATCAGTTACCAATATCACATATCTCATCAGAAAATCTTTAAATACTGGGAAGCTGCCAAGTTCATGGTGGTGGACACATGTGTCCAAACTTCTACTTTTTGGTTGAAAGCTCAAATTTTATTATCAGCAACAAATACTTTCAGTTGTTTTCCTTAAAATGACAGGCTCACATCATTCATTTTTGAGAATATTTTCTCAAATACAGTAAACTCATAGTTTATCAGTTTTTCCTTCAAGTAAAATTGGCATTCCATTTTTTAAAAAGCTCTGCTAATTCAGCTCACAACTCAAATAATTGCATAAGTGCTTTTCTTCAATAGAGGACAGCGTCTTGAGGTGTAGAGCTCTCCCAAGATCATAGATCAAGATCTTCATCTCCAATGTGAACATTTGTTCTTTTTGCCTTTTTGCTACTTGTCTTTTCTCTGTTAATAGATGGGAAGATAATGCTCCTTAACTCTGGCAACTATCACTGAAACCAATGCTAAGGCCATAGCTGCACAATAAAAGTCCTTAGATTTTCTTGCTAAGGTGCTTTTAGATAAAGAATTGCTTTAGATTACTAACTGCCTTTACAAGGAGAAGCCTGTGCCATAGCAAGTAACTTCTGCTGTACCTGGATTAATGGCTCTGGTATTATAGCAAATACAAGAAATTAACAAGCCAGTCACTAGGCTAGAACAGATCACCCTTTCAGATTCATTCTTTGATTTATTTGATACTAACTGGTTTGGTAATGGGGATCATGGGTAAGAAGTATACCTCAGTCTCTTAATATTATCCTCCTAATAGCTAGCATTATAGTCTCTCTGGTACACTATTTCTCTCAAAGGTCTTAAATGTATGTTCATACCCATCAGCAGTACATCACAGGGTCTCACTGTGCTTGGAGAAACAGACACAAGATGAACAATGACAGGAACAGAAAAACCAATTCTTCTGAAATGAGCAGCCTAACTCTGATGGTGACTGAAAGTGGTGCTAATCTCTCCTGTATGAGAGGACTACCAAAGGTGGAAATTGTTAAACTAAACAAGGAGGTCATTAGACTGATGAGGCTGTAATGCCATTGAGAACTACATAAGCAAACCATAGTCTAAGTCTATAAATGCCTCAAGGTTACAAAATCAAAATACAAAGGACAACAATTCATTCACAGCCAACTAGGTTTTATGCTATAGCCAATTAATGTCCTTACTTTGCTTCCTCCTGTTCATAAAGTCTTTCCCTGAACTCCTGACAATGGAGTGTTCATAACCACTTTTGGTTTGGTGCTGCCCATTTCCAATTATTTTTGCTCAAATAAACTCTTTTCTTTTTTATGTTTATTTTTTGAGAGAGAGAAAGAATGCGAGCAGAGGAGGAGCAGAGAGACACAGAGAGACAGAGGATCCAAGGCATGCTCTCCACTGAGAGTGGAAAGCCTGATGCGGGGCTCAAACTCACAAACCATGAGATCATGACCTGAGTGGAAGTCGGACACTTAAACAACTGAGCCACTGAGGCGCCCTTGCTCAAATAAACTCTTCAAAAACTTTTTTAAAAATAGAGAGCCCTCAGTTATTGAATGAGTAAGTCACAGGAATAAAAAGTAGAGCATAAGGAATATAGTCAATGATACTGTAATAGCAATGTAATGGGACAGATGGTAGCTATACTTGTGATAAACATAGCATAAAGTATAAACATCAAATCACTAGATTATACACCTGAAACTAATGTAACATTGTTTGTCAACTATACTAAAAAAAATTGGGATCTTGTGAGGAGAGGGAGTCCCTTACTTAGGGGGCAAGCTGAGGAGAATGAAGCAACTATGTATACCCATATTCAGAAATGATCACAGGAGAGAAGAGAAGATGGCGGCGTAGGAGGACGCTGGGCTCACCGCGCGTCCTGCTGATCACTTAGATTCCACCTACACCTGCCTAAATAACCCAGAAAACCGCCAGAGGATTAGCAGAATGGAGTCACCGGAGCCAAACGCAGACGAGAAGCCCACGGAAGAGGGTAGGAAGGGCGGCGAGGCGGTGCGCACTCCACGGACTGGCGGGAGGGAGCCGGGGCGGAGGGGCGGCTCGCCGGCCAAGCAGAGCCCCCGAGTCTGGCTTGCAAAAGCGGAGGGGCCTGATGGACTGTGTTCGGACAGCAAGCGCGACTTAGCGTCTGGGAGGTCATAAGTTAACAGCTCTGCTCGGAAAGCGGGAAGGCTGGAGGACAAAGGGAGGGAGAGCTGCTGAGCCCCCTGAAGACAGAGCTCAGTTTAGTGGGGAACAAAGGCGCTCGCCAGCGCCATCTCCCCCGCCCATCCCCCAGCCAAAATCCCAAAGAGAACCAGTTCCTGCCAGGGAACTTGCTTGCTCCGCGCAAACACCCAACTCTGTGCTTCTGCGGAGCCAAACCTCCAGCAGCGGATCTGACTCCCTGCCGCTGGCACAGGGCCCCTCCTGAAGTGGATCACCTAAGGAGAAGCGAGCTAAGCCTGCCCCTCCTGCCCCCGTGCACCTTGCCTACCCACCCCAGCTAATACGCCAGATCCCCAGCATCACAAGCCTGGCAGTGTACAAGTAGCCCAGACGGGCCATGCCACCCCACAGTGAATCCCGCCCCTAGGAGAGGGGAAGAGAAGGCACACACCAGTCTGACTGTGGCCCAGCGGTGGGCTGGGGGCAGACATCAGGTCTGACTGCAGCCCCGCCCACCAACTCCAGTTATACACCACAGCACAGGGGAAGTGCCCTGCAGGTCCTCACCATGCCAGGGACTATCCAAAATGACCAAGCGGAAGAATTCCCCTCAGAAGAATCTCCAGGAAATAACAACAGCTAATGAGCTGATCAAAAAGGATTTAAATAATATAACAGAAAGTGAATTTAGAATAATAGTCATAAAATTAATCGCTGGGCTTGAAAACAGTATAGAGGACAGCAGAGAATCTCTTGCTACAGAGATCAAGGGACGAAGGAACAGTCACGAGGAGCTGAAAAACGCTTTAAATGAAATGCAAAACAAAATGGAAACCACCACGGCTCGGATTGAAGAGGCAGAGAAGAGAATAGGTGAACAAGAAGATAAAGTTATGGAAAAAGAGGAAGCTGAGAAAAAGAGAGATAAAAAAATCCAGGAGTATGAGGGGAAAATTAGAGAACTAAGTGATACACTAAAAAGAAATAATATACGCATAATTGGTATCCCAGAGGAGGAAGAGAGAGGGAAAGGTGCTGAAGGGGTACTTGAAGAAATAATAGCTGAGAACTTCCCTGAACTGGGGAAGGAAAAAGGCATTGAAATCCAAGAGGCACAGAGAACTCCCTTCAGACGTGACTTGAATCAATCTTCTGCAGGACATATCATAGTGAAACTAGCAAAATACAAGGATAAAGAGAAAATTCTGAAAGCAGCAAGGGGTAAACGTGCCCTCACATATAAAGAGAGACCTATAAGACTCGTGACTGATCTCTCTTTTGAAACTTGGCAGGCCAGAAAGAATTGGCACGAGATTTTCAGGGTGCTAGACAGAAAAAATATGCAGCCGAGAATCCTTTATCCACCAAGTCTGTCATTTAGAATAGAAGGAGAGATAAAGGTCTTCCCAAACAAACAAAAACTGAAGGAATTTGTCACCACTAAACCAGCCCTACAAGAGATCCTAAGGGGGACCCTGTGAGACAAAGTCCCAGAGACATCACTACAAGCATAAGACATACAGACATCACAATGACTCTAAACCCGTATCTTTCTATAATAACACTGAATGTAAATGGATTAAATGCGCCAACCAAAAGACATAGGGTATCAGAATGGATAAAAAAACAAGACCCATCTATTTGCTGTCTACAAGAGACTCATTTTAGACCTGAGGACACCTTTAGATTGAGAGTGAGGGGATGGAGAACTATTTATCATGTGACTGGAAGCCAAAAGAAAGCTGGAGTAGCCATACTTATATCAGACAAACTAGACTTTAAATTAAAGGCTGTAACAAGAGATGAAGAAGGACATTATATAATAGTTACAGGGTCTATCCATCAGGAAGAGCTAACAATTATAAATGTCTATGCGCCAAATACCGGAGCCCCCAAATATATAAAACAATTACTCACAAACATAAGCAACCTTATTGATAAGAATATGGTAATTGCAGGGGACTTTAACACCCCACTTACAGAAATGGATAGATCATCTAGACACACGGTCAATAAAGAAACAAGGGCCCTGAATGAGACATTGGATCAGATGGACTTGACAGATATATTTAGAACTCTACATCCCAAAGCAACAGAATATACTTTCTTCTCGAGTACACATGGAACATTCTCCAAAATAGATCATATACTGGGTCACAAAACAGCCCTTCATAAGTTTACAAGAATTGAAATTATACCATGCATACTTTCAGACCACAAGGCTATGAAGCTTGAAATCAACCACAGAAAAAAGTCTGGAAAACCTCCAAAAGCATGGAGGTTAAAGAACACCCTACTAACGAATGAGTGGGTCAACCAGGCAATTAGAGAAGAAATTTAAAAATATATGGAAACAAACGAAAATGAAAATACAACAATTCAAACACTTTGGGATGCAGCGAAGGCAGTCCTGAGAGGAAAATACATTGCAATCCAGGCCTATCTCAAGAAACAAGAAAAATCCCAAATACAAAACCTAACAGCACACCTAAAGGAACTAGAAGCAGAACAGCAAAGGCAGCCTAAACCCAGCAGAAGAAGAGAAATAATAAAGATCAGAGCAGAAATAAACAATATAGAATCTCAAAAAACTGTAGAGCAGATCAACGACCAAGCGTTGGTTTTTTGAAAAAATAAACAAAATTGACAAACCTCTAGCCAGGCTTCTCAAAAAGAAAAGGGAGATGACCCAAATAGATAAAATCATGAATGAAAATGGAATTATTACAACCAATCCCTCAGAGATACGAACAATTATCAGAGAATACTATGAAAAATTATATGCCAACAAATTGGACAACCTGGAAGAAATGGACAAATTCCTGAACACCCACACTCTTCCAAAACTCAATCAGGAGGAAATAGAAAGCTTGAACAGACCCATAACCAGCGAAGAAATTGAATCGGTTATCAAAAATCTCCCAACAAATAAGAGTCCAGGACCAGATGGTTTCCCAGGGGAGTTCTACCAGACGTTTAAAGCAGAGATAATACCTATCCTTCTCAAGCTATTCCAAGAAATAGAAAGGGAAGGAAAACTTCCAGACTCATTCTATGAAGCCAGTATTACTTGGATTCCTAAACCAGACAGAGACCCAGTAAAAAAAGAGAACTACAGGCCAATATCCCTGATGAATATGGATGCAAAAATTCTCAATAAGATACTAGCAAATCGAATTCAACAGCATATAAAAAGAATTATTCACCATGATCAAGTGGGATTCATTCCTGGGATGCAGGGCTGGTTCAACATTCGCAAATCAATCAACGTGATACATCACATTAACAAAAAAAAAAGAGAAGAACCATATGATCCTGTCAATCGATGCAGAAAAGGCCTTTGACAAAATCCAGCACCCTTTCTTAATAAAAACCCTTGAGAAAGTCGGGATAGAAGGATCATACTTAAAGATCATAAAAGTCATTTATGAAAAGCCCACAGCTAACATCATCCTCAATGGGGAAAAACTGAGAGCTTTTTCCCTGAGATCAGGAACACGACAGGGATGCCCACTCTCACTGCTGTTGTTTAACATAGTGCTGGAAGTGCTAGCATCAGCAATCAGACAACAAAAGGAAATCAAAGGCATCAAAATTGGCAAAGATGAAGTCAAGCTTTCGCTTTTTGCAGATGACATGATATTATACATGGAAAATCCGATAGACTCCACCAAAAGTCTGCTAGAACTGATACAGGAATTCAGCAAAGTTGCAGGATACAAAATCAATGTACAGAAATCAGTTGCATTCTTATACACTAACAATGAAGCAACAGAAAGACAAATAAAGAAACTGATCCCATTCACAATTGCACCAAGAAGCATAAAATACCTAGGAATAAATCTAACCAAAGATGTAAAGGATCTGTATGCTGAAAACTATAGAAAGCTTATGAAGGTAATTGAAAAAGATTTAAAGAAATGGAAAGACATTCCCTGCTCATGGATTGGAAAAATAAATATTGTCAAAATGTCAATACTACCCAAAGCTATCTACACATTCAATGCAATCCCAATCAAAATTGCACCAGCATTCTTCTCGAAACTAGAACAAGCAATCCTAAAATTCATATGGAACCACAAAAGGCCCCGAATAGCCAAAGGAATTTTGAAGAAGACCAAAGCAGGAGGCATCACAATCCCAGACTTTAGCCTCTACTACAAAGCTGTCATCATCAAGACAGCATGGTATTGGCACAAAAACAGACACATAGACTAATGGAATAGAATAGAAACCCCAGAACTAGACCCACAAACGTATGGCCAACTCATCTTTGACAAAGCAGGAAAGAACATCCAATGGAAAAAAGACAGCCTCTTTAACAAATGGTGCTGGGAGAACTGGACAGCAACATGCAGAAGGTTGAAACTAGACCACTTTCTCACACCATTCACAAAAATAAACTCAAAATGGATAAAGGACCTAAATGTGAGACAGGAAACCATCAAAACCTTAGAGGAGAAAGCAGGAAAAGACCTCTCTGGCCTCAGCCGTAGCAATCTCTTACTCAACACATCCCCAAAGGCAAGGGAATTAAAAGCAAAAGTGAATTACTGGGACCTTATGAAGATAAAAAGCTTCTGCACAGCAAAGGAAACAACCAACAAAACTAAAAGGCAACCAACGGAATGGGAAAAGATATTTGCAAATGACATATCGGACAAAGGGCTAGTATCCAAAATCTATAAAGAGCTCACCAAACTCCACACCCGAAAAACAAATAACCCAGTGAAGAAATGGGCAGAAAACATGAATAGACACTTCTCTAAAGAAGACATCTGGATGGCCAACAGGCACATGAAAAGATGTTCAGCGTCGCTCCTTATCAGGGAAATACAAATCAAAACCACACTCAGGTATCACCTCACGCCAGTCAGAGTGGCCAAAATGAACAAATCAGGAGACTATAGATGCTGGAGAGGATGTGGAGAAACGCGAACCCTCTTGCACTGTTGGTGGGAATGCAAATTGGTGCAGCCGCTCTGGAAAGCAGTGTGGAGGTTCCTCAGAAAATTAAAAATAGACCTACCCTATGACCCAGCAATAGCACTGCTAGGAATTTATCCAAGGGATACAGGAGTACTGATGCATAGGGCCACTTGTACCCCAATGTTCATAGCAGCACTCTCAACAACAGCCAAATTATGGAAAGAGCCTAAATGTCCATCAACTGATGAATGGATAAAGAAATTGTGGTTTATATACACAATGGAATACTACGTGGCAATGAGAAAAAATGAAATATGGCCTTTTGTAGCAACGTGGATGGAACTGGAGAGTGTGATGCTAAGTGAAATAAGCCATACAGAGAAAGACAGATAGCATATGGTTTCACTCTTATGTGGATCCTGAGAAACTTAACAGGAACCCATGGCGGAGGGGAAGGAAAAAAACAAAAAGAGGTTAGAGTGGGAGAGAGCCAAAGCATAAGAGACTTTTAAAAACTGAGAACAAACTGAGGGTTGATGGGGGGTGGGAGGGAGGAGAGGGTGGGTGATGGGTATTGAGGAGGGCACCTTTTGGGATGAGCACTGGGTGTTGTATGGAAACCAATTTGTCAATAAATTTCATATATTAAAAAAAAAAGAAATGATCACAATTCTTAATTTCATTTAACGCCCATAACCACCTTTAATACAAAGGACCACTACATGTATGCTTTATTAGTTTCCTGTTGCTGCTATCACAAATTACCATGACTTACTGGCTTAAAACAATACAATTTTATTATCTTACAGGTCTATAGGTCAGAAGTCCAACATAGGTCTCAATTGGCTAAAACCAAGGTGTTGGTAGAGCTATGTTCCTTTCTGGAGGCCCTAGGAAAGAATGTCTTCCTTGCTTTTTCCAGGTTCTAGATGGTGTCTTCATCCCTTGGCTTATAGCCCTTTCCTCCCATCTTCAAAGCCAATAATATCACATCTCACGGATCATTCTTCCTTCATCACATTTCTCTCTCTCTCTGACCACAGCTGGGAAAGGTTCTCCAACTGTAAGTACTCTTGATTAGATTAGGTACACCATGATGAATCAGGATAGTTCCTCATCTCAAGGTCTGTAGCCTAATCGTATCTGCAAAGTCCTTGTACCACTTGTTCAAGCCAGCATCATCTTGTCTATTTCTCTCCTGGATTATTGCAATAGCCTTCTATCTGGTCTCCACTGCTCTACTCTTGCCCACTGTAGATAATAATCCTTATAGCAAAATCAGAGGTTGTGTTCTGTACATGTTAAGTTTCATATACCCATTAGACAACCAAGAGGATTTCAAGTAGTTGTCTAATACAAAGATGAGCCTTCAATTCTGGAGCTCAGAGAGAGGTTTTGACTGGAGATATAAACTTAGGAAATATCACCATATAAATAGTACTTAAAATCATAGGGTATCAATATATCAGAGTAGTCAAACTAACACAGAGTAGTTTAAATCAAAAGTAGGAAGAGACAAACATTATACAGAGGAGCAGAAAAATTACACCTGGTGGGAGAACATGAGGTGTAAGATTTGTTGTTGTTGTTGTTGTTGTGATGTTGTGCAAACAGGACCTATTAAAGCATGTTTGTATACTGATCAGAATTATCTAAATAGACAAAGAGAAACTGATTATGTTGATTATGTAGGAAACACAGAGAATAATCCTAGGAACAGCGCTGGCATGGACAAAGAGATATGGGATCCATTGCACAACAAGAGAGGTCAACCAGCTCCAGCATTTTCTCCTCTGTATTTCCCCCATAGTCAATTTAGCTCTTCAAAGCCTCAAAGACACCTTCCAGGGTAAAAGTAGTCTACAAGGGATTTTAACACACATTATCTCTTTTTATCCTCATATATCAATTGGTATGCATCTGCATCATATGCATAAAAGATATGAAAACTAGATAAAAGATATGGCTCAGTCGGTTAAGTGACCGACTTCAGCTCAGGTCATGATCTCACGATTTGTGAGTTCAAGTCCCACGTCGGACTCTGTGCTGACAGCTCAGAACCTGGAGCCTGCTTCTGATTCTGTGTCTCCCTCGCTCTCTGCCCCTCCCCCACTCATGCTCTCTCTCTGTCTCAGAAATAAATAAACATTAAAAAATTAAAAAAAAAAAAAAGATCCGAAAACTAAAATTCAAAGAGCTTAAGTGAATTTTCAGGGTTTGATGATTAGGAAAGAACAGAATGTAGAATCAAAATTTTGTCTTCTGATTCCAAGTCCAGTATTAGACTGCTGCTCCTGAGAAAATACAAGAGGTTGGGCAGAAGCCACAAAGAACAGAGTGGGCAGTGGAAGATCACACCAGGGTTGAGTGTCATTGTAGGGGAGAATTGGAGCTCATATGTAGGGAGCCCAGGACTGTCTAACAGACAAGCAATAGGCAAAAATGAAAGAGAATGCCAGGCAATCCATCTGACTGATATATCATTCTAAAGATACTAGCCAGCCAATATAAAAGCCAACTATATGGCAACTAGACACATACTTCAGACCAGAACAAATTGGTCAAAACTGGAAATAGTAGGAAACATTCAGAAGAATTCCTGAGCCCCTACAGCAGTGCTTCAGGCATTTTTATAGAGTGCTACACTTAGGCTGTATAGACATACCCCAGAGATACCACAGGTTCAGTTCCAGACCACCACAATAAAGTCAAAATAAAAATAAAGCAATCGAATGAAATTTGTCATTTTCCAGTGCACATAAAACTTATGTTTACACTATACTATAATCTATTTAAGTGTGCAATAGCATTGTATCCAAAAAACATGTACTTTGTGAAAGTTGAAGATTTACCGCTTAAACTGACAATATATTCAGAGGCAGATCTAAGGAAGAAAATTGTAGAGGAAGAACAGAAAAACAATTTATCTGGTGAAATATTATGTGAAATGCAGATTGAAGAATTAGCTGAGAATTCTCAGACACTAAAAAAACCTGAAACAGTGGGAGCCCAAAGTGTACAAGATGTCTTCAGAGGCTCATCTTTCTTTACATAGTCAATGCCTATATGAACATGGCACTAAATCTGTTTTGATCTGTATAAAAATTTAAAAAAAAAAGATAAATTTAAAAAATAAATAAATACAAATAAATAAATAAATAACATGTACATACCTAAACTAAAAAATAATGTATTGCCAAAAATGTTAACCATCATCTGAGCTCTCAGCAAGTCATAGTAGTTTTGCTAGTGGAGGGTCTAGCCTCAATGTTGATGGCTACTGACTGATCAGGGTGTAGTGACTGAAATTGGGGTGGCTCTGGCAATTTCTTAAAATAAGACAACATTGATTGACTCTTCCTTTCACAAATTATTTTTCCATAGTATGTGATGCTGTTTGATAGCATTAAGCCACAGTAAAACTTCTCTAAAAACTAGAGTCAGTCCCTTCAAACCCACCACTGCTTTATCCACGAAGTTTACATCATGTTCTTAATTCATTGTTGTCATGTCAACAATCTGCATAGCATCTTCACCAGGAGTAGATTCCATCTCAAGAAACCACTTTTTTGTTCGTAAGTGGCAATTCCTCAACAATTAGTTTTATCATGAGATTGCAGCAATTCAGTCATATCTTCAGGCTCTACTTGTAATTCGAGTTCTCTTGCTATTTCTACCACATGTGCAGTTACTTCTTCCACTGAAGTTTTGAACCCCTCAAAGTCACCCATGAGGGTTAGAAATAACCTCTTACAGAGGTGCCTGGGTGGCTCAGTCGATTAAGTATCCAACTTCACCTCAGGTCACGATTTCACATTTCTCATGAGTGAGCCTCACATTGGGCTCTGGGCTGGCAGCTTAGAGCCTGATTCTGATTCTATGTCTTCCTCTCTCTCTGCCCCTACTCTGCTTGCGCTCTCTTTCTCTCAAAAATAAATAAACATTAAAAATTAAAAAAAAAGAATTAACCTCTTACAAACTTCCTTTCATGTTGATATTTTGACCTCTTCCCATGAATCACGAACGTTCTTAATGGCATCTAGAATGGTGAATCCTCTGCAGAAAGTATTCAGTTGACTTTGCACAGATCCATCAGAGAAATCATTATCTATGACAGCTCTAGCCTTACAAATGAATTTTTTCAATAATAAGACTTAAAAGTCAAAATTACTCCTTGATCCATGGCTGCAGAATGGATGTGATGAGACGCAGGCAGGAAAACAACATTACTCTCATTGTACATCTCCATCAGAATTCTTGGGTGACCCAGGTGCATTGTCAATTAGCGGTAATATTTTGAAAGGAATCTTTCTTTTCCTGAGCAGTAGTTCTGAACAGTACGCTAAAAATATTCAGTAAACCATGTTGTAAATAGATGTGCTGGCATCCAGGTTTTGATGTTCCATTTATAGAGCACAGGCAGAGTAGATCTAGCATGATTCTTAAGGGCCTTAGGATTTTAATAATGATAAATGAGTATTGGCTTCAACTGAAAGTCACTAGCTGCATTAGCCCCTACCAAGAGTGTCAGACTGTCCTTTGAAGTTTTAAAGCCAGACATTGACTTCTCCTCTGCAGCTATTTAAGTCCTAGATGTCATCTTCCTCCAATAGAAGGGTGTTTCATCTACATTGAAAATCTGTTGTTTAGTATAGCCACCTTACTTAATTATCTTAGTTAAATATTGTGGATAACTTGCTGCAGGTTCTACATAAGTATTTGCTACTTCACCTTGCACTTTTATGTTGTGGAGGTAGCTTCTTCCCTTAAACGTCATGAACCTATCTCTGCTATCTTCAAACTTTTCTTCTGCAGCCTCCTCAACTCTCTCAGCCTTCACCTAACTGAAGAGACTAAGGGCCTTGCTTTGGCTTAGGCTTTGGCTTAAGAGAACGTTGGGGCTGGTTTGATCTTCGGTCCAGACCACTAAAACTTTCTATCAGCAGTAAGGTTGTTTCACTTTCTTATTTTCATGTATTTGCAGAAGTAGCACTTATAATTTCCTTAAAAATTGTTTGCTTTGCATTCATAACTTGGCTAACTTTTGGTGCAAGAGGCCTGGTTTTTAGCCTATCTCCACATTTCATATGACTTCCTCACTGAGTTCATTCATTTCTAGCTTTTGATTTAAGGTGGGAGACGTGCAACTCTTCCTTCCACTTATACACTTATGGGTCATTGTAGGGTTATTAACTGGCATAAATTCAACAGATTTTTTCCCTGAATTCCTTGATCATATTGGTGAATAACATGACTCTCCTGACTTGTTAAAGGTTTAGAGTGTTTAATTTTCATGTTCTTATCCCAAATATTCTCTTTTACAAAAATAATTTTTGCTTTATCCATTGTGGGAACATTAGTAGCAACAGTTCTCACCTCACAGTACACAGCCTTTCTATACATGAAAAGCTAGTCAATCCATCTTTCTCTCTACCTTTCTCCCCCTCTTCTCCTCTCATTCTCTTCCTCTGTCCTTACCTCTGCCTCTGCCTCCCTCCTATAAGCATGCTCTAGAATGAGCCCCATAGTTGGCCCCATAGTTTTTTTCATAAACTCTATCTTCCTCATGAAAGGAGGATCAGTCATCAAGGATGTATAGTGGAAGGAGACAGTAAAGAAATTTCAAGACCCACCATAAAAGACCAAACCCACACTAATAGTTATAGACAAGAAACAACTGAGAGGAAGCTGAACTATACAAGCTAGAAGTCTATAGCTTTGGCTGGAGTTGCACTGGTGCTCCATCTTTCAGAACCCTAGGCAGGATGTAGGAGATATTACCAAGAGAGAAGAGCCAAAGTCAATGGAATATGTGTGAAAATAAGTCTCCTTTAGTTTAGATTGTTCACTGGCCATTTAAATATTTTCTCTTTCCCAGATGTGGTCTCTGCTCCCCAAATGTTATTGAAGCCCCCCTATTCTTGAATAGGAAGAAAACTTCTAGACATATAGGCAATTCCTACCTTTTAACACTCTGTGTTTTACTATGCATTAATCTTAGGCTTCTCCTACTTTAGATTTTATGCAGTTTATATCCATTGTCTTAATTGGTTCAGTACTGAATCATTTTCCTTTCTTTTCCTTCCCTTCCCTTCCCTTCCCTTCCCTTCCCTTCCCTTCCCTTCCCTTTCCTTTCCTTTCCCTCTGTGCTCTGGACTAAGCTCCTTCCTAGATTATGAGCTAAACAAGGGCAGGGTATTATTTCTCTCTGTGATTTGTCACAAAGAGGATCCCCCCAAAATATTGGATGGATGGATGGATGAATGGATGGATGAATGAATAGATAGATGAGTGCATAAATGGATGAATTACTCTCCTCTTTTCCTCCATTCTCTACTTATTAATGTCTTACCTCAAATGATCCCTTTTTTTTCATGAAGCCATTGTTTAGCTCATCCTCCAGATATCCACTCTCATTTATTTGAACTCTTAAGGATTCTGTATCCAGAGATGCTTTTCTTATCCCATCTTATATTTTTGTGTTACCATTTTGTGTTTTGTGTTGTTTTATTTATTTACTTTTTAAAGTAGGCTTAATATCTAGCATGAAGCCCAGTGCAAGGCTTGAACTCATGACCCTGAGATCAAGACCTGAGCTGAGATCAAGAGACAGACATTTAACTGACTGAGCCATCCAGGCACTTCATGTTTTGTGTTTGTTTTAGTCTTCCATAGAGAGGCACTTTGTCTCATTCATCTTTACTTCCTGTTGAACCTCACACAGGTATACTCACAGTATATAATCAATAAATGTTTTTTAATATAATTTAATCTAGAGTAATTTCATTTTCATACTATCTTTGCAAGATAAGCAGAACTGGTATTGTCCTCATTTTACTGATTAAAAAACTAAGGTTTAGATAAGTTAATGGTAATCACCCACTGGCCATAGTTGCCTAAATGGCCAGAGAGCTGGCCAGGAGAACACACGAGCGGCAAAGAACAAGCTTTCACCAGCACCATTTCCTGACTAAGTATACACTTAACAGATCTGCTTTTCAACAGCCTTTAAGGAACATTCTGGGTCATAAAAACCTAAACATTCTGCATGTACAAAGAATATAAGGTCTTTGAAAATATTTTCCCGATTTGATCTTTCCTTCAGTAAGGCATATGTTACATTTTCCTTTTAATCATACACATCCATTACCATACACCATCTCACCCAGATGTCTTATGTGCCTACAATCTGTTCTTAAGCTTAATGTCACCATTGTTCACCTAGTCAAGGCCGCCATTACCTTATGATCACACAATTGTAGCCCTTCAATTGCTCTTCCCACCATATGGGTCACTCTACCTTTCAGTCAATTCTCCTCAAAAATGCTAGTAAATCTTTCAAAGCTACAATTGTTTACATACCTGCCTACGGAACCTTGCAATATTTTTTTTAAATTTATTTCAAAATGGCTTTTATTTTTTTAACATAATTTATTGTCAAGTTAGCTAACATACAGTGTATACAGTGTGCTCTTGGTTTCAGGAGTAGATTCCCATGATTCATTGCTTACATACAACACCAGTGCTCATCTCAACAAGTGCCCTCCTCAATGCCCATCACGCATTTCCCCTCCCTTCCACCTCCCCATCAACCCTCAGTTTATTCTCTGTATTTAAGAGTCTCTTTATGGTTTGCCTCCCTCTCTGAAACTATTTTTTGCCCTTTCTTTCCCCCATGGTCTTCTGTTAAGTTTCTCAAATTCCATATATGAGTGAAAACATATGATATCTGTCTTTCTCTGACTATTTCATTTAGCATCATACCCTCCAGTTCCATCCATGTTGTTGCAAATGGCAAGATTTCATTCTCTCTCACTGCCAAGTAGTATTCCATTGTAAACATAAACCACATCTTCTTTATCCATTCATCAGCTGATGGACATTTGGCTCTTTCCATAATTTAGCTATTGTTGATAGTGCTGCTATAAACATTGGGGTACATATGCCCCTATGAATCAGCACTCCTTTATCCCTCCCTCCAATATTTTTTAATGGCTATTTCTGATTTCAGAATAAGATCAAATTCTTCAGCTTGAAATTCTATCTTCTCACAGCCTTCTCAAGAACCTCATTTCCAACTTTTTCTCATACTACTCCTTAAAAAAGCCTTCCAATCAAGCTCAGATTTCCCACATATGACACATGTTTCCTCCCCTCTCGGTCACATCAATTCTCCTACTTAAAATGTCTTCTCCTTTCTTCACCTTTTATCTAAATGGTACATTATCTTCAAAGCAGAGCTCAAACACTACCTCCACTCTTTAGTTTTATTATATACATCATCCTTTGGTAATCACTCTTTCCTGAATTCCTTTAGCACTTTCCATATGCTACCTGACTATCTTTTAAGGTACATATACTCACTGACCCCAGATAAATCTTTAACTCATCCCAAACGGAAACTTGGTGCCCACTAAACAAAAACTCCCCATCCTCTCTCCCCTCAGTCACTGTTTTTTTTTTTAATTTCCTCTTGTGATTATATTGTGCACTATAGTTGACAAACTCTGATTTATAAGCCAGTACACCTATCCTCAACTCTAGCCCCGTGTTACCACTGAGGCTTAGAAATCGTTGTTGACTGCACTGTGCCAAAGGTGGTGGCATTCTATGGAATTTTGGTAGTAAGCTTTCCTAAATTTTTCAGTGGGGCCCTTTTCTATATATATAGCTCCCTTTTGATCAAGTTTCTGGTGTTACCCAGATCTGTCTATTCCTCATTCTCAGAGTTCACAGCAGTGAGGGACTCAAGCTCTGTTTTCCAGCTCACTGTCTCAGGTCTTATCCCCTATTTCTCATTTTTGTCCCCAACACGTTTAGGTTTAAAAAAATTATGGAATGACCTGCATTTGCATCTTTCTAGTCACCTTCTCTAGTACATTCGTGCCTGAAGAGGTGGATGAAGATTTTTCTTTGTGGTGGCCATTCTACATCATTCACATTGCCCCCAGTGTGTAAAGTGGCCATTATGAACTTTAAAAAATGTGTGATGCTGAGCACTTTAGAAGCTACTATATATATGATAGTAGGAAAAGTGAGGAACAAATCTTAAGTTTTCTATTTCAAATAATAAACTGATTCACATTTTTTTAGTTACCAAAATATTTAGAATGTATGGTTTTATTCAATGCTCTATCATAATATGAAACTCCATGAAGATGAAGAGAAATACAAAGGGATGAAACAGACATTTAAAAATTTTAAAGTATAATGCTGGAGTTGTAAGTCTACTTTCATTCATGTTTGAATTAAGACTACATTTGTGAACAAAAAATAGAGAACAAGAAGGAGTGCTGAGCAAGGTACAATTATCTATACTTTTTATTATTTCCTTACTGAGCACTTGCTATCATACTAGTTACTGAGAGGGGTTAAAAAATGAAAATGCATGTTCCTACCTTCTATGAGCTTACAATCTAGCATTGGGGAGACAGAGTAAACAGTTTAGAAAGTAAAATTAAATGCAAACAAGAGTGATATGAGTAAGGTATAGTGGGAATAGAAAGAAAAAGGAAGATTCACTCTATTGTGTAAAATCAGAAAAAACTTGGTGGTAAAAACAAAATTTGAGTAATGTCTCTGATAGTAGATAAAACTTAAATATGTCAATGTTATAGGAAGGCCTGTCCTGGGTTTAGGCTAGTATTAACAAAAGGATAGAGTCTGGATGAGACACAGTTGCCAGGGTGAAGTAGCCAGAGAGAAGTGCAGATCAGGGGTTTTCTTACTAAACTACTGGGAAACATTATTGCTTCTGTCCAGATGAGTGTCATAATTAGAGTTATGTTTCAGGTAGATGGTTTTGACCACAATGTGTTGCTTCAATTAGAATGGGGAATTAGAATGTGGAAGAGATATAGATTATAGGCAGAGATAACTCAACACTAGATTGCCTTTTAGAGTTTACATCCTCACTGTTACATGAGCAGAAGCTTTACAGAGTGGAAAAATTACTGGACCTGAAGTCTGAAAGCATTTTCTGGCTGTGTCTCTTATTAGTTGTGACGTTGGGCATATCACTTAATATATATACCCTATTTTTCTAAGTGGAATTAATACCTATCTTTCAGAAGTATTTTGGTAAATGAGACAAGCCTCAGAACATGATGCCTTGCACAAAGTAAGTACTCATTGAATGTTTGTTTCCCTCCTTTCCTGCCTAATCCAGATTTTAAAGGTGTTTATTTCTATGACTATGCAGCTTGAGTTAGTCAACACTCGCATAGTTCATTTCAGCATTTTAGATGATGCCAAACTCTGACACAGAAGGCAAAATTACAACACATTTACATTTGGGAGAACAAATTTACAATCAAGAAATTAATATGTACTTTGGGTTCTCAAGACAGTCTGAGTTTATTCAATGTTCATTTAGCCAATATTTATTGAGCCCCTGCATGGGTATGTGACAGTGCAAGCCAATGCAAAAGTAGAAACAACTCAGTTCTGCTTTGGAGAAGTTCAAATGATCAGAAATAGATCAGTACACAGATAATTTTAAAAGTTTATGATAGGTGCTCTAGGAGAACTTTACACAAAATGTTATGGGAGCACAAACGAATGCATAACTAGCTGAATTTGCAGAGGTATTGGAAAGCTTTCCAAAGGAGCAATCGCTTTAGATGATCTTGGAAATATAGTGGTTTATCTGTTACACAGGTAGAGGAAGAACATATCAGGCAGGGGAAATAGTGTATAAAAATATAAAAAAGAGAGACATTGCATTTGCCTGCATTTAACTGAAAATAAAAATAACAGAGGCATAAACAAAATTGGGATTTATTTTTCCCACATTCTAGGAAATCTAGAAGTAGATGTTGGCCTTGATTTGACTCAAGGATGGCAAGTCGTAGGTCTTTGAGATTATTTTGACCTATAGTCTAAAGGAAGCAGGGAAATAAATGTTTTCTTTTATTTATTTTATTCTTTTTAGGCTGGGCACAAAACTACCTCAACAAAATAAAAATCCTGTTAGAAAGAAAGGGAAGAATGTATTTTTCTGTAGACAACTAACAATCTCTGCTATAGCATTTTTAGAGGATTGCAAAGAGTCATTGTAGCTGGGTGATGGAATTTCAGAAGACTGATAAAGGAAGCTGGAGATCCAAGCAAAACTGAACCAAGGGAAGATCTAAAAGTTTATTTGTGCACTTTTTTCATGGGAAAACAGATTCAAAACGCCATGATGGAATATCTGCCAGTTTATAGCCATAGCAGTAGGAAAGGAAATTTCATTATTCCCAACACATTTGACCAATTGATCAGAAACCCCCCAAGACCTAGAAATGCTAAGGGGCAGGGTCCTGGCAGAAAATACTGGTTGTTTTGCTAGACTGCATAAAACCTGTTTTTATCCCATGTCTTGTTACTGATAAAACTCACCACTGCCAATCATGTTTCTTTTTTCTTTTGTCTTTCTATTTCTTTCTTCTTTTTTTTTTTGTCTTGAACTTACAACAGTATTTGGCCCCGTAACTCCATTTCTTCTCCCTCTGATTCTTCAGCAAGAGTCTGTATCTCTGAATGAAAGCCAGACATGGTCATTTTTAGGCTCCAAGGTTTCTGAGATGTAATTTTGTTTTTATATTTTTCAAGTTTCCATCATTCTGTTGTGATTCCTCTCCCTCTCATTCTAGCAGTTTTCAACAATTGCTTTTTTAGCATGCTCCATTTCTGCCTCTTAACTCCTTCCTTTCCTGGCCACACTCATCTTCTCTTGCATAAGGAAACATCAGGGAAATGTTTAGTTACCTGAAAAATCAAGTACTTTTTAATATCTGACTAAACCCCTTCTACTACCAAATTCAACTTATATCCAAACTGTTGATATAAGTAATAACATTTTAGTGATTCTTTTTCTCATCTCAAAAGTAATATTTGTTTATTGTAAAAAAAAACTTGAAAAAAAAAACCAGATCAAATGAAAAAGAAGTGGGACTCATCCATAATCCCACCATCCCAAAATTTCCACCATTAATCTTTTGGTGTTATGTTCCTTCCTTCCAATCTTTCTAAACAATATACCTTTATGGTTATTTCTGGGTTTTAAATTTTAAACACTGAAAATGTGTCTCACAATGGAAGACAAGGACTAAGAACTCATGAATGCTTCCCTCATTGCACACACATATTTCCCTTCCTCTTGGAGTTATACAATAATTTTTACTAAACCATCATTCAGTGTTTACCTTAAAATGATACCAACAATGGGAATGGACTTAATGACACTGAACTGTACACTTAAAAATGGTTAAAATGGTAAACTTTAGTGTGCATATTTTACCACAAGTTTTTCTAAAAACACAAACTGCAAAAAATAAATTATATCAACATTATTCACAGTCATTTATTTAGTATGTAATACATTTCATTTCTACTACAATTTTTATTTTTCTGAAAGTTAGTAATTACCTGTTTTTTCCCTCTGTTTGCTCTGTTTTTATGGAAATGATCTCAACTTTTCAACAGAACTATAAAACTTAAAATAGGTCAGCCAAATATATCAGTTCTTTTTTTTTTTTTTTTTAATACAACATCCATTTTGGAGCCCTCCATAATCCTGCTCTTATCTGAACTGGAAGCTCTCACCTTCAACCTAGATTGTTTCTATCCTGGTAAGTCCTTTTTCCTCTTTTCTACCTTGGATTTCCTGTTTCCTGAACCCCAATCTTTTCTTTCTTGCTTTATTGCCATTCAAGTATGGTAAAGCACATACTTGAATAACTTCCTGTAACTCTGTGTGGAAAGTAAATTTTTTGTGTTCATGGATGACTGAAAATGTTTATTATAAGTTATCCTCACCTAATTGGTAGTTTGGCTGGGTATAGAACTCTATATTGCAAAAAACTTTTTCTCAGAATTAAAAAAAATTTTTAATGTTTATTATTTTTTTGAGAGAGAGAGAGAGAGACAGCATGAGTGGGGTAGGGGCAGAGAGAGAGGGAGACACAGAATCCAAAGCAGGCTCCAGGCTCTGAGCTGTCAGCACAGAGCTCGATGCGGGGCCCAAACTCCCAAACTGTGAGATCACGACCTGAGCTGAAGTTGGATGCTTAACCAACTAAGCCACCCAGGCACCCCATTTCCTCAGAATTTTAAAGGCCTTACTCCATTGTTTTCTACCTTCCAGGATTACCTGCCAGTCTGATCCTTAGAACTCTGTAAGCAATCTGGTTGGTTTTTGTGTTTTTTCCCCTTAAAGATTCTCTCTTTATGCCTCTGGATTTGAAATTCTACAATATGCTTTGCTATGGGTCTTTTTTCATCCAGTGTCTCAGTCACTTATGCTCTTTATGGAGAAGAAATAGGATCCCAAAATCTAACTGCAAGAAGTTCCTCTTAACTTAATCAATTTTGCTAAAGGAGAATCTTCTATTCTTTTACATAGGGGATATAAGCCTAACTACCAGCCTACTACATAAATGTATGCATATTTTTTTTCACAAATGAGATCACACTACAATAATGTTCTCTAAAATTTACTTTTCATCTAACAATATATCTAAAACATCTTCCTGTGTGTGTATGCATATGAATACAGAAGAATGTAAAAAGGATGCCTAAAATTTCATATTATATATGAGCCATAATTTACTTAAATAGTTTCTAATTGATGGGCTTTGGTGTTTTTTCTTATAACAACATTGCAATTATGTCCATATCTTTCTGCACTTGAGCAAGAATATCTATACAATGAATTTCTGGAAGTGGAAGTGTTGGATCAAAAGATGTGCATATTTATTTCTACACACCAATAATGAAGCAAGAGAAAGAGAAATCAAAATCTATCCCATTTACAATTGCACCTAAACCCATACGATGTCTAGGAATAAACCTAATCAAAAAGGTAAAAGATCTGTACACTGAAAACTATAGAATGCTTATGAAAGAAACTGAAGAAGACACAAGGAAATGGAAAAACATTCTATGCTCATGGATTGGAAGAACAAATATTATTAAAATGTCTATACTACTTAAAGCAATCTACACATTCATTGCAATTCCTATCTAAATAACACCAGCAGTTTTCACAGAGCTAGAACAAACAATTCTAAAATTTGTATGGAACCAGAAAAGACCCCAAATAGCCAAAGTAATCCTGAAAAAAGAAATCAAAGCTGGAGGCATCACAATTCTGGACTTCAAGCTGTATTACAAGCTGAAATCATTGAGGCACCTGGGTGGCTCAGTCAGTTAAGTGTCCAACTGGCTCAGGTCATGATATTGCACTTTGTGAGTTCAAGCCCCACGTCAGGCTCTGTGCTGACAGCTTGGAGGCTGGAGCCTCCTTTAGATTCTGTCTCTCTCTCTCTTTCACTCTCTCTCTCTCTCTCTCTCTCTCTCTCTCTGTCCCTCCCCACTCCTGTCTATCTCTGTTTCTCTCTCTAAAAAATAAACATTAAGAAAAAATTTTTTAAAGCTGGAATCATCAAGACAGTATAGTACTGGCACAAAAACAGACACATAGATCAATGGAAGATAATAGAGAACCCAGAAAAGGACCCACAAATGTAAGGCCAACTAATCTTAGATAAGCAGGAAAGAAAATCAAATGGAAAAAAGACAGTCTCTTCAACAAATGGTTTTGAGAAAACTGGACAGCAACATGCAGAAAAATGAAACTGACCATACACAAAAATAAATTCAAAATGGATTAAAGACCTAAATATTAGGTAGGAAACCATCAAAAACCTAAAGGAGAACACAGGCAGCAACCTCTTTGACCTCGGTTGCAGTGACTTCTTAGTAGATGTGTCCCCAGAGGCAAGGGAAGCAAAAGCAAAAATGAACTACTGGGACCTCATCAAAATAAAAAGCTTCTGCACAGTGAAGGAAACAATCAGCAAAACTAAAACACAACCAACAGAATTGGAGAATATATTTGCAAATGACATATCTGATAAAAGATTAGTATCCAAAATCCATAAAGAACTTATCAAACTCAACACCCAAAAAAAACAAATAATCCAGTGAAGAAATGGGCAAAAGACATGAATAGACACTTCTCCAAAGAAGACATCCAGATGGCCAACCGACACATGAGAAAATGCTCCACATCACTCATCATCAGGGAAATAACAAATCAAAGCCACAATGAGATACCACCTGTCAGAATGGCTAACATTAACAACTCAGGCAACAACAGATGTTGGCGAGGATGCAGAGAAAGAGGATCTCTTTTGCATTATTGGTGGGAATGCAAGCTGGTGCAGCCACTCTGGTAAACAGTATGGAGGTTCCTCAAAAAACTAAAAATAGAACTACCCTGTGACCCAGCAATTGCACTAGGCATTTATCCACGGGATACAGGTGTACTGTTTTGAAGGGATACATGCGCCCCAATGTTTATAGCAACACTATCAACAATAGCCAAAGTATGGAAAGAGCCCAAATGTCCATCGATGGATGAATGGATAAAGAAGATGTGGTGTATATATATATATATTTGTGTGTGTATATATATATATATATATATATATATATATACACACACACACACACACACACACACATACACACACGTACACACACACACACACACACAATGGAGTATTACTTGGTAATCAAAAAGAATGAAATCTTGCCATTTGCAACTACGTGGATGGAACTGGAGGGTATTATGCTAAGTGAAATTAGTCAGAGAAAGACAAAAATCATATCACTTCATTCATATGAGGACTTTAAGAGACAAAACAGATGAACAGAAGGGAAGGGAAACAAAAATAATATAAAAACAGGGAGGGGGACAAAACAGAAGAGATTCATAAATATGGAGAACAAACTGAGGGTTACTGGAGGGGTTGTGGAAGGGGGGATGGGCTAAATGGGTAAAAGACACTAAGGAATCTACTTCTGAAATCATTGTTTCACTATATGCTAACTAATTTGGATGTAAATTTTAAAAAATAAAAAATAAAATAAAATAAAAAGATAAAAAGCTTCTGCACAGCAAGGGAAATAATCAACAAAACTAAAGGCAACCAACAGAATGGGAGAAGATATTTGCAAATGACATATCAGATAAAGGGTTAGTATCTAAAATCTATAAAGAACTTCTCAAACTCAACACCCAAAAAACAAATAATCCAGTGAAAAAATGGGCAGAAGTCATGAATAGACACTTTTCCAAAGAAGACATGCAGATGGCTAACAGACACATGAAAAGATGCTCAACATCACTCATCATCAGGAAAATAGAAGTCAAAACCACCATGAGATACCACCTCACACCTGTGAGAATGGCTAAAATGTACAACTCAGGAAACAGGAGGGTTCACAGGTGAATTGTACCAAACATATAAAGAAGAGTTAATACCTATTCTTCCCAGACTATTCCAAAAAATAGAAGATAAAGCTTCCAAATTCATCCTATGAGGCCTTTGTTACCCTAACACCAAAACCAGAGAAAGACACTACAAAAAAAGAGAACTACAGGCCAATATCTCTGATGAACACAGATGCAAAAATTCTCAACAAAATATTAGCAAATCAAATCAACAATACATTGAGAGAATTCACCATGATCAAGTGGGATTTATTCCCAGGATGCAAAGTTGGTTCAATATTAGCAAATTAATCAATGTACTACATAATATCAATAACAGAAAGGATATAAAAACATATGACCATTTCAATAGATGCATAAAAATCAAATCAAATAAAAAACTTTTGGCAAAGTACAACATCCATTCATGATAAAAACCCTCAACAAAGTAGGCTTAGAGGAAACATACCTCAACATAATAAAGGCCATATATGAAAAACACAGAGCTAACATCATACTCATTGGTGAAAAACTGAGAGCTTTTCCCCTAAAGCCAGGAACAAGATAAGGATGTCCACTCTCACCACTTTTATTCAACATAGTACTGGAAGCCCTAGCCAAAACAACCAGACAAGAAAGAGAATAAAATGCATCCAAATTAATAAGGAAGAAGTAAAACGTACAGAATTTGCAGATTACATGATACTATATATAGAAAACTCTAAAGACTCCACCAAAAAACTGCTGAAACTGATAAATGAATTCAGCGCAGTCATGGGAAATAAAATCAGTACACAAAAATCCATGCATTTCTATACACTAATAATGAAGCAGCAAAAAGAGAAATTAAGAAAACAATTCCAAAAGTAATAAAGTACCTAGGGATAAATTTAACTAAGGAGGTAAAATAACCAAGAAATTGAAGATGACACAAAAGGAAAAATAGTCCATGCTCGTGGATTAAAAGAACAAATATTGTTGGGTGCCTGGATGACTCAGTTGTCAGATTCTTGATTTTGGCTCAGGTCATGAACTCGCAGTTTGTGAGTTCGAGCCTCACAGTCAGGTTCCATGCTGACAGTACGGAGCCTGTTTGGGATTCTCTCTGTCACTCTCTCTATGCCCCTCCCCCAATTGTGTGTTCTCTCTCTCTCTCTCTCTCAAAATAAATAAATAAACTTTAAAAAAAGAACAAATATTGTTAAATGGTCCATACTACCCAAAGCAATTTAATGCTTTAATGCAATTCCTATCAAAATATCAGCACCATTTTTCACAGAACTAGAACAAATAATCCTAAAATTTGTATGGAACCACAGAAGACTGTGAATAGCGAAAGCAATATTGAAAAAGAAAATGAAGCTAGAGGTATAAAAATTACAGATCTCAAGTTATACTACAAAGCTGTAGTAATCAAAACCATATGGTACTGGCACATACATCAGTGGAACTGAATAGAAAGCCTAGAAATAAACCCATGATTATATGGTCATTTAATCTTGGACAAAGAGAGAGAGAATATGCATTGGAAAAAAGTCTCTTCAACAAATGGTGTTGGGAAAACTGAACAGCTGTATGCAAAAGAATGAAACTAGACCACTTTCTTACAACATATACAAAAATAAACTCAAAATGGATTAAAGATATAAATTTGAGACTAGAAGCCATAAAAATCCTAGAAGGGAGCACGGGTAGTAATGTCTCTGACATCTCCTGTAGGAACATTTTTCTAGATATGTCTCCTGAAGCAACAGAAATAAAAGCAAAAATAAACTATTGGGACTACATCAACATAAAAAACTTCTGCATAGTGAAGGAAACAACGAACAAAATTAAAAGACAACTCATTAAATGGGAGAAGATATCTCAAACTGATATATCATATAAAAGGTTAGTATCCAAAATACATAAAGAACTTACACAACTCAAAACCCAAAAACCAAATAATCCAATTTTAAAAAAATGGGCAGAAGACGTGAACAGACATTTCTCCAAAGAAGACATACAGATGGCCAACAGATGCATGTAAAGATGCTCAACATCACTGATCATCAGGGAACTGCAAATCAAAACCACAATGAGGTATAGCCTCATACCTTTCAGATGGCTAAAATACAAAATATGAAAAACAATAAGTATTGGTGAGGATGTAGAGAAAGGGAGCCCTTGTGCCCTGTTGGTGGGAATGCAGACTTGTGCAGCCACTCTAGAAAACCGTATGAAGGTTCATCAAAATATTTAAAATATAATTACCATATTGTCCAGTAACTCTACTACTGAGTGTTTACCCAAAAAATGCAAAAACGTGAATTCAAAAAGATATATGAACCCCTGTGTTTACTGCAGCCTTACAATATCCAAATTATGGAAGCAACCCAAGTGTCCATTAATAGATGAATGAATAAGGAAGATATGGTATATAATATATATAAATATATATAGAATATATATAGAACTTATGATGAGCATTGAGTAATGTACTGAATTATCAAATCACTATATTGTACACCTGAAACTAATACAACACTGTATGTTACCTATACCGGAATTAAAATTTAAAAATAGCTAGTTCTAATTATAAAATACATTTCTTTAATCATTATTGAAGTAGAATAAGTTTTACTATTTTTATTAGCTATTTGCATTTATTTTAATGTGTCAAAAGACACATACTATATGATTTCACTCATATATGGAATTTAAGAACCAAAACAGATGAATATAGAGGAAAGGAAAAAAAAGAGAGAGAGGGAGGGAGGCAAACATAAGAGACTCTTAACTATAGAGAACAAACTGAGGGTTGCTGGATGATAGGTAGGTGGGGGGATGGGCTAAATGGGTGGGGGACATTAAGGAGGGCACTTGTGATGAATGAGCACTGGGTGTTAAATGTAAGTGATGAATCACTAAATTATATTCCTGAAACCAATATTACACTATATGTTAGCTAACTAGAATTTAAAAACTTGAAACACTTTAAAAAATAATAATAATATAAATTTTTTCTTTTAATTCATTGCACATTTTTCTAATGGGTGATTAATCTTTATGTTATTGATTTGTCCCACTTTTCTGTACATTAAATAAGTTAAGGGGCGCCTGGGTGGCGCAGTCAGCTAAGCGTCCGACTTCAGCCAGGTCATGATCTCGCGGTCCGTCAGTTCGAGCCCCACGTCAGGCTCTGGGCTGATGGCTCGGAGCCTGGAGCCTGTTTCCGATTCTGTGTCTCCCTCTCTCTCTGCCCCTCCCCCGTTCATGCTCTGTCTCTCTCTGTCCCAAAAATAAAAATAAAAACGTTGAAAAAAAATTTTTTTTAAATAAATAAATAAGTTAAGCCTTTGTTCATTATTTAATATTTCTTTTCATTTTTTAACTTTCTTTCTAGTTTTATTTTCCTCCTAATGGAAAATTTTACATACGTATATTTTACTTTCTGACTTGGGTGGGGTTTTTTTGTTTGTTTTGTTTTGTTTTGTTTAATGATTCTTAGAACAGCCTTCCTTACTCCAAGATAATTTTTAAAAATTCACTGTCTCATCAAGTGTTTCATGATGGTTTCTGTTATATGGAGGCACCATAATTTATTTAAATAGTCTTGTATTATTAAACTTTTATGTTGTTTCCCATTCTCCAAAGGCCACATCCCCCATTTTGTCCTAAATTCTCTGAGAAACTGAAGAACAAAAGGTGAATGCTTTCTCTTTTCACAAATACGTAAAAGCCTTTTCACAAATATGTAAACATTTTTCTTCTCTGAGTTCTCTAACTTTAACCATATTTCATTTCATTTTTTATTTCATTTTTGCTACTCTTCTCTCAAATCCTCCCAGCCACTCACATGTGCATTAAAATGCCAGGGCCCAAACTTGGCAAGATACTTTAAGGGTATGACCAATTCTAAGTTTAGCAGAGGGATACTTTCCTAACTCTTGGATGTCACAGACCTATTAATATATTTCACTATCACAGTTAGCTTTGTAAAAACAGCCACGCTATACTGCTGACTCATTCTCAGCTGGTGGTCCCAGGCTATCAAACTCATAAAACTACAAAAAAAAAAAAAAAAAAAGTCCAATGTGTTAGATGAAAGAAAAAGATTCAAAAGATCCTGGAATTTTGGAACACTGGGCCAAAAGATGAAACTTATCAGAAAGAAATGAAAAGATCTGCATTTTATGTAAAAAACAAAACAAACAAAATAAAACACAAACTTACAGGATAGGGATGATTTCACTTAACACACACTGGAACATTTTAGTTTACTGTAAACTTAGTATCAACAACAATGTGAAACAGCTGCCAGTACATTTAATGCATTTTTGACAGGAAAAAAAATTGATGTCTGACTGTTCACAGCCTCTCCTCTCCTTCTTCAGCCAAGGAAACTTTTTTCCTTGGCAAGTTCGGCTCGTTTTTAAGAGATTGGTGGATTGGGTAAAAGGAAAGCTTTGACTGATTGACCTATTAGAAAAGTTGACCTATTGGAGAGCTGCACAAGGGAAAAAGGCAGATGCTGAAGATGAGAGGAGGCACTCCAAAAATCAAAAGCCAATAAGCACTGGCTAAGAAAGAGAGTTTGGGAAGTTTATAAAAGAAAGAAAAGAGAAAGAAATTTGGATTAGCTGCTGTGTTATGGCAAGGGAGGCTTTTGAGATGAGGAAAGAGGTTTTACAGGAAGTGTTGTCATGTGTTATGAATATCATGTCACTCTGTGTGTGTTCTAAGAGACTTAAGTAAAATTTAAACGTTTTTTTCCAATTATTTTTGGATGTTTGAAATGTGTGTCTTTGGATGGAACTTTGAGCTGAGAAGCCACCACAGAATATCTGAACTGTATGCAGGTTACAAAATCTGATGTCGCATTAACAGAACTATAATGTTTGAACATAATAAAGATGACAATCATGTCATTTTGGCAGACATCTATATTATTATCTCGAGCCCAGGATATCAAATTTTTATAAGGGGTATTAATTTGCTAGGGCTGCCATAACTAACTGCAGACTGGGTGGCCTAAACAACAGAAATTTATTTTCTCACAATTCTGAAGGCTAGAAGTCCAAGATCAAGGTTTGACAAGGTTATTTTCCTCTAAGGCATCTCTCCTTGGTTTGTGGATGGCCATCTTCTCTCAATGTCTTCTCAAGGTCCTTCCTCTGTGTGTGTCTCTGTGTATGATATCTCCTCTTTTTATAAGGACACCAGTCATATTGGGTTAAGGCCCATCATAATGACCTTTTAATTTAATTACCTCGCTAAAAGATGCTGTCTTCAAATACAGTCAAATTCTGAGATATTTGGCGTTAAGATTTCAAAAAGGATACAATAATCAGACTATAACACAAGGCTGCCGACAAAATTAATCTTTATTTTCATTTATAGAAGTCTTTTAATTTTATTGATGGTCTTTCAGGACTTGTACCTAAGTTCTTATAATTGGTAGCCAGAATAGTCTCAACTTCATTAAATTATCGTCAAGTAGTAAAATACCTGGCTGACATTGATGCACATGATTTCTATTCCACTCAAAGAATTTAGAAGCTGATAGTCAATAGATACATGCAAAATGATATCATATGGTCCTTTGGAGTTTATGAATAGATAGATAGATAGATAGATAGATAGATAGATAGATAGATAATCATATATATATATATATATCCATATACATATTCATAAGTATATAAAGAAAAACAATTCCCTTTTCTGCAAAATGAAGCAAGAGGACCAGATAATCTGTAAGTTCTCTTCTAGTCCTAAAACCCCACAATTCTACTTCAAGGACAACAAAAATTTATGTTCTTAAATATACTCTTTAAATATTGGATACGTGTTATAAAAATGGGCATATAGGAAAAGCAGAAATCAAGTCAGGAATCATGGAAGTTTCTCTTAAAATTTGACTGGGCAATCTAAAATATCTTGGAGGAAAGTCCTCAGGTCTGATTATTAACCTAGAGTTAGACTTTCTGAATCGTAACTCATACTATGGCAATTCAGGCTCCCAGGTTCACAGTGCATAACCAGCATTTTCTTTCATGGTGGCACATGCTTCAAAACTGACCTAGGAGAACTGACCATGTGCATTTATGCCTTACTATAGATTTCATATCCTTTCACAGCTTTCATTCACATTATTTCCAATATCCTTTACCTTTATTTTATTTTTGTAGAAATAATAACCTTTAATCAGCATTAACTGATTGTCTATGTATTTAGGCAGAGAAGATAGTAAACTTCTACAGTGCACAAATATCTGAATTTGACAGTGTTTTACACATTATATTTATTCACATTTCCCAAGCTCATGTGGAAATCTATTCATATACTTTTCAACAAGCCAGGATTACACAGTAGATCTGCCAATCCCTAAAATTAGTTTTTTAAAATACCTTGTTTAAGTCAGAAAATATGGCTCATCTTTTTGAAGGTTGAAGACAAGCTAATATTTTACTTTTCTTTAAAAAAAAGATAAGGGCCAACTGTCAGGCAAAAGTTGTGAAAACTGTAGCAGTAATACTTAGAGGTTGCTCTCAAGAGTGAATTATTATACTTTGTAAGACTTTCATATACTACCCAAGGCCCATTCTGACATCAAGTTAAAATCACTTTAACATGAATAATTTTTAAATGAAGCATTTTCTGAAAGTAGAAAAGAGTTATATTGGATTTTATCTGGTTATTAAATTCAAAAAGTGCCTTGTATCAAGAAAGTGGATATTGTGCCCAGCGTTATTAACATATTCTATTTAGAAGAATGACATTGTTATTCATATGAAAATAGATGTTGGTTTAGATAAAGTTAAATGCCTTTAGAGGTCTCAAACATGTATACATGAAATTATAAAAATTAGTTATAGTTCAAGCAAGGACTTGCTGGTTCTTCTCCTATAAAGAAAGTGTTTGGGCTATCTACGGTTGTATAACAAACCACCTTAAAATTTAATGGGTTAAAATACAGCTTAACAAACTTTTCCTGTAAAGAGCCAAATAATAGGTATTTTTAGAGTTTACTGGCCATACAATCTGTCACAACCACTCAGCTTTGCAATTTTACCTCAAAAGTAGTTGTAACAATGCATACACAAATGGGTGTGGTTACATTCCAATAAAACTTTATTTACAAAATGAGGCAGTGAGCCAGATCTGGCCCACAGGCCATAGTTTGTTGATTTTATTTATTCATTCATTCATTCACTCATTCATTCATTTATTTATGTGCTTGGGCTCATAACTCTATTGGTTGGTGTTTTGGGAAGGGCTTTCAATGGGGAAGACTTGTCTCTGCTCTCATGATGGAATGGGTTGATGATGCCTGTGTTAGTAGGCAGGTGGCAAGTTGGCTGGGAGCAGAATGGTTCTGAATAGTCTCACTCACATGTCTCTCAGTTGACTGAGGTTGCTGGCTGGGTACTGGGTTTGTCTTTACATGGCTTCTGTTGTAGGCTAGCTTGGGGTTTCTTGCATGGCAAGTGGATTCCAAGGTGCCAAAAGTAGAAGCTTCAAGACCTTTCTGAGGCCTCAGAAACACAATGTCAGTTCATCATATTCTATTGGTCAAAGATCCAAGGCTAACCCAGAGTCAAGTGTGGGGAAATAGACTTTACCTCTCGATGGGATAGGCTGCAATGAATTAGTGGTCATTTAGAATTCTGGCGGTAAACTCTGTCAAAAGAGGGTACTATCAACTCCAAAGACTTTTATCAGCAACTTTCTTACTTTGAAAAATTTGCCAAAACCTAATGTGTTGTGGTCACAGTTCTCACTGTATATCACATAGCCACAACTTAAGCAAAAAATAAGAATCAAATTTTCAATTGAGACTATTTTGAAATTTTTGTGAAAAGAAAGAAGTTATGAAAGCAAAAACTCTTTTAAAGTCTCAGAATGGAATGATCTCATTTTTATTTTTAATAGGGTTCTTGTTCAAGAGGGTCATTTGAGGAGGAGAGAGAAAGGGAGAATGTGGAAAATAGTGAACAAGCATGGCTGGAATTTTGATCTTTAGAAGTGAAAAGATTATTGCTTTGAGTGACTTTTTATTTTAGGATATTCCCCTCTCTGAGTCTTTAGTTACATTTGATTATAGTGGTGTCTGCCAAGCTTCTCCTCTGTAAAATTATACTTTTTCACTTTCCAACTAATAAGTATTTTGTTGAGTTTCTTTATCCCATTCTCCATCAGATTTTACCCATTAGTTTTAACATTTGTTGATGCTTTTTGTTCAATTTATTAGTATTATTATGGCTGTCAAATAGTGTTTTTCTAAAATTCCATCACTCCCTCTATGTTTACTAGTTATAAGGAAAATCTTCCTCCTCTCTATATGTATGTATTTTTTATATTAATACAAGCCCATGAATTACAATTTCACTCAACTTTATAATCCATATTACTGTTACTTATTTTGATGACCAAACTGTCCTAGAGTTGACCAGTGGAAGCTTCTGGAAACTGACTTTTCTGTTCTTTTAACATCCTCATCATTCTTTAAATACTTCCTTACTTTCTCACACAGTAAGATATTCCAGGCTCATCGTGTACTTTCCCTGCCTCAATTCAGCCTTGTTCCCTTCAATGAAGGGATGAAGGGATGGGCCTCTAGGTCCATCCATGTTGTTGCAAATGGCAAGATCTCATTCTTTTTCATGGCTTATATTCCAGTGCGTGTGTGTGTGTGTACGTATGTATATGTGTGTGTGTGTATGTATAGGTATATGTGTATGTGTGTGAAGAATGGAGTACGTTGAGGTATGTTCCTTCTAAACTCCACTTTGTTGAGTTTTTATCATAAATGAATTGTGAATTTTGTCAAATGTTTTTTCTCATCTATTGAGATGATTATATGATCTTTATCTTTACTTTTGTTAATGTGGTGTATCACACTGAATGACTTATAAATATTGAACCATCCTTGCACCCCCAGAATAAATCCCACTTGACAGTGGTGAATGATCCTTTTAATATGTTGTGGGATGTGGTTTGCTAATATTTTGTTGAGGATTTTTGCATCTATGTTCATCAGGGATATTGCTTTGTGGTTTCTTTTCTTTTTTTTTTTTTTTGGTATCTTTGTCTGAGTTCAGTATCAAGGTAATACTGGCCTTTGTAGAATGTATTTGGAAGCTTTCCTTCCTCCTCTATTTGTTTCAATAGCTTGAGAAGAATAGGAGAATAGGTATTAGTTTTTCTTTAAATTTTTGGTAGAATTCATCAGTGAATCCATCCAATCTTACATTTAGATTTTTTCATATTTTTTTAATTAACAGTTCAATTACTTTACTAGTAATCAGTCTGTTCAGATTTTTTATTTCTTCTTGATTCAATTTTGGAATTTATCCATTTCTTCTAAGTTGTCCAATTTGTTGGCATACAATTAGAAAAGAAAAGATTCTTATTTAGTACATAAAGGGATGATTATGGGAGGAATGTTAATACCTATTTTGGTGGGGGGGGGGATAGAATGAGTGGGAAGCTATTTTTTTTCTAATAGGAGAGGGCTTAGAGAAATTTAACCAAGTATGAAAGGTGATTTGTCTCAAAGCCTTTAATAAATGTATATGAGTAAATCAAAACAATCTAAGTGTCTTCTGGCCAATTCCACTTGAATGTTGCAAAAGGAACTACAGCTAATCTGAAACTGAGACTGTATCTCTCAAAGCTGGTCTTCTTTTAATACCATTTATCAGTATAATGTCACCACCATTTATGCACTTTATATGTAAACCAGAAACCTGAGGGTTATTATTAATAACTTATATACCTTCACTTCCTCCATATGCATTTAATCACCAGGCTGTATTTATTTTACCCTCCAAATTTGTCTTGAATCTCTCTACTTACTCCCTACTTTGCCGCCACTTCCTCTGTCCAAGCTATCATCATACTAGACTACTAGTCTTACCTACTAATTGGTCTTCCCTGTTTGTGCTGTTGCTCAAACGTATACTGCATATCTGATGATTTCTATCCAGAAACGTCCAACTTCCTCAGGGTAATAACACCCTAAATTTCATTTAGGAAACCACCCCTCCCCCAAGTGGTTTGGGATTACTTCCACCTCCAGCTCCAGAGTTATGGATGCCCCCTAATTGGCATACTCTTTCCTAGCCACAGAGATTGTTCTAGGCAACGGCATTTAACCCATACCTAAGCCACTTAAAGTACTGTATTCCCCTAGTCAAAGGAATTAGTTCAAGGTACCATGTGATTTAAGTAAATCCAATCAGCAGCATTGACTGGTTCTTGTGACCATGATGGGTACCAGACTGGAGTTGAGCCAGCACAATAGTAAGAGCAGAATCAAGGGATCCCAGAGAACTAGAGCTCAGATATTAAGACATCAACTGCCTATGCATAAAACTGTGTTTGGGTGGGGTCTGAACTCCGAACTTCACCATTATATAAACCAATGACTATTTGGAAGGGAGGTGGGTGGGGGCTTAAGGCAAAATAGATTGGGCTTCCCATCACTCGAAGCTGAAAAATTCTTAGCTAATATCCATCCAAGCTAATGTACCATTACACATAGAATAAAAGCAAAAGGCCTTAATGCAACTTGAAGCATATTTACGTTTGTTTTCTGGGTTCAATCCACAAAGGCCAACCTTTAACCTCTTTTCATGCCATTCCCTCTTCCTGAAATGCCCGTGGCATCCATATACTCATATGCTTCTTATTCTACTTATCTTTTAATTCTTAGCTCAAATGTCTCACATGAGTCCTCAAACATACCAGATCCTCATCATTTACTTTACAAGCACAAAATGGGTTTGGCTTTGCTACTTGTAAGCATAGAAATTTTACATTTATTTATGAGATTCTTTCATAAAAGTCTGTCTCTCTCATATAAGAAACTCTTTTTGTTCACTAATAATACAGTTCTTGACACATAGTAAGTGCTTTATTTCTTTTGTTTAATAAATTAATGAATTAAAGAAGTCAACAAGAGGAAGACATTCTCTTAGCATAATAAGTTTCAGTTAACTTCACGCTTCATCAAATAACAAATTGGATTGTATTTGCAAAGAAGTGGAAAGTTACAGAGACTATCACTGGTTCACTTACAAAATGAAAACAGGTTAGTAAAATTTACTAAAATTTTTAAAGACATGATAGGAGAAATTTTCCTGGTTATATCCAAGCAATTTATAAAAATGAGAAATTTTTTAAACATATGTATCAGAAAAACATACTATTTTAGCTAGAGGATAAATTAAATAGCTGAGTTAACATCCTTGTAGGGTAAAAGGTTGAGGAAAAATTTGTTTTAATGTAACTCAACCAAAGGGGGCAGAATATGACCAATGTATTGATTTGGATGTAGATGGAATAATTTGGGAAAAAACATGATTTCTGGCAAAGTTCCTCTTCTAGCTTAAAGCTGCAACAAAAAAAAAAACTGATAAATGTTCACAATTCCATTTCAATGTTGGATCAAATCTCAACACACAGACTTTCTCTCAGCTATTGGAAAAAGAATTTGAAATGATTTTGTTATACTACAAAATGCAAAGACCTTCTTCATGGTCAAAAGATGATTTTAGATTAATTTTAATTTTAAGAGGTCATATTTCTGCATCAATTTTTCTTTACTGATGTCCCATCCTCACACAGAGAAATAACAGCTGTGTATGTAAAGGTTAAACTGACAATACTGTTGCTCTTATGAGAGTTTCACAACATAACAAAATGTATTATATATTTAATGGAACAATACTTTGTTGCTTTTCAATAATGGTTGAATGAAATATACCATGAGTCAATTTGGACTTTGAATGAGCTATGATTCCATAATTAAGAACACCTAGAAAAGTAAGATCACAGGGGTGCTTGGGTGGCTCAGTCGGTTGGGATTCTGACTTTGGCTCAGGTCTATGAGATCATGGTCTTTGAGATCATGGTCTATGACATCTATGAGATCATGACCTGAGGCAAAATCAAGAGTTGGACACTTTACTGACAGAGCACCTAGGCACCCCAAAATCTGAAAATTTGAAGAATATTCTCCATATATCCATGTTCATGGTAGTATTACTCACAGTAGCTAAAAGGTAGAAGCAACCTAAGTATCCATCCAAGATAAATAGATAAACAAAATGTGGTATATACATACAATGGAATATCATTCAGCCTTAAAACATTAGGAAATTCTAATATATGCTACCACATGGATGAATCTTCAGAACATTATGCTAAGCAAAACAAACCAGTCACAAAAGGATAAACACTGCATGATTCTACTTGTATGAGGCACTTAGTTAAACCCATAGAGAGAGAAAGTAGAGTGGTAGTAACCAGATGCTGAGGAGAGGGCAGAATGCAGAGTTATTGCTTAATGGATACAGAGTTTTTATCCATGAAGATGAGAAAAGCTTTGGAGATGGATGATGGTAATGGTTGTACAACAACGTGGATGTATTTGACACTACTGAATTGTACACTTAAAAATAGTTAAGGTGGTAAATTTTATATTAAGTGTATTTTACAATTTAAAAATGGTTGAGATGGTGATGTAGGAGGACGCTGGGTTCACCGTGTCCTGCGGATCACTTAGATTCCACCCACACCTGCCTAAATAACCCAGAAAATTGCCAGAAGACTAGCAGAGCCAAATATTTTGGAGCCAAATATAGCCAAATATAGACAAGAGGTCTAAGGAAGAAGGTAGGAAGGGCGGAGAGGCGGTGTGCGCTACACAGACTGGTGGGAGGGAGCCAGGGCAGAGAGGCAGCCCGCTGGCCAAGCAGAGCCCCCGAGTCTGGCTGGCAAAAGCGGAGGGGACGGAGTGAGTTCTGACAGCAAGCAGGACTTGACATCTGGAAGGTTATAAGCTAACAGCTCTGCTCAGAGAACGGGAGGGCTGGAGGACAACGGGAGGGAGAGTTGTTGCGCCCGGAACAAAGGTGCTTGCCAGCACCATCTTCCTCGCCCATCCCCCAGCCAAAATCCCAAAGGGAACCAGTTCCTGCCAGGGAACTTGCTTGCACCGCGCAAACACCCAACGCTGTTCTTCTGTGGATCCATCCCTCTGGCGGGTCTGACTCCCTCCTGGTGCCGCAGGGCCCCCTCCCGAAGCGGATCTCCGAAGGAAAAGCGAGCTGAGCCTGCCCCTCCAGCCCCTGTGCACCTTGCAGATCCACCCCAGCTAATACGCCAGATCCCCAGCACCACAAGCTGGGCAGTGTGCAAGTAGCCCAGACGGGCCATGCCACCCCACAGTGAATCCCGCCCCTAGGAAAGGGGAAGAGAAGGTGCACACCAGTCTAACTGTGGCCCCAGCGGTGGGCTGGGGGCAGACATCAGGCCTGACTGCGGCCCCGCCCACCAACTCCAGTTATACACAACAGCACAGGGGAAGTGCCCTGCAGTTCCGCACCACTCCAGGGACTATCCAAAATGATGAAACGGAAGAATTCCCCTCAAAAAAACCTCCAGGAAATAACAACAGCTAACGAACTGATCAAAAAGGATTTAAACAATATAACAGAAAGTGAATTTAGAATAATAGTCATAAAATTAATCACTGGGCTTGAAAACAGTATAAAGGACAGCAGAGAATCTATTGCAACAGAGATCAAGGGACTAAGGAACAGCCAGGAGGAGCTAAAAAATGCTACCAATGAGCTGCAAAATAAAATGGAGACAACCACAGCTCGGATTGAAGAGGCAGAGAGAGAATAGGTGAACTACAAGATAAAATTATGGAAAAAGAAGAAGCTGAGAAAAAGAGAGATAAAAAATCCAGGAGTATGAGGGGAAAATTAGAGTGATGCACTAAAGAGAAATAATCTATGCATGATTGGTATTCCAGAGAAGGAAGAGAGAGGGAAAGATGCTGAAGGCGTACTTGAAGAAATAATAGCTGAGACCTTCCTTGATCTGGGGAAGGAAAAAGGCATTGAAATCCAAGAAGAACAGAGAACTCCCTTCAGACGTAACTTGAATCGATCTTTTGCACGGCATATCATAGTGAAACTGGCAAAATACAAGGATAAAGAGAAATTCTGAAAGCAGCTAGGGATAAACGTGCTGTAACATATAAAGGGAGACCGATAAGACTAGTGACGGATCTCTCTACTGAAACTTGGCAGGCCAGAAAGGAATGGCAGGAAATCTTCAATGTGATGAACAGAAAAAATATGCAGCCGACAATCCTCTATCCAGAAAATCTGTCATTTAGGATAGAAGGAGAGATAAAGATCTTCCCAAACAAACAAAAACTGAAGGAACTCATCACCACTAAACCAACCCTACAAGAGATCCTAAGGTGGACCCTGTGAGACAAAGTACCAGAGACATCGCTACAAGCATGAAATCTACAGACATCACAATGACTCTAAACCCATATCTTTCTATAGTAACACTGAATGTAAATGGACTAAATGCACCAACCAAAAGACACAGGGTATCAGAATGGATAAAATAAATAAGACCCATCTATTTGCTATCTACAAAAGACTCATTTTAGACCTGAGGACACTTTCAGATTAAAAGTGAGGGGATGGAGAACTATCTATAATGCTACTGGAAGTCAAAAGAAAGCTGGAGTAGCCATACTCATATCAGACAAACTGGACTTTATTAAAGGCTGTAACAAGATATGAAGCAGGGCATTATATAATAATTACAGGGTCTATCCATCAAGAAGAACTAACAATTATAAATGTCTATGCACCGAATACGGGAATCCCCAAATATATAAAACAATTACTCACAAACATAAGCAACCTTATTGATAAGAATGTGGTAATTGCAGAGGATTTTAATACCCCACTTACAACAATGGATAGATCATCTAGACACATGGTCAATAAAGAAACAAGGGTCCTGAATGGTACATTGGATCAGATGGACTTGACAGATATATTTAGAACTCTGCATCCCAAAGCAACAGAATATACTTTCTTCTCGAGTGCACATGGAACATTCTCCAAGATACATCACATAGTGGGTCACAAAACAGCCTTCATAAGTATACAAGAATTGAGATCATACTATGCATACTTTCGGTCCCCAATGCTATGAAGCTTGAAATCAACCACAGGAAAAAGTCTGGAAAACCTCCAAAAGCATGGAGGTTGAAGAACACCCTACTGAAGAATGAATGGGTCAACCAGGCAATTAGAGAAGAAATTAAAAAATATATGGAAACAAATGAAAATGAAAATACAACAATCCAAACACTTTGGGATGCAGCAAAGGCAGTCCTGAGGGTAAAATACATTGCAATCCAGGCCTATCTCAAGAAACAAGAAAAATCCCAAATACAAAATCTAACAGCACACCTTAAAGAACTAGACACAGAACAGCAAATAAACCCAAAACCAAGCAGAAGAAGAGAAACAATAAAGATCAGAGCAGAAATAAAAAATATAGAATCTAAAAAAACTATAGAGCAGATCAATGAAACCACGAGTTGGTGTTTTGAAAAAATAAACAAAATTGATAAACCTCTAGCCATGCTTATCAAAAAGAAAAGGGAGATGACCCAAATAGATAAAATCATGAAGGGAAATGGAATTATTACAACCAATCCCTCAGAGATACAAGCAATTACCAGGGAATACTATGAAAAATTATATGCCAACAAACTGGACAACCTGGAAGAAATGGACAAATTCCTAAACACCCACACACTTCCAAAACTCAAACAGGAGGAAATAGAAAGCATCAACAGACCCATAACCAGTGAAGAAATTGAATCAGTCATCCATAATCTCCCAACAAATAAGAGTCCGGGACCAGATGGCTTCCCTGGGGAATTCTACCAGACATTTAAAGCAGAGATAATACCTATCCTTCTCAAGCTATTCCAAAAAATAGAAAGGGAAGGAAAACTTCCAGACTCATTCTATGAATCCAGTATTACTTTGATTCCAAACCAGAGACACAGTAAAAAAAGAGAACTACAGGCCAATATCCCTGATGAATATGGATGCAAAAATTCTCAATAAGATACTAGCAAATCGAATTCAACAGCTTATAAAAAAAATTATTCACCATGATCAAGTGGGATTCATTCCTGGGCTGCAGGGCTGGTTCAACATTCGCAAATCAATCAATGTGATACATCACATTAACAAAAGAAAAGATAAGAACCATACGATCCTGTCAATCAATGCAGAAAAAGCATTTGACAAAATGCAGCATCCTTTCTTAATAAAAACCCTTGAGAAAGTCGGGATAGAAGAAACATACTTAAACATCATAAGCCATGTATGAAAAGCCCACAGCTAATATCATCCTCAATGGGGAAAAACTGACAGCTTTCCCCCTGAGATCAGGAACATGACAGGGGTGTCCACTCTCACCGCTGTTGTTTAACATAGTGTTGGAAGTGCTAGCATCAGCAATCAGACAACAAAAGGAAATCAAAGGCATCAAAATTGGCAAAGATGAAGTCAAGCTTTCACTTTTTGCAGATGATATGATATTATACATGGAAAATCCGATAGACTCCACCAAAAGTGTGCTAGAACTGATACATGAATTCAGCAAAGTCGCAGGATACAAAATCAATGTACAGAAATCAGTTGCATTCTTATACACTAATAATGAAGCAACAGAAAGACAAATAAAGAAACTAATCCCATTCACAATTGTTCCAAGAAGCATAAAATACCTAGGAATAAACCTAACCAAAGATGTACAAGATCTGTATGCTGAAAACTATAGAAAGCTTATGAAGGAAACTGAAGAAGATACAAAGAAATGGAAAAACATTCTGTGCTCACGGGTTGGAAGAATAAATATTGTTAAATGTCAATACTACCCAAAGCTATCTACACATTCAAAGCAATCCCAATCAAAATTGCACCAGCATTCTTCTCGAAACTAGAACAAGCAATCCTAAAATTCATATGGAACTACAAAAGGCCCCGAATAGCCAGAGTAAGTTTGAAGAAGAAGACCAAAGCAGGAGCATCACAATCCCAGACTTTAGCCTCTACTACAAAGCTGTAGTCATCAAGACAGCATGCTATTGGCACAAAAACAGGCACATAGACCAATGGAATAGAATAGAAACCCCAGAACTAGACCCACAAACGTATGGCCAACTCATCTTTGACAAAGCAGGAAAGAATATCCAATGGAAAAAAGACAGTCTCTTTAACGAATGGTGCTGGGAGAACTGGACAGCAACATGCAAAAGAATGAAACTAGACCACTTTTTACACCATTCACAAAAATAAACTCAAAATGGATAAAGGACCTGAATGTGAGACAGGAAACCATCCAAACACTAGAGGAGAAAGGAGGAAAAAACCTCTCTGACCTCAGCCGCAGCAATTTCTTACTTGACACATCCCCAAAGGCAAGGGAATTAAAAGCAAAATTGAACTATTGGGACCTTATGAAGATAAAAAGCTTCTGCACAGCAAAGGAAACAATCAACAAAACTAAAAGGCAACCAACAGAATGGGAAAAGATATTTGCAAATGACATGTCGGACAAAGGGCTAGTATCCAAAATCTATAAAGAGCTCACCAAACTCCACACCCGAAAAACAAATAATCCAGTGAAGAAATGGGCAGAAAACATGAATAGACACTTCTCTAAAGAAGACATCCCGATGGCCAACAGGCACATGAAAAGATACTCAACACCGCTCCTCATCAGGTAAATACAAATCAAAACCACATTCAGACATCACCTCACGCCAGTCAGAGTGGCCAAAATGAACAAATCAGGAGACTATAGATGCTGGAGAGGATGTGGAGAAATGGGAACCCTCTTGCACTGTTGTTGGGAATGCAAACTGGTACAGCCCCTTGGAAAACAGTGTGGAGGTTCCTCACAAAATTAAAAATAGACCTACCCTATGACCTACCCTATGACCCTAGCAGTAGCACTGCTAGGAATTTACCCAAGGGATACAGGAGTGCTGATGCATAGGGGCACTTGTACCCCAATGTTTACAGCAGCACTTTCAACAATAACCAAATTATGGAAAGAGCCTAAATGTCCATCAACTGATGAATGGATAAAGAAATTGTGGTTTATATACACAATGGAGTACTACGTGGCAATGGGAAAGAATGAAATATGGCCCTTTGTAGCAACGTGGATGGAACTGGAGAGTGTGATGCTAAGTGAAATAAGCCATACAGAGAAAGACAGATACCATATGGTTTCACTCTTATGTGGATCCTGAGAAACTTAACAGAAACCTATGGGGGGGGAGGAAAAAAAAAGAAAAAAGAGGTTAGAGTGGGAGAGAGCCAAAGCATAAAAGACTCTTAAAAACTGAGAACAAACTGAGGGCTGATGGGGGGTGGGAGGGAGAGGAGGGGAGGTGATGGGCATTGAAGGGGGCATCTTTTGGGATGAGCACTGGGTGTTGTATGGAAACCAACTTGACAATAAATTTCATATATTAAAAAAAAGGCAAATAAAACAATAAAATAAATAAATAAATAAATAAATAAATAAATAAATAAATAAATAAATAAATAAATAAATACAAAAAATAAAAATGGTTAAAATGGTAAATTTTACATTATAGCTAGGTAACCCAATTGAAAAATAGTAATTCTCTAGATACGGGAAATAATTCTCATTCATTTGTCTTGGTTTTCCATTCTTCTTTATCATATTTTATTCAAGCATCCTCTATAAATATTTACTGAGTACCTGCCATGTACTAGGCATCATTCTAGATGTTCAAGATATACCCATGACTCAAACAGACAAGGTCCCTGCTCTCAAACAGTCATAATTCTGTCTATGACACTGTATTTATAAGAATTAGATGGTGTAGCATGAGAGAGAAGACCCAATTTCACAGTGACTTTAATACTCAAGATATTATACTCTCATATAAAATGTCTATTTGGCAGAGACCAGATTCATTCCAGTTTTCTTTGTTATCAACACTAGGGTGTTATCATATAGGTATGGTCCATGGTGGTTGCTGGATAGCTGGTCTTTGTACCTGCATTCCTACCAGAACAAGGGAGACAATCAAACCCAAAGGCATAACTCTTACATCTGGCACATTTTCGGAAAGCAACATCTCATTGACAGTCAGCTAGTCATATGGCCATGCCTAACCCCAATGGAAGCTGGGAAATGCACTCTTTATTTTTGGCACCCTGTGACTACCTAAATTTCAAAGGTTCTTTTGTTTAGAAAAAAAAGAGAGAGATGTATACAAGAGAACTATCAGACTGCCACAATTATTTTCCCAGCAGTTCTCGAATCCTTTGAAGGCTGAGAGGTCTGTCAAAGCATAGAATTAGTAAGAAGAGACCAAGGAGCAAGGTAAAGAGAGCATGGGGGATAATATCCCTCTAAAGGTTTCACCCCTTTTACATGCCACTTCCTACTGACAAAGATTGCCTTAGAGCAGCAGTCAGCAAATATTTTCTGTAAAGGGCAGGAGAGTAAATATTTTAGGCTTTGCATGCAATAGGCTCTCTCCATCTACTACTCAATGCTGTTGTGATTGCATGAAAATATCCAAAGAAAGTATGTAAATGAATGAGTATGGCTATTTCCAATAAAAAAAAATTGTACTTCACAATACAAGCCCTTAAAAGTCAGTAGTATTTTACCCATATATTTTGTCACCTTCATGGGTTAGTAATAAACCAAATGTGTGACTGAGATCCCTCAGCAACATGAATTTTGTTTAGACCATCAGGTTAGCCACTGAAACAAGTGGAGGTAATAGTTAGTCATTAGGAGAATTTAGAACAGAGAGTAAAGGAGGTGCTGTGGAGGAGGGCCAATTGTGGCAAATATTTTCTTCCATTCTTTGAGTTGTCTTTTCACTTTCTTGATAATGTCTTATGAAACACAAAAGTCTTTAATTTTGATGAACTTCAATGTTTCCTTTTTCTTTGATTGTTCATGTTTTTGGTGTCATATCTAAGAAACCACTGTCTGATCCAATGTCACAAATATTTATACCTATGCTTTCTTTCAAGAGTTTTATAAGTTTTAACTTTTACATTTAGGTCTCTAGTCTATTTTGAGTTAATTTTTGTGTACAATATGAGATAGGAGTACAACTTCATTCTCTTTCATGTGGATATCTAGTTCTCTACATATCATTTCTTGAAAAGAATGTTCTTACCCCCATTGAATTGTTTTGGTACCCTTGTTACAAATCAGTTGTCCAAGAATTGTATGGGTTTATTTCTAAGCACTCAAGTCCATATAACTATCTTTTTAAAATTTTTTTAAGTTTATTGATTTATTTTGAGAAAGAGAGAGAGCACAGGTGGGGTAGGGGCAGAGAGAAATGGAAAGATAACTCCAAGCAGGCTCCACGTTGTCAGCACAGAGCCCTAAGCATGAATTGAACTCATGAACCTGAGATCATGACCTGAGCTAAGATCGAGTCAGAAGGTTAACTGACTGAGCCACCCAGGCACCCCAAGTCTATATAACTATCTTTAGGCCAGTCCATAGTTATTTTTACTAACCAGAATATCTATTTTTCCAGTATAATGAATAACATGTTCTTTTATTCATTTTCTAAGCATATATGTCAAGTACTATATTCATACTTAGAGGGGAAAGGAAAATATTGTCATTTAGATTAGATCTAGGTATCAATATGTTTCCTTGGATGTGTTTCCTCAAATATAGCTCCCTGGGAATGGTTCCTTTTGATCTGCAAACCTATGAACTAAAGAGACAAAATATCTCTCTCACACATTCCCAACATACAATGATGGGACAGGCACAAATAACGGTGATAGACATTGCCATTTAAAAAGGGGAAAAACTGAAGAACACAGAAGTCACTGGTCCATCACAATACTAAAATCCAGCTGGACATGTATTGCCAGTTTCTTGATTAGAGGATCAGTCCTACTGTTTGGGAATGATTCACTATTGCTCTTGGCTCTACCCTCTGTATTCTTGACTTCTTGATTTTCCATAGAAAATAGTCCACATCTGCAACTGAGTAATTTTCTCAGTCTGCTCTGCCCATAGAAATTTGGAGGTCCAAAGACCTCTTTTTCATTTTATATTATCTCTAAATCTTTTAGTCCAAGTTTATATAATTCTTTTAAAACATTTATGGGTTTTTATGACTCAACTGATTTATAGTCCACTCCATTAAACAAAATCTATGCCCAAAGTCTCTGAGATAAGCCCTTCTCTTACTTTGGTCTTCCTAGTAAACTCCTAAGGGACAACACCTTTAAGATTCTTAGAAGTCCTTTTTAGAGACATCCTTAAGATCCCTAAAGGACCTTTGGTCTGACTAAATTGTCTTTTGAGGAACAACTTCAGATTTGTCTGAGATCATGAAAATGGATGTTATATTTCTTCCCTGGGTTTGATCCTTGCTGTGAAGCTTTTTCTTAATTGGCAATCTTGAGGAGACTGGAAATGATAGTTTTATTTTCAAATTCAGTTCTTTATTTAGCTTATTTCTTTCTTCTCACATTTTACTATAAGCAAGAAGTCAGGTGGTGCCTTCAATTATTCTTCCAGGAAATCTCCTTAGCTAGGTTATCAAGCTCATTAGGTATATTTTCTATTTTCTACTTTATCATAGGTTCAGTGTTGCTAAACATTTTGTCACTACATAACAAAGATTCTCTTTCTCCAATTTCCAATAATATTTGCCTTACTTTTCTTTAATTCCTCTCTGAGAGTTCTCTTGAGGGTCATTAGACTCTTCCACCAGTCTCTTCAAGGCCCTTTCATCTTTCATCTACTGTCCCAAAGTCCCAAAGCCACTGCCACATTTTTGGCATTTTGTTATAGCAATACCCTACTCCTATATACTAAAAACTGTTCTAGTTGCTATGGCTGCAATATAAATCACCCCAAAACGTGGTGGACTTACAGCAACTATTTATTATGCTCATTGACTCTGTGGGTCAAGAACTTTGGGGGAGTGATTTTTGCCTGTCTCATAATATTTGTGAGATAGATGACCTGAAGGCTGGGGACTAGAATCGTCTGAAGTCCTACCACTCACATGTCTGGCAGTTGAGATGTATCTATATCTCTATCTCTATCCCATTCACTGGGGACCTTAGTCCCTCTCTATGTAGTCTCTCTGAATGGGCTAATTTTGGCTTCCTCATAGCATAGTGGCTGGCTTCTAAGGGAGAGTATCTTGAAAAAGAGAGAGCTATATGATAGTTGAATTGCTTTTCATGACCTAAGTTTGGAAGTCGCCCAGTGTTACTTCTGCCTTCTTCTATTAGTTAAAATACTCACAAGGTCCCCTCAAGTTCAAAGACTCCACTTCTTGACAGTGGAGTGGCAACTTGGGAAGAATATGAAAAGTATAGGGGACCAGAAATAATGTGGTGGCCATTTTGGAAGAACACAGGAAAAACCTAGAAAGGTGTTATTTCAATAGATCTCTTGTATAAGAATTCTATCTCAGACTCTTCTTCTAGGGAACTCAGCTATATTAGTTTCAAGGGCTGCTGTAACAAAGTGTTAATGAACTGGGGACATAAAATAAATTTATTGTTTCACAGTTCTGGAGGCAGGAAATCCAAGATCAAGGTATTGATAGGTTGGTTCCTTTTAAGGGCTGTGAGGAAGAATGTCCATGCCTTTCCCCAAGATTCTGATGGTTTCCTGGCAATTTTTAGGTTCCTTGGCTTATAGATGCATCACTTATATCTCTGCCTTCATCTTCACATGGCATTCTTCCTGTGTGCATCTGTGTCCAAATTTCCTCTTTTTATAAAGACACCAGTCATATTGGAGTAGGGCTCACACTATTGGTATCATCTTAACTAATTATATCTGCAATGACCCAATTTGGAAATAAGGCCACATTATGAGGTGCTAGGGTTAAGACTTCAATATATGTATTAAACAATTAAACCCACTGAACAATTAAACCCATAACACTGACCTAAGACATAAGAGTACCTATATTATAGTATTTATTATAAAGAATATCTGAAATAATGCATAGGAATTTCCTGGCATTGATTAAATGATTAATAAATGTTAGTCAACATCATTATTTATCTTTGGATCCAGAGAAACTAACATAGGGCTTATCATATAGTGAGCAAATAGTAAACATCTTTGAGTTTTGTCTGCTGGGCATTCATTCTTTTTTTTTTTTTTTTTCTGTTAAGAACACCTTAAAACAATTCCCTTGACAGTCTTGGTGAGGCAATCATTCAAAATGTTCTGCCTTGAACAAGAAATGAGTGATTGGATGACCCAAAAATGCCATTCAGACTCTTTCTTCCAAACATTAAACCTTGGGGAGGAGTTCAAATGGCAGAGCAATAGGAAGACCCTACGCTGGTCTCATCCCAATCATTAAATCTCAAGTATGATAAAACAGGGATAGAAAATGGCTATAATCACTTATCCTAACAACACTGCCACAAAATGGACTGACCATTGGTTCGTGTTACTTGGACACTTAGAAATATTTTGATTTCTGTTCTTTTCACAGACTGGTGCTTAGATTTTCTTTTAATTCTTTGTGTTACTCCACATTCTTGAGCACATTTCTTGTTTTTGCTTAAGATAGCCACAGTTTTTTGTTTGTTTGTTTGTTTATGGAAAAAGTGAAATAGAAATTGATTCCTGAAAGTACCTGTTACAACTGACACACTTGGAATGACAGTGTGGAGTTGGAAGGGTCATGGTGAGGCAGGACATAGTATATTTTCCCTTCTCTTGCTGGGAAGATGGTTAGCTTCATGAGTAAGTTTTATCTGGAGACCCAGGCAAGATGTCTATGCAGGGAAATTTAGGAGAGTTGGTGGAAAAATGTCATCTGGTTAGATAAAGTTGGATATTTTTTCAGACTGAGACAAGCTACTATAAGTAAGAGATTACTGGCTCATCAGAAAGCAGAAAGAGAACGGAAACGGTTAAGGAAAGCCCTATGATCAAGGAGAGTTAGTAGCCAGATAATCTTGAGCTTTGCTCATTTGGCAAACGCTGAATTCTCTTCCTCAAGATAAAGTTAGAGGAAGCAAAGTCCAGGACACTGAAAACTTAAAAGGAGATAAAAAAGGAGCTAAGGAAAGCCCTACTGAGCACCTCTTTCTGAGTCTCCATTGCCTGATGTAATCTCCACTTAGCTCCACTTTGGAACCCAACCACTGAAATACTTGGCATGGGGGAGTCCACAGGTTTTGTCTCTTCCAACTCAAGCTACTGCTTGTTACTTCCCCCAGGAAATATCCAAAATGGAGGCATTATAGTTAAGGGCTGGGGACAAGGGCATAGATCTAAGGCCTGTTGCTGTAAGAAAGGACATTGTAGTGTTAGATATAGATGGAAAGCTTACTAGATCTAAATAAAAATGATGACCAGACTAAGGCAATCTCCAGGGCCCTGAACTCTTCTCTATAGAAAATAGGTTTCAAAATTAGTTTAGCTCCCATCTGTGGGAGCTTCTCAGATGTGACCACAGTAGATACTGCACTACCAGAGGAGAAAGCCATTGTCAGCTACTTTGGCTAACCTCTGATTTCACTCCACCACTGAAGCAGGGAGAGTTTTTTATTCCTGGAAAGCAGGATGTGATCAATGTTGTTAAACAGTGACCATTATAAGTTGATTCTTCTTCCCTTTTTCACATGGGACTTTTTTTTTTAATTAAGGTATCCTGATCTCCTTACACCTTTGTAGCTTAGGTTATATTTGTCATTTAGCAAAGTTGCCAATACAGAGCATATACTCTGGACCAACCTGAGAGTAATGAACTGCGTTAGTCAGCATTCTACAGAGAAACAGAACCAGTAGGATACGCAGAGATACACAGAAAGAGATTTATTATAAGGGACTGGCTAATGTGACTATGGAGGCTGAGAAATCCAATGATCTGCTGTGTGCAAACTGGGGGCCCAGGAAATCCAGTGGTGTGCTTCTAGTCCAAATTCAAAGGTCTAAGAACAAGAGGAGTCAATGGTATAAGTCCCAGTCCAAGTACAAAGGCTCAAGAACCAAGAGCATTGATGTCCAAGGACAGGAGATGATGGATGTCTCAGCTCAAGCAGAGAAAGCAAATTCACTCTTCCTCTGACTTTTTATTTTATTCAAGCTCTCAATGTATTAGCTGATGCCCACGTGCATCAGTAAGGGAGATCTTCTTTACCCAGTCTACTGATTCAAATGCTAAGCTCCTCCAGAAACACTCTCACAGACACACCTAGAAATAAGGTTTTACCAGCTATTTGGGGGATTCCTCAGCCCAGTCAAGTTGACACATAAAATTAACCATCAAATGCCATTGCTGAGAGCCCCTAGAGCTGGATGCAATAAGTGGCATAGACCTTAGGGAGGGAGTTTTGGGGTGTACATGGAAGAGTTGCACTGTCATGAGTGGTAATACTTATGACATTGTATGATGAGAGGAAGAGTGTGTGTTTGTGGATATCGAAGCCATCAGGAAGAGTACAGTGAAAAACTATTGTTTTGCCTGCCTAGCATTCTCATCCCAAGAATGCCCAACATTCCTTTATAAAACTTTCTTCCCCCAGGCTTGAGCCAAACAGTTCTAAAAGGGCTGAACCTATACTTCCTCAGCTCAGTTGGCATGTAACCCAGACCTGATGTGTTAATTTATTCCATCTCTCTGGCTCAATGAATGATTTAGGAAAGTTTATGCGATCCAAATCTGATCAATAGAGTCAGCTACAGATTTTGATGGAATCATTGGGAAAGAGACACATTCTTTACACAAGTACTGCTTGGCTGATAAAATATAAATTTGCAGCTCTCAGGAACCAGCATGCCACCATTTTGAGGAGAATGGTCCATGAACAGAGGAAAGCAGAGTGAGAAAAAGCTAATAAAAGTCCCCTTTGCTTAGCCATTTGGAGGAGGTATAATGGACGTTTGTCTGGAGGCCAGCACTTTATGAATACTCTCCCTTTGGTTAGGGAATTTCCTCCCTCCTCAAGTTAAAAGTCAGAAATCATGCTTTCCTAGCCCTCCTTGCAGCTGGGCACAAGCATGTGATCCAGGCCTCACCAGACACTCCTGTGAAACCTGCCTTGAGAAGAGACTAATGTGAAGAAGAAATGCCATGTGGAATCCATTTTTGCCAATGAGAGTGACAGCACTGCCACTTGGCTTTCAGACATGACACTGGTTAGTTTCTGGTAACACAGCTGGCGATAGTACCTGCATCAGTGAAGTTAAATTCCTGCTGGCAGTGGAAAATGTAGCATCGAGTGCTAGGCGGGAGTTGTGGAGACAGAAGCAGTGTCCCAAGATAGTTCTGATGCCTGCTTCAGGTGGTGTCCTAGAAGTTCAGCCTTGAGGCTGACTCTCTAGACCTTATGGCAATTCTGTGACCTACCAAATATCCTTTGACAATTTTTTCGTTACTTAACCAATCAATTAGATTTCTGTCACTTCCAACTAAAAAGTCATGTTAATAGAGATGGATAAATGAATGAAAATTCTGTGAGGTAGGCATTATTATTCCTATTACAAATATGAAAAATAGCTCTAGTAGTATTAAGTGCATCCTGCTCAAGGTTACACAGCTGGTAAGTCCTAAAGCAGAGATTTTAATTCTACTCTCTATTTTTTTAATCTCCAAAGTTCATCTTTTTTTAGTGTGCCATTTGAAACATGCTTTCAGAAATAATCTTGTGACAGAGAATAGATTGGCTTGCTCAGAATTCATCCCAATCTCCTTCTAGCATGCATTCCTGAACTACAGACATTGGAAAGCTAAAACTGACATTTCCCATACTCATTTGCAACTAGGAATATGATTGATTAAATTACTTACATGAAAATTGAATTCAGAACTGAGTCAAATAGGAGGGAAGTCAGGCCTTCATTCTGGTGGTGCAAATCAGGTATACAAGGTTTGGGGCTAACAACTGAGTCTGTAATTTTCTGATGCCTAAATCGGCAAAAGTTGTGAGATCTTGGAGCTGGCAGGTTGCGCATGGGCTTCTTGATTCCCCAGCTTCCTATTCATTGCAGAGATAGTTCTCTAGACAGGTCAGCTCTGTGGTAGTGTTCTGGAAGTCATTCCAGAAAGCCTAACCTAGCGCCTACTCCTCCCAGCCTTATAATTGTGAGCATCTGATTCCTTGTGTCCAATCCTTTTCTGTTTAACTACTAGACTGGCTTCTATTATCTGCTTCTGAATCCTGTCTAATAATACAAGCACATATAGAAGTCAAGTACAACATAACCAAGAAGCATTGCATGGAGATTCTCATCTTTTCTCAGAGTCACAATTATGGGGGGGCGGAATATGTATTTGATATTCAAGGTGAATTGATATATTGAAATAAAGAGCACCATGGCCTTTCCAATCTTGCCATACTTGTATCTCAAAAAATGGAGTGTATCAGTCAAGATAGAGGAAAGCAATAGATGGCTTGTTCAAACTTGACTAGACCAAAATTTAAAGATATGCACAGGGCATACAGAGCCATAAGGGTTATGCAGTGTCTCTCAACCTGCAGTAGCAAGAGGAAAGAGTCTGCTATAGACTGAATGTTTGTGTTTCCCCAAAAGTGATAATGTTGAAATTCTAACTCCCAATGTGATGATACTAGAGAACGGGGTCTTTAGGAGATAATTAGGTCATGAGGGTGAAGCCCTCATGAATGGAATTGGTGCCCTTATAAAAGAGACCCCAGAGAGCTCCCTCGCCCTTTTACCATCACAGGAGGGTATAGCAAGAAGTTAGCAGTCTACAACCAGGAAGTGGGTTCTCACCAGACACCAAATCTGTCAGCACCCTGATCTCAGACTTCCAGCCCCCAGAACTGTAAGAAATAAATCTCTTGACCATAAGCCACCCAGTCTATGGCATTTTGTTATTGCAGCCTGAACAGACTAAGAGCCATTATGGAACCTGGAGACAGTTATGTAGAGAGGATGCTTTCCAGCTGCGACCTTTGGTTGAGGGACGACGCTAGCTCGACCTCACAGGCAGAGGGAGAAAGGGGCAACCTCACACTCTGCCCTCCTTTCATTCTCCTGCCCATTCACTGAATCCACCTGGAAGGCAGGAGACAAGGGCCTGTGTTGTAGTCCTCACAGGACAACCTCCGAGGGTGAACAATGGAGAGTCCATTTGAGGAGAAAATGGGAGATATCCAGCATAGCAAGTAGAAAATCAGCAAAACCCAGTGCAGTAAGATATCATGAAGATTGTAGGTCAAAGTGTTTTGATGCTACTGAATTTTTTAATGCTCACAAGTTGAGTTTATTAATTCTTTTTAAAAATGGTCAAAATAATCTGATCTATGTGATTCAAGGGCATTTTAGTAAGATTCATACAGAGTGTCATACAGTGTGAGAAGTGGAAGTCACCTGAGAGATCTCCATGAACATTTCTCATTTCATAGATGAGGAAACTAAGACTTGGAGGGATGAGATAAATTCCTACAAGGTCATATATCCAGGAACTTGCAGAACCAAGAGGCACACCCAAATCTCATGATGCCCAATGCAGGGCTTCTTCACATTCTGCAACTAAAATCCTTGCTGGACACGAGTTATGCTTATGACAAAGTGCCAGACTGTGATGTGGTTGCAGTCTCAGTCTTGTGCATTCCTCTGCCTTGGTTTTATTTTTCTCTTCATTTTGAACATTTACCTGAGAGGCTGAATTTCAAAGACACTTTTCCTAAAAATAACTAAAAGATATGCAGGAGGAAATCAGCATAATGTATTTTATCTATAATTTACAGTGTGTAATCTAAAAATGTGCAACAAAGCAATGCTGGTAGTGCAGAGAAAATTCCCCTGGGATATTTGGTTCCATTTTAAAACACCTCAGTATGGGGGGATGTGGGAGCAGCAGCCTGTGACACACTTCCATCAGGGCAAAATGTTATTTTAGTGATTCACAGCAAGAGGCCTGACAAACACTTCGAGTCGATATAAAGGTTCTTGCCATCAGAATAAAATGAGAATTGCAGTGGGTGGTCCCATTCTAGCCTCATGTCTCCTTCTACTTCTGTCCTGGCTTAGGTGGTTGCCCTGGAAACAGTAGGGTGGCAAACAAAACCATTTGGAACAACTTTTAGGAAGCCTTACGCACGAAGGCCTGATTTTTATTTGATGCTGTCCTTTTTCTCTTCTTAAAGGGTGGCTTTTCCAAGGTTATCATTCCCTAAGAGGGTGTGCTCTTTGGACTACCTTGGAAGTTGGTTCATTCTAAAGTCTTTGGCAAGGTCCAGTTGGAGGGCTGGCTAGAGTTTGGCAGATAGCAGGGGAAGGGGGCTTTATTTTTCATTATTCAGTTCTGGATCCCAACACAGATGGTCCTGATCTCCTCCTCCCCCACCTAAGAATTTTTCTAAAATGACACCCAAGTTTTTCTTGGCAGAAGTTATAATTCCTGGCAAACAGTTCACTGCAGCTCTAATTATGATGACAGCTTTAATGGAGAAGATAATCATATTAAATGGTTCTTATTCAGTTCCATGTGATGAATTAGTGATTACCATGAAATGTGTTAAGCAGCCAAAAGTCAGGGGAAGGGATAATGTACTGAGCTACAAGTTGAGGTTTGAGGGATTCCAAAACCAGTGGGAGGAAGGACAAAATGACCTTTAAAGAGATGATGATTTTAATGTCTCTTGTGGCTTACATAGTAAGAAACCCCTTTTTCCTGATGTGTCTGTTAAATAAAAAATTATTCTGACATTTGTTAAAATGGTAAAGAATACTTTATTCAAGACTATTGCAATAGGAGCTGGCTCTATGGCAATAGGAGAGAGATCAGATTCAACTCCCCATACAAGAAAAACAAGTGGGTGTTATTAGCCAATGTGCAAAATGAGGGGTCAGTGGATAGAAAATTACTAACAGGAGGTATCAAGAGTAGAAAAATTCTTTTCTAACAGAATTCCTGTGAAAGGCTGACCATGGACTTACACATCAATGGTGAGTGATGGGGGACTTGACCAGACATGTTGGGTGACTAGATATCAGTGGTGGGGGTACTCTCACTAAACGTAATTGGCAAGATTCTTGTTAAAACAGGACAGGACCAAGACTGAAGCCTTAGAATCTTTGTCAGTCCTTCCTCCTGTTCAAGGGAAAAAAAGAGACATTTTTCTTTCCTCTGAACAATTTAAGTCCATTTCTTGTTCAGTCCCCTTTTGTTATTAAGGACCAGCTAAACCATCTGTTGGGAGTTGGTAGTGGAGGATATTTGCTGCATGGTACAAATAATCAGGCATTTAATTCAGGAAATTTCTATGAAAGTAAAAAGAAAAATAAAGATTAAGGTTGAAGCAGACTATAAACCCAGTTTCCGAGTCCAAAGGGCAGGCAATTGAGATTTCTAGATAGTGGCCATCTTTAGACAGTGAAATGAAGGTGATGGTGGCAATATGATAGATTTCCTAGTCTGCAGTTTGAATGTCTTCAGTGATGGCATAATATCAGTGCCATGGTTATGTCCCAGAGCAGAGCATGGAAGATATGGACCTTTTCCATAAACTTTCTGAGGGTCTACTTAGCAGCATCAGGCTTAAAGGCTGCCCATTGTCCAGCTTCAGCTTGCAAAACAACCTAAGATCCCAATAAATATCTGCACAGTCAGGTTTTAGTTCTCAGTGATGCCAAGTTAGGAAAGTGGGAGAAAAATTGGAAATATTCATTTGGATAGTTCTGGAAAGATATTGAAGAAAATTAGAAAAACTGAATATTTGGGAAGGACTAGTTCTTCTAATTAAGGCAAGTTGACAGGATTCACTCCAATCTGTAAGTTTATAATAAAACCTCAAAGACAATGACCAGACTAGAGTCTGACGTCCACAAAGGTAAGCTATAGATTTTCACTGAAGCACAAAATTTCTCTCTACATTAACCCCTTTTTTCACCCAAGTTAACCAAAGTATGATTATTCCTGTTTACAAAATAAGTCTGGTCATATTATATTTGGCCTATTATTTACATAAGTGCAGCAAGAGTAGTAATTGACCACATACATCTTTGAAGTTTGCTTTGCTAGAACTTTTCATAAGGAATCTCAACTTAGACTTTTAAAAGCCTCTCAAGGTTAGGAACCCAAGCCACAAATTTGCCACCAGATTTCACTTGCAGTATCTATAGATTTAGGTAAATTTCTCCATTCTCTAGGTCTCCAAAATATCCTAACGTTCCTGGGCCTGCCAAGAAGAGACCTTTGTTACTCACCTACAAGACTGAGAACCCTGTAAGCCATACCAGCCCAGTTTTCCCAAAAGGGCTTTGAAAGCATTAGCTCCATAAAGTCAACCTTAGTTCCTTAAAACTATTTGGTCATAACTGATTCTATGCTCATCAGTCTAAAATATGACATTCCACTCAAAGTCTTGGTTATATAACAAATGTTTCCAATTATGTCTTGTTCAAGGAGGACAGATTCTTATTGGACTTACGCAAATGATTATATTGCCATGAAAATAAGAACACTCAGTAAGAGTTTCTGAATTCTGGAGGAATCAGGCAGGGAGAAAAGATGAATGTTTCATTTCTGTTTACAAAAAGTATTATCTACTAAATCGCTGTGAGTTATAGCTTAAGAGAAAAGGAAAAGGGGTTCCTTAAATCCAGTGGCAATCTTCTGAACAAAAACCATAATCATCCTTCATCACTTCATTCATTCTTATGTAACTCATTCTTGTTCTGCTTGCTCTTATGAACCCATCAGCTTCTCCACTAGAGTTCTAGGATGCTTTCTCAGTCAAATGGTGTGGTCTCAAAATTATTTAAGCAATGCCATTGGAAACCCTGTATCCAGAGACCTGTCCTAGTGGGATTCTGAGACCACTCCTTTCTGTTGAAGATGAGGCACTCTCGCCTACAGCTGACTGTAAGTACTTTCAGAGAAGAATCAGAGTCAAACAAAAACTATTAATGATGAAAGATCTGAGGAGAATTCATCATAAAAATAATGCAATTGGCAAGGGAATTTGATTATGTGGTGTAGAACATTTAAAATGTTAACTAGAGTTATGACTGGTGACATTATAACAGAACACATCATGGACAGTGAGGGTATTGACAAGTTTCATAAAATTTCTGAAATATTTATCCATACAAATATTTTATCCATACAAATAAAACTTGGAGAAGGTTAAAGTAGCTTTTATTGGACAATACTTTTCATGCAGTTGAACATATGAAATAAAGCTAATTATTTTTTTTTCCTCTTTTTCAAGATAAAAGAAAAATCCTTTAAGATCTTGAAGGAGCCATCTGAGAAATGTCAAAGTCAGTTCAAGATAAAGATTTCATTTAGGATTTGATCCGGGGAGGGCAAATTGTCCAAAAGGTCCAAGATGGAGGGCGCGTGAGTGGCTCTGTCAGTTAAGCATCCAACTCTTGATTTCAGCTCAGGTCATGATCTCACATCATGAGGTTCATGAGTTCTGGCCCCACGTCAGGCTCTGTGCTAACAGTGAGAGGCTGCTTGGGATTCTTTCCCTCCCTCTCTCTGCCCCTCGCCTACTCCTGCACACACTCTCTTTCTCAAAGTAAATAAATAAGCTTTAAAAAAAAAAGGTCAAAAGTTTTGAATACTTGACTAAATACAATCCCAGATTATGGTGAACAATACTTAGCTACACATTTAACCAAAGTCACAAAAAAGAATTCAAAAGTGAATGTCAGAGATAACATGACTGTAACATCTTTTAAAAAATTAGTTCTTTTAAAAGTGAGAAGAGTTGGTTCTCTTAAACAATTAAGGATATGACAAAGCATATAAAGCACAGGGAATTATTCTGAGAAGACACGGTATGTGTTTCCTAGGAGAATTACACAAAAGGTTGAAAAGCTTTTACAATCTCTTATTAAGAGCAGACCAATAAATCAAGAAAATTTTGTTATGTCAACAAAGAGAAAACCAAAATCTAGTTTTGCATTAGTGTACTTTTAATATTAAAATGCATTTTCAAAAACCTTATAAATAAACATATCCAATAAGCCAGATTTGACCACATAAGATTCCTTCTCCAAGATTCCTTTCCTGAAAACTTTCTATAACTTTTTATACCCATTCAGTTTTTGTCCTATTTTTTCCTTTTTTCCTTTTGGGAAAAATTACATTCTTATTACCTTAACAAAACCCTTCCTACATACACTGTATAATTTTCTCTCTTTTTTTCAATGTTTATTTTAATTTTTGAGAGAGAGAAAGAGCGCAAGCAGGGGAGTGGCAGAGAGAAAGGGACAGAGGATCTGAAGGGGGCTCTACGCTGACAGTAGACAGCCTGATGTGGGACTCAAACTCATGAAATGCGAGATCATGGCCTGAGTGGAAGTCGGATGCTCAACCAACTGAGCCACCCAGACATTCCCACTGTATACTTTACTTTATCAAAAATACATTCTACTTTCCTTACATACCTGTCATGCAATGTTGTTTCATTTCACCCTTATTGTTTCTAGTAGCTTCATTTACAAATATCGATTATTTGTAAATAATTTTTTAATCATTAATTATTAGTAAATAATTTTTTAATCATTAATAACATTTTAACAGAAAAAACTAGGAAGTAGGCAACTGTGAATTGTCTCTTGTATACCAGCATTCTGTAACAGACTAGCAAATTTTATGAATATACCATCTCACAATTTTATAAGTACATATATGCTTTCTGACAGTACTTTTCATTGTGTCAGAAAGATGTTATCAACAGACTCAAATATAGTTAGCCTCTCTATATCATATAAAAATAAGAGGCCAAAGGTATATAAAACTTAAACTTGTGCTTAGAAATTTAAGGTTTAATAGTTTCTCTTAGAAATGATCTCAATGTTTAATGAATGTCTCTATTTAACATACATATCTCTAAGGTTGCTAATACAAAAAATATTTTGTAAATTTTTTTAGGCATATATATCATAACATTAAACAAAGCTAGCCCTCATCTCAAGTTATTTCCCTGTTACCTATTTTTACAGCACATGCATGATAGGCAAGTATCAAAAAAAAAAAGAAAAAGAAAAAGAAAAAAGTCACAAAAGCAAAGAAACCTAAAAATGGTTAAACACCAAATATATATTTGTATTATACTTGATGCTTATACTTAAAGCATTTGAATTAGTTTCTATATTTCTGGAAGATTTAGGAATATTTAATTTATATAAGCACTTCTCTCTAAGCCAATTAAAAAATGTTTAATGTTTATTTATTTTTGAGAGAGAGAGACAGAGAGAGAGACAGAGCACAAGTGGGGGAGAGGCAGGGAGAGAGGGAGACACATAATCCGAAGCAGGCTCCAGGCTCTGTGCTGTCAGCACAGAGCCCGATGCGGGGCTCAAACTCACAAAGTGTGAGAGCATGACCTGAGCCGAAGTTGGATGCTTAACCGACAGAGCCACTCAGTCATCCCTCTAAGCCAATTTAAGAATCTCCTTCACAAGATTTTATAAATTTTTTGGCAATACCAACTAGAGATAGAAAATATCACATACACAATATATACATAACACAAATATACAAACATAACTATATAAACATACAGACAGATGCAAAGAGAGACCCTGTCGCTTTCATTCTAAAATTGTTGCCATGAGTCAGGTAAACATAGCAATAAAAACTCACTGGTTTCTACAAAATAATTGGCTCTTGTTTTTGCTCCACTTTATATTTTTGTCCCAAATTGTGTTTCTGACAGATGGAACAAGTTAAGGTTACCTGCTTAATTGATGGTTAATGCTTTTTACCAAGATTTATGGAGGAACATTTTAAGATTTTGTTTTGCCCTACATGTACTTTCTTTGGTGGTCCAAGAGTCTCTTGAGAGCCTTCAATGTGGGTTGGGGAACCCAAAATTCAAGCGACTAAAAGAAACTGAGGGGCTGGAATGGGAAAGAGAAAGTCTTGCAGGGGTGGACAGAGAGGTGGAGGAGGTAGGGGCTTGACAACAGTCATATCAATGGATTCAAAGACTGAAGGTGCTAAAAGGAAAAAGGAGAAACAGAAATAATGCTGAGAGAAGTCTGAGAGGAACCAGTTTGGGGGAATCACTGAGGTTCCCAATTATCTCTAGTAAAATTATTCCAACAAGAAAGGAAGTAGAGAGTTAGTACCATGGTAGTGGAGCATATAGTCAAAAGGGGTATGAGAAGGGGTTTTCAGTCTACTGAGATCCTCCCTTGTTCTTAATTCATGGTACCTTGCTAACAAAGAAGGCTGGGACTCTAACCCAGCTTCCATTTGCCTGGGACTCTAACACACTTTCTAGAGTAGAGGCCTCCAAAAGAGTCAGGAATTTGCCACTTAAGAGTCAAGGAGTAAATCCCTACTCAGAAAGATCCAAGAAGACATCCATCCAGAAAGATGCTTGCTTAACAGGTACTTTTCAACCAAAGGATCGTGGAACTCTAACCTAGCCTCAGCGAGTATATGCTGAATCTTAAGAATCAAAACCTGCCCTTAACCATGCTTTAACAGCCTGTCATCCAGAGCACTGGCCCAGGATTTAGACTCACCAGTAGATCTCTAATCAGTCAGGAGTGAAATAAAGTCTTCAAAAGCACACACTTGGGGTCCTGGATGAGAGGTTCCAGGGGTCCAATGATGAATTCGATTCTGTCCACGTCATGGCACCATAACTGTTAAAGAAAAAAATATTCCGGCACTTATTAAAATGGCAAGGAAGACATTATTTAGGACAATTGCAATAAGAGCACTGTAGTAGGGGAGAGATTACAGCAAAGACAGCAGGGGATTTATAGCCAATAGGCAGAGTGAGGGGGTCAGTGGATGGAAATTACTAAGAGGAGATATCAGGGGTAAGGGGATTCTTACTAAACCAGCTTAATAGGATTCTTGTTAAAACTGGGAGAGACAGGCCAAAGACAGAATGGGGCCAAGGTGGAGACCTAATAGAGAAGAAGACTCAGAGAAGTCTGACTAAACTATGGTCAAAGAGAGAGTCTGTCAAGTCCACCACTAATATACATACTTTTACTTACAGTGACCCAGATATGGAAAGGTAAGAATGGAAAGGAAGGAAGAAAAGGTTTGTTTGCTTGCAGTGAAGAAATTCTGCAACAGCCAAAAGATACTGAGGGCCAAGTCTTTAAAAATAAAGAGGGGATCAAACTGAGTAATAGGGTTACAACTATAAAACAATAAGCTGGCGTTTCTTGTGTTTACAAATAGGGTGACCAAACTCAACCCATTTTGCCTGGCACTCACCCAGTTTTAGGACTGAAATCTCCCTCGGTTCCAGGTAACCCAGGAAAGTTAACCCAAAGCTATCTCAGGTTTAAAATTCAAAGTCCCACATCCTGGGAAACTCTTCAGTCCCAGACAAACTGAGATGGTTGATCACCCTGTGTGTTTAAAGAGCTCTGAAGTTACAAAAAGAAGTTCCAAAATCATTTTGAGTGATAGCACATGACAAATCAGATGTTTGGCTTTCAATATAAGGAGTGTTAAAAAAAAAAAAAAAAGAGCTTTATTTGTTTAGTCACATATTATGTAGGAAAATAAATATTCACCCTGACTCCTATTTAGTTAGAAGTATGTATACATAGATACTTTATTTCAAATAAAAGCCCAGGGGCACCTCGGTAGCTCAGTCAGTTAAGCGTCTGACTCCTGATTTCGGTTCAGGTCATAATCTCGTAGTTTTGTGAGTTCGAGTCCCATGTCAGGCCTGCTTGGGATTCTCCCTCTCTCTCTGCCTCTTCCCTGCTCACACTGTCTCTGTCTCTCTCAAAATAAATAAATTAAAGTTTAAAATAAATAAATAAAAGTCCAAACACCTCTCCACAAAAGTTTGGCTGAAGAAATTAACATAGTTGTGTACAATTGTGCATGTTTTCTTTTTAAATTAATATATTTATGTTTTGCTGCAAAATTCTTACCAGAAAAACAGAAATTCAAATTTGCTACTCATTCACCTTTAAGCTATAGTAAATGTAGTTGCATGTGTGATATCCAAAGTGTGTGTACGTGCGTGTGGTATTCTATGGGGAAGCAACCTTCTTTACCCTCATTATCTCCAACCCCTAATTTATCTGTACTTTCACTCATTTTTCCAAAAGGTGTGTTGTTCCTTTAGAAGACTTTGAGAGATGGGGGGTGTTAAGAGATGGATAAAGAAGATTAGATGATAGCAAAATCTTGCTCAGAAAGCTCTGCTTTTGCTATTTTGCTCCAATTAGTCAAAAATACCTTAGGGTGACATTAGTTTATCCTTTCCAAATCCATTTTACATGTTTTCCCATTTATGTGAGGACCTTTCTCCCTAACAAGAGGGGGCTGGGAGAGCTGGGAGGGGATGTGGCAGCTGAGACCCTGGGACTTGTCTGAGGCTCACTGGAGCTAAAGGGGAAGAGATTCAAGAGGAAGCAACTTAGGGAGAGGCTGAATTAAAAACCACTTTTAGGGGTGCCTGGGTGGTTTAGTCGGTTAAGTGTCCGACTTTGGCTCAGGTCATGATCTCGAGGTTTGTGAGTTCGAGCCCCGCATCGGGCTGTGTGCTGACAGCTCAGAGCCTGGAGCCTGCTTCAGATTCTGTGTCTCCCTCTCTCCCTGCCCCTCCCCCACTCATGCTCTGTCTCTCTCTCTCTCCTTCAAAGATAAACAAACATTTAACATTTCAACACTTTTAATGCCAAAGTATCTAAATAAGAGACAAACGGGAGAACTCTGAAAACAAGGAGGTTAGAAACAGAGTATACGGTAGAAACTAAAATAAGGTAGCTGCCTGATGGCAGTGGACATTTTAACCAGGACTTGCTCTTCTGCCACTTGGCACTCCACTAGACTGCGTTGTCCAGTGTGGGTGGCTAAAAAAGACTCACATGTTCAGGGTTCTGAGTCTGAGCAAGGGTATTTCATGTGTTTGATTTTCTAACTTGCACCCCTTCTCAAAGACAAAGTGGCACAGCTGGCTCTGGGACTGCTGGGAACCCAGAAACTTTCAGCAGATTCTTGAGTTCCTCCAACTCAGTTGTCAGGGTAAGACAGAGTTCTGGGTTGGAAGCAGGGTCTCAGAGAGATGGACTAGTGGAGCTGGTGGAAGGAGACTTCATCTCTCCTTTTACTCAGAAAGGAGCAACCAGAAGACAGCTATGACAATTTCACATCACCACACTTACTAATTTTTGCCTCTTTCCTTTATGACAGAACTGTCCTGGAGTGTAAGTTCTCTTAGACTTCACCACTTAAGCCCTGGAGCCCCTCTAACCTATTCAAAGGCTTTGCTCTTTCCATAATCCACTCTGTCTAGCATTTCCACATTTCCTCTATCTATTAGAACATTCCTATCTTCATATAAAAATGCCAGAATAGCTTCCACCTTAAAACAAATCTATCCTCCCCTGAATCTATGCCCTTCTCCATCTACCCCCTCCTGCTGTGCAGATCTACTTATATCACCATTCCTAAAATCAGTGATCAATGCTCAATGTCTCCACTCCCTCACTTCATAGTCTCTTTTCAGTCTTCTCTGATCGTTTTCTTCCCTACAACTCCACTGAAGCCCTTCTCAGGATCACCAATGACCTCCATTTCTCTAAATCCTCTGAACCTGTCCCAGTCCGTCTCTCACTGGACCTCTCAGCAGCACTTGACTCAGTAAACCGCTTGGCTTCTGGGTCAACACACTCTCTCAGCCTTCCTCCTACATTCCTGCTTGGCTTCTTCTTAGTCTGCTGACTCCTTCCACTTATTCTTGATTTTTAAATTTGTCTAAACCTCTTCTCTTCTTTAAATATACTCACTCACTTTGGAGGAGATCTTATCCAGCGCCATGGCTTTCATTTCTATCTCCTTCTCAATAATTCCCAGATCTATATATTCTCCAGCCCTGACATCTCCCTTGAGCTCCAGACTTAACAATCATATCATGCCTCCTACTTGACATTTCCATTAGGTGTCTAATTAGAATTTCAAGTTGAACATTTTTTAAATAGAACTTGATCTTATCTCCCCAACATGTTTCTCCCATAGTTTTCTCACTGCAGCTACTGGCTTTGCCATTCATCCATGCTATGGTCTGGATGTGTCCCCCCAAAACTCATACGTCAAATCCTAACACCCAAAGGTGATGATAGTGGTTGTTAGGGCCTTTAGAAAGTGCTTAAGAACACCATGGATGGGATTAGTGCCTGTATGAAAGAGATCCAGAGAGATCCTTAACCCTTACCACCACGTGAGGACACAGCAAGGAGGTGCTGGCTATGAACCAGTTAGAAAGCCCTGACCAGAAGGCGACCATGCTGGCACCATGATCTCAGACTTCCAGCTTCCTGATCTGTGACCAATACATTCTTGTTGTATAAAGATACTCAGCCTGTGGTACTTTATAGCATCCTGAATGGACTAAGAAAACCCAGTACCTCAGAATGTAAACTTAAAGCCCATTCTTAACCATTTTATTCCTCTTACACCCACATATCATAAAAATCCAATTGTGTGGGCCCTTATCTGTGCCTAATGGCTAGGGCTGGATGTCCTCAGAATTCCCAGCCACATGACTGCCAGGACTGGTGCTGCAGTTTTCACTCATGGTTCTATGATTTCCAGGATTGGGTATGAAATGGTAAACCCAAAGTGCTTAAAAAAGATGACACTAATGCAAAGGAGTCCCTGCACTCATCTTAGCCACTACAGTCTCTATGACAAGTGACTTTTGTTCCCAAAGAGGATGATCAATTGAATTTTTCCAAAAGTCAATTTCCCAGAGAAGGAAACCCAAGGGGTAGAGGAGGCATCCGGGGTGGGGCCTCTTGGGATCTAATGTTTCCAATCTCAATGGTTGGAAATATTCATATGGGTTGGACTGAGTCAGGTGGGTTAGTGGAAGGTTGGAAAAATGAAGCAAGGCTTATTGGAAAGCTGCATCTGCCTCTGAGCAGGAAAAAAACCAAAACAAAAAACAAAAAACCTCCTTTCCTTTTCAAAGTGTCAGCTATTCTAACAGCCAAGGAGAAGAAATGTGTAATGAATTTTGTAATAAATTCCAGGAATTGCTAAATATATTTAATGAACCATGTGGGTTTTTACTCTGGGACCATGAATACTTGAAGCACAATGCAGATGTCTTGGCTGTACAGAATACAACCCAGATATTCCTCCATTTTCTTGAATGTGTATTTTTTGGAGTTGGCCTGCAGGTGGAGTTGTAGCCCACAGAGGGACTACACACAACAGTATAGACAAGAGACAGATAGGATGTTAGATTCAGATGAGTAATTAGGATATTGCCCAAGTAGATCTTGCCTCCTTGATTGTGGCATTAGATTGTGATTCATTTGGCATTAGAAGATAACTAAGGCAAAATGACACCATAATCTGACAGACAGTGTCTCTCCCATTGATCTCAAAGCTCTTGGACGGGTACACTGAAGTATCTACAACCTCCTCCATGTCCAGGTAGGTGATAAAAGAATAACTGCCTTCTGCATAAGCCCCAATGAACTGCCCATGGGAAGTCGCTCGTGCCTTTGAAGAAAGGACGTCTATCTATGAGTAAAGTTGCCAATTCTCTCATAATGCTAGCTCTTAAGCTCAATACAGCAGGTTAGCATCCCCACCACACTTCCTGCCACACATTCCACTTCTGCTAAAGCTTGTAAATAGAATTGCTGCCCACAACTGGCTTGGCAGGAAGGCAGACATATTTGTAGCAGAGTCACAAATTCATTCACTCTGCACTTAGATGTATAAAGAAAATGCAGCTTCTTTATTTCTCTACAATACACCTGCTCATCCACAGGGAACTGGGAAAAAGAACCCTAAATTTATCCCATTCAGTTCAATTTGTTAGTTCAGTTCAATAATTCAAATAACCCCGGGGGCGCCTGGGTGGCGCAGTCGGTTAAGCGTCTGACTTCAGCCAGGTCATGATCTCGAGGTCCGTGAGTTCGAGCCCCGCGTCGGGCTCTGGGCTGATGGCTTGGAGCCTGGAGCCTGTTTCCGATTCTGTGTCTCCCTCTCTCTCTGCCCCTCCCCCGTTCATGCTCTGTCTCTCTCTGTCCCAAAAATAAATAAAAACGTTGAAAAAAAAATTTTTTTAAATAATTCAAATAACCCCTTCATGTGAATTCTCTCTTTTGTTTCTTTAAGTAAAATATTAAATCTTTCAAATTTTCTCTTCATCTCTTTGTGTCCTTCAAAATAGCATCTGTGTGGACCGATAGCAAGCAGAGATAGCATTATCTGGATCTTCACTGGTGAATAGTGGGGTGGCTGGATTTTCTGTTTCTTGGACTGGTGACCACTAAAGTATAGTTTTTCTGGTGTGGCTTTCTGAGATGAAGTACTACCTATCTCTGAAATTTGTAGTTCTGAACTTTTTGAAGTTCCTATTCAGCTACCTTTTGGCTTTGACCACAGCCCTCTGATATACTACTATGTTCTCTGAACACGCAGAACTTGCTGGGTCACTTGTACACCAGGTCATGTGGACCCAGGAGGGATGGCTCAAGCTCATCTATCAACTCACCTCCCACTACACCTCCTCGCCATAATTCCTTGCCAAGACTCTGGCTTTTGACCTTGCCTCTTCTTCGTCTTCCTTAGTTCTTCCATAATCCTTTAGAACTGGAAGGTGAAGTCTTTAAGCAATTCATTCGTCCAGGTATTATTTCCCTTGTAGGCTATAGAAAAGAGCCTCATGGCTTAACTTTCATAGGTAGAAAGGATATCTTCTCTATACTAAAGAGAAAAAAAAACTGTGATTTGAGTTCCCCCAACTAGTTCTGGATAGACCTTAAATATGAATTAAAAAGATCTTTTCTGAACAAAAAAGGATCCATGCAAAATATAATCAAAGTATCAAAGGTCAGAAACTACTTTGTTTCATTGCTACACTGTCCAGTATAATAGCCAGTAGTCCCATGTGGCTATTTAACTTTACATGTAAAATAATTAAAATTAATTAAAATTTAGAAATTCAGCTCCTCATACTAGCCACATTTCAAGTTCTCAGTAGTCACATGTGGCTACTGGCCACTATATTGGACAGCAAAGATATAGAACATTAACATCATTGCAGAAAATTCTATCTAGCTATTCTAGAATTGTACCCTTCTTCTTTCCTGAAGTCCTAAAATGCCTTATTTAGAAGGAAGCTTCCCATAAGGTAAGTTTTGCAGCATATGGCACTACATCTAAAAAATATTTTTAAACAATTACTCCTAATAGTTGTTGCCCTAGACTCCTAAGTCAGTTAGTCAGTAAGGGGATAGTCAGTAAGACTCACCCACTTCTCCAAGTATCAGTGATGTTCTCTGCTTCTCCTAAGGAGAGGGTATATAGTTTGTGGAACCTAGTGCAAAATAAAAAAATTTTAATTGTATTGAAAAGCTATTTTAAAATGTCAAGACAGCAGTAGCAGAGTATTAATGCAAGTACTGGTTTTTCTGAGTGAGGGGCCAGGATAACTGCATAGGTTTCACACCCATGAGGCTGGCTTTGTTCCAAGATAATCATATCTAAAAAAGAAATGAAGACAGCCCTGTGGGCTCACTGGGGAATTTGCTCATGAGCGGTAATGCCAGCGCCAAGCTCAGATGTTAACTCAGACAGCTGCCCAGGGAATGCCTGTGGCTGGAGGGAGCCACCTAGCCAAAAGGAAGCAATAGGAAATAAGGGCCCCAACATGTTGTATTGGAAAGCCCAATGCTGGAAGGTCTGGGCAGGTCAACTGCTTCCAGCTGGGTACATTTCCAAAAAAGCCAGCGCCATGTGCAGCCAGGAAGCCTGAGATTTGTCAGGGCCATCATTTTAGAAACTATTGGTGGACAAGTGAAAGGCCACACATCCAGAAGCTTCAGGTTTCCTACCTAGACTGTTGATGTATGGTATCCAGGAGCTTGTGCACAGGGGAGGTCTTCCCTGCCTCAATCTGAGAGACAAGGAGATTTGAGGAAAGGCCAGAACAACAGCCACTCAGAATTTCAAAATGCCAATGAGTAAGATGGGGGAAAAAAAGAATCTACTTATAAGTTGGCTAAACAGAAGCTGAGGAAAATAGATAAAAACAAAAAGATCTGAGGTGGAAGGTGAGATTTGCAAACTGTAAACAATCTGTAAGATAAGTAAATTAACTCCCACAGCTTTTTAGAGTGTAGCAGATTGGTACCTACATAGAAACGCTGGTTAAAATGCAATAAAAAACATTTTTTTTAATAAATAGCTAAGCTCAAAAGGGGGAAAAAAGGTTTCAGAATAAAAAGAGAACAAAACCATAGTGGGTTCAGTCTGAGTTGACACTCTGATTCACTTGATGGTCTAAAGAGTTCCTGTTCAGGGTTTTCTTCAGGTGTCCTTGTCTGTCACATTGACCCCCAGCCTTGGGCAAAGAAGTCCTGGCCCTGAGCCCATCCCAGGCTCTTGGCCACCCTCTCTGTTCAAGTTCAGAAGCTGCATAAAGGAATCTCTCTGAGCTCCCTGAAACACAGATTCTGGGGACAAGTAATGTCTTTGGAGGAAGACCCTTTAAATATGAAAAGAGACATAGAAAAGTTCAACCTCCTAGCTTGGGAAATTAGTATAGAAGCTTCGGGTTTTAATTTCTCACATGGGACTTTTTAATTTTAATCCTGACCCTAGGCAGATAGCAAAGTTCCAGTACAGAGGAAAGAGGAAAATAAAATTTAAAACTAGATTAACCTAACAGAAATAAAAAAAGAATCAAAAAGAATGGTAAATAGAAAACAACATATATGGTAAAAATAAATCCAAATAGATCAATAATCAAAGTACATACAAATATTAATATATTGAACTTGCCTACTAAAAGACAAATTTTCATAGGGACTTTTAAAAATGCAACAATGTACTGCTTATTAAGAGATATGCCTAAAACACAATGATGGAGACGTCATTATGTAAATGGATAACATGTACTTTTAAAAAAATTAACAGAAATTAAATATAGTAATATCAACTTTTTAGCTTTAAGGCAAAAGGGTCATTATATAAACATACAAAGATAAACAGAATAATTCACATTGGATAAATAGTTATTTGGAACCTCAAATGTGTGTGAGTGTGTGTGTGTGTATAAATCAATAATCATAGTTGTAGATGATGTAAACAACATAAGTGATCCTACACCCAAAACTTAAAATACACATTCTTTCTAGCAAATGAAACATATATAAAAATTTACTATAATATGTCAAAAAACAAATTTCAAATGAATACCAATGACCCAAAACATGTTCTCTGATAACAGTGAGGTAAAATTAGAAATCAATACAATAGTTACACTGCCCTATTCATGTTAGAAGCTTCTAAATAATTATTAAGAAGGCGAGAAAAATTAATGGAAATTACCAAATGTTTAGCACTGCCCAGACAATGAAAACACTAGTACTAAAATGTGTGGTGTGCAATTTAAGCAGTATTTAGTAGGAAATTTAGAACTTTAAAGGCATTAATAGAAGAGAAGGAAGCATATGCCTCAAAAGTTAATTAGAAAGAGCATTCAGAAGGAAAGAAAAAATAACAAAAGGAACAGAAAAAGATGAAAGAGGAGAAAATCAATAAGGAGTCAATACATCCTAAAACTAGTTTTTTTCCAAAGACTGATAAAATAGACAAACTTTAATTTTTTCTGATTGATAGAAAAAGAGAAAAGTGAGGAGAAAGGGACATGAATACAAATAGAGTCAAAGTTTTTAAAAGCACTAGAAAATACAATGAATATCGTTACACAAGTAAAGTTGACAGTTTAATGAAATGGACAGTTCTCTAGAGATAGATAAATCACTAAAATTGACTTGAAAAAGAAATGGTAATCTATATATTTATTTATACCCATTAAATAAATTGAATCTGTAATTTTATTTTATTTTATTTTTTAATTTGTAATGTTTATTTATTTTTGAGAGAGAGAAACAGAATGTGAGTGGGGAGGGGCATAGAGAGAGTGGGAGACACAGAATCTGAAACAGGCTCCAGGCTCTGAGCTGTCAGCACAGAGCCTAGTGCAGGGCTCGAACTCAGGAAGGTGAGATCATGACCTGGCTGAAATCGGATGCTTAACTGATTAAGCCATCCAGGCACACCTGAATCTGTAATTTTAAAAAATTGTATCCATTAAGATAGGTCTCCTCAGGCAAGAGAAGCAAAAGCCAAAATTAACCACTGGGATTACTCTAAAAGTTTTTGCACGGCAAAGGAAACCATCAACAAAAGGGTAACCTACTGAATGGGAGAAGATATTTGCAAATGACATAGCTGATAAGGGGTTAATATCCAAAACATATTAAGAGCTTATACAACTCAACACCAAAAAAAGAATAATCTGATTTAAAATGGGCAGACGATCTGGTCAGACATTTCTCCAAAGAAGACATACAGACGACCAATAGACACATGAAAAGATGCTCAACATCATTCATTATAGGGACATGCCAATCAAAGCCACAATGAGATATCACCTCATACCTGTCAGAATGGCTGAAATCCAAAACACAAAGAAACAACAAGTATTAACAAGGATGTTGAGAAAAAGAAACCCTCATGCACTATCAGTGGCAATGCAAATTCGTGCATCCATTGTGGAAAACAGTATGGAGATGCCTCAAAACGTTAAAAACAGAAATACCATAAGATCCAGTAATTCTACTGCTGGGTATTTACCCAAAGAAAATGAAAACATTAATTCAAAGAGATATATTCATTCCTATGTTCATTTAAGCATTATTTACAATAGCCAAGATATGGAAGCAAGCCAAGTGTCCATTAATAGATGAGCGGATAAAGAAAATGGGGTATATATACACATATATGTGTATACACACACACACACACACACACACACACACACACAATGGAATGTTACTCACCTATAAAGAAGAATGACAACATGCCATTTGGAACAACATGGATGGACCTAGAGAGTATTATGCTAAGTGAAATACGTCAGATAGAGAAAGACAAATAGTATATGATTTCACTTATACGTGGAATATAAGAAACAAAACAAAGGAATAAACAAACAAAAGCAGAAACAGACCCATAAATAGAAAGAGAATACAAAGAATACAATACAACGAGAACAAACTGATGGTTGCCAGAGGGGAGATAGGAAGATGGACAAAATGAGTGAAGGAGACTGGGAGATACAGGCTTCCAGTTATGGAATGAATAAGTCACCAGGATGAAATGTACAGCATAGAGAATATAGTCACTGGTATTGTAATAGTGTTGTATGGTAACAGATGGTAGCTATATGAGGTGAGCATACATAACAAATAAATTTGTTGAATCACTATGCTGTACACCTGAAACTAACATAACACTTTATGTCAACTATACTTCAATAAAAAAAAATGTACCATTAAAAAAGCACCATGCCAACCAAGTACTTACCCACACAGGTGAGTTTAACCACATGTTCAAAACTTATTTCCTGTACTAAACAGACTTTCTCAATGAAGAGATAGAAGAGATCATTACTTCATATTATGATATATATATTTTTGATACCCAAAGTGCACAAAGACAATATGGGAAAAGAAAATATTTATATATTTAAATATTCTCACTTTTGAACACAAGTATTTTAAAATATTACCTAACCGATATAACACATCACAAGAGATAAGGTACAAAGCAAATATAATAAGATGTTAATTGTAGAATCTGAATGGTTAATGCATGGGAGTTCACTGTGCAGGCCAACTTTTCTAGTTTAAAATTTTTCATCTGAAAACCTTAGGAAAAGTAAGAAAATCTCTGTACATCTGCAACCTCTAAAAGCATATCATAACAGAATCCCAAGGATGATTGAAAAATCTATCAATGTAATTCATCTCATTAATAGAGATGAGCAATTTATAAAAGTGTAATTTATGAAAAAAGAAAAAACGTTGGCAAACTGAGAATGGACTACAACCTCATTACCCTGGTGAAGAGTGTTGAAGGATTGGGCTTGACTATTAGTGGCAGAAAACTTCAGACTATATAGCATTTTACTTCTCTCTCACGTAAGACTGGTTAAGTGGCCCAGAGCCAAGTTCCTTTATTATGTTTTGTGTGATCTTTATTCCTAAGATCACGTCAAGTCCACTATAGTGCTCCAATTCAGTCATCACATCTGCATGTCAAGCCGCAGGAAGGAGAAAAGGTGAGAGTGTCTAAAAAGAGGCACCCTTTCCCCTTTAGGATATACTGAAATTTGCACATATGACTTCCACTTAGACGCCCATGGCAGAAACTAAGTTATGTGCCCTCACGTAGTTGAAGGCTGGTCAATGCAGGCATTTTCTTGGTAGACAAGTCTTCAGAAAAAATTTAAAGATTCTACTTAAGGGAAAAGACAGAGCCAAATCTGGGGGAGCCGGCAGTCACTTCCACATGTATCTATCAGAAACCTCTAGAAAACATGATATTTAGTGGTAAAACATTAGAATTGTGCTCTTTAGAGTCAGGAACAAGACAAGGGTACCAGTTATCACAGCTTCTCTTAAACACTGTATAGAGTCCTAGCCAGCATGATACTTAAAAAAAAGAATTAGAAGGAAAGAAAAATTTTCTTATTTGCAGACCATAGGATTATTTACATAGAAAATGCAAGAGAATCTGTAGGTAAATAATTCAAACAAATGGAGAATTCAACATAATACATGTTCAGAGTGTAAGAGAAAAAAATATATGTATTTATATAAAATCTCTCATTTACAGTAGATACCTAGGCAAAAATCTAATGAAATTTATGCAAGACCTATTTGGTAAAATTACGAAACATTTACACAAAAGATGCACTGGATAAATAATAAGACACTGAAGAATCGAAAGATATAATTGTGTAAATCCAGTAGCTCTCCCCATGAATATATAATAGATCTATGAATCATTATAATTCCAATTGGAGTCCCAAGACTCTTCATGGAATTTAATAGTCCTACTGTAAAGTTCATGTGGAAGATAAAAGAGATAAAAGTAGCAAAGAAATTTTTGAACAAGAAAACTATGGAGTGGAGGTTTGCCCTACTAGGCTAACTATAAGGCCACAGTAATTTAAATAGTGTGGTATTAGGTCAAGGATATAAAATAAGGCCAGAGGAGCATAATGAACAAAATAAGTCAATACTGACCTATACATATATGGAAACTTGGCATGGGACAGAGATGGCTTTACATGTCAGCAGGGAGTAGTGACCATGAGACACTTCGTGCCAAGAGAACTGGTCATAACCAGCACCTATACCGGGAGAAGGTAGGCATTTAGATCTCTATTTCATGCCGTAACAAAAATACAGCTCATGTGGATTAAAAATTTAAATGTATGCGGGAAATTTTTAAAGTTAAAAAGAAAGTTTAAGAGAATGTCTTCATTACATTTCTTTAGGTTTCCTAAACAAAACGACAAAAGCAAAAAATGAAAACAGTGAGAATTTGAATACATTAAAATATAAAAATTGCATTAGACAGAAGACACCGTAAATAGTAAAAATGCAAGCCACAGAGTGGGAGAAGTTAATTATAATACACATTATGGGATAATAGTATCCAGAATATAAAATAATCCCTATAAATCAATAAGGAAAAACAAATAATATGAAGGAAAAATTGTCAAACATTTCAATAATTAATTATTAGGAGGGAAACTAAATAGCCAAAAAAAGTAAGAAAAGATACCTTCAGAAATAAATGCAAATTAAAACCATGATGAGATACTATTTCATCCCTATTAGCTTGGCAACATTTTAGAAGTCTGAGAAATCCAATGTTAGTAAGAATGTAGCAACCGAAAGAAAGAGTAAAGAAAAAGAAAGAAGGGAGGAAGGAAGGAAGGAAGGAAGGAAGGAAGGAAGGAAGGAAGGAAGGAGAAAGAAAGAGAGAAAGAGAGAAAGAGAGAAAGAGAGGGAGGGAGGGAGGGAGGGAGGGAGGGGAGGAAAGGAAAGGAAAGGAAAGGAAAGGAAAGGAAAGGAAAGGAAAGGAAAGGAAAGGAAAGGAAAACTTTTAAATGTGGCTGGTGTGAATGTGTATGGTCAAAAACCACACTGGAGAATAATTTTGCAATATCAGATGAAGGTGCTATGCACACACCTTACGACCTAGAAATTCTCCTTGTGAGTATATACCCTAAAAAATTCACATACATGTGCCCAGGGAGACATGAAAGAGAATGCTTATTTTAGAATTGCACTTAACAGCAAACACCTGCAAACAAACTAAATGTTCAAAAACACAACTGCTGATAAATTGTGGTGCCAGAGTCACATAATGAAATACTAAATACATATACACTAAATATATAAAAACAAGGCAGGAAGGATACATGCTAATTTGGGGATAGTGATTACCTTTAGTCAGAGAGCAACAGAATTGGGCAGGGGGGGCTATGGTTAAAATGTATCTGTAATGTTGGAGCACGTGGGTGGCTCACTGAGTCCACTGACCAACTTCAACTTCAGCTCAGGTCATGATCTCACAGTTGGTGAATTAAAGCCCCACAGTGGGCTGGCTACTGTCAGCACAGAGCCAGCTTCAGATCCTCTGTACCCACCCCCCTCTCTGCCCCTCCCCTTCTCTCTCTCCCTCTCTCTCTATCTCTCAAAAATAAACATTTAACAAGGGGAAAAAAAGTATCCGTAACGCTAACATAAAAAACCCTAAAGCCATTTTGGCAAGATGTCAACATCAGTTAAATCTGTTAAAAACAATGAGCCTGGCCATGTGTAAGACTGATAAGGAATGATTTCCAAGGTATACTGTTAAGGGAAAAAGGTAGCCATGAAAGACTATGACAAAGACACTACCATTTGTGTAAAAACAAAAAAAAAAGGGGGGGATCAGTTTGTGTTGAATATTTCTGAATAATACCAAATAAATTGACAGTGATGACCCGTAAAGAGGGAGGAGGCTGGGGTCTGGGGTCGGCAGTGAAAAAGTGATCTATTTTAGGTAGCTTTTTCTACAATTGGGCTGCTTTTATCACTTGCATGTTTTCTCAAAAGTAAAAAAATAATGCAAAACCATTTTTAATTAAAACTATTTCTACCCCAATAATGCATTTTGAGCCAAAATTACTGTTTTGAGGAACTGCATAAAAATATAAGTGCATCCTTATGTTTGCCATCTTACCAAATGATTTTTCCAAAGAGTTCTTGATAATAAGTTCCTTATGATCAGTCACACAGAAATATATACTCCGCCTGCTGCATCTGCTTTAACTGTGCATCTATTTATATGGTATGACAGATACTTTCCCTAATAAATCTTACCATTTCCTCTGCTAAGGAACTGAGTGCTGACTAAATGGTTGATGACACACGGGAATTATTCCTACATTTTCTGCACACAGTAAGACAAATCAACGTAATGCCCCATTCTTCTGTTATAAACACTAACAGCTTTGGAGCATGTCAGAAAGGGTCGGGGTAGGGGGGGCGCATACGATGAATCCGTAGTTTCTGGACTTTCCTACGAAAGACAGCCTGAGGCAATTTGAGAGCAACGGCAGGATTTGGAGTTCCTAACCCCACACGTTTTATTTCCATGAGCTAATTTACAGTGAAGAGAGCTTCAACACTGCCATCTAGACCTCAACTGCTTCACATAGTAAACCTCCCTCTTATATTTTGCTTTGAGTTGTTTAGGCATTGGGTTGTTTAAAGGCTAATTATCCAAGCAGAGTAGTGATCTTCAAACCTTTTATGGTAGGACTACTTTAAGAAACAAAACTGATTTTCACCGTCTTCTGTTACCCCAAGCTAGACCCCAGAGCCCCATGCCACAGTTGGTGCAAAGTGCAAGGTTCTGGTTTATACCACTTTACAGGTGTCAAGGAGGCAGGAGAGAGACTTGGGGTAACAGGAGAAAAGAGGAAAGAGGCTCATAGTCATCTCTTTTTCATGTCTTTCATTTCACAACTTCTTCCTTCCCATGCCTGCTGGTGTGCTCCCTCGCCTTGTTCCAGAGCCAAAAGACAGGTCAACCTCACTGCTTCTTATCCAAGTTGGCAGAGGTTGTGGCAGCAGGGTGGTAACTCTGCCCGATGTTCTCAAGCTGCACTTGGGACTTGTCCAACAGCAAAGTCACTCAGTAAACAGTTCTCTGTTTTCTCTTTTCCTTGAGTTGGCTGGAATATCTAGGACCTGGTACCACCCACTCTTTAATTCAAGACAAGCCCACAGACCAGAAACTTCACAGATCATCCTATCTTTTTTAAAATGTAATTTATTGTCAAGTTAGCTAACATACAGAGTATACGGTGTGCTCTTGGCTTCAGGAGTAGATTCCCATGATTCATTGCTTACATACAATACCCAGTGCTGATCCCAAAAGTGCCCTCCTCAATGCCCATCACCCATTTCCCCTCCCTCAACCCTCAGTTTGTTCTCTGTATTTAAGAGTCTCTTATGGTTTAATTCCCTCTCAGTTTGTAACTAGTTTTTCCTTCCCTTCCCCCATGGTCTTCTGTTAAGTTTCTCAAATTCCACATATGAGTGAGAACATATGATCTTTCTCTGACTGACTTATTTTGTTCAGCATAATATCCTCCAATTCCATCCACATTGTTGCAAATGGCAATATTTCATTCTTTTTCATTGCCGAGTAGTATTCCATTGTGTATGTGTATACACATATACCACATCTTGTGTGTGCGTGTATATACACACACACACAACACATCTTAAATCAGTCTTTCATGGGGTACAAAATACTATGTATGAAATCATTGATAGGCTACATTATTTCAATTCCAAGCCCTATAGGTGTCCTTTTTGAGGTCAACTTTTTCTATTTTTAGTAATATTTCCTGTACATCATTCATTCAATATTCAAGACGTTTACTAAACATCTATTTTGTGCCTAGCTTTGTACTGGGGTGCAATGGGGTATGGGAGATGAACAAATATTGCATGTAACAGTTCCATATTTTATGAAGCTTAAAAAGAAATTGGAGAGAGAAAAGACAATATGATACAAATAAAGAATAGCTCAAGACAAAATATCTTTAAACACCAAAAGCAAGGAATAAATAACAGAGACTTGGAGAGATTAGGAAAAGCTTCAAGAAATATGTTGGGCTGGAGCTGGGTTTTTAAGGAAGGGTGGAAGCTTGGGCAGGGTTTTCTAGCTGTGACACAATGGTTAGGACCTCAGAGGCTGGTCTCAGCAGAGCAGATTGTGGGACTGTCAGAGACCTGTCTAATAAAGCAACTCTAAAACCCAGTAAACAGGTAAATAAACAAATAAAACTAAGGGGCAAAAATAGATTAATAAAGTAGCTAAGAATTATTTTGTTACATACAGACTCCTAGAGATCAAAGGGACCTCATAAATTATGTTATCCACCTTCTGCCTTCATTTTACAGATGAGAACACAGGATTAGAGAGGTGAAGTGATTTCACCCTATCAGGTAACAAATTAGACCAGAGCAGAAATTCAACTCCAGACTTCTGACTCCCAACACATCACACTCTGCTTCAAACTACCAGACTATTATGCTCAGATGACTCTAGGCCAGTTGGGACCACTGACATACTAGTAGTAATAATGTAAATGCCAGAAGAGGTTGTAAGAGGGATAAAGCTCATCTTCTACACAGATACTTGGGATATTTCTAAAATTTTCTTTTCTCAAATTGCAGTACTTATTCCATCATGTTTCACCTCCTTTGCTTCACATTCAAAGTCATCCATAACATGGCCATGCTGGCCTTTCTGATTTTATTTCCTAACACTCTCCACTCTACAGCCTCTACTCTAGGCAGATATGATCATCCACAGTCCCTAGCTTTCACCTGTCTCATTTTCCTTCCTTGGGTATTGCTCATGTCATCTCCCCCTTCTCTAACAACTTTTTCCCCTTGTCAACATGGACATAAAACCTGGGGTTCAGCTAGGCTCTTCAGCTACTTCAAGTATTCTCTATACTCTTACTTAGTTCAAAGCAACCCAATTCATTTCAATAAAATTTTATGGAGGACCTGTTGTGTGCCAGGCTCTTACTAGACACTCAGGGGTCCAAACTAAGTAAGGGATGGGTGCTGACAATTAGAAGGAGAATGCAGGTAGACATGAAAGCGAATCACCACCACCCAGAATCATAAGAGCAGGTACAAAAGGCAAAGCACAATCTACAGGATGGAAATGAAGGAGACCTCATTGAGAGAGTGATGTCTAAGCTATGTTAATGAATGAGTGGGAGTTTGACAAGGGCTAAATTGGGGGAAAGGGAAGGAAAAGACTGGTCTATGTAGAGAAGACTACATGTGGAAATTCACAACATTTGGTAACATTTTGTTTTGTTTCATTTTGTTTACTAAACTAGGTTTGGATTTGGTACCAGAATTTGGTTTACTTTCAAAATGTGTGCAAATAGAAGGGCAAGGGGAGATAAGGCAAGAGAGCTGGTCAAGGACTCCTCACCAGGCTACAGAGACTGGGCTGCTCCTATAGATGATAAAGAGCTATGAAGACATTTTAAGTGTTGCTAGGGTGGATGGTTCAGAGGAATGTAAGCCCTACTTTATATTCAAGTAATCAAGTAAAGCTAAATAAAGGAAAGTTCTGGAAACAGACCCTGAAGAATGGGTAAAATTCAACAGACTGAAATGGAGGGGAAGCCATTGCACCATTAGTGGAAACAGCAAAGGTTCCATTTAATTATTACCTTATTGTTCTAAGTATGTTAATTTTTCTCCTGAGACATATTACCTAAATTCTTCAAGGAAAAGAATTATTTTTCAAGTTTCCTTTTAATAGCTCCAAATACCTAACACATCTCTGGATACACAGTGGGTGTTTGGTCAATTATCAATGACCTTTGGGATGTGGCATAAAAAAAGAGAGACAGAGAGAGAGAGAGAGAGAGAGAAGAAAACCTCTTATATTTGTTCATGACAGAAGCTTGTGTTTATTCCTAAATCTGTTGTGAGGAATGAAAATTCATAAGGTTTTATAAATCCATAATTTGAAATGAAGATGGTGTGTATAATTGGAAGCTTATGGTTGTCTAATAAAGGACAGAAGATTCCAATTAAAGCCAAAATTCCATCTCTAAGCAGCCTTTCTCACTGTGTGGGCATCCCAACTGCTAAGTTTGTTTAATAGATCAAATTAACTGGATGACTGCTTTTGAAGGGCATCTTAGGGACTTGGGACTTAGCTTTGCTTTGGTGCATGTGTCCCTAAGCTCACTACTGACAGAAGTATTCAGTTTTATTATCAGAAATTCAAACCACTTTTAGATATTGGGGAGAGTAATAATATGATATAAACACTTCATAAAGGACTACATATAAACATTCTTTATTTTTTCTTTAAGAAAAAAAAGGGGGCAATAGTTTCACCAATTCTCTTTGCTCCAAATTTGATCAGGCTCTGAAAAATATCTTGCCAAAAACTTTGTTTAGGTGTCATTTTTGTTCCATAAAAATAAATGTTCTTTTTATGTGTTCAAGACTGCTCATATGGTATTACATATATTATTTTTAACTCATAAATGGTGAGATTCATGGGATGTGGGGATGATATCAAAATAGTTAACAATTGAGGCACCTGGGTGGCTCAGTCGGTTGAGCATCTGACTTCAGCTCAGGTCATGATCTCACATTCATGGGTTCGAGCCTTGTGTTGGTCTCTGTGCTGACAGCTCAGAGCCTGGAGCCTCTTTTGAATTCTATGTTTCCCTCTCTCTCTGCCTTTCTCCTGCTCACACTCTTTCTGTCTCTCAAAAATATAAAACGTTAAAAAAAAAGTTAACAATGTACAATATGTACACCAGGCATTGAGAATATACACCCTGAGCAATTGGGACAGAGGCCAGTTGGTTCATCAGACCTGCATATACAAGCTCCACCTCAGCCCTGGTGTAGTAGACTGATAAGCTACTTGTGTCAATGCATCTCCCTTCTGATAAGAGCCACACATTTTCCTTTGGAGAACTGCTCTACCCCATTCCAAGTGATTTTGAAGGAAATGGCCATTATGGGACTCCACCTTCCCTTGACTCCAAGCCTGGGACATGTGATCCAGATTCAGCAAGTCAAAATATACCATTCCTTCACCACATTAGTTGAGAAATGGGTACATGACCCAGTTTAGGCCAAATAGAGTCCTCCCCAGAACTTTCCCTCTGGAGTTAATCAGGATGATTTCCCCTACTTTGGAGATTGCTAAACTTGAAGGATGTGAGCCTAAGACAACTGTAGGCCACACTGCCTTCAGAGAAGAGAAATCCTACTTAAGAAAGACGCCAAGAAGAAATTAATGAATCTGAGAGAGGAATAGAGTCAGAGTCCTGACAACATTATTCAAACCTCTGGAGCCAGCCATGCCTACAGCCAGGTGCAATCTCCTGGACTTCCCATTAACTCAAAAAAACATTTTCTCTTCTTTCCTTTTCTTTCTTTTTTCTTTCTTTCTTTCTTTCTTTCTTTCTTTCTTTCTTTCTTTTTCTTTCTTTCTTTCTTTCCTTCTTTCTCTCTCTCTCCCTCTTGTCCTCCTCCCCCTCCCCCTCCCCCTTCCCCCTCCCTCTCCTCCTCCTCCTCCTCCTCCTCCTCCTCCTCCTCCTCCTCCTCCTCCTTCTTCTTCTTCTTCTTCTTCTTCTTCTTCTTCTTCTTTTTTTCTTCTTCTTCTTCTTCTTCTTCTTCTTCTTCTTCCCCTCCTCCTCCTCCTCTTCTTCTCCTCCTTCTCTTTCTTCAACTAATTGAATTGAGTTTCTGTCCCCTGCATTCAAGTAAGTATTGAGTAATAATTATGCCCACATAGCATAATTCTATACCACTTCCATTACACAACACTGATGAAATCTTGGATTAAATGAAAACTGCTTTTTGTTAGTGTCCAAAAGCTCCAAACCAATACATTATACAACTAGAAGTCATCATGGGGCCTTAATCAGGGAAATAACAAAATAAAGATGGTGCTTTAGAAAAATCTGCCTGGCAAGGATATGTGGAAATAATCAGAACAACATATGCTCATACATGCATTCAGAAATATAAACATTGATTTTCAATATATATCCAATCAATATGTATTTCCTTAATTTGCAAAGATGCCAAGTGCCATTTCTTTTTGTGTTAACATGACTGAAAAGAACTGTTATTAGCCATGCCTTAAGAATGCTTAGGGGTGCCTGGGTGGCTCAGTCGGTTGGGCGGCCGACTTCGGCTCAGGTCATGATCTCGCGGTCTGTGAGTTCGAGCCCCGCATCAGGCTCTGTGCTGACAGCTCAGAGCCTGGAGCCTGTTTCGGATTCTATGTCTCCCTCTCTCTGACCCTCCCCCATTCGTGCTCTGTCTCTCTCTCTCTATCTCAAAGATAAATAAATGTTAAAAAAAATTTTTTTAAAAAAGAATGCTTAGAAATTATTATACACTCTGCCTTTTATTATTTGGGATACTGAATCATAGATTTAAATCATTTATTTATCCCATAAGAAGATATTAGAAGTTGCTATGTGCAAGTTGCCGTTAAAGGCGCTAGGGATAAAAAGATGAATTAGACAATTTCTCTGCCCTCCAGGAATTCACATTCTGGTGAGAGAAGCGGAACTGTGAATACATAAATAGTGTAACAGTTGGCAGGACTGGAACTCTTCCTTCTGCTGGAGGTCTATTCTTCACAGGCATTATTAGCTGAGGGCTGAATGCATGGAGTACAGTAGGTGCACACAGCTCCATACAGGCAGCTCCTGAGTATTCCAGGCCAAGCAGCTCAGGGAATCATATAGCTCTGGGTTTTCTTGAATTTCAGGCACAACTCAGATTGCTTTGGTCTTTTTTAAGTAAAGACCTTTCTTGAAGGAAAAATAAAGAGTTAGGTATTCCCATGATTGTTGAATGTGGTCTTGACTCTTTACAAGGCCAGATACGGTATTTAGGAAGTTATTTCAGTTGATCCATACCGCAAATTGTAAAGAATTTAAATTTTTTAAAAAGTTTAACTGTAAAAAAAATTCTTGAGAGCAAAGAGAGGTGACCCACTAAATTTACATTTTCAATCATTATCAAGCCTGTGTTTATTTGGAGCCACTCCTTCCTTAAAGATGCAGAGTAGTTAGACTTTTAGAGTGGATTCTCTTACAAGAAATTCCTCCAGTGGAGACAGACCATAAGAGACTCTTAAATACAGAGAAAAAACTGAAGGTTGCCGGCAGGGTGTTGGGTGGGGGGAAGGGCTAAACGGGTGAGGGGCATTAAAGAGGACACTGATTGGGATGAGCAGCATGGGTGCTATATGTAAGTGATGAATTACTAAATTCTATTCCTGGAAAATCTATCTATCTATCTATCTATCTATCTATCTATCATCTATCTTTCTATCTATATATTTGTAGACAGACAGATATATAAGAGGGGCACCTGGGTGACTCAGTTTGTTAAGCCTTGGACTTCAGCTCAGGTCATGATCTCACAGTTCGTGACTTCAAGGCCCATGTGGGGCTCTGTGCTGACAGCTCAGAGCCTGGAGCCTGCTTCAGATTCTGTGTCTCTCTCTCTCTGTCCCTCCCCTACTCATTCTCTCTCTCTCTCAAAAAATAAATAAACATTAAAAAAAAAACTAAAAAGAAAATTCCTTCAGGCTATCTCATTTTCCTCAATTCCTCATTGGAATTTCACAATAATTTAACACAAAGTTGGAATTCACTTACAAATTCCTAGGAACTAGAAAACAAAAAGACACTGACAACAATTTATTTCACCTTTTTTTCTTATTCTAGTTCCTGTATCTTTCTGTGAGTGTTGTTTGCTTCAGTGGATGGTTGCTGTGCTTGAAGAGGAGAAAAAAATAAGTCTTCCATTCCTTTTCCCTTCCTATTTTAACTGGCTTTTTAATTCTCCATGTGGACTTTCAAACTAAATGTAGTCTAAAAAGGCCTAGTTTTTGGTTCCAAAGTAACTCTTAAAAGGGGAAAATATTTATTGTGTTAGATTTCTTATTAGAAAGGAGTTAGTGCCTGACTTCTAAATTAAAAGATTTGGGGACTTAAAAGCTCTTTAGAAATTACCTAATCCATGTTGGGAAAACCAGATGGCTACATGCAAAAGAATGAAACTGGACCACCTTCTTACACCATACACAAAAATAAACCCAAAATGGATTAAAGACTTAACTATAAGACCTGAAACCATAAAACTCCTAGAAGAAAACACAGGCAGTAAGCTCTTTGACACTGGTCTTTGCAATATATTTTTGGATATGTCTCCTCAGGCAAGGGTAACAAAGCAAAAATAAACAAATGGAACTACATCAAACTAAAAAGCCTACGGACAGCAAAGGAAACCATCAACAAGATAGAAAGGCAACCTACTGAATGGGAGAAGATACTTGGAAACAATATATCCAATAAGGGGTTGATATCCAAAACATATAAAGAACTGATACAACTCAATCCCCCCAAAACCCAAATAATCTGATTAACACACAGGCAAAGGACCTGAACAGACATTTGTCCAAAGAAGACATATAGGTGACAAAGAGACACATGAAAATATTCTCAACATCACTCATCATCAGGGAAATGCAAATCAAACCACAATGAGCTATCACTTCACCTGTCAGAATGGCTATTATAAAAAAGACAAGAAGTAAATGTTGGTGAGGATGTGGAGAAAAGGGAATGCTTATGCACTCTTAGTGGGAATGTAAAGTGGTGCAGCCATTGTGGAAAATAGTATGGGGGTTCCTCAAAATTAAAAATAGAATTACCATACAATCCAGCAATTCCACTTCTATGTATTTATCCAAAGAAGACAAAAACACTAATTCAAAAAGATATGGCCCCCTATGTTCACTGAAGCACTATTTATAATAGCCAGGATATGGAAGGAAACTAAGTGTCCATTGACAGATTAATGGATAAAGAAGAACTGGTAATATATCTACAATGAAATATTACTCAGCCACAAAAATGAAGGAAATCTTACCCTTTGTGACAAGGCTGAACCTAGAGGATATTATGCTAAGTGAAATAAGTCAGATAAAGACAAATATCATATGATTTCATTTATATGAAACAAATAAACAAAACAAAAACAAAACAATTAAAAATAAGTTAAATAAACAATTAAATTAAAATAAACAAAACAAAAAAACAAACAAAAAAACAAAACAAATAAAACAGAAATAGATTCACAGATAGGAGAACAAACTGGTATTTGCCAGAGGGGAAGAGTGTAGGGAGATGGGTGAAATTGGCAAAGGGGATTTAGAGGTATGAACCTCCAGTTATAAAGTAAATAAGTCAAAAGGATGTGTGTGAATTATATGGAATATAGTCAATAATATTACAACTTTGTATAGTGACAGATAGTAATCAGACCTAACCAAGTGATCACTTCAGAATGTAAAAAAATATAAAATCAATATACTATACACCTGAAACTAATATTATATGCCAATTATAATTCAATAAAAAATAATTTTAACTAAAAAAAAGAAGTAGGTACATTGTCCAAATTCCTCATTCTACAAATATTCAGACAGGTTAGATTATTTGCTTAATTCATAGAGCTAGTAAGTCGCACAGCCAAAACTAGAACCCTGATCTCAGCAAGGTTGTCAACACTGTTGGTTAAGTTCCCAACCCATTTCTCATAATAACTATTACAAATCTTCACCACTGTTTTCATGAATCTTCTACAACTACCTCCCCATCACTCTGGTCCTTACTTCACAGAAACTTACAAGCTATACAGCATGACTCCAGTTTCCAGTTTTAAACTTACTCATATCTCATCTCAAATGAATATTATCATTACTCTTCAAGGGAAAACCCTGCCATCTGTTATCTGTCTCACATTGAGTCCCATCTTTACTGAGATCCCATTTTGTCAAGTATTTCTTCTGATATATATGGGAATCCTTCCTCCATTAATTCCTTTTTAGCACATAAATATGTTCAAGGACTTGCATTTATAATGATGTTATGTCCCATTCCAGAACATTCTTTCTTTCCTTTCAATCTTAACCAAGCTCATTTTAAGAAACTGTTCTGACACTGTTCCTACCTACATTCTCACCACTTATTTACTCATTCAACTGAAAGGGTTTGGGAAAAGGCCATATATGCCTTTCAAAGACATTTCAATTCCCTCCTTTTAACCACCTTATTCCCATCTTAACATTGGGTTTGTAAGTTTTTCTCTTTCCCTTCATGCATTACTTAATTACTGATGCTTCCCAGCATTCTGTTCCCAGCACCCTTTCTTTCTCCACTTTGAACTTTCTCTGGACAAGTCCTACTTATATCCATGGCTCAGCTCTGACACACAAATTTGTATAATCTAAAAAAATTATTGTCTTAAGTTTTCAATGTTGACCAGAATTATTTTTATTGTATTATTCACTTACTTAAATAAGTATAAATTCTTTATGCTTTTAGTTCCTAACAAGTTTACAGGCAAAATCTTTATAAAATACACTCAAATAAAACTAAAAATCTAAAAAAACTCATACAATGAAATAAACATTAATTTATTAGGATTGTTATGCTTTTTTTCCTTGAAACCAATTTGCCAATTCAGAATGTGAATGTGGAAGTGGCTGCTAATAACATAGATTCTTTTTAATTTAAATAGAACTGTGTACCATGTGATGATTCAGTTCTCCCACCACTTTTCTCTATTCATACTACTATGAAACCTTCATTCATATGAGCAAGCACACAATGATATCACTTCATCTTCACTTGACCTGATTGCATCATTTACATAGTAAGCCTGGCTCTGTGATACTTGGCACCAGCAAGATTATAAACATTAATACAAATAAAGACACTGAAGTAAGTTGGCAATACTATTAATAAAGTGGTCATCCAAGTGATCCAGATTATTATTGAAATGAAAGCATGAATAGAAGCATTAGGATAAAAATCAATTTATCAAATACATTAATCCCTGAAAATACATTTGATGGATTCCAGGCTCCTGGAACCCCCAATTTTGTGAATCCCATATCTGTGTCTATAGCCCAAAACCCTCTCCTGAGCCTCTGCCCTGTATTTGCAACTGCCTACTAAAAATTTCTCTACCTACGTGACCTAACCTCAGATACAGCATGTCCAAACTGAACTTGTTATCATTCCCCACGCACACACCCACCTTAACCTGTGTTCCCAATCTTAGTTAATGACATCATCATCTAGCTTGTTACTTAAGCCAAAAACTTAAGTCTCATACTAGATTCCCTCCTCTGCCTTACCTCCTACGTCCAATTCTTGTAGATAGTACTTCCTAAACTTCCCTTCAAATCAATGGCCATTTTTCCTTTGACCCAGAAACCCTATTCAAAAATATTCCAAGGAAATAATCAAGATATTAATAAAGCAACAAAAAAACAAAGAGGAAAGATGTTCACCTCACTATTATACTTAGTAAAAAAACTAACGAAGAAATAATAAAGAAAATTAGCATGACAATTTAAGAGTAGGGGAAAGGTTAAGCTAAATATGGTATATGTTATCTTTATTCAGAAATAACATAAAATTCTAGTTCTTGGCAAAAACCTATCAAATTTCTTTTTAAATGCCCAGTGCAAAATATCTTAAAAATGCTAGTTAAATTAAAAAAAAAATTTTTTTACATCCATGATTGACTTATCAAGAATGCAAGAAAGAGCCTCCAAAGCTAAAAAAAAAAAGTATAAGAAGAGGATCATAACTCCAAAGAGATATGAAATCTGAAGCCAGCTCCTGTCTTGGGTATCTGTCAATCTTTGGTGGCCTAGAGTTTTAGTTTTAAAAGGCATTGGGCATGGCAGACAAGAGACAATGTAGGCCCGTGAAGGCAGGATATTATACTGGACTTTGCAAATAACAAAGAATCCCAAAGACCCATATCCTCAGTGAGTAAACTAGAAAATAATCTATCCTACGGAGAAAGATGTTAAGGAAAATTGTCTCACTCCTGGCCATAAATCAAGGCAAAAGATAAGTCATTCTTGATAATTCAAGACTACAAGTCCACCCTGAAGTGGGTTTAATGATAGGATTTACAAAATCTGAATGGTCCCAAAAACACAAACAGAAATTTTCATTCAAATTAGTCCTAGTCTTAGTCCAGACATTGAGCAGAAAATAAAACGAATCTCTCAAGAAATTTAACTTTAATTTAGGCCTCAAAAAAAAATCCCACCAATAAAATTTCAAGGAACATAAATCCATACTTTGACATAATGAGACACGAAGAATAAATTATTGTGAACAAAGTCAGCATAAAAAATTTCAGAATGAGACTCACAAAAACTTAAGTTTAGGAAGTTATATATAATTTTAACATAAAAAGCTATATATACAAGGTATATATCTATACTGATATAGGATACAAGGTAAACATGTTTAATATACTTAAAGAAATAAAAGAACATAAAGCCAAAGAATGAGTTTATAAAAAATCAGCTGAGTTATAAAAGAACCAATAAGAACTTTTAGAAATGCAAAAATACAATTATTGAAATTTTTTTAAAAACCCACCCAAGGATGTGGATTAAACAGCAGACTAGATGGAACTGAAGAAATAATTAGTAAATTGAAAGCTGTATCTGAAGGAAATTCTCAGAATACAACACACAAAAAAAATAATGAAATAGAATATATTTAATAAGTATGAACAAATAGCACAGAGAAGGTCTAACAAATATATACTTATAATAGTGAAAGGTAAATGAAATAATGAAGGAAAGTTAATAATATTTTCAAAATGATCAAATACATAAATTTTTGTATTCAAAAAGCCTTATATATTGCAAACACAGTTAAAAATTTTTCACAGAAATCTAGACATAAACCACCACCAGAAAACAGCTAATGTTGGACTCAGTGATGAAAGACTAAGAGTTTTTCCTTTAAGATCAGGAACAAGACAAGAATGCTCACTTTCACCAGTGCGACTGAACACTTTACTAGAAGTCCTAACCAAAACAATTAGGCAACAACAACAAAAAAAGGCATACAAAGCAGAAAGAAATAAAACTATTCCTATTAACAAACAACATGATCCTTTACATAGGAAATCCCCTCAACAATCCATACAAGAAGGGTGCCTGGGTGGCTCGGTAAGTTGAGTGTCCAGCTCTTGTTCTCACCTCAGGTCTTGATCTGAGGGCCATGAGTTCAAGCCCTACGTTGGGTTCCACGCTGGTCTTGGAACCTACTTTAAAAAAATCCATAAAAGAACTAATAGAACTAGTAAACTAATTCAACAAGTTACAGGGTATAAGATTAACACTCAAAAATCAGTTGTGTTGCAGGGCACCTGCGTGGTTCAGTTAGTTGAGCGACCAACTCTTAATTTCAACTCAGGTCATTCTCTCACAGTTCATGAATTCAAACTCCACGTTGGGCTTTGTGTGACAGTGCAGAGCCTGATTGGGATTCTCTGTCTCCCTCTCTCTCAGCCCCTCCCCTGCTTGCTCTATCTCTCTCTCTCAAAATAAATAAATAAACATTAATAAAAATCAGTTGTGTTGCTATATAACAGCAGTAAACAATCCAAAAAGAAAATTAAGAAAACAATTCCATTTATAATAGCATCCAAAGAATAAAAGTAGCTCAGAATACATATAACCAAGGAGATTAAAGACTTACATACTGATAAATATAAAAAACTGCTGAAAGAAATTAAAGAGCTAACTAAATAAATGGAAAGATACTCCGTGTTCGTGGATTGGAAAACAATATTGTTATATAGCAATACTACCCAAAGGGATGTACAGACTCATTGAAATTCCAAAGGCCTTTTTTGCAACAACAGAAAAGCCAATCCTCAAATTCATGTGGAACTACAAGAGGCTATGAATAGCCAAAACAATCTTGAAAAAGAAGAACAAAGATGGAGGCCTCATTCTTCCTGGTTACAAACTTACAAAAAAGTTATAGTAATCAAAGCAAGGCTGTACTGGCATGAGAATAAACCGATAGACCAACCGAACAAAATTGAGAGGGTAAAAATACACTTATATATCTATGAACAACTGATTTTCAACAAGTGTGCCAACACTATTCAATGGAGAAAGAACAGTTTTTTCAATGAATGGTAGTAGGACAAATGGATTTCTAGATATAAAAGAATGAAGTTGGGCTCCTATCTCACAGCACATAGAAAAATTAAGTCAAAATGGATCAAAGACCTAAATGTAAGTACTAAAACTATAAAACTCTTTGAAGAAAACATAGAGGTAAATCTTTATGTACTCAGACAATAGATTCTTAGATGTGCCATTAAAAGTATGAGCAACAGAAGAAAAAATAAACTTGACTTCATCAAAATTAAAAATTTTTGTACATCAAAGAGCATTATTAAGTAAAAAGATAACCTCAGAATGGAAAATATTTGAAACTTATATCGGACAAGAATATAGTGTCTCGAATACACAAGAACTCTTACAACTCAAAAACAAAAAGACAAACAACCCAATTTAAAAGTGCACAAAGGAATTCAATAGACATTTCTGTTAAAAAGAATATACAAATGGTAGACAAGCACATGAAAAAATGCTCTGTATCATTAGTCACTAGGGAAATGCAAATTAAAACCACAATGAGATACCACTTCATACCCACTAGAATAATAATAAAACAAAAACAGAAAATAACAAGTGTTGATGAGAATGTAGAAAATTGGAATTCTTATATATTGCTAGTGAGAATGTAACATAGTGCAGTCACTCTGGAAATACTTTGGCAGTTCCTACAAAAGTTAAACATATAATTACCATATGACTCAGCAATTCCAGCCTGACGTATATATCCAAAAGAATTGAAAACAGGGACTCAAACAGATACTTGTATGCTGATGCTGATATTCATTACATCATTATTCACAAAAGTTGAAAGGTGGAAACAATCCAACTGTCCATCAACAGATGAATGGATAAACAAATATGGTATATATATTATAACTGAAGTACTGATACATGCTACAATATTGTTGAACTTCAAAAATATTATGCCAAGTGGAAGAACCCAGACACAAAGTGCCATATAGTGCATGATCTCATTTTTATGAAATATATATAATAGGTAAATTCATAGAGACAAAAAGTAGTTTGGTGGTTCCAGAGCTAGAAGGAGGGAGAAATGGGGAGCAACTGCTCAATGGGTGCCGGGTTTTCTTTCGGTGTGATGAAATGTTTTGAAATTAGATAAAGGCGGTGGTTATACAACATTGTGAATATACTAAATGCCATTAAATTTTACACTCTAAAATCACTAATTTTATACTATGGGTTTCACTTCAATTTAAAAAAAGACATAAACTCATACATACTCATATAGAAATAGAGAAAGCAACATGTGACAAAATGGTAACAGTTTGTGAATCTAAATAAAAGATGTATGGATGTTTGTTGAATTATTCTTTCAATTTTTATGTAGGAGTCTCTTCTCAAAATAAAATATTGGGAAAACTTATACAAAAAATAACTTCAAAATACAGAAAGCTAAAATTGACAAAATAACAAAGAGAAATTGGCAAATCCACCAAAGTGAGAGATTTTAATAAACTCACTTAATAATGATAGAGTAAGTAGATCAGAAAATTAGTAAGGATAAAGAATATTGAGGGGCACCTGGGTGGCTCAGTCAGTTGAGGGTCTGACTCTGGATTTCGGCTCAGGTCATGATCCCATAGTCATGAGCCTGAACTTCCCATTGGGCTCCATGCTGAGCCTGAAGCCTGCTTAAGATTCTCTCTCTTTCTCTCTCTCTCTCTCTGTGTCTCCCTCTGTCTCTCTCCCCATCTTGTGCACTCCCTCTAAAAAATATTTTAAAAATAATATTTGAACAAGTCTGATTTAATACACATATAAAAAATTGCATCCAGCATCTGCAAAAATATAACTTTTTTAATATATAAGGAGTATTTATGAAAATTGACTATGTATTAGGAGATAAAGCAAGTCTCAACAAATTTTGATGAATTAGTATCATACTGACTACATCCTGACTACAAAGCTAATTATCATAAATAACAAAAAAATATTTTTAAAAATCTACATTTAAAAATTTCAAAATGTTTCTAAAGTATTCATGGAATAAAGAAGAATATAGTGGAAGAAAAAATGGAACTAAATGATAATGAAAAACAGTACACATCAAAACTTGCAGTACTAGAGGAAATATACGGCCATATCTTAGAAAAAAGAAAAGCTGAAAATGAATGACATAAGCTGAAAACATTAAAACATATAAAGTGCAACAGAAAAAAGATATTCAAAGTGAGAAAATAATATAAATTAATGAAATAGAAAACAAATATACACAAAAGAGTATCAACAAAGGAAACACAAATAAAATTGTCAAACCTCCGGCAATACTGATTAGAAGAAAGAGAAACACAAGTGAAAGTATTATAAATTTAAGGGAAAATAACTGCAGATGCAGCATAAATTAAAAACATAAGAATATTAAGAAAGACTTTTCTTAGTAAATTTGAGTGAAGTGGAAAGTTTTTAGAAAACAGACTCAAGAAAAAAACATAAAAACATAAGTGATCTTATAACCAATACAGAAATTCATTATCTTGAATATCTTTAATCTTTTCACAGACACAGACACACACACACACACACCACCACCACCACCACCACACATTACACTGAATCAGGACCAAATAGTTTTAACAGCAAGTTCTACTGAGAAGAGTTAATTTCAATTTTAATCAAGCTTTTCCAGAGAATACAAATAAAATAAGCACTCTTCAACTAAATTATAATAATAGAATATTTTTTATACCATATTCAAGCAAGGGTATTACAAGAAAGAAAATTTCAGATCAATCTCATTCATGAACATAGATGTGACAATCATAAATAAAGTATTAGCAACCCAGGGGCCTTGTGGCTCTGTCAGTAGAGCATGAGATTCTTGATCTCAGGGTTGTGAGTTTGAACCCTGTGTTGGGTGTGTTGGGAGACTACTTAAAAATAAAATCTTAAAATAAGTAAATAATAAAGTATAATAAAATAAATAAATAATAATAAAGTATCTAGAATCTTTTCTCCCGCTGTGGGAACATATATAAGGGATTTTATTCTATCATCCCAAACTAGAATTTCTCTCCTCTGATTCCAAACACTTTCATTCCTTAAAATACCTTTATCAGGTAAGGTTCACTTAGACACTCAAGATGAACAAAGGACAATCAGAAATTCACCAACTTTAGAAAGTGTAGGTATTTTCAGGCAAAGGAACTGGGGCAAGAAAGAGCAGTCCCAATAAACAAATTTTTCCTAATAGCTAGAGCACCATATAGAAGAAACAGTAACAGGAAATGATAGGGAAAACGGTTTAGTAGGAACCAGACACAGTGCTTTAAACAATCTATTTTTAAGTAATAGGTTTCAAAGGCAAGTTCTTTATCCTTAAAACACAGCTATTTAAGACAGGATACAATTAAAAGTACTCCACTTTCCCTGAGCTTAAATACAATGCAACAGATAAGCTTTCGTGTATTTTTAAAACTGTTTTTTCTTAGTGATTTAGAGGGACTATTTTCAAACTACTGTAAATATTTTATAAGTAATATCTGTCAGCTCCTAACCAATTGAGTATATTCTGTTGTATACAATAAACCACCTCACATCTTTCAGCAAGAAAAAAACCACCAAATTTGAATAAAGACATCACCCGAGGGGCACTTGGGTGGCTCAGTCCGTTAAGCATCCGACTTCGGCTCAGGTCATGATCTCACAGTATATGAGTTAGCGTCCCACATCCGGCTCTGTGCTGACAGCTCAGAGTCTGAAGCCTGCTTCGTATTCTGTCTCCCTCTCTCTCTGCCCCTCTCCCACTCATGCTCTGTCTCTCTCTCTCTCTCTCTCTCTCTCTCTCTCTCTCAAAAATAAACTTAACAAAAATTAAAAAAAAAAAGACATCACCCAATGAATTAGGACACAATTAAAGTTTGCTTTAAATATTTATTTGAGGAAGAGGACACCACACGGCTACTCAATTAAGAGAAACATTTTTACAGTCTTGAGGTCTTTTATTTTTTTACATTTATCATGCTGTGAATTCATATGGGTTCCTGCAGCTCAGGCTCCTTTCCATTGGTTCTCACAAAGTGTGCTTCTCGGGCGGGGCAGCCTAGCACTTCAGTGGAACCTCAGTACCTTTCTCCTTGGCGTCCTTCTTTTTTTTGATCATTTTCCTTCACACCCTTCAGGAAGCTATCGTGACTCTTTGAGTGCTTAATATGCTCAACACATACGTTAATTTTCTTAGCAAGAATCTGGCCGTTAACTTGTTTACAATAATGCCAAAAGCATGCTGGGTAACACTGTAGACTCTTCCAGTTTTGCCATGGTAACATTTGTGGAGCATTCCTTTTTGAACAGTGCCCAATTCTTTGATGTCCACGATATCACCTTTCTTATAGATTCACATGGATGTGGCCAAAGGAACAACTCCATGTTTTCTAAAAGGCCTGGAGAACATATAGCGAATACCTCTCCTCTTTCCCTTTGTGTTGGTCATTTTGGCGAATTACTGGAAGTTGGTGGTTCCCGCGGAAAGACAGAATTTTTTTTTTACATTTATTTACTTTTAAGAGACAGAGACAGAGCACAAGTGGGAGAGGGGCAAAGAGAGAAGGAGACACAGAATCTGAAGCAGGCTCCAAGCTCTCAGCCATCGGCACAGAGCCCGATGCAGGGCTCAAACCCACAAACCGTGAGATCATGACCTGAGCTGAAGTCCGATGTCCAACCGACTGAGCCACCCAGGCGCCCCAAAATCTCTCTTTTTTTTTAAGAGCAAATCATCACAAATAAGTCAGCTCTCCAGTCAAACAGCCTTGATTTGTAGTTGTTTGCTGATTTCCATGGTGTAAATACTACAATCTGGGCTAATTTCAAGCTGCCAGAAAGACTTCACTAACCTCAAAACTGGGGGAGATGTTAGCAATTTTCACAAATTGCTATGGGCTGGCTCCTGTATACCATTTACATGACTCACATACCAAGACATTGAACACCAATGGATAAAAATAATCAGGCTGGAATAATTTGCTATCCAAAATTTTTAAATGACATTGAATCCTTACCTCGTACAACAAACAAAAATCAATTCCAGATGGATTATGGACTTAAATATGAAATGCAAACTTTAACATTTTTAGAATATAGGAGAGTATCTTTCTGAACTTGGAGTCAGAAATTATTTCTATAAGACATAAAATCACTGACAATAATGGGATTTATGTTTTATTATTAAAATTATGAAATTCTGTTCATCAAAATATACAAGCAAGAGAGTAGAAAAACTCACTACTGAGTGAACTGTGAAAGTTCTCATTTGGAGAAGATGATTTCCCTCATATAAGTACAAATGGATACCATTGTCTTCTGCTTCCCAAGGTCCTTGCCCTAGCAACTCTTCTTACGTTTTGTAACTTAAGTCTCTCTCTCTCTCTCTCTTTCTCTACTGGCTTTTTTCCAAAACACTGCCCTATCTCTCCTCTTCAAGACCAATTTTTTTGAAAGATTAATATACATTTACCTTGTCCACTTCTCAACTCTTTTTTTTAAATGTTTATTTTTGAGAGAGAGAGAGAGAAAAAACACAAGTGCGGGCAGGGGCAGAGAGAGGGAGAAAGAGAATCTGAAGCATGCTTCAGGCTCTGAGCCGTCAGCACAGAGTCCACCATGGGGCTCCAACCTGAAAACCTCGAGATCATGACCTGAGCCAAAGTTGGGGATGCTTAACCAACTCAGCCACTCAGGCGCCGCTCAACCCAATTCTTTAAAAAAAATTTCTTTTAATGTTTTCATTTTATTTTTGAGAGAGAGAGAGAGAGACAGATGCAAGTGGGGGGAGGGACAGAGAGAGAGGGAGACACAGAATTCAAAGCAGACTCCAGGCTTTAGGCTCTGAGCTGTCAGCAGAGAACCCAATGCGGGGCTCGAACTCATGGACGGTGAGATCATGACCTGAGCAGAAGTCGGATGCCCAACCAACTGAGCCACCCAGGAGCCCCAGAATCCAACTCTTAATTAAGCATTTCCTTTTCATTTCCAGTACAGTCTGATTTCTTGGTTGACGCAACTCTAAGGTGACTTGATATTGTGAAATTCCATGAACGCTTTTCAGTGTTCAACTAACTGGCCACTCCTCAGAAGCATTCAATAATGTTGGCTACTCCCTTCTTGAAATCAGTTCCTTTCTTTGCTTCTGCAACAATACTCATCCTTTTTTCTCACTCCTTCCTCTAGGTATCCTCTATAGGTCTTCCACTCTTTTTGCTCCTTCCTACCTCCTACCAAATTTAACTAGCTTTTAAAAATATATAAAAAGGAATATATAATCATTAAAACAATTCTAGAACATTTAGGAAAATATAAAGGAGAGAATTAAAACAGTCAGTAATCCTAACAGCCAAAGATTATTATTATTTTTAACATTTTGATTAGTATATATTACTAGACTTTTTCTCAGAATATACATTTATTTTCACAAAATGGTTAACTACCATACATAATTGTCCTTTTATCACTTAATATAATGTACATTCTTTCATATCAGTATAGATTAATATTGCTACTTTAATTATCAATAGCCAATATTCATTGAGATTTTACTGAGGGTACTGTGGTAAGCTCTCTATATATTTAACCTTCACACTACAACCTTATAAGATAGAAGTTATATTATTATCCTTATTTTACAGATGAAAAAACTACAGCTTTGACAATTTCAGTAAATAGTCCATGGTCTAATAGTGGAGTAGCCCTAGTAAGAGTTACTGAAGATTTGAAACCAAGCTGTGTTTAACTTCAGAGTTGGAACTCTTTTCATTATAGTGTTTTATAAGTCAGAGTAATTTCATTTGTAAGTAATGGAACTCCCAAAAAGGGAAATTAAACAGATAAAAAGTCTTGAATTAGATAGTTTTAAAGTGAGTATACCACTCAACAACGCAAAGCTTTGAGTTGGCACTTCTATGATTCTCATAGCTTTCCCTCAGAGTCATAAGATAGCTACATAGCTGCAAGCACCGCATTCTTATATCCTCACATGAAATATCCAAAGACAGGAACAAATGGGCAGGGTTTCCTCCTCATGTATGTATTTTAATCAGGATGAAAAACCTTCCCAAAAGCTCCAAGAAGAACAACCTTAGTGTCTCAATGACCAAAAATAACTCATTTGTTGACCTCTAAACCAAACACATAGGTATTGGATTACCACTGTCATCACAATTCACTCCTCAGACTACGCCCACCTTCCCTGAGCCTATTACCTCAATACCTAAAAAAAAAAATGGTAATTCTGTTAAAAACAGAGAAGAGGAAAATGATGACCATTAGGTTGGCAACAACTACGAGGTCAATAGCCATTTAAAAGTTTATGTATGTACCATGACTTAATTAAGAAATCCCATGAGTTTTGTTTTTTAATTGCAAGTAGTCTCCACACTCTACACAGAGCCCAACGAGGGGCTGAATCCCACAGCTGTGAGATCATGATCTGAGCTGAGCCCTACAGGTGCCCCAAGATTTCCCATGTTGAAGGATATTTATGTTGTTACTAATTTAATACCATTATAAAGAAAGCTGCAATGAACATATTTGTAGCTTTCTCATGCTTTTTAATTTTTCCTTAAGAGAAATTCCTAGAAGTAGAATTTTTGTATCAAAGCAAATATTCTAAGGTATATTATACATACATTACCAAATTATTCTTCAAAATATTTAAGCAAATACATGCTCTCCCCAGGAGAGTATGAGAGCACCCATTTCTTCACATTCTCAAAAACATTAATTAGCTTTAAATATTTGAAAATGTAATTTGAAATTATATAACTTTTTCTTTTAAAACTTAGCTTTTATTTTTCTTAATTTTTTCAAATGTTTTTACTGATTTTTGAGACAGAGAGACAGAGCATGAGCAGGGGAGGGGCAGAAAGAGGGGGAGACACAGAATCTGAAGCAGGCTCCAGGCTCTGAGCTGTCAGAACAGAGCCCGACGTGGGGCTCAAACTCATGGAGTGTGAGATCATGACCTGAGCTGAAGTTGGACACTCAACCGACTGAGCCACCCAGGTGCCCCAAAACTTAGTTTTAACTACAAGAGACTCATTTTAGACCTGAAGACACCTTCAGATTGAAAGTGAGGGATGGAGAACTATCTATCATACTACTGGAAGTCAAAAGAAAGCTAGAGTAGCCATACTCATATCAGACAAACTAGACTTTAAATTAAAGGCTGTAACAAGATATGAAGCAGGGCATTATATAACAATTACAGGGTCTATCCATCAGAAAGAGCTAACAATTATAAATGTCTATGCACCGAATACAGGAGCCCCCAAATATATAAAACAATTAATCACAAACATAAACAACCTTATTGATAAGAATGTAATAATTGCAGGGGACTTTAATACCCCACTTACAACAATGGATAGATCATCTAGACACAGACTGAATAAATGAACAAGGGCCCTGAATGGTACATTGGATCAGATGGACTTGACAGATATATTTAGAACTCTGCATCCCAAAGCAACAGAATATACTTTCTTCTCGAGTGCACATGGAACATTCTCCAAGATACATCACATAGTGAGTCACAAAACAGCCTTCCTAAGTATACAAGAATTGAGATCATACCATGCATACTTTCGGTCCACAATGCTATGAAGCTTGAAATCAACCACAGGAAAAAGTCTGGAAAACCCCCAAAAGCATGGAGGTTAAAGAACACCCTACTGAAGAATGAATGGGTCAACCAGGCAATTAGAGAAGAAATTAAAAAATATATGGAAACAAATGAAAATGAAAATACAACAATCCAAACACTTTGGGATGCAGCAAAGGCAGTCCTGAGAAGAAAATTCATTGCAATCCAGGCCTATTTCAAGAAACAAGAAAAATCCCAAATACAAAATCTAACAGCACACCTAAAGGAACTAGACACAGAACAGCAAATAAACCCCAAACCCAGCAGAACAAGAGAAATAATAAAGACCAGAGCAGAAATAAACAATATAGAATCTAAAAAACTGTAGAGCAGATCAATGAAACCACGAGTTGGTTTTTTGAAAAAATAAACAAAATTGATAAACCTCTAGCCATGCTTCTCAAAAAGAAAAGGGAGATGACCCAAATAGATAAAATCATGAGTGGAAATGGAATTATTACAACCAATCCCTCAGAAATACAAGCAATTATCAGGGAATACTATGAAAAATTATATTCCAACAAACTGGACAACCTGGAAGAAACGGATAAATTCCTAAGCACCCACCCACTTCCAAAACTGAAACAGGAAGAAATAGAAAACTTGAACAGACCCATAACCAGTGAAGAAATTGAATCAGTTATCAAAAATCTCCCAACAAATAAGAGTCCGGGACCAGATGGCTTCCCAGGGGAATTCTACCAGACATTTAAAGCAGAGATAATACCTATCTTTCTCAAGCTGTTCCAAAAAATAGAAAACTTCCAGACTCACTCTATGAAGCCAAAATTACTTTGACTCCCAAACCAGACAGATCCAGCAAAAAAAGAAAACTACAGGCCAATATCCCTAATTAATATGGATGCAAAAATTCTCAACAAGATACTAGCAAATCGAATTCAACAGCATATAAAAAGAATTATTCACCATGATCAAGTAGGATTCATTCCTGGGATGCAGGGCTGGTTAAACATTCACAAATCAATCAATGTGATACATCATATTAATAAAAGAAAAGATAAGAACCATATGATCCTGTCAATTGATGCAGGAAAAGCATTTTACAAAATTGAGCATCCTTAACAAAAACCCTCAAGAAAGTCAGGATAGAAGGAACATACTTAAACATCATAAAAGCCATTTACGAAAAGCCCACAGCTAATATCATCCACAATGGGGGAAAAGTGAGAGATTTCCCCCTGATCAAGAACACGACAGAGATGTCCACTCTCACCGTTGTTGTTTAACATAGTGTTGGAAGTGCTAGCATCAGCAATCAGACAACAAAAGGAAATCAAAGGCATCAAAATTGGCAAAGATGAAGTCAAGCTTTCACTTTTTGCAGATGATATGATATTATACATGGAAAATCCGATAGACTCCACCAAAAGTCTGCTAGAACTGATACAGGAATTCAGCAAAGTTGCAGGATACAAAATTAATGTACAGAAATCAGTTGCATTCTTATACACTAATAATGAAGCAACAGAAAGACAAATAAAGAAACTGATCCCATTCACAACTGCACCAAGAAGCATAAAATACCTAGGAATAAACCTAACCAAAGATTTAAAATATCTGTATGCTGAAAGCTATAGAAAGTTTATGAAGGAAATTGAAAAAGATACAAAGAAATGGAAAAACATTCTGTGCTCATGGATTGGAAGAATAAATATTGTTAGAATGTCAATACTACCCAAAGCAATCTACACATTCAATGCAATCCCAATCAAAATTGTACCAGCATTCTTCTTGAAGCCACAACAAGCAATCCGAAAATTTGTAGGAACCACAAAACACCCCGAATAGCCAAAGTATATTGAAGAAGAAGACCAAAGCGGGAGGCATCACAATCCCAGACTTTAGCCTCTACTACAAAGCTGTCATCATCAAGACAGCATGCTATTGGCACAAAAACAGACACACAGACCAATGGAATAAAATAGAGACTCCAGAATTGGACCCACAAAAGTATGGCCAACTAGTCTTTGACAAAGCAGGAAAGAATATCCAATGGAAAAAAGAGAGTCTCTTTAACGAATGGTGCTGGGAGAACTGGACGGCAACATGAAGAAGGATGAAACTAGACCACTTTCTCACACCATTCACAAAAATAAACTCAAAATGGATAAAGGACCTGAATGTGAGACAGGAAACCATCCAAACTCTAGAGGAGAAAGCAGGAAAAAACTACTCTGACCTCAGCCACAGCAATTTCTTACTTGACACATCTTCAAATGTAAGGGAATTAAAAGCAAAAATGAACTATTGGGACCTTATGAAGATAAAAAGCTTCTGCACTGCAAAGGAAACAATCAACAAAACTAAAAGGCAACCAATGGAATGGGAAAAGATATTTGCAAATGACATTCAGACAAAGGGCTAGTATCCAAAATCTATAAAGAGCTCACCAAACTCCACACCTGAAAAACAAATAATCCAGTGAAGAAATGGGCAGAAAACATGAATAGACACTTCTCTAAAGAAGATATACAGATGGCCAACAGGCACATGAACAGATGCTCAACATCGCTCCTCATCAGGGAAATACAAAGCAAACCTCATGCCAGTCAGAGTGGCTAAAATGAACAAATCAGGAGACTATAGATGCTGGAGAGGATGTGGAAAAACAGGAACCCTCTTGCACTGTTGGTGGGAATACAAACTGGTGCAGCCGCTCTAGAAAACAGTGTGGAGTTTTCTCAAAAAATTAAAAACAGATCTACCCTATGACCCAACAGTAGCACTGCTAGGAATTTACCCAAGGGATACAGGAGTGCTGATGCATAGGAGCACTTGAAACCCAATGTTTATAGCAGCACTTTCAACTATAGCCAAATTATGGAAAGAGCCTAAATGTCCATCAACTGATGAATGGATAAAGAAATTGTGGTTTATATACACAATGGAATACTACTTGGCAATGAGGAAGAATGAAATATGGCCTTTTGTAGCAACATGGATGAAACTGGAGAGTGTGATGCTAAGTGAAATAAGTCTTACAGAGAAAGACAGATACCATATGGTTTCACTCTTATGTGGATCTTGAGAAACTTAACAGAAGACCATGGGGGAGGGGAAGGGAAAAAAAAAGAGAGGGAAAGAGCTAAACCATAAGAGACCCTTAAAAACTGAGAATAAACTAAGGGTTGATGGGGGTGGGAGGGAGGGGAAAGTGGGTGATGGGCATTGAGGAGAGTACCTGTTCGAATGAGCACTGGGTGTTGTATGGAAACCAATTTGACAATAAATTTCAGAAAAAGAAAAAAAAACTATTAAAAATCTAGATATTAACTGGTGATATTTTTCCCATGCTTGTGAAGACAGTCTTTTTATGAAATTAATAACCTGATTTTGAGGTTTTATTTGCATTCCTATAGAGGCATTAAAATACATACAAACCATAAAAAAAAATTGTCTTCCATAGCCCTTATCAATACTAGAGATGATAACATCTATATCTGTTGGGTAAGAGTAAAACTGGAATCCCATTGTTTTAATTTGTATTTTTCATTTGTGAATGAAAACGGGTATCTTCTAATTACAGAGTACTCAATCAAAAAAATAAATAAAATAAAATTAGTTTTTAAGTTACAAAAGCAAAAGTTGCTTTTTGACAAAAACTTAACAGTCCAAATATATAAAAAGTAAACATTCTTCCCACCACACCCCCCAATTGCCACCATCTCATTCCCCAGTTGTAATCATTGTCAATAATTTTTAACTCCACAATTGCAGGGACTCTATCAACCTTGTTCTTTGCTGGATCTCTAGTTAATGGCCCAGTTCCTGGTATATACTGCATGTTTATTTTTTTAAATGTCATCATACCTGCCATTTTTTCTGAAACTTGACCTTTCAACCTTACAAATATTGTAAGCGGCTTTCAATTCTTTGTACATAAACAGATCTGCTTCATTTTTAAAAAATATATGAATCGTATTCCATTGTATGGACGTATCATAATTTATGAAACCCTTAGTTAAATTATCCCTGTCCCAATTTTTCACTATTATAAGGCCACTGAAATGAGTATCCTTGGAAGTACATTTTTGTTTTGTAGTGCAAATATTTCTGAGGGATAAGGTCCTATAACAGATTCAAGGTCAAAAAGTACGTGCCAAATTGCTTTCCAAAAGACTGCACCAATTTACAATATGTGAGTGTTGCCCTATTCTCAAGCCAGCATTTGGTATCTTAAATATTTTTACCTTTTTCTACACTGAAATGTTAAGATTATATCTTATTATTTGAATTTTAGTTATAACCTCTTAGCCAGTGGTTTAAGAATTTCTTACATTCATTTTCATCCTATCTGTAAATTGCCCCTTTAAATCCTTTACCTATTTTCCTACTTTAAAAAATATTTTTCTTATTTATCTTAAGGAATTGTACATATTATGTATAGTTACCTTTTTCTGCTATATATTTGGAAATATTTTGTCCCCAATTTGTTTTTTTAAATATTGTTTTTGGTATCTTTATCACACATAAATTTCAAATTCAAACCTTCTTTGGTAGAGTATCATGGTGACTTAACTGTTGCAGCTTCATAACCTAATATTTTGCAATCTAATATTGCAAGAAACTTCTTCAATACCAATTTAAAAATGTCTTCACTTTTTGCATTTGCTTTTTGAAATTTAATTCACCAAGTTTTCCTAAAATTGCTCCTCTTTTTTTTCAAAATTTTGTGAATGAACTACCATGTCAAATCACCCAATTAAAATACTTTTGATTCTTTCCTCTCTCTCCACAAGAGGCTACCTTTTCAAAATTTCTCAAATATTTCTTCTCTTCGTTTTTCCCACAGTTATGGCTTCAGGCCTTATTACTTCTGTACTAAATTACTGCAACACCTTCTCCACAATCTCCCAATCTCCAGTTTCACCCTCATCCAATCCACTCTCTACACTGTGATCAGAAATACTTTTCTTGAAGGGTTCCTTGCTGCTGGCTAACTGTGTCGGTAGAGCATGCGACTCTTTTTTTTTTTTTTTTTAATCTTGATGGAGAAAGAGGATGAGTGGGAGAGGGACAGACAGAGAGAGAGAGACAGAGAATCACACGCAGGCTCTGCACCATCAGAGCAGAGCCCAACACAGGGATCAAACCCACAAAACCCTGAGATCATGACCTTTGCTGAAACCAAGAGCCAGATGCTTGACTGAGCCACACAGGCACCCAGAGCATGTGACTCTTAATCTTGGGGTTGTAAGTTTGAGGCCCACGTTGGGTGTAGAGATTACTTAAAAAATAAAATCTTTATTAAAAAAAAAGAAATGCTTTTATTAAAAGAAAACCTGATTACGTGATTACATATTTGAAATTCTTCAGAGTTTAGACCTTTTACTTTATCATGGAAATGTCTGCCTATTTCTTTGGCCTCCTCTCTGCTCACCTGCTCTGTAATTTCTTGCTAATTCTCTTCTCAGTTCCTATGAATCTCCCTTCTATCTAGAATATCTTCCTTTGCTTTTTCATCTAGTCACTTATTACTCCCCTAAAAACTCAACTCAAGATTCACCTTCCCCAGAAATATCCATTTGTGATGCCACAGCATCTAGTGCATAAGTCTGTCAAAGCACCTATCAAACCATTCTGTATATGAATGTTCACAATAGTTTTACTCATGATAATACAAAACAACCTAAGTGTCCATCGATAACAAAATTAGTAAATAAGTTATGGTTTATTCATGCATGAGAATGCTAAACATCTATAAGTAAAAAACAAACTGCTGATACATGGACAACACGGATAAATCTTACAGATAAAATATTGAGTAACACAGACACAAAAAAGTACATAATGTACCATCCCACCAGCTACACTGGAAAACCTAATGAATCACAAGGCGTTAGGCCAAGTACATAGAAGGACCGTATCTCTGACGCAGGGAATAATTAGCTATAAATTGAGTGCTACTTCAATTTGCCCAACAAATCTTAAAATCAAGATTAGAAAGGACCAAATTATTTCATAGTTACTTAGCTGTGTGCAAGGACAAAACTTATGGATATTGCTAGGACTATAAGAAATATCCAGCATCTAGTTACAGTAAAATTCACAATGTCCAGACTCCAATCAAAACTTGTCAGACATGAAATACAGCAAGGGGAAAAAAAATAGCCCTTAACAATGAGAAAATTCAATCAATCAAAACCAACCCAGAACTGACAGAGATGAAATAATTAATAGATAAAGACATGAAAACTGTATGCCACACGTTCAATATTCAGTAAATACATGGAAGATATGAAAAGTGGGAAGACCCACTAAAACTCTTAGAAATGAAAACTACAATAGATGAAATGAAAAATATACTAGGTAGTATTAACAGCATATTTGAAATTACAGAAGAAAAAATTAGTGAACTTGAAGCTATAGCAAAGGAAACTACCCAAAACTAAACATAAAAAGGTAATTTTAGCAATGGAAACAAATGCAAAAATAAACTATTGGGCTTTCATCAAAATAAAAAGCTTCTGTACAGTGAAGGAAAAAATCAACAAAACTAAAAGACAGCCTACAGAATGGGAGAAGATATTTGTAAATGACATATCTGATAAAGGTTTAGTATCCAAAATATATAAAGAACTTATAAAACTCAACATCCAAAAAACAAATACTCCAGGTTAAATATAGGCAGGAGACATGAATAAAAACTTTTCCAAAGAAGACATACACATGGCTAATAGACACATGAAAATATGCTCACTCATCATCAGGGAAATACAAATCAAAACTATAGTCAGGTATCACCTCATATCTGTCAGAATGGCTAAAATTAACAACACAGGAAACAACAGGTGTTGGTGAGGATGCAGAGAAAGGGGAACCCTCTTACACTGTTGGTGGGAATGCAAACTGGTGCAGCCACTCTGGAAAATAATATGGAGGTTCCTCAAAAATTTAAAAATAGAACTATCCTACCAATCCTACCACCCAGCAATTGCACTACACTAGGTTATTTACCCAAAGGATACAAAAATACTTATTGGAAGGGATGCATGCCCCCTGATGTTTATAGCAGCACTATTAACAATAGCCAAATTATGGAAAGAATCCAATGTCCATTGACTGATGAATGGATAAAGAAGATGTGGTACTGTGAATATTACTCAGCCACCAAAAAGAATGAAATTCTTGCCATTTGCAATGATGTAGATGGACTTGGAGACTATTTATGCTAAGCAAAATAAATGAATCATAAAAAGACAAATACGATAAGAAAAACAAAACAAATGAACATGGTGGGTAAGAGGCAAACCAAGAAATAGACTCTTAACTATAGTAAACAAATTGATGATGGGTATTAAGGAGGGCACTTGTTGTGATGAGCACCAGGTGTTCTATGAATCACTTAATTTCATACCTGAAACTAACATTGCACTGTATGTTAATTAGATGGAATTTAAATAAAAAGTTGGAGGAAAAATAATCATTTTAACAATTAGTAGAGCAAAAGGGACATATAGGATAACTTCAAAGGCCTAATACATGTGAAATTTGAATCCTTACAAGAAAGAGAAGGTCACAGAAAAATATTTGAAGAAATAAAAGTCTAAAATATTTCAAAACTGATGAAAGTTATACGCCCAAATATTAAGGAAGCTTAACAAATCCCAATATAAGAAACAAGAAAAAATTACACCAAGGCACAGAGTAATCAAATTGCTCAAAAGCAGTGAAAAAGGAGAATATATAAAAAGTAGGAGGGGAAAAAAAGACACATTATGTGCAAAGGAACATAGACAAGGATAACAGCAGGTTTCTTTTCAGACACAATGCAACAGAAAAGACAGTGATGCAACAATATTAAAATAGTAAAAGGAAAAAGTATTAACAACCTATTCTATACCTAACAAAAATATCTTTCAAAAACAAAGGTTAAATATAGACTTTTCGAACATACAAAAGCTGAAAATCTTCCTCATAAGTAGACCCACGCTATGTAAGAAATGTTAGACATCCTTAAGACAGAAGAAAATGACACCAGATGGACACAAGCAATAGAGAGCAATGGAAATCCTAACTCCTTAAATAAATACATAAAAATTTAATCTATAAATCTCTTTGAAAGGTAACAGTTCAAATAAAAAATAATAACAATGTATTGTGGGGCTTATATGTAAAAATATGATAACATGATTATATAAGGCATATAAGACATATAAGGCATTATATATATACACACACACACACACACACACACACACACACACACGGATGAAAGAATTAAAACATATGCTATAAACCTACAGCATTAAAAAAAAAGAATTGTAGCTTAAAATAACATCAAATGTAAATAATCTAAGCACACCCAACAAAAGAAATTGTCAGATAAGATACAAAGCAAGACAATTTGAGGCTATCTATAAGAAATATACACATATATAAATTTTTTAATTTGAGTATATTACAACAGTTTAAGGTGTACAACTTAGTGATTTGACAACTTTATACACGATGTTATGTTCACCACAAGTATAGCTTCAATTTATCCCATTACATTGCTATTACAATATCACTGACTGTATTCCTATGTTCTGCTTTTTACTCCCATGACTTAACTCATTCCGTAAGTGGAGACCTGTACCTCCCTCTTCCTTTCACCCATTTTGCCCAAACACCCAGCACCTCCCTTCTGGCAACCATCAGTTTGTTCTCTGTATTTATAGATACTGCTTTTTGTTTATTCTTTTTTTTTTTAAGATTCCATTTATGACTGGAACCATATGTCATTTGTTTTTCTCAGTCTGACTTATTTCCCTTAGCATAATACCCTCTAGGTCCATCCATGTTGTCTGAAATGGCACAATCTCATCCTTTTTATGGTTATGTACTATTCCATTGTGTATATATACCCCATTTTCCTTATTTATTCGTCTATTGAAGGACATTTAGGTTACTTCCATGTTTTGGGTATTGTCAGTGATGCTGCAGTAAGCATAGGGGTGCATACATCTTTTTGAGTTAGTGCTATCATTTTCCTTAGGAAATACTCAATAGTGGAATTATTAGATCATATGGTATTTCTATTTTTAATTTGTTTTAGGAACCTCCATACTGTTTTTCACAGTGACTGTACCAATTCACATTCGCAACAGTGCACAGGGTTCCTTTTACTTCACATCCTCATCAACACTTTGTTTCTTGTTTTCTTGATTTTAGTCATTCTAACAGGCATAAGGTAGTATCTCATTACAGTTTTTATTTGCATTTCCCTGATGAATACTGATATTGAACATCTTTTCACATATGTCTTCTTTGGAAAAATGTCTATTCAGGTCCTCTTCTTATTTTTTTAAATCAGATTGTTTATTTGGTGTTGAGCTGTATGAGTTCTTTACATACTTTGGAAACTAACCCCTTATCGAATATATCACTTGCAAATATCTTTCAGTAGGTTGTCTTTTTGTTTTGTTGATGGTTTCCTTCACTGTACAAAAGCTTTTATTTTGATGTAGTTCCAATAGTTTACTTTTGCTTTTGTTTCCCTTGCTTTACACTTATCTAGAAAAATGTTGCCATGGTCAATGTCAGAGAAATTACTGCCTGTGTTCTCTTCTAGGATTTTTATGGTTTCAGTTCTCATATTTAGGTCTTTAATGCATTTTGAGTTTATTTTTCATTATGGTGTTAGAAAGTAGTCCAGTTTCATTCTTTTACCTGTAGCTGTCCAGTTTTCTCCGCAGCATTTATCGAAAAGGTTAATTGTCCACATAAATGTGGGCCTCGATCCCGTTCTATTAATGTATGTGTCTATTTTTGTGCCCATACCATACCTATTTGATTACTGCAGTTTTACAGTATATCATGAAATATGGAATTGTGATACCTCCAGCTTTGTTCTTCTTTCTCAGGATTGCTTTGGTTATTTGGGGTCTTCTGTAGTTCCACAGAAACTTTAGTATTATTTGTTCTAGTTTTGTGAAAAATGTTGTTGATGTTTTGCTAGAGATTCCACTCAATCTGTAGATTGCTTTCGGTAATACAGACATTTTATCAATACTAATTCTTCCAATCCATGAGCACAGAATATCTTTCCATTTGTTTGTATCATCTTCACTTTCTTTCATCAGTGTTTTATAGTTTTATTTTTTTATTTTTTTTAATGTTTATTTATTTCCGAGGTAGAGAGAGACAGAGCATGAGTGGCGGAGGGGCAGAGAGAGAGGGAGACACAGAATCAGAAGCAGGCTCCAGGCTCTGAGCTGTCGGCACAGAGCCCGATGCGGGGCTTGAACTTACAAACCCTGAGATCATGACCTGAGCTGAAGTTGGTCGCTCAACCGACTGAGCCACCCAGGTGCCCCTAGTTTTCTTTTTTTTTAACGTTTATTAATTTTGAGACAGAGGGTGTGCATGCATGCACAAACATGCACACACAAGCAGGGAAGGGGCAGAGAGAGGAGAGAGAGAATTCTGAGCAGGCTCCCACTGACAGTGGGGCTCCCACTGACAGTGGGGCTCCATGCGGGGCTCGATTTCACCAACCCATGAGATCAAGACCTGAAACGATGCTTAACCAACTGAGGCACCCAGGCACTCCTGTCAGTGTTTTATCGTTTTCAGAGCACAGGTCTCTCACCTCTTTGGTTAAGTTTATTCCTAGGTATTTTATTCTTTTTGCTGCAACTGTAAGTGGTGTTGTTTTTAAACTTCTCTTTCTGTAATTTCATTGTTAGTATATAGAAATGCTACTGATTTCTGGGTATTAATTTTGTATCTTGTGATTTTACTGAATTTGTTTATTACTTCTAGTACTTTTTTGGTGGAATATTTAGGATTACTTATGTATAGTATCATGTCATCTGAGAATAGTGACAGTTTAACTTCTTCCTTACCAATATGGATATCCTTTTCTTTCTTTTCCTGATTGGTGTGGCTAGGACTTCTAGTACTATGTTGAACGAAAGTAGTGAGAATGAACATCTTTGTCTTGTTCCTGACCTTAGAGAGAAGACTCTGAGTCTTCTCAGTTTTTCACCACCAAAGATGATTTCAGATGTGAATTTTTCATACATGGCCTTTATTATGTTGAGGTATGTTCCCTTTAAGCCCATTTTGCTGACAGTTTTTACCATGAGTGGATACTAAAACACACTGATTGGCTAAAACTTTAAAAATGGAAGTAAGGGGCGCCTGGGTGGCGCAGTCGGTTAAGCGTCCGACTTCAGCTAGGTCACGATCTCGCGCTCTGTGAGTTCGAGCCCCGTGTCGGGCTCTGGGCTGACGGCTTGGAGCCTGGAACCTGCTTCCGATTCTGTGTCTCCCTCTCTCTCTGCCCCTCGCCCGTTCATGCTCTGTCTCTCTCTGTCCCAAAAATAAATAAACGTTGAAAAAAAAATTTTTTTTTAAATTAAAAAAAAATGGAAGTAATATATCATGTTAATATTAACATAAGATCAATTTTTTTTAAGTTTACTTATTTGAGAGAGAGAGAGAGAGCACAAGTGACAGAAGGAAAGAGAGTGAGAGGGAAACACAGAATCTGAATCAGACTCCAAGCTCTGAGTTGTCAGTGCAGAGCCCAATGCAGGACTTGAACCCATGAACCGTGAGATTGTGACCTCAGTCAGAATTAGACATTCAACTGACTGAGCCACCCAGGTGCCCCAAGAAAGGTTAATATTAACATAAATTATCAGCAAAGTAGACTTCAGAGATAAAAATGCTACCAGAGATTCTAAAGGATCATTTCATAATGATAAAGGGGTCATTAATCAAGAGAATATAACAAGCTAAAAACATTTATTTGCCTAATAAGAAAGCTTCAAAATACATGAGGCAAAAACTAACAGCACTGCAAGGAGAAAGAGAAAATCCATAATTCTAGTAAAAGATTTCAGTAATGCTTTCTCGATAATTAATAGCACAAGAAGTCAGTAAATTAGTAATGATACAGATTTTACAAACACTTTCAACAAAGTTTTCCTAATTGACACACATAGAACCCTGCATCCAACAATAGTAGAATACACATTCATCTGAAGCACCTATGGAATATTTTACCAAGGTACACCATGTTCTGTGCCATAAAATAAGTCTCAATAACAACATTCAAGTCATACAAAGTATGTTCTCAAACCACAGAGAAATTAAATTAGAATTTAATAATAGAAAGACCTCTGGAAAACCTTCAAATATTTATTTTTTTATTTATTTTTATGTATTTATTTTGAAAGCAAGAGAGGGAAAGAGAATCCCATGCAGACTCCACAGTATCAGCAATGACACAGGGCTTGAACTCATAATCCATGAGATCACAGCCTGACCTGAAACCAAGAGCCAGATGCTTAACCAACTGAGTCACCCAGGTGCCCCAAATATTTATTTTTTTAATGTTTATTTATTTATTTTGAGAGGGTGGGCACGTGTGAGTGGGGGAGGGGTAAAGGGATAGAGAAAGAGAGAGAGAAAGAGAGAGAAAGAGAGAGAGAGAGAGAGAGAGAGAGAGAGAGAAAATCCCAAGCAGGTTCCACACTGTCAGTGCAGAGCCCCATTCAGGGCTTGATCGGACAAATCATGAGATCATGACCTGTGCTGAAATCAGGAGTCTGATATTTAACCAACTGAGCTCCCCATGCACCCTAAAATCCTAAAAGAGACTCCAAAATAAAACACTTATAAGTAACAGATGGATTAAAGCAGTAATACAAAGAAAAACAGAATTTATTTTGCACTGAATGAAAGTGAAAACAAGCAATTAAAACTTTGTGATATTTATTAAAGCAGGACATAAGGGGAATTTACACTTTAATGCCTCTATTAGAAGAAAGATCTTGGGGCATATGGGTGTCTCAATCGATTGAGCGTCCAACTCTTGATTTTGGCTCAGGTCATGATTCCAGGGTCGTGGGATCTAGCCATATTGGGCTCTGTGCTGAGTGTGGAGCCTGCTTGAGATTCTCTCCCCCGTCTCTCCCTCTGCCCTTCTTCCCTGCTCATGCTCTCTCTCTCTCTCTTTCTCTCTCAAATAAAATAAAAAAGAAGATCTCAAATCAATGACTTCAGTTCTACCTTAAGAAACTAGAAAAAAAGGGCAAATTAAACCCAAAAGAAACAAAAGAAATAAAAAGGATCAGAGAAAATAAATCAAAGAAATAAAAAAACAAAAATCATGAACAAAGTCAGTGAAACTAACAGCTATTTGCTTTGAAGAGATTAACAAAATTAAAAAATTTCTACACTGATCAGGAAAAAAGAGAGAAGATGCAAATGACCAATATCAGGAATAAGAGAGGTGACACTAGTATAGATTCTATAGATGTTAAAAGGATAATAAAGGAATATTATGAATAACTTTGAATCAATAAATTTGATAGTTTAGAGAAATGGACAATTTAGGAATACTATGAATAACTGTGAATCAATAAATTTGAAATTTAGTGAAAAACACAAACTACCAAAGCTCACAAGAATAAAGAGATAACTTAATATATAAATATATACTAAAAAATTGTATTTGGCGATAAATCCTTCCCACAAAGGAAACTCCAAATCCAAATGGATTTACTAGTGAATTCTACTAAGCATTTAGGGAATAAATAATTCTAATTCTATACAAACTCTTCCCAAAAAAGTTGAAGAGGAAAACTTTTCAACTTATTCTATGAATCCCACCAAACAAAGGCATTATGAGTGAATGAATGAATGAATGAATACATACATACATACATACATACATACATACATACATACATACTGCAACCCAATATCCCTTATAAACACAGATGCAAAATTCTATACGAAATTGGGCAAATCAACTCCAACAATATATAAAAAGGATAAAAGATCATGACCAAGTTCAGTTTATCCCAGAAATGCAAGGTTGTTTCACATTTGAAATCAATTGATAGAATTCACCATATGAACACAAACTTAAAAAGAAAACCATAATACCATTTCAATAGATACAGACAATGCCTTTGGAAACATCCAACATACATTCTTGATTAAAAAAGAAGCTCTCAGCAAATCGGAATAAAAGGGACCTCCCTTGACCTTATAAAGGGATATCTACAAAAAAACCTATAGCCAGCATCACACTTAAAGGTTAAAAAAGGGGAGGGGAGGGGCATGTGCCTGGGTGGTTCAGTTGATTAAGTGTCCAATTCTTGATTTTAGTTCAGGTCATGATCTGATGGTTCGTGGGTTCGAGCCCTACATTGGGATCCACATTGACAGATCAGGACCTACTTGGGATTCTCTCTCTTTCCCTCTCTTCTTCTCACTCACTTGTGCTGTCTCTCTCCCTCTGAGAACAAGTAAATAAACTTAAAAAAATAAATAAATAAAATAATGTTTTCCCCTGAGATTGGGAACAAGAGAAGGACGTCTTCTCTCACTATCTCTATTAAACATTTTACTGGAGGTTTTAGCCAATGCAATAAGGCAAGAAGAAAACATGAATGGTATCCAGATTGGAAAGGAACAATTAAAATTGTAATTATTTGCAGACATGATTGTCTATGTAGAAAACCCTAAAGAATCTACAAAAAACCCTACTAAAACTAACAGGTGGGTTTATGAGTTTAGCAAACTTGCAGGATACAAGATTAATATGTAAAAATAAGTTGTATTTCTATATGCTAGTAAATGAACAAGTGGAAATAAAAATATTAAAATAATATTTATAATAGCGTCAAAAACATGAAACATTTTATGAATAAATCTGACAAAAGATATGGGAGATTTGCACACTAGCAACTCTAAAACACTGCTGAGACTAATTGAAGGAATTCTGAATAAATGAAGATTTATAATTTGTGCTTCAGAAGAGTCAATGTTGTGAAAATGGCCAATTCCTTCCAATTTGAGCTACAGAGTCCATGAAACCTCAGTAGGTTCTTTTTTTTTTTTTTTTTTTTTTTTTTTAGAAATTTGAAGGCTAATTATAAAATTTATATAGCGAGGAAAGGGTTTACAATAACCAAAACTATTTTGAAAAAGAACAAGTTTGGAGAGCCAATATTCCCTACTTTCAACACATTATTTGGAATCAATACAGTGTGGTATTGGAGTAAAGATGACAAAGAAATATTGCAACAGAATAGAGTCTAGTAAAAGAGCCATACATACAAATATGGAATAACTGATTTTTTACAAAGGGCAGAGACAATTCAGTAGAAAAAAGATACTGTTTTGTTTTCAACAAATGATGCTAGGACATGAGAGAAAAAAACTATTACAGAGAACTTCTCAGGGCATATAACACTTGGCAGATTCAGCTACATAAAAATTTAGAACTTGGGTATAGAAAAGATAACCTAAACTAAAAGATAAAATAACAGATCTTCGAAGAAAAGATATATTTATGGTACAAACAAACCAAGGGTTAAATTATATAATCTATCAGGAGTTCCTACAAATTAGAAAGTAAAAGACAAAGAACAGGCAATTCACAGAATATGAAATATGGTCAATAAACCTTTAAGTTGTTCAACTGAGGCTCCTTAGTTTGATGTAGTTCCACTTTATTTTTGTGTTGTTTGTCATAAAATCACTGTCAAGACTTAAGTCAAGGAGCTTCTTTCCTATTTTTGTTCCAGGAGTTTTTTGGTTTCCAGTCTTAAAGGTTTTGATCTATTTCAACTTAATTTTTGTGAATGGTGTAAGATAAGGGTCTGGTTTCATTGTTTAGCATGTGAATATCTAGTTTCCCAGTACCATTTATTAAAAAGATTCTTTTCTCCATTGAGTATTGTTCACTGTTTTATCAAATATTAGTTGGCCACATATGAACAGGTTTATTTCTGGGCTTTTGATTCTATTCCAGTGGTCTATTATCATACCAGTACCATACTGTCTTGATTACTATAGCTTTGTAGTATAGTTTGAAATCAGGAAGTGTGATGCCTCAAGCTTTGTTCTCTGAAGATTGCTTTAGCCACTCAAGGTATTTTGTGATTCCATATGAATTTTGTAATATTATTCAGTCATAAAAAAGAAGGAAATCTTACCACTTACAGCAACATGGATGAAACCTGAGGGCATTATGCTAGGTGAAATAAATTAAACAGAAAATGACAAATACCATATGATCTCTTATACGTGGAATCTTAAAAAACCAAGGGACAGAGAATGAGTGAAGGTACTGAAGATCAATAAATTCTGGGGATGTACAGCATGATGACTATAGTTAACAATAGTTGACTGCATATTTGAAAGTTTCTAAGAGAGCAGATTTTTAAAGTTCTTATCACAAAATAACTGTAACTTTATGAGGTCTCAGATGTGTTATTGTGTTAATCGCTTTGTACTATATATGTACATAAATCACTATGCTGTACATCTTAAACTTACACAATGTTATATATCAATTATATCCCAATAAAGCTGGAAAAAAATAAACAAAAAGTTGTTCAACATCATTAATGATTAAAGGAACAAATCATTTCCCCACAGTCTTATTTTTTTGTTTAATTATTTATTTTTGAGAGACAGAGTGTGAGTAGGGTAGGGCAGAGAGAGAGGGAGACACAGATCCAAAGTAGGCTCCAGGCTCCAAGCTGTCAGCACAGGGCCTGATGCAGGGCTCAAACCTAAAAACTGTGAGATCATGATGTAAGCTGAAGTCAGATGCTTAACCCACTGAGCCACCCAGGTGCCCCTTTTCCCACAATCTTATTATTGAACCTATAAAAGCTTGACAAGAGTCCCCCAAATCCAGACCAGTTCTCCAGTGTGCTCTTGGAAATAGGGTGTCCCTTCTCTAGGCACAGAAAGGAAATCAAAACATGATACAACTTATTCTGCTTAGTCTATGTGACCTTGAGAAAAGCATATCAGAGTTGAGCACTGGGTTTCCATATTCAACTCTGGCCAATAAGAGGTAAACAAGATACTCCCTCAGTCCTTGCCAACTCTAATGTATCATTCTTAGACTGGTTTAAAGGCATACTTTCTCGTAACTCAAGGGAAGATAACTCATCTTTCTGGAGGGGCCACTCAGAGACAAGCGCTATGCCATAGACTTTGCATTAACTATTTCATTTCATTTCTACCACAACACTGCAAGGATTTTATAAATCAGAAAATTAAAGCTCAGAGAACCTAAATAAAACTATACTTCAGTATTCACGTTCTTTCCACAGCACTATAAAGAATTTTTTCTCCGGTCAGATGCAAGTCAGAATATGATAAAGGCTCTGAAGAATATCCAAATGGTTAAAATTACAATAATTAGTGGAAGTTCCACATGAAATGCTGAGAACAACTTTAATGTTGCATATTTCTGTGATAGGCCCTGATATTTATGGTATCATGCTTTACAGTTTTAAAGTGAAAACAAAACAAAAAACAAAACAAACAACAGCAAAAACCCACTAGTCTTGGAGACAGACCTGATCTCAAATCTCAGCTCTGCTGCTTATCAGTGGTGTAGTCCTGATGAAAAACCTGATTCACTGTGCTAAACCCTGACTCCACAGTGTTCGCATTGTGTGCTATATATAATGCCATCATTTGATTTGTTTTGTGAGCTAGTGGAGGACAATTACTTTGTGTCACCGACAATATCCAAAAAGTTACTTGTCTATAAGAGTTTTACCATACATATTTATTAGATGATTATCTTATTATAAACAAAAACAAGAAAGCTTGGCAATACCAAGAGTTGGCAATATATATATATCATATATATATCATATATATGTACATATAGACATACATATATATACACACACACATATATATGTCTACATATATAGAGAGAGAGAGAGAGAGGGAGGGAGACAAATTTGTGAGTAATAAAAGGAGTGCTATAAAGAATAAGACTCACGGGGCGCCTGGGTGGCGCAGTCATTTAAGCGTCCGACTTCAGCCAGGTCACGATCTCGCGGTCCGTGAGTTCGAGCCCCGCGCCAGGCTCTGGGCTGATGGCTCGGAGCCTGGAGCCTGCTTCCGATTCTGTGTCTCCCTCTCTCTCTGCCCCTCGCCTGTTCATGCTCTGTCTCTCTCTGTCCCAAAAATAAATAAAAACGCTGAAAAAAAAATTAAAAAAAAAAAAAGAATAAGACTCAAACGTTCCCCTCTCCACACCCTACTCCATGCTTCCTCCACCCATACTTTGTTCCCTTCAATTTTCTTTGAATCCTCTGAATTGAAACTACTTAAGAACAAGGACCACGTTTTATTCATCCTTGAATTCTTAGAAATAGACTAGTATAAAGCTCAATAGATGACTGTTGAAGTGAACTGAATGGTAATTTTGAGAAGGAAGAGATCATTGCAGGCAGAACATTCATCTCAAGAGGTAAAGTTACAGTTTTAACTTATGTTCAGTTGCAATTCCTCTATAAGTAAGGAAATTCCATACCAAAAATTGAAAACGCACATCATAAAATATGGTTCAGTCCATCTGAGTCCTGTTTCAATTTTAGCACAGAATGTGTTGAACTTCAGCATTCCTGATTCACACCTTTCTAATGCAAATACATCAAACTTTCAATTATTTGAGGGGGAATTATCAAATTTGTAGATTAGCAAGGCTTTTTGCTTCTTCTACTCCCTCTAGCTACATAGTCCTTTGGGCGCCTTCTTTCCTTGTGCATGAATGGCAGTGGGATTAACTCATTATGAATAAAGGAAACATCTGTGGTGCTTAAATGGTGGTAAGGAATGCATACAAATCCAATACCACCTGTATGTAGTTCTATTACTGGTCACAAATTGTATTGAAAAAAAAAAGCTGTCACAGTATTCAAATTTCAAAGGATATTGCTTGAAGTAGTTCATCAGAGAACATTTTTTCTCATATCAACTAAAGAACTAACTAAATGAAGCGTTTTATTTACAATAATAAAAATGTTATATTGATTCAAATCACTGGCAGTGTCTACAGACACATAATAGAAAGTGGATGCCAAAATCCCTGAAAGATTTGGTCAGTCAGGCTCATCTCAGCTTGTCTATGCTTTTCATTTAGTGGCAGGAAGTCTATCAGTCCCTATCTCTTAATGGTCAATTAATTTAATGTTTTGGTTCTATTCAAAAACTTTGCTTTGATCCAATTGTAATCATCTCCTAAAAGTAAGAAAAAGCGATACAGCTTATAAATTATGAGCATTTTAAAACCTGGTATGTAATTTATTCTTTATTTTTCTACTTATACTTTTCTATTACTATTAATACTTCACATAGGTATAAATATAAGCTTATATGCTCACAAACACACACAACTCCCAGCTGAATGTCAGCACCTTAGGAAAGGGAAACAAGAGATTTGTACAGGGGAACCAACATGGAAAGCTTTAATGTGTGTATGTCATCTGGTGACTATACATATTTACATAAATATGAAAAACAACATGAATGGAGAAAGGAAGAGAAAAAAGTTAAAGTGACTGAATGGTAGGCTTCAGAACCACCATGTATAGCTACATGGACTGTCCACTGCACTGTCTCAAGGACAGCAGTCACTCTGACTACAGGTGAATGGTTCCCCCTGGAGTTGTGCAATATAGTAGTCTTGGTGGACTTTCTCTCCTTTGGGATTTAAATATTCTGGTTTATAGTAAGGACTAGACTGTAACTACAGCTCCAGATCACACTTCTTAATCTCGTGACATGCTTAGAAGTAACTTATTTACTCACAAGGGGGTAGAGGAAGAAGAAAGAAAAGTAGAAAGGACAGGAAAATGTATCTATGTAGAGATGATAAGGATAAAATAACAGATACAAATTTCTGAATATTTGTTATGTACCAGGTATGGGTCATAGCACACTGCACGTACTAACTCTTTTAATCCCTATAATCATCATAGAAGTAGGCACTATTATTATCCACATTTCACACATAAGAGAATTGAGGTCCAGACATTAAATAACTGCCCCGAGACCATGGAGCAGTTAAATGAGGTAGAAATGGACAAGTGAGAACTGATTGACTCCTCTTTTTTATAAAATTGTGACGGTCACTTGAAAGTCAATTGGAGGCTCCTCTCATTTGAATCTTTATTTGCTCTTGCTAAAATAAATATTTTATGGGAGAAAGCATTCCCTTAAGAAGACCCTCTGTGTGCAATCATAAGATCAGATTTAAGAATGGAGAAAAAAATTAAGTTCCAAATAAAATTCCAAAAAAATGATAATTCTCCAAAATAAGCCCCCAAATTGAAATATAGAATGCCTAGGGTTATGTTTATATTTAGTACAAGTGCTAAAGGATAAAAATTCCTAACTGATCAGTTAGTACATTGAGGAAACTCCTCGCTTTTAGAATGAATAAACAGGAATGTTAGAAGATGAGGAAACATCACAGAGGCACTGATTAAAAACAAAAACAGCAGAGGGAGCAGTAAATAAACATAGCAGTCACAAGAGCCTCTACCGCTAAAGGAAATGGGCATTGGGGGTGGGGACACAGTTACTAACACATAGCACAGGAGGCCTAAAATATTTCTCAAATGAGTCATTAGCGTTTGTATATCTAATTGATTCCTTGTTTCATAACTTCTGAATACTTGAATTTCTGCACATCCAATTTATTATGTAGAATCATATTCATGTTGAAATGACTTCAACTGTGTATGAAATTTTAATTTGAAAAACCAACTTAATGAAATTATGACTTCAAATGTAATAAGAAATTGCAATAATTATCTCTGTACATTATTTGCTCCAACTGTCCCATCCCAATGCCCCTATGTTAAATTATTTGAGCAACTGAAATATTTAAAGATGCAAAAGAAACATTTAAAGATAAAGATAAAATAGCATTTGTAAAATGATCACTATTAAAGCTCTGTCCTGCAGACTGTTCACAGATAGTCTATCCCTCAACTTGTCAAAATGACCCATTTTCTGAGCATGTTTAAGGCTTGCAGAGGTCTTCATTTACACCAGGATGTCAGGACTCTGGGAAACAATAATATTTTGAAAATGGCCTGTGGTGTACATTGCTTTGTCAAATATCTAATCAGGTGGGGCAATGTGTCAAAGTCAAGAAATGTTACTTGGCTACAATGGGTAGGATACAGACGTGGCCACCCACTCACCAGCTGCAGGAAATGAATTTAAAGTAAGTTGGTCATCTGTCCCAGGATAAAAAAAAACTGCCAAATATTTTATCCCAATTTGTCAGCCCTGTTCTATTCTAGTGAATTCCATCAATCCAAGGCCAGTCCCACTGTTTATTCTCTCCAGAACAATAAGCTTAACCAATAGGTTTATTTGTTTGAGTCATCTGGTGAATTCTTTTAAATTAAGCCTTGTCTCTAGTACCGCTCGCATTTTGCTTGTATTCATGTAAGCTTCTACTGCAGCTGCTCGAGAAGAAAAGGAAAGGTGGCTCTTGTGGAGCAGTGAGAAGAGAATACATTTTTAAACTTTCCTTTCTTTCTCCTAAAATTAGCACCTAGCATATGGAATATTCAGCAGGTGGCTCAGCAGGGACAGGCTTACTGTTTTTCATACCTGCCATGGAGATGTTTGACATTTTGACTTGCAAGGGAGTAAGATTTTTGAGGCCATTACTGCATGCCTGAGAGTGTGTGTGTGTGTGTGTGTGTGTGTGTGTGTGTGTGTGTGTGAATGGCGTGTGTGAATGGGCATGCTGAGGAACATCTCATAAAGGTGTTTAAGAGGAGAGAGTGCAAGAGACAGAAGCTACTAACAAAGTTACACAATTAGGAAACATTAAAGGCTAGAAAAGGGAGTGTATTTGCCTATGTTTCATACTATTGAAGTTGAATAACTAATTCCAATCCGACTAGTGTTAGAGAATAAGAAATTACTTTGTGACTTAAAGAATTCCAGGAATTATAATCTTTGAATATTATTTGAAGACCTCAATTTAAAGTTCACTGCAATAACTTACCCCATTGTCTGAAAGGCAGCTATTAAATCAGCATTCCACAAACATTTATAAATATAAACAGAGTGGGAGCGCCTGGGGTAGCTCAGCTCAGTTGGATAAGCATCCAAATCTTGGTTTCTTCTCAGGTCATGATCCAGGTTCAGGGGGCCTAGCCCCGCACTGAGCATGCAGCCTAAGATTCTCATCCTCTCTACTTCTCCCTCTGCCTCTCCTCTGCTCATGCTCCTGTACTCTCTCAAAAAAATTTTTTTTGGGGAAAAAACAAACATAGAATGCATCATGCACTATTTTAGACAGTGGGGCTTTAAAAAAAGTGGAGTTTCAAATTTGTAAGAAATTTAGGAAGTATGATAAACTATACTTGGATAAGAGCAATGAGAGAGACAAAAGAGTCTCAGATAATCCCTAGCTCTCTGGCTTGATGACTAAGTGGCTAGTAGAATCATTAATGACGTCTGGTAAGACTACTACTTGCTTACCTAATATCCACTCTACCCATTTTCTTATGTAATTGATCTATACAGTATCAAAGATGACAACATGACCAGCTAAAAACCATATCAAAACTGTGTCTCTGTCTGATAAGACATAATAACACAAGACATAAGCAGACATCTTTGGGTAGAGTATCCACTGTGTCTAAAGTACATTGTCTCAGCAGGGTGACCACATATTTTCTTTACCTTCCTTCTTTCTGTCTGGGATGTGATAGTTCGAGCATGATAGCTAGTTTGTGACCATGAGGTAACTTAAAGACAGACACTTCATGCTAAGGATTGTAGAACAAAAGATGGATTCCTGAAATTGGTGAGTCACCATGTTAGCCGTGGGTTGCCTAATTCTGGAGTTCTATTTTAACCAAAAAATAAACCCTTATCTTATTTAAGCTACTATCATTTCAGGTCTCTGTTACTAGCCACTAATCCTAATTGATACCCTATTATAGAAAATTAAGTTGCTTTTTGGAAGGTGGCAGGATTAGGAGGAAGTTCAATTTGGAATGTGTTGTATGTGAAGTGTTTGCTGGTGGAATGCCCAGATGTCACCTTGAAACACCAGGTAGAGATATAGATTTGGGAGTGATCCAAGTGGGAAGCTAACATCTATAGTTTATCATTTCCAGTCAGTGGTTCTTTATTTTCTTTAGATCGCAACTATGTTAAGAACTTTCTATTTTTCATTTGTGAGCATTTAACTTGCACTTTCTCTTGAATACTAAAAAAAAAAAAAAGACAGTCTTTATTTTGCATGGTTTTGCATGGCTGTGCAGAACCTTGAAAACAAGCAATCAAGCTAAAACTGCGAAGTGATTTTAATAATCAATGCAAAATTTATGACTGCTTCATGACCTTTAAAATTTTTGTCAAAATATTAAAATCTCTATTGTCGGGGTGCCTGGGTGGCTTAGTCAGTTAAGGGTCTGACTCAGGTCATGATTTCATGGTTCATGGGATTGAGCCCTACTTTGGGCTCTGGGCTAACAACATGGATTCTTTCTCTATTGGGATTCGCTCTCTCTGCCCCTCCCCCACTCGCATTCTTTCTCTCTCTCTCTCTCTCTCTCTCTCCCTCTAAATAAAAATTTTAAGAAACTTTTAAAATCTCTTATTGTCAGGCACCTGGGTGGCTCAGTTGGTTAAGAGGCCGATTTTGGCTCAGGTCATGATCTCCCTGTTCTTGAGTTCAAGCCCCAGGTCGGGCTCTGTGCTGAAAGCTCAGAGCTTGGGGCCTGCTTCAGATCCTGTATCTTCCCCTCTCTCTCTGCTCCTCCCCAACTCTCGCTGTGTCTCTCTCTCTCTCAAAAATAAACATTAAAAACAAAATTTGTAAAAGATCTCTTATTGTCTATATAGGTACATTAAAAATAATAGTAAAGCTATTATTTACTTAGTATATTGAAATTTAAGGCATTGGAAACTTTAAGAATTAAAATGTTTTATTTCTTCGTTAAAAATGCATAAAGAGGGAGTGCCTGGGAGGCTCAGTCAGTTAACCTTGCTTCCGACTTCAGCTCAGGTCATGATCTTGCGGTTCATGAATTTGAGCCCCATGTGGGGCACCTGGATGTCTGCTGTCAGCACAGAGCCCACTTCAGATCCCGTCTCCCTCTCCCCCTGCCCCTCTCCCTCATGTGTTCTCTCTCTCAAAAGCAAACATTTGGGGCACCTGGGTGGCTCAGTCAGCTAAGCAGCTGCGTGGCTCTTGGGTTCAAGCCCCTCATGAGGCTCTGTGCTGACAGCTCAGAACCTGGAGCCTGCTTCAGATTCTGTGTCTCCCTCTCTCTCTGCCCCTCCCCCTCTGGCTCTCTGTCTGTCTCTCAAAAAATGAATAAACATTTTAAAACAAATTTTTAGGGGCGCCTGGGTGGCTCAGTCCGTTAAGCGTACAGCTTCGGCTCAGGTCAGGTCATGATCTCGCAGTTCATGGGTTCAAGCCCCACATCAGGCTCTGTGCTGACAGCTCAGAGCCTGGAGCCCCTTCAGATTCTATGTCTCCCTCTCTCTCTACACTTCCCCCATAAATACTCTGTCTCTCCTTCAAAAACAAATAAACATTAAGGTTTTTTTAATTTTTAATAAACACTTTAAAAATGTATCAGGAGTAACTTAAACAATGCTTGCCTTCTTCTCATTGCATAACTTACAATAGGGAGTGAGGGTCTTGTGTTTGCCCTAGTGAATTGTTATACTCTTTCCTAAATTTGGATTTGCTTCCAACATTTTATCCTTTGATGTTTGTGTTGTGAAATATCTCCAAAAGTTCTGTTAATGTGGATTTTTTTGCCTGCGTTACTTCTTCTGGGATATCTTCATCATCTTTGTTGCAACCACTTTCTTCTTTATCTTGATAACTTCGCCTTCACGAAGTTCCTCTGGCTGTACATCTAGAGTCTTTCAAATGGTGGCAGTGTCAACATTTCAACCATCAGTTATATTTTTTCTATAATTCCATTTATATTCAATTTGTAGTGTCATTTTTTGGACTATGTGTAGCACTATTGGCCAGTTCCCTCTTTTGATTATCCATGTTTGTAAAATGTCATGTGATTTTATCACTAAGAGACAAGATTACAACACAACTACACACTTTTGCTGTCGGTGTGTAAAATGAAACAGATGCAGAGTGACCAATCACTGATAGACTTTGAAAGAAATGGTTCGATTGGTCACTGATCATGATGTGCATGTGTCAATTATGTAGTCATTTGTGGAATGAAGATTCAGCAACAAAGTTTGTACTTTATACAATTACTGAACAAAACTGAATCATGGTAACGAAATTTGAACTATGATGCTATAGGACTGGATTATTTTACTAAACCATGGTAACTGGAAATCATGCATGTCAGAACCATGCCAAGTGAGACCTGTGTATAATCCAGTTGATAGCTGGTGAGTAAAATCTAGATGTGTCCCTGCAACATTCATTCTCTCCCTTTCATACTTCTTTCTCGTCACTTTTTTAGCCATTTCATTTCTATTAGTACCACCTCTAAAGAGTGATAAGAGGAATCTGCAAGGCATCCTAAATCAGTCAGTTTTGCTACTGATAGTTTTGGTTAAATATCTGAGCCAAAATAGGGATTTAAAATTATCCTTAATCATGTATTTTCCATCCTGGTTTCATATCCTATAATAGCATGGCTGTAATAATGCTCTGCATAAGTGCTTTTATTATAATAAATTCTGTGTTGCTCAACATTCTACTAATCAGAATTATACTTTTATTAATTCATTTAATAAATACGTGCTAGGCACTGTACCACGTGCTTGGAATCATTTGTATCAGTGAATAAAACAGGCAATACTCCTTGCTCCTGTGGTACTTACATTTTAGTTGGTAGTTGTGAGGGCTGGAGTATTAGGCAATAATAATGAAACCTGCTATGGTGTTGCAGTGTTGTCGACTATGATGATATTAAAAATGAGAAAAATATAGGTATTCAAGTATACATTTTTTAAAGAATTAACAATTTTGACCAGATGATCAAAATTAGTATCACTAATAAAATGATATTATGGACATCATGTACTTTAGATACGATGCCCTAACAAGGACATAATATCACTATGTGATATTCTGGCCAGATATGTCTAATTTTAATCTAATCATGATAAGACAGCAGACAAATCCCAAATAATGGACATGCTATACAAAAGGAAGTGTCCTCCAAAAATGACAATGTCATAAATGCTAAAGGTTTTCTTAAATATCAATTATAGGGCTCTTTATTGCCAAGAATTCTGTTTTACCAAAACATAATTCTTCACATTATGGTTATCTGTAGCAAATTTTGACTCTTAATTTTATTTACAAAATATCTTCTTCTAAGCATTAATTCTGATCCTGCTTTGGGTACTGTCTATGCTTGGATTATCTAGAAAACAAAGTCTGGACAAATTTGAGGACTAGACTTCATTGGGAGATGTAATCCCAGGACACTGAGAGTGAGGAAATAAACAAAGGAGGCAGAAAGGGGTGCATTACTAAGCTGACCACAGCCTCATAAAGAGAAATGGTGAGGATGTCTTTGGGAAAACCATACCTAGAAAACAAAATCTGGAATAAAGCTTAATTCTAATGCTTCGCTTTATTTACTATACTGTTTATTCAGTGGCTTTACTGAGCACCTGCTGGCTTTAGTATCATACTACTGAGACTTTACCCCTAAGTCACCTAATTCACAAACTTATGGATATCTCTACTCCTCATGTAGAGTTTTTCTGTAGAGAAGTCCTTTCAAACCCAAATAATTTTCTACTTCCTCTTTCCTAAGAAGAGCTGAGTGAGGTGTAGAGGTTCCATTTCTGTTTAGGAGAGGCTTAAATGATTGGAAGTGGGTCATACAGCTTGTATTCTACGTAAGAATGAAAACTAGTTTCTTGACCTCTCTTGATTTAAAACCTTTACAATATTTACCTTGAAAACTAATATAGATTTATATTAGTTTAATTAAACTAACTAGTTTAACTCTCAGATGAGAGTTAAAAAATAATTCTAAAGCCAAGTAGAAAAATGTGTGGGTGTTAATGTTTTGGGGATACCCTGATTCATTTCCTTCCATTGGTTAAAAAGACCAGTTTTAAATAAAATGGCAACATAGTGAAAGAAATTTGTTTTTGCACAATCCCTATCAAAATAACACCAGCATTCTTCACAGAGTTAGAACAAACAATCCTAAAATTTGTATAGAACCAGAAAAGACCCCAAACAGCCAAAGAAATCCTGAAAAAGAAAACCAAAGCTGGAGGCATCACATTTCTGTACTTCAACCTGTATTACAAAGCTGTAATCATCAAGACAGCATGGTATTGGCACAAAAACAATGGAACAGAATAGGGAACCCAGAAATGGACCCATAAACGTATGGCCAACTAATATTTGACAAACAGGAAAGAATATCCAATGGAAAAAAGACAGTCTCTTCAGCAAGTGGTGCTGGGAAAACTGGACAGCGACATGCAGAAGAATGAATCTGGACCACTTTCTTACATCATATATAAAAATAAACTCAAAACGAATGAAAGACCTAAACATAGGACAGGAAGCCATCAAAATCCTAGAGGAGAAAACAGGCAACAACTCCTTTGACCTCGGCCACAGCAACTTCTTACTTGACATGTCTCCAGAGGCAAGGGAAACAAAAGCAAAAATGAACTATTGGGACTCATCAAGATAAAAAGCTTCTGCATGGAGAAGGAAACAAACATCAAAACTAAAAGGCAACCTTAGGAATGGGAGAAGATATTTTCAAATGACATCTAAGATAAAGGGTTAGTAACCAAAACATACAAAGAACTTCTCAAATTTAACACCCAAAAAACAAATAATCCAGTGAAGAAATGGGCATAAGACATGAATAGACACTTTTCCAAAGAAGACATCCATCCAAATGGCTAACAGACACATGAAAAAATGCTCAACAGCACTCATCATCAGGGAAATACAAACCAAAACCATAATGAGACAGGGCACCTGAGTAGCTCAGTAGGCTAAGCATCTGACTTCAGCTCAGGTCATGATCTCACGGTCTGTGAGTTCAAGCCCTGCGTCAGGCTCTGTGCTGACAGCTCAGAGCCTGGAGCCTGCTTCAGACTCTGTGTTTCCCTATCTCTCTGCCCCTCCCCCACTCGTGCTCTTTCTCTCTCTCAAAAATAAATAAACATTAAAAACAAATTTAAAAAAAAAACCATAATGAGATACCACCACCTCACACCTGTCAGAATGGCTAACATTAACAACTCAGGCAATAACAGATGTTGGTGAGGATGCAGAGGAAGAACCATTTGCACTGCTGGTGGGAATACAAACTGGTGCAGCCACTCTGGAAAATAGAATGGAGGTTCCTCAAAAAATTAAAAACAAAACTATCCTATGACTCAGCAATTCCACTACTACATCTCTATTCAAAGGATACAGGAGTACTGATCCAAAGGGGTACATGCACCCCAATGTTTATAGCACCACTATTGACAATAGTCAAAGTATGGAAAGAGCCCAAATGTTCATTAACTGATGAATGGATAAAGAAGATGTGGTATCTATATATAATGGAATATTACTCCGTGATCAAAAAGAATGAAATCTTGCCATTTGCAACAATGTGGATGGAACTAGAATGTATTATGCTAAGTGAAATAAGCCAGTCAGAGAAAGACAACTATCATATGATTTCACTCATACGAGGATTGTAAGATACAAAACACATGAACATAAGGGAAGGGAAACAAAAATAATATAAAAACATAAGAGACTCTTAAATATAGAGAATAAATTGGGAGTTGCTGGCGGGATATTAGGTGGGGGGATGAGCTAAATAGGAAAGGGGCATTAAGGAGGACATTTGTCGGGATGAGCACTGGGTGTTATGTGTAAGTGATGAATCACTAAATTCTATTCCAGAAATCATTAAAAAAAAATAGTAATTAAAAAAAGAAATAAATTTGTTTTTGCTATTCCTCCACTCTGTTTCATGTTTCTTCCCCACCTCCCATTTACACAAGTATCCTGGATACTCATGCTGCCCCTTGCCTATATATAGCACCCCCCAATCTTGCCTTTTCTAGATAGTGTCTCATTCTATTTATTCTTTTGTAGTGTCTTTTATTCTTACCTCCTGCCATCCCAAAATATCACAGACTGGGTGGCTTAAACAACAGAAATTTATTTTCTCACAGTTCTGAAGACAAGAAGTCCCAGATCAAGATGCCAGCAGGGTTTGTGTCTGATAAGCACTCTCCCCTTGGGATGCAAATGGCCATCTTGCCAATATAGGCATATATGGGCCTCCTCAGTGAATGCATGGGGTGGGGGAGGAAGTTCTCTGGTGTTTCTTCTTAGAGGGACACTAATCCTATCAGAAGGGAATCTCACCCTTATGACCTCATTTAACCTTAATTATTTCCTTAGAGGCCCCATCTACAAATACAGCCACACTGGGGGTTAGGGCTCCAGCATGTGAACTTGCAGGATGGGATAGAAACATTCAGTCCATATCATCTCTTGCCTTAACTCTTCTCTCAAATCTTACCTTCCCCTAACACAACCTTTGAGACTAATTTTGGCTAGGTAGCTATTGTGATGAACAAATTTGGGCCAACAGACAAGTTCTGCTCTTAAAGAGTGACTCACACAGGAAAAGCAGATAGAGTTTTATCACTTATACAGTATCACTTTGAAAGATGAATTTTATTAATTCATCTAACCATCAAGCACTGCTGCCCATGCCCACCCCTATGCCCAAGCATTTGCTAGATACAGCTTCAGGGACTCAGGCATTTGATGCCTAGGAATCTCCCCCTCACCCTTCCACCAGTTTCCAGGATGTATTATTTTGGATTTCTTGTTATTAATGGTAACAATAAAGTTTATAGAAGAAGCTTGACACAAGAATGGGAAGAAAGAGGGCACCTGGGTGGCTCAGTAGGTTAAAGGTCCGACTCTTGGTTTCAGCTCAGATCATGATCTCCCAGTTTCGTGACTTCAAGTCCCACATCAGGCTCTGAGCTGGCAGTGAGGAGTCTGCTTGGGATTTTTCTGTCTCCCTCTCTCTCTGCCCCTCTCCCACTCATGATGTCTTTGTTTCTCTCAAAGTAAATAAAAAAAAAAGAATGGGAACAAAGACATGCAAATTGTACTTTCTAAATTTAAATTCCAGTTCCATATAATTTATTAATAATCCCAGAAATAAAGACAATTATACACCTTATACTTTTATTTATGTTTTAAGTAGGCTCTATGCCCAATGTGGGGCTTGAACTCATGACCTTGAGATCAAGAGTTGGAAGCTCTACCAACTAAGCCAGCCAGGCACCCTTATACTATGGTGATTTGTGAAGATAGTTACGATTCATTTATTATTTTGAAAGATACTGTGCCAGCTATCAACTTCTTGCTTCTCAGCTCTAAATTCACCCTTCATTCACTCTCTGCAACATCTCCCCCTTATAGTTAGCACAACTAAACTTTATCAGTAGAGACCATGGGAAGGTCATTGAAGAAAAGAAAAGAGGTTGCCTTCCTGGTTCCAGATTGTTGCATTTTGCTTTTTCTACTTCCTGCTACATCATCTATCAGTAGTGCAAGTGTGTGGGAAGGAACCTCTGGCTCTGCCCCAACTGTGCACCCAAAGTGCATAGTCCCTCAGCAACCTCACAGACCCAGCCCAAGTCCAATGACCACCTCACTGTGGTTCTTCCAGTGCAGACACCATGCACTCTAAGCCTTGTTCTCACAATAGGTCCTCAACTCCCTGTAAGCCCAGCAGCCTTGGTTCACCTGCAGCGGGGAGGGAGACCGAGTAGGATGTTCTTGCAACAGACTTGGCAAGATACAACATCTTTTAACTAAGGCTATTGAAGTGGAGATGATGAGGTATGGTTGGTTCCAGACACAGTTTGGGATTAGAGCCATTAAATAAACTTACTGATGGATTGGATATGGGGTGTGGATTTAAGACAGAAATCAAGATAGTTGTACCATGCAATTGGATAAATTATAGAGGCACAATTTATTGAGAAGGAAATATTTAGGAAGGTCCATAATTGGGAAGTGGGGAAGGCAGATGGAAGTCAAATCTACTATTTTAACCACATTTAATTTGAAATACCTATTAGACATACAAGTAAAGATATCGAGTAAGCAATTAGATATACTAGCCTAGAACTCAGGACAGAAAACAAGGTTAAACATATAAATTAGAGTCACTGGTATATAGATGGTTTATTAAGCCACGGCTCTGGATAAGATTACATGAAGTCTAGACAGAAAACAGAAAGAAGGGGGAAGAAAGAGGAAGGGAAAAGGGAGGAAGGGAGAAAATTTGGGGATAAATACAGAGTAAGTTTAGGAGAGAGAATGAACCACTGACTGTGGTATTAGTTTGTCATGGGTAATCTCGGTAAGAAACTTTTTAAGGGTATCAATATAAACAAAACTAGTTTCGCACTAATACTAGCTCTAGACCTCTGAGGGTTGCATTTTTCAAATTTTATTGATTGCACTATCTTCTATTCCTTCAAAGCAACCATTTCATTGTTATACTAAACCACCTGGAACTGTACTTTCCTCTTTTTATTTCAGCTATTGGTTTGTCAACAAATTAGAAAGCACAGATGGGAACTGATGACATTTGACACGTTTTTATTTTCAGGCATTTATCACCATCTATATTACCATTTGAATTCCAGGTCTTGTTCTGACAAACTCAATTTTACCTAAACATTAAGTAAATGAAAATCAGCCTGGGTGCTGTGGGAATGAATAGGGTTAGGGTCCACATGGCTGTGATGTTCTTGGCTAGAGATGAGCTCTATTCAACATCCTTTGCCCCATCTTGCTTCTCTTGACATTAAGCATACATACTTTCTTTGCTCTATTTTTCTTCATAATATTTATTACTACCTGACATTATGTTATATAATTTACTTCCTTATCTGTTTATCATCTGTCCTGCCCTCATTCCCATTGGAATAAAAACTCCATGAAGCCACAGATTTTGTTTTATTCACCCTTGCTCTATATGCTGTCCTTGGACCAGTGGCACATAGTAGGTGCCCAATATTTGTTGAACACATTAACTTAGCAGAAATTAGCTTGGTTAAAATAGGAAAAAATCATGTATGCAAAAATTGGCTCATTTCCTCCTTAAAATACAAAGGAGTATATTCTGTAACCAATGAAACTATGGTAATAAATACACACAATATATGTATGTTAGTACAAGTTCTAGCAAAGTTTTTTTAAAAGATAGTATGTACAGCATGGAGTCTACATTCAATTAACAGGTTACTTGCACCTTTGTCATTCTCCCTGAAGCTGGACAGTGTGAAAGGGATGTGTCTTTTCCTTTGTGTATATTTGCACCCTTAGTATGAGACCAGTGAAAAAGAACAAATATGATGGGGGAACATCTGTAGGTCAGCTTTGGGGGCACCAGATTAGGAATGAGCTACAAAGACATCTCATATTCTTCATTCATTCATTCATCCTGTCTCTCTCACTCTCTCTCCTCCCTGCCTCATTCTGTCTCATGTTTTGGCTCCCCTTTACCAAGTAAAATACCCACCCTATCCCTAATTTGCCTTCAAAACAGTATACCTTTCTCCGGAACAGATTATCTTAATCAATATGCTCATTTTTAAAGTCTATTAAGCATATCAACCTATTGTCTGTTGTGCATGTTGCCTTTTTTTCCTCAGTATTGTCTTTCAACTTTAATTTGATCCAGCACAGAGGTTGGTACTATATAAATGTTAGTTCCTATTTCTCCTTCCCTTAAGACATGCATGGATTAAGATTCTTTAGACCAAGCAAAATGCAAAGCACTGGAGATACAAAAAATTAATAAGACACAACCTGATACTCCTCAACATGCTGATACTCCAGCCAGGATGATAGCAGTGCTGGTGCTGATGCAGATAAAGCTACCATGGTTTTATTTCCTGAGGCTTCCTGTCTTGTCTCCTTGTCTCTTGTCTACTTTCCAGGGGAGAGTAGAGACTTGTACTTCTATCACTTTTCATGAACATTAGCATGTTTTCTAAATTTTATTATTACCTTATTATACAGTTTGTATCGATTATAGATTTTGTGTACAGATACCTATAAGGGTTGACGATGTAAATTCTTTTTTAAAAAGACTCCCAGTCTGACTATAATCCTGTTACAGTGGCCTGCTTTCAGTTTTTGGAACATTCCAAGCTTCTCCTTCTTCAAAGCCTTGTTAATGTTCTCAGTATGAGACCCTCTGCCTGGAATGCTCTCCTCCTGGCTTTCAGGCACCGTCAGCTTCTCCAACATGAAGCCACCATAACCATCCTACAGAATAGCAAATGCTACCACTATACCCTATCATAGCACTTATCTGTTTCCTTTGTAACATTTACATCATTTGTAGTTATTTCAATTACTTATTTTTATGTTTACTATTTTCCTCACTAAACTGTGAATCAAATTTTGTCTATCGTGTTCATAGCTATATTCCCAATGCATAGCAGATTATCTGGCAAATAAAAGTTGTTGAGTAGGGGCACCTGAGTGGCTCAGTGGGTTGAGCATCTGACTCTCAATTTCAGCTCAGGCTGTAACCCCAGGGTCATGGGATAGAGCCCTGTGGCGGGCTCCCTGCTGGGTGTAGAGCCTGCTTAAGATTCTCTCTCTCCCTCTGCCCTTCTCCCCCATTTGCACACTCTCTCTAAAAAATAAATTTAAAAAGGTTGTTGAGTAAGTATCTGTCAAATCACTGGTCGAATAATAAGGAAGACAGCAAAAGGGGGAAGAGAGAGGGAAAGAAAAGGAGATTTTCACTATACTCAATCATCTGGCTTTTCCTCTGAACTCTTAAAGGGTCTACTGTCTAGTAATCTTCAAAACAGTTTACTCATGTACCTCCTAAAATAATGTATTTAAGTGATGCATGCTCTCACACATGCTTAAGTTAATATCTATAATTTTCACAAGTTTATTTTAATGTTTATTTTTGAGAGAGAAACAGAGAGTGAGCAGGGAACGGGCAGAGAGGGAGGGAGACAAAGAACCTGAAGCAGGCTCCAGGTTCTGAGCTGTAAGCACAGAGCCCAATACAGGGCTTGAACCCATGAGCCGTGAGATCATGACCTGAGCCGAAGCTGGATGCTAAATCAACTGAGCCACCCAGACTTCCCTCATCATAAGTTTAAACAAATGCAAACAATAAATATCCTGTATATTATAAATGGTAGTATTTGAAATAAGTCTACTGCACAATATTATTTGAAATGTATCCAATGGGACATAAATACAATAAAGGTTTGGTATCCACTACTATTCATTTTTATTTTATTTATTTTTAAAATATAATTTATTGTCAGATTGGCTTCCATACAACACCCAGGGCTCATCCCAACAAGTGCCCTCCTCAATGCCCATCACCCACTTTCCCCTCTCCCCCAGCCCCCACTATTATTCATTTTTAAAAGGCACAAAGATTCAGCCATACCACTCCCAGACATCAGCCAGAAATTAGTATAGAGGTTCCCCACAAGACATATACAAAAATATTCACAGCAACTTTATCCATAATGGCCACAAACTGAAGAAAAACCCAACTGTTCCTCAGCAGTAGAATGGCTAAGTACATTATGGTACTCAAATGCATGCATACATACATACAAACATGCATACATATACTGGGATATTACATAGCAATGGTTCTCAAGCTTTCTGGTCTCAAGGCCCCTTTATACTCCTAAAAGTTATTGAGGACACCAAAGAGTTTTTAAAATCTATTTGGGCATTTCTATCAACATAGGTAATGTTAAAAACTGGACTGAGAAATTTTCAAAATGTCTATTAACCTATTTTTAAAATAACAATAATGACATGGCTAAATCTTGAAGACATTATGCTAAGTGAAAACAGCCAGACACACAAACACAAAAATTGTATGATTTCACTTAAAGGAGGTACCTAGGGTAGTCAAATCGATAGAGACAGAAAAGAAAATGGTGGCTGCCAAGGGCCAGAAAGAAAGGCAAATAGAGAGTTACTGTTTAATGCATAAAGAGTTTCAGTTTGGGAAGATGAAAAAGTTCTGGAGAAGAATGGTGGTGATGGTTACTCAATATAAATGTACTTAAGGCCCTTTACCTATACACCTAAAAATAGTTAAAATGGTAAATTTTTTAATTTATATTTTACTAAAATTAAAAAACAATCATAAATCCCCTACATGTTAGTGTACATATTTTTTTAATGTTTATTTGTTTTTGAGAGAGAGAAAGAGAGAAAGAGCGTGTGTGCATGTGCACACAAGGAGGGAAGGGGCGGAGAGAGAGAGAGAGAGAGAGAGAGAGAGACAGAGAGAGACAGAGAGAGAGAGACAGAGGATCCAAAGTGGGCTTCTCACTGACAGCAACAAGCCTGATGCAGGGCTCAAACTCATGAACCATGATACCATGACCTGAGCCAGAGTCAGATGCTTAACCAACTGAGCCACCCAGGTGCTCCTGTTAATGTACTTATTTTTATGTATGACTATATCTTCCAGACAAAAATATTAGTAAAAAGTAAAAGCATTATTTTTACATGTTTTCAAATCTTTTAAAATCTGGCATAATAGAAGACAATTGCATTGTAATATCTGCTCTGTTTCATTCCATTACAATATGTTCTTTTGTTAAGGTATATGAAGGAAATCTGGCCTTACAAAGATATATAGTGGAAAAGAGAAAGATTATTCTAATAGTCTTTTCAGAAAATTCTGAATTATCTTCTTAATACTATATCAAAACTTGGTAATTGGTAGTTTCTTAAAATAATGGTTCACTAATATACGCAGATCTTACAAATACTAACACACTTAATTGTATGTCAGAAAAATAACATTTGTTAATATCACCACCAATCTCAAAAGAAAAGTTGTGAAGTACTGGGAGGATGTTAAGCCCAGGACAGTGAATGTAAATTTTCCAAAATTCTATTTTTGCTTGAAAATGCAAATTTTATCAATGTCAACAAATATAGTCAATTTGCCTTGAAGTAACGATTCACTCCATTTTTTTTAAACAAAATATCTGTCAAATAACTAAGTCAAAGTAATCATAGTTTGTCTTTGCTTTTCTCAAGTAAAAATGGTGTCCTATGAAAAAAACCAACCAGTTCAGTCCACAATTCAATTGCACAGGTGGTTTTTCTTGAGACAATCATCATATTCCTGTATGGAGTAGAAGTACTTCATGTGTACTTCCTGTTTCATCATATATAATATTACAAAGACATCTACTAATGTCAGCAACCTATGAATGGAAGGAAGCTTCTTCAATCTGATAAAAGACTATGAAACACCTATTTCTAATATAACTAAAAATAAAAAACTAAATGTTCTCCCTTCCAAGATGGAAAACAAGGCAAGAATGTTTGCTTTTATTGCTTCTAATCAACATTGTACTCAAGAATTTAGCCAGTGAAATAAGACAAGAAAAGGAAATAAAAAGCATACACATTGAACAGAAATAAAGCTCTCTATTCACAGGTGACATAATTATGTATATAAAAAATATCAAAAACACTGCTAGAATTAATAAGTGGATTTATCAGGTTCACAGGATATGTCAATATATAAAAATATATGCAACTAACAAATGGAAATTGAAATGTAAATAATACAATTTACAAAATATGCAAAATGCTTAGGAATAAATCCAACAAAATTTGTGCAAGATTTGTATCCTGAAAACTGTGATATATTCATGAGAGAAATTTATTTTTATTTATTTTCAATTTTTTTTGAGAGAGAGCACATGAACGTGTAAGTGGGGGAGGGGCAGAGAGAATTCCAAGCAACCTCCATGCCCAGCATGGAGCCCAATGTGGGACTCAATCCCATGACCATGAGATAATGACCTAAGCCAATGTCAAGAGTTGAACACTCAACCTACTGAGCCAGCCAGGTGCTCCTCAGGAAAGACATGTAAAAAGATGTAAATAAACAAAGAGATATACCATGTTCATGGATTGAGGGTTTTAATTTTGTTAAGGTGGCAATTCTCCCCAAACAAATTTATAGATTAAGTGCACTCTCAATCAAAATCCCTTTCTGTAGAAATTGACAAGGTTATTTTATGCTTTATAGGGAAAAGCCAACCAAATGAATTTTGATTCTTTTCCTTCTAGAGTTCTTTAAAATGGATATGACTGTTTAATACATTTTTTAAAGTTTATTTATTTGAGAGAGAGAGAGAGACAGAGAAACACAGTAAGTTAGTGGGGAAAGGGCAGAGAGAGGAGGAGACAGAGAGAATCCAAAGCAAGCTCCACAATGTCAGGACAGAGCCTGATGTAGGACCCAAACCCACAAATCATGAGATCGTGACCTGAGCTGATGTTAAGAATTGGACACTTAACTGACTGAACCCCCCAGGGGACCCGGACATGACTGTTAAAAACAAGGGTTTAAAACAAATTGTATGGAAGTGCCTGAGTGGCTCAGTCCACTGAGCAACCAAGGCTTCATTTCAGCTCAGGTCATGATCCCATGATCCCATGCTCAACCTGAAGGCTGCTTAAGATTCTCTCTTTCTCTCTTCCCCTCTCCCCCACTCATACTTGCTCTCTCTAAAATTAAATATATAAGTAAAATAAAACGAACTGGCTGTCAAAATAGATCCTACAGGTATTAAAAGAATAACAAGACAACATTATAAACAATATTATGACAACAAATTCAACAAAATAGATGAAAAAGACAAATTTCTTGAAATTTTCCATGTACCAAAATAGAGACAAGGAAAAGCAAAAAATCTAAATAGACCTATATCCAATAAACAAATTGAATTGTTCTGGAAAAGCTTCCCCCAAAGAAAACTCCAGGGCCAGATAGTTTCACTGGTGAAAACAACAAAGTTACACAAATTATTTTCACAAAAGAGTGGAGGAAAGAACACTATCCAACTCATTTTATGAGGCCAACAGTTATGGGCTGAATTGTGTCCCCCCACCCCCACTAAAAATTCATATGTTGAAGTCCCAACCCTTATTACTTCAGAATATAAACATATTTGGAAATAAGGTCCTTGTTATGGTGATTTAATTAAAACAATCCTGTTAGAGTCCTAATCTAATATAACTAGTGTCCCTATAAGAGGAGGAAGAGACACCAGGGGCATGTGGTTGCACAGAGAAAGGCCATGTGAGGACACAGTAAGAAGATGGCCATCTACAAGCCAAGGAGAGAGGCCTTAGGAGAAAACAAACCTGCCAGCAATTTGATCTTGGACTTCAAACCTCCAGAACTGTGAGAAAATAAATTCTGTTGTTTAAGCCCAGTCCATGGTATTTTGTTACAGCACCTTAGAAATCTAAAACACCAACATAAGCTGAATAACAAAACTTGACAGAGATGGTATAAAAAAAATTACAGACCAATATTCTTTGTGGAGATAGAGGCAAAATCCATAACAAACAATAGCAAAGCAAATCAATCGTACATAAAATGAGTAACACTTCAAGACTTAGTAGGATTTATCCCAGAAATGCAAGATTAATTTACGATTTTAAAACTAGTCAATGTAATTTACTATAACAACGTAATTCACTAAAAAAGAAAACCAATATCATTTCAATAGATTGAGAAAATGCATTTGACAAAATCCAACATTCATTCTTGATAAAAACTTTTAGCAATCCAGAAATAGTAGGGAACTTCCTCAAGTGAATAAAGGGCATCTACAAAACACCTACAACATAATTAGTGGAATTACTGAACGTTTGCCCTACAATGGGAACAAAGCAAACATGCCATTATCACAACTTATATTCAACATTTTACTAGAAGTCCTAGTCACTGTAAGAGGAAAAGAAAAGGAAATACATGTCAGTAAGATTAAAAAGGAAGAAGTAACATTGTCCCTATTTGAAAGTTACTTGATTATTAATGTAAAAATCCTAATGACTCTAGAAAACAATTTCTAGAACCCATAAGTAAATTTAGCGAGGTCACAGGATACAAGGTTTATATATAACAATCTGTTTAAAGAGAACATTAAATATATATCTCTAAATACTAACAGCAAACTATTGTAAAATGAAATTTAAAAAGCCACTCTGCTTACAGTAGCACCAAAAAATAATTATGAATAAATCTAAAAAAATTCTTTATATTAGAAACTACAAAACATAGTTGAAAGACATTAAAGTATACTTAAATAAATGAAGAAATATACCATGTTTCTGGATCAGAGGATTCAACATTAACATAACAATTCTCCCCAAATTGTGGTATTATTAAAGGATAAAGATATAGATCATGAAACTGAGTACAAAGTCTGGAAACAGACCAATAAATACACGGTCAATTTGGGGCATCTGGGTGGCTCAGACAGTTGGGCGCCAGACTTCAGTTCAGGTCATGATCTCACAGTTCATGGGCTTGAGCCCCGCATTGGGCTCTGTGCTGACAGCTCAGAGCCTGGAGCCTGCTTTTCCCTTTCTCTCACCCCTCCCCCGCTCATGCTCTGTCTCTTGCTGTCTCTCAAAAATAAATAAACATTTAAAAAAATTTAAATACATGGTCAACTTGAGAAAAGTGCCAAGGTGATTTAATAGAGAGTCATTTTGACAGTAAGTAGTCCTGTAGCAATTGGACACTGGACATCCATATTAAGAAAAAAAAAAAAAGGACTATTGATCTTAAACTCACACCATATGCAGAAATTAACTTGAATTGGGCCACAGTCCTACATGGAAAATCTAAAATTATAAAACTTTTGGAAAAGAACATGAGAGAAAATATCTGTGTCTTTAAGTTAGGCAAAGATATTTCAAAGAGGATGCAAAGAGTATGGACCCAAGGGAAAAATTCATGCTAAGATGCCAGCAGTTTTAACCATCATTGCTTTTGCATCATGAATTAAATAACATCAATGCACTGAAAAAGGCAAATAATTAAAATCCAAAATTATTATAAAAATAATTTTGACTCATGGACCCCCTGAAAATCTCAGGCACCCCAGCCTCCAGCAAGAATCCTCAGACCACTCAGACTTTGAGAATAGCTATTTTGTAATCATTAAAAAGAATGAAATCTGGTGTATGCAACAACGGATGCCTCATACAGACATAATGTTGAACAAAAGAGGCTTGACACAAAGGAAAGCATACTGTATAATTCCATTTATACAGCTTCCAAGAACAGGTTAAAGTACTCTATGGCATGAGAAGTCAAAATCATGGTTATCTCTGGGGTGGGGAAAGGAGATTAACTAAGAAAGTTCATAGAGGGAGCCTATATCTTGATTTAAGTGGTGCTTTGTACAGTTTACTCTATGGATGTTATACCTCAATACAAATATAAAAAGAATATAAATAAATTCCTAATCTTTAACAGTTTTATATCTTTTCCCCCTTGAACTTATATTTCAATATATTTCAATTCCACCTCCCTACAGAATATTATTCTAATGAAATATATTTCTATATTTAAGTGTTTTATTAAACATACTCTATGACCTTTATACACACACACACACACACACACACACACACACACACAAAACCATAGGCATATTCTCAAGCAGGTCAATTTTAGGGAATGAAGCTGAGAATCTGAGAATTCTAGTTTGAGGATGATGGACCATAACATTTATTTGGCATTTCAAACCTTAATTGTTAAATACTTTTTAATATATATGTCTTACTTCACTAGAGAGCTTCTTAAAGGCAGGGATGCATCTCAGGTCTTCCATAGCCCAGGATCTGGCACATAGTAGGTGGCTCACTGATTTTCTCATTCATTCATGAGACAAAAATTTCTTTAGCCTTTCATTTATGTGTAAGGCTTGCTAGGCTCTGTGCCTATAATGATGGGTAAGTACAAGGCTCCATAAATTCCTGTTGATAATTGATTGATAATTATCAGCTACATTTCAGAAAAGGTGCAATTCTCTTTTCTCCCAAATTCCAAGTATGAGTGCACTACAGGTTTTGTTAACCCTGTTGTAAAAACAGGGACACCAAGACACAGAGATTAATTAATTGACTCACTTTGGGTCATGCACTTCATCATAAGTTAAGTGAAGTTTAAAACCTGTACAGGTTCTTTTCTGGACTGAGGTGCTAAGGGAATTCATTCAGATTGACTAGAGTTCATATTTCATTTAAATGCTCTCATTTCACTTGTGCTACATCCACCTTCTTGGACTTGTATTTTAGGACCTGCAGTCTGAATTGGTTTACTTCTATTTCAGACACTGTCAAGATAAATTAGACACTTAGGGTCCATGACACCATCTGAAGCAGAAGTGCTATTAGTTGAAAATACATAAGAAGTTTTGTATTTCAATATAGTATAACACTTCTTTGGAGAACGTATTTTCTACTAAAAATGAAAGTGGAAATAAACATGAGTAAATTTTGAAAATGTTAAAAAAGTTAAAATTTTGTCTTAGTATATATCCTCAGGCAAGTATAGCCGAAGGAAAGCAGGTTAACAGTAAATATTTTTATCTCCTGCCAATGCATCTACAAACCATTCTGTTGAATAAAATCTGGCAGTTTCCTCACTGTGAGCAGAGATAGGGTAACAACTCTGATGATACATAAACTTGCATCAGATACAGGCTCCATTTTTTGCTGTAATCATCCATCCATAGCCTAGACTGCTCAGCTGACAAGACATGTTATTAATAAAGCAAACTGTACCACAAGTGCATTGCCCTACATGGTGTTTATCTTGTTGGAAAGTGTAATTGTCTGAAACAGCGGCCTCTGTGAAAAGATACCTTATGAGCTGTGTAAAGATCAAAATAATTTCGACTAATAGTGGTAGTTGTTTGTGAAGGATTAAAACATAGGTTATGCTGCATAGAGTTAATGACCCAGCCTTGCTTTTAAGGTCCCTGTGAGATAGCCTTCAATTTCATGCCATGCCTTGTGGAGTAACAAAGACCCTCCACTAGAATGTAAACTCATCAAAGGCAGAGAACTCCAGTTTATTTGCCAATGTCTCCCTAGCACATAGTGCAGTACTTGGAATAGAGTCAACATTTAATATTTGTTGAGTGAAAAAAAATGAATGAATATGAGTACAGGAAAGAAATGTAACAAGTTTCAGGTTCAAGCCAAGCCATTATCAGAGTTCCACCAGGTTGTAACTCAAAAACATAAAGTGGAATCCAATCTCCAGGATTGGTATGGTGGGGAGGGAAAGGGTAAAATGGAAGCAGTGTGAAATCTAGTAGCTGAGGATACCACTTGGGACTCCTATAATTCTAAGGCAGACAGGAAAGTCCCAGGTATAGAAAAGCGTAAAGCTTGTCTTTAGTCCCTATCTCTCACCCGTACTCTAGCCTCACAGGATAGGACCTGGATGAGTTCTTGCATCTTTCAATCTGGATTCTCCCGGCAGAACAAAAGGAGCTTCAGATCTCAGATCCTCACTAGTGGAGTGCTAGCTGGAACAGCAACTGCATGTGGCTTGAGGACCAGTGGGAGGGGCTAGGATAAGAGCAAGGTCTTAGATAGGGAGACAGATGGAGCACCAGATCCTGAAATGGAGCTGAGTCACCTCTCCATTGAGATAGTAAAAAAAAGAGTATGAAGGAAGATAGAAAAATTTAGAAGTGATTAAGGAGAGTAGATACAGAAACATTTTGTAGAGGAAAGGAAAGTTGAAGGAACCTACTGAGGCCTAAACCACAGCCACTTTTCCTTCTTTTTTTCCCCAACAAAATCTGATGTTATTTGAATTATATCCTCCCACATGCTCACGGTAAGTGATTTCTCTCCCCAGCATGAGGGAGAAATTATGTTTGGCATCATTCTTTTTACAAGTAGTTAGTTTAGGATGTGTATGTGACACAATTCTGTCCAATGGGATTCAGTTCTGTCAGAGGACTCTAGTAAGGGTTACCTTCCTTTATTATGAGAAAGATAAAGACAGAGAAAGAAAGAGGAGGGAGACAATATCCCTCTTCTTTGCAGGATGCCCTTACTGCCCTTGACACCAAAAATGCAGAGGCTATGGTGCAGCCTTGAAGGAGACAGCAGGAAAGTATCATTTGAGGATGGCTGAGCAGAAAGAAGAAATCCACTTGGGTCCTTGACAACATCCTTGAGTTACTCAACTAACCAATACAGGAACCACGTTCCTCCAAACTTCTTATTTAATGAAATAAATTCCTTATCTTTCAAAAGCTACCTCTAGTCAAACTTTCTGTTGCTTACACTTTTGTTGATAGCTTGATCCTTTCTTGTAAAGGTAAGAGCATGTGTTTGGATGTGAAATGTGGGATGTGAAAATTTGAAACATCTTTCAGCTGTCACCTATAGCGTCTCTCCAAGTTCTTTCCCCTCTTCCATCTCTTCGCCACACCTACTGTAATCAGACAAGGGCCAGGGACACGGGACCGGACACAGAAGGACCTCTCCTCTCTCAAGATTTAGTCTTTTTGTTGCTAGCTGAAGCTCAGTATGTTTGGCTCCTTCACTACAGACATGTTCTGTCGCAGGAAGCTCCTCAGTCACTCCAGGAAACAGGCTTTGGGGCCCTTGCCCCATCAGCTCCCCAGACATACCCAGATATGTCTGAACCCCAAGCCACAGCTTAGGCTCAACTGGAGCCCCAGCTGCAGCATCGCTCTGTACCTATAGCTTTGTGGCCCTTGAACACAACTAGAGAATGAAAATGGCCAAAAGACTTAGGGATAGGAACTGGCACAGACATGAGAGAACGTCTGAGATTGCAGGAATTAGCATAGCTTTACTACAGTATAAATTTTATGAAGACCACTTAGCACCCAGCACAGAACTCTGCATCTACAGAGTTAGTCTCAACACATGTGTATTAAATTTAATTGAAATGACCAGATTGTAGGCTGAAACTCAAATGGCTTCCTTTTGCAGAATCTTCTGTTTAGAGAATGCCTTTCAACCACCACCCCCCCTCCCCCCGCAAACAAAACCTTCAATGTTTTCATCTGTTAACTAAGTTTATTTTTATAATATACTTTGAGACAGGCAGCAGTAAGAATAGTTTTAACTTACCAGGAGGAAACGAAGACACAAAGAGATGATCTGACTTGGCCACAGTCCCAGAGGGCATCCGTGGCAGAGCTAGGATGGTCTCTAAGTCCCTGGGGGCTCTCAAGCCATTGTTCAGATGTCCCTGTATGTAATTGTTTTGATAGCAATTTCCCTGGTTCTCTCTCACTTGCCTGCTAATCACGCATGTCAATCACATTCAGGACGGCCATGGGCCTAAGGGTCAGCCACAGTCTCAGGAGGACATAATTCGAACGGAAAAACAAGACACAATAGAGCACTTTCTCCTTCAAGCATGTATGTCAATTGTGGCCTCATAAGTCTGACAGTGTGTGCAGGAACAGTGTCGCTTTTTTTTTTTTTTTTTCCCTTCCCGATGGAGAAAGGATGTAGCGAGTGCTCTGATCACCACAGAAAACCCAATGATAAATTCACCAGTTTAAGATCTTCTTACTGGATAACACTCAAGGATACTGCAAGAGTTCTCCACCCACTCTCTAAAGAGTCAGGAGGGAGGTCCTCTTTCTTCCTCCTCAGTGAGTCTCTGAAGCTTCACTCCATCTGTTAGGCAAGCCTGGACGGTGGAACGGTAGTGTAAACCTTGACACAGATGCTAATTACCCTTCCCCTACAGACCACTTGGCCCTCTTTCCTCATTTCACTTTCACTTTAGAGAGCAGCATCTGCGGCCCAGAAGACAGGGTCCAGGCCTGGACCTGGGAGAAGGCCCTGAGGAGACGCGCGCGTGCGGCCAACAGGGAGGGGTGGGAAGGGGAGCGTGCGCGGGGCGGAGGCTGCTCGCGTGAGGCGTGGACCCTGGAATGTGCGTGTGCGCGGCCCTCGAGCACCGCCCGCGCAGCGCCGATTGGCCGGGGGCGCGCGGCGGGGGAAGCCCTTGGCTAATCTCCTGCCACTCAGCCCGGTCTACGTCGGCGCCGGGGCCTCAGCGCGGCTCGCGGAAGGACAAATAGTTCCCGCGGCGGCGCCGCGCGCCCCTCCTCGGCTTCGCTCACCCCGCCCGGGAGGCCCCGGCAGGCGGGGGAGGGGTGGCCTCTGCGACTGCTCGACCCCCTCTCCCCTCTTCGCGGCCTGATGAGTGGATTGCGCTCCCTTGGGAAAAGTAATTGGATTCCCGACTCCCTGCAGCCGGGATCAGCGGAAATCGGAGGCTGAGCCTGCAGGTTGCGGGGGGGGGGGGGGGGGGGGGTTGGGAGAAGAGGAGAGGTCGGGGAGCAGCTGCCTGGGAAGGAAACTTGGTGAAAGCAGCACTTTGCACTGACGTGTTAAGGCGTGCTTGTTTCTCTACAGGCCGCGATAGAAAGCTGGGTGGTAAAGAAGGATCAACGGAGATTACCCCGGTATCCTTTTCCACCTGGCATGTGACTTTTGCTCCTCCATGGTGTCAGCATTCTGAAATTCACCTGGTTGCTGATCTCCGGGAAGAGAAGTAATTTGGAACGTTTGAGTCTTTGAGCCACCACCACCTCGTTTTTCTCTCAGAGCTCTACTTGGAGCTCAGGCGGAGAAAGAACATCGCCAAATCTGGGATTGGAGATACTTCTTGTTAACGGGGTAACTCGGGAGAATATGCCATTCTCACCAGAATCATCCAGGAAAGAATCTTAGGTCCTTGTCTTAGCGGTAGTGAACTTCCCTAAATTCTCTCCTTAGGAGAGATGATGCCGAAGAGGGAGCCTTAAGCAGAGTTTTTGGCTAAAATGATAGGAATGTGCTAGGAATTTAAGTGACTAATTCATCCTCCTTGTGATTTTTTTTCCCATCTACTTTACTGTATTTCACTCATTCATTCATCAAACACGCTTTTATTGGGGGCTTTCCATGTGCCATGCTCTGTTGTACTTACCAGGGATACAGCACTGAATAAAACAAGTCCCGAACTCATGGAATCTCTTTACAGTTCCTCCAGTGGGGGAGATGACAAGACATGTACAAACATATACAGTATAATGTCATGCAGTGATAAATGCCATGAGGACAAAACAAGGTAGAAAGATGCAGATGACAGTAGTGTGGGGTTTTTTTTTATACTTAAGGTAAATTGATCTAGAAAGTCCTCTTTGATGAAGTTATGTTCAAACCGTGGTCTGCATGAAATGAGGGACAAAGCTAAGCAAATGTCTGAGGGGAAGAACTTTCTAGGCAGAGAAAAGAACAAGTACAAAGGCTCTCAGGCCAAACTGATGAGCTTGAGTTAGTAGGAAGCACAGAGGCCAACATGAATGTTACACAAGGAGCAGGAAAACAGAGAATCTTCCTGACTTCCTTCTTCTACTCGAATCTAACCTGTCAGAATAATCATTCTAAATCTTCACTTTTAGTACATCTCTTCCTGCCTCGATAGTTTGATGGCTGTATTTTCTGTTCCATTAAATTTAAATTCTTCGGACTGATTTTCAAGCTCTTGCTCCAATCTAGTTCCCTCTTATCCTGTGAATCACTTTCAATCTATTCCTTCTAGTTCTAGTTAGGTTTGTCTCTCAAGTATTCATGTTTACTTATTCCTGTGTATGTTTGTTTATGGGTCTACCCTCACACAACTTAGTATTGATTCAGTAAGGATGTATAATTGCAAGTGACATAAAATCCAGCTCAAATTGGCTTAAGTAGAAAAGGGAATTTATTGGCTCACATAACTGAGAAGTTCAAGATAGTTTTATTAGACATGGCCTGGCTGAAGAGTTCAAATTATGTCATCAAGATTTGGATTCTCCCTGGTAGGTTTGCTCTTTCCTCTGTTGTTGGCTTCATTCTCAAGCTCCACTAATGAGCAACCAGCAGCTCTAGGCTCACACTATCCTCACTACCAGCAAAGGTCAAGTGCCCATTCCTAAACCGATCACTGTTGCTGAGAGAAAGTGATGTTCACATTGCCCTGGCCTGATTCAGAAGCCCATTCCTGAAGCTATGTCTATCAGTAATCCATGAATAGCACAAGAAGGTGATTTCACCTAGGAAAATAGTATGGTTATGAGAGGAAGAGCGAATATGTCCTGGGTAATGAAAACAGCAGACATACCACACTCCTGGATGTCCCCAAACATTCCTAACACTACATACGCCTTCAAAAATGTTTGTGTCTATTCACTCGACAATATTATTTACCACCAAAAAAGATACTCACTTCCTCCCAAAAGAGAGATAATCCAAATTCTTACCTAGTTACTGCAGATAACCCCCAAATCCAGGACAGCAGAGTAATAAGCATGTTTTTCTATTATACAGCAATATAGTTCCTCAAGGTCTAGTAACCTAAGCTACAAGATAAAATTAGCTACAAAATACTTAATATATAATGACAGAAAAAGAAAACAACTGCAACAAAACTCATATTTGGAAAAATGACTAATGGCAAACACATAGTGGTCTTTAATTCATAGCATATATCATGTTGGACAGAAACACCAAGGGCGTCCTACAATGAGGGAGGAGAAAGTTCTTTGATCAACACATCTGGAGGCCATGTGTTCACCATTGGAGAATCTCTCATCCATTGTTCCTTCATGCCTGGAGGAACATATCCTGTCTATATCTGTAATGGACAATGGGGAGTATAATTCTTCTAAGGGTCATACCTCTTCAACATTCTCCTTCCTGATACAGTGGGGATTGAAAAAAAAAAGTAACTTGCTATTGCAGAGATAATTAACATTTAGCACCAAATAGCTGTGAGCCTCTTCTGTTATATAGAATTGTTGCTAGCAAGTAGCTGCATAGGCAGGGACTACATTTCCTGGCTTCCCTATTAATCTTGGTAAAGTCATGCAACTAATTATCTCCTTTGGAATATGAGTGGAAGTGATGTGAATCACTTCTTGCCAATGAGGTTAAGAAGTAGGTATGCCTTCTATGGTCTCTTTTCTTCCTCTGGCTGCACTGAAAGGACTCTAAAGCCCTAGAGAAAAGTCATAAGAGAGCCATGCAATAGAAGGAGTCTGGGTAGCTGAATGACCTTGTAGAAGGCCACTTACTGATCAGGAATGCTGACAGTGGACTTTACAAAAGTGAGAAATAAACATCAGTTGTGTTAAGCCACCAAACTTCTGCATTAAGTGTTAAAACAGCACTAAGGGTAACTGGCCTTTATTCTCCAGACTTGGGTTTCTCTTATCATACAATTTTCTTTACTTCTTTTTTTATTAAACATTTATTTTTTTATTTTTGAGAGACAGAGCATGAGTGGGGGAGAGGCAGAGAGAGAGGGAGACACAGGATCCAAAGCAGGCTCCAGGCTCTGTCAGCACAAAGCCCAACGTGGGGCTCAAACCCATAAACTGTGAGATCATGACCTGAGCCTAAGTCAGATGCTTAACTGACTGAGCCACCCAGGCGCCCCTTTACTTCTTTTTTTAAGTAGGCTCTACACCCAATGTAGGGCTTGAACTCAAGACCCTGAGACCAAGAGTCCCATGTTCTACTGACTGAGCCAGACAGGTGTCCCAATTTTCTTTACTTCTTAGTAAGTTTCCAGTCTATTTGCACATAGCCAATGTCATGGGGGAAAAACCGCCAAAGCTAGATGTTATCTTAACCTTCAGTCTTTGCATCTAGATTCCGACATGAGTATTTTTATCTTTTCATAATAGGCCTTAGTGTACTCCTTATTTAATGGCCTCCATTTTGGTTTCTGCCTCAGAACAACTTGAAACAATAGCTACTTGTTTCAAAAAGGTGGGGCAGAGGACAGGGGCATAGTGGTGCTAGAGGGAGTAGAATGGGATAATTATTACCTTTCTAAACAGGAATTGCTTGAGAGAGGCTTGGGTGTGTTCAGACCTCTCCCAAGTGCCAGTATTTTCCATTTCTTGCCTTCATTGGCCTTAAAATTCTCTGGGGGCTTTTCCAACCCTAATGGCTCCAGATTATTGAAGTTCCTGTCCTATTTGGTTGCAGCCTTAAGCAAAAATGGTCATCTATAACAAAGCAGTATTTTTCCCTCTTAGGCTTAGATATATTAAGTTCATTTCTAATCTTGAGTCTTTCTTATAGAACCTAACTAAAAGCCAACATGCCAACATGTAATAGTTGGTGTACTGTAGTATCTGACCTTTTAGTAACATTTTTCACATTTCATACTTGATAGGCACATGTTTTGAATTCTAGTATACAACAGGTGCCACTTTAACATACTACTTTGCAATTGAATTCCCAGCCTAGTATAGAATGGGCCTCATCTGAATCAACTGATTCAACATTGTAACATATTTCACTTACTAATCCCCACTTCTGGTACCAATTTGTGAATTGTTAGAGCTATTTTAGTTGCAGGTGACAAAATAAAAAAACACAAACTGACTTATACAAAAAAGAATATATTGGCTATTGGCTCACACAGTTAAAGAACTAAAGATATATTTAGCTTAAAGCATAGCTTGATCCAAGGGCTTAAGCAATGTCATTAGAATTCTATTTCGTTTCATCTCTTGGCTCTGTCTTCTGCGTTGGCTTCATTCTCAGGCTCCATATGGTGGCTCCTGGCAGCTCCAGTTCACATAATCCTTACTGTTAGCAATCTCAGTGGAAGAGTACATGCCTTTTCCCAGAAGTGCCCACAATAATCTCCTTATATTTTATTGGCTTTGATTAGTACATGTGACCAGAGGAATGATTACTTGTGTTGTTGAGGGGGGAGTCTACTTTACCTAAAAACACTGACTGAGAGTAATAGAGGAAAACCAGAGTATGGTTATCAAAAGAGTGAATACTGAGTGGCAAAAACCCAAATGTCTCTCATTAGATACCAATGTGTAGTGATTCCTAATTGCTTCACATGTGTTGGTTTTATCTCCTTCACTGGACTGTAAGTCTCTCTGGAGCAGGATCATGTATTATATGTCTTAACAGTGCCAACCCAGCAGGCAGTCCTTAGATACTGGCTGATTGATTGCCTCTTCTTGTAACACTAAAGATGGCGCACCAAAGAGGTAAAAAGAGCTTAATAAAGGGATGATTTACAGAGATGTGGGAAGGGTTAAGGGAACCAACCAGCAATGGTAAAGCCCTTAAGAACCAGGAACAATGGGAAGGCTTAAGCCTGAAGGAGCAGGGGAGGGGAAGAGTGTAAGAGCTATAGTTTAGAAGGGGATGTCTGACAAACGCTGTGACTATAAATAGAGAAATGCAGCCACTGCCAAATGTGGCCCAGCAAGGGACTGAGGAATAAACACTTGTCCTCTTTTCTCCCAGTCTCCAAACTTCTGTTGGTACCTCCCATTGGCCAGACTCAACCAGAAACTACAGGGCTTGGATGATACAGTCTGTAGAGGTCAGCCTCTAGTATAGAGCAAGGCAAAAAAGATGAAAAATAGATCTTGAGAAGCAAATGGAAAATAACCAGGCCATCCTTGTTATATTCCTTAGAGCAACCCTCAGTAAAAACTATTCCTATTTTGTAAGTGTTAACCAGATAGCCTGATTTACCAAGAAAATACAATTTTATTTTTTCCATTGCATTTGTTAAATATATAACTAATGTGGTTTAATTTTTATAGCATTTTAAAGACTTTAACATTCTTGAATTCATAAAGCATGAAAAATCTTTTGTTAGCCTATGTGGTTAAAAAGCCATTATCATTGTATTGATATGGAACTCCTCAAGAATATTGTAGCTGGTAATCCATCAGAAAGCTCTGGCACAGCACTTGTCAAACAGTGACAAATTTGATAAATGTTTGATGATTTGAAGAATGATTAAATGAATAAATTAAAGCATTTAGAGGCAGACTCTAAGTGGAAAACTAGACAGCTTTTCCTTGTTAAAGGTTGATACTAACTATATAACATCTACCAATCCTGTCTCTTAAAGTCTGACATTGGCTTTTTAGCTGTTGATCAAGGTCTTATCTCATAGAAAATGGAACTGCAATAAATTTTCCTTGTCAACCTTTAGAAGTAAGAAGTTTTATAATTAACTGTCATGCTAATAAACTCACCATAAAGTCCATTTCAGTTAAGGGATTATTATTTTTAAAATATTAAACTGAGTTGCCTCTTGGAATTGTCATTTAAACGTTAAAAAAATGAATAGATTTGCTTCAGTATATAAACTGGCATTATAAAAGATCAGTCCAAACTGTTTCTCTAACAGATTTTAGTTAAGCCAAAAATTCACACTCCTATTCTTTGGCAATCTTGTGTATATAGGCCTTAAACAGTTTACAGAATGTTTTCATATGTATCACCATTCATTTATTCATACAACAACTAGTATTGAGTACCTACTACGTGCCACACCTAATCTCTGCCTCACGGAACTTACAGTCTAGAGCATTGTTTATCAAACCTTACTGAGAATATAAATCACCTGAAGATCTTATGAAAATTCAGGTTCTAAGTCTGAGATGGGACCCAAGACCACATTTCTAACTAGCCTCTGGGTGATGTTGATATTGCTAGCCTAGGGACATTTTGAATAGCAAGAATCGAATAGATTCTATAATTCTCACAACAACAACTTCATAAGCAGTTATCAGTATTTTTTTATTTTATTATCTTGAGTACTTGCACCATGTACAAAGCACTGTGCTATAAACAGTGCAATTAAAAAGTTCAACGACACAAAAGTCTTTTGGAAACTCACCGTATAGAAGAAAAAACTAGTGTAACAAATAATTATGAATGTGTGATTCTATATATATGAAATATCCAGGAAAGGCAAATCTATACAGACAGAAAGTAGCTTGGTGGTTGCCTGAGCCAGAGGTGGGTATAGGGATCGACTATAAATCATCATGAAGGATCTTACTGGGTTATGAAAATGTTTTAAAAACTGGATATATATAGGGCTGCCTGGCTCAGTTGGTTAAGCATCTGACTCTTGGTTTCGGCTCAGGTTATGATCTTGCATAGGTTCAAGCCCCATGTTGGGCTCTGTACTAGTAGCACAGAGCCTGCTTGGGATTCTCTCTCTCCCTCTCTCTCTGCCCCTCCCCCACTTTACGTTGTGTCTGTCTCTCTCAAAATAAATAAACTTAAACAATAAAAATAAAAACTGGCTATAGTAATGACTGTGCAACTTAATAAATTTACTAAAAATCATTGAATTGTACACTCAAAAGGGATAAATTTGATAACGTGTAAATTATACCTCAGTAAGGTTGTAAAAATACAATTATAATGTGAAAAAATGCGATAAACATGTAGCCTTAACTCCTTTTATTTTTTACTCCCTTTAATAGCCAAGAAAATGGAGCTCACAGAGGCTAAGTGATTTTCTCAAAGTCACATAAGTAGTTAGTGACAGGGTTAGCATATAAGTCTAGTTCTATTAAGTCGAGACTAGTCATTGTCCAAAACCTCATCATCAGAAGAGGCATAGAGATGTATGCCAGGAAGTAGATACCCTTCCACCAAGAAAAGGCTGTATCTCTGTCAGAATTGTCTTCACTTGTGATGTAGAGAGCATCCTGAGTGGTGACCAAAGTGGAATCTCATACACATATTGCTAGTTGATGGGCTGCGCCAACCAACTATCTTCTGGCAGATCCTTGATCTTCATCGGGGTTCTTAGATTCAAGCAATGAAAATAAATTCTGAGTGATTTAGCAGTAAAGAAAGTGGCTAGCTCACAGAATCATTATGAGAGTTGAGAACCAAGCTCAGAGCTGTGCAACCAAGAACAATGCCCACAATCATGCCACAGAAATAAGCATGGTAAGGAGACTGCTATCACTGGTGCTGCTCAGCATGCTGGACTCTGCCCCTTCTCTCCACCACCATCACTGCCCTGGGAACTTAATTTGGCCACAACCGCACAGTTGCAAGAGAACTGAATGCTATCCTTGCTTCCTTGTGTTACTAGTTCTCCACTCAAGCCATGCAGGTGCTTCTGATTGGCTGAGGGTAAGTATGTACCTGAGTTCAGGCTGCAAAGGAGTATGGTAAAGTATTTGACAACTTTGCCAGTTTCTAGATAGTGAGTGTGGGGTCTTTGCTTTCTTCCAAGAAAGCAGATTCATATCAGTGAATTTTCCAAGCTCAGAGAGTTCAGATGCTGGGCCACCAAAACCAAAAACAAAACCACCAACAAAAAAATGTCCATTACAGCCTTGCACAAATGATGGTTTATGGAATAGCAGCATAAACATCAAGCAGAAGGTTGTTAAAAATGCAGAATCTGGGGCACCTGAGTGGCTCAGTCGGTTAAGTGTTTGACTCTTTGTTTCAGCCCAGGTCATGATCTTGCAGTTTTGTGGGTTCGAGCCCCATGTCAGGCTCTGCACTGGCAGTGTGGAGCCTGCTTGGGATTCTCTCTCTCCCTTTCTCTCTGCCCCTCCCCCACTCACACTGTCTCTGTCTCTCTCAAATAAATGAATAAACTTTTTTAAAAAAATGCAGGATCTCAGGCCCTATTCCAAATTTGCAGAATTAAGATCTGCTTTCTAAGAAGTAGCTGAGGTAATTTGCATGTACATTAAAGTTTTCGAAGTGTTGCTCTACATTATACAACATGTATTTCTTTTTAATTTTCAAAGATCAGTCACCATTAGGCTTTATTCATCCATAGATTTTCCAGATTTAGTGCAGGATGCCCAAGTAAATCTGAATTTTAGATCAAGAACAAGTCATTTTTAGAAGACGTTCCATGAAATATTTGGGACATACTAATACCAAAAATTATTTCTTATATATCTGAAATTCAAATTTAACTAGGTATCTAGTATTTTATTTGGCAATCATAATCATCACAAAATGCACTCACCAGAATGAATAGAAATTAACAAAAAGAAAGGACATTAATGTAACTGCCTACAGGAAAGTATTTACACCAGTTTTCTATTTTGGCAGGATCTAAGTATACTGAAATCAAAACTTGGAAATTCTATACAGTTTCAAACCCAAATTGAGTTCTGCTTATAAGCATTTAATGTTTGAGATCTATAATATGAAGGGTGAGTGCTCTGCTAACCATGAATATTAACTGTTCTGTAGGATGAGTTTTTTAATACACCTATGAACTGCAACTAACTTTATTTAATGAGTTTTGCCCAATAGCACCTTTATCCCACAGAACCTGGCTACATGAACAGAATACATAAAGGAAATTGATGACATCACTATTGGCGATACCCTCTGAAAACTGCTATAATAATTTCATTTTCTTCCTAACGAAAAGGGTTGCTGCCTATGTGCAGGAGTTTTAGAAAAAGAGCTTTCAAATATTCTGTCTGGGAAAAAGGCAGATTGTATCATATATCAAGTAAAATAAGAAACACCACATTCAAAAATTAGAGAAAACTTTTAGTATTCAAAAATGTATATCAACTGCATTTATTTGGAAGACGGTTTACTTCATTTTAACATTTTAGACAGTCCAAATATTTCCAATCAGCCAAACAGATTTTGGGGTGATTGGGATATGGTGACTTTACTTTTATAACCTTTTGCATAGTTATCAGTGAACCACCAATACAGTTTATCAAGAAAAATCTTTCATTTATCCTACTCTCACCAAGCCTTATCTTATCCTCTTGGCTGGTGATGAAATGTCCAGGGACTGTGAGAGGGATTGCAGTTGCAAGAAGCAGGATCTCCTTAGGGGCTGATGAGTATTAGAGACTAAAATATATAGAGTCCCCCACCAGAGGTTTTATATTATATTTGCTGCCACCTTTTAATTAATTGTTTGCAAGCTTCACCCTGGAGTCAAATGTCTACAATAGGTGAATAATGTACCCTGGTTTATAGGCTCGGCCATAAGTGGGCCTATTGACTAGCCTTTCTTTAAACATTAAGTAATAGAAAAAAACATTTGTAAGTACACCATCACTAACTCATACATGCTATTTCTATAAAAGAGCCAAGGACTTAATTTTTAATACAGAATAGCTAGAAACTATCTAAAGTCTCTTCCTCCCCAACAGTGGACTGGTTAAATAAATAATGGTAGATGCTTACGATGCAGCATTACAAATCATCTTTTTCAGGGATATTTGGAGAAATGGCTGATTCTAGAACTAAAGCAGGAAATCATGAGATAATCCTGGAACACTTGTCATACCAGAAGGTGTCACAGACTTCTGGGTCACATCAAAAGGGATTCAGGAGCTAACTTGAAGATGCTCTCATTGGTCAAAGAAGAGATAATTTGAGCATGAATTAGGATAACTGTAATGGAATGGATCAAAGCATATTACATGTTTTGATCTATTAGCTCAAATCGATACTCTTAAACAAAAAACTGTTGGTATCTTGGAATAAAGAGAATGAGTCAAGCATCTATCTCATTTCTCATATACATATTGTATCTCATGGTAACCTAATAGTGGTAAGAGAAAGTTTCTCTTTACAGTGTTCCAGCTAATAATTGATGCAGAAATGATAAAATAACATCATATTGTAATCCCTAATGAAATAATGTAACTAGGAAGTGACCATCAATGATGGCTAACTTCACAAAAAGAGAGACAAGCAGATACTACTTACCTCCTGTATATAACATCGCATATAAATTATTCTTACCAAAAAATAAAACTAGAATTCAATCAAGCCTATATATCTATACTTTATAGAAAATACAGGTGATAAAAGAACATATTAAATGACATGATTAAAATTAGAAAATCCAGGCTATGGAAAATCTTACAGGACAAAGCATATAGTTTTGTTTTAATAAATCAATTGAAAGAGAAGGAGGAGGAAGTCATAGATTAACAGATTTAACACATATTAAACAATTCACTGTGTGACTTCATTTGGATATTTATTTATTTTTATTTTTGAAAGAGAGAGAGTGTGAGTGGAGAGGGGCAGGGAGGGGGGACAGATGGTCCAAAGCGGGCTCTGGGCTAACAGCAGCAAGCTCAATGCAGGGCTTGAACTCACAAACCTGCAAGATCATGACCGGAGCCAAAGTCAGACAAGTCACCCAACTGAGCCATCCAGGTGCCCTTGGATCTCAACTTAAACAGACCAAATACAGTTGACCCTTGAACTACATAGATTTGAACTGCGGGGGTCCACTTACATGTGAAAATTTTTTGATAACTACTGTAAATGTACTTCATTTTATGATTTTCTTAATAAATTGTTTTCTTTAGCTTGTTTTATTGTACATATACACTGTACAATACTTATAATGTACAAAATATGTGTCAATTGGCTGTTTAGGTTATCAGTAAGACAATAGTAGGCTACTAATAGTTAAGTTTTGGGGGAGTCAAGAGTAATAGGTGGATTTTTTTCAACTGTGTAGAAGTTAGTGCCCCTTACCTCAACATTGTTCAAGTGTCAACTGTATGATTAAAAAAAAATCTGTGGGACAATTGGGGGAAATTTAATTTGAAATCACTCTCTCTAAGAGATACTTGCATTTCCACGTTCATTGCAGCATTATTCACAGTATCCATCTACATTCAGTTACTTTCTGAATATTTTATGATATTAAAGCATTTTTATAAACACTGGTGATGGGATGATGATATTGTCATTATAGTTTAAAGAAGCAACATATATATATATATATATATATGTATATATATATATATATATATATATATATATATATATATATATAAGCATCCTGAACTATTTGTCAATGAACCATTTGATGTTTGCTTCAAATTAACCTGGAGCTGGGGATCCTTGAATAGTTGTTGAAGCCGTATGATAGGTTCAAGGGCACTGATTATCCTATTCTTTCTCCTTTTGTATGTATTTGAAAGTGTCTATGAAATAATTAGATTTTAAAACTGTGTTTAGAATATGATCTCAATTTCAAGTTTGCAATACACATGCAGAGAATTAAATTCCCAGTTGAATATATGTCCTTCTCTGCCCCCACTTTCTTACCCATTACCCAATCACCCTAATGTTTCCAATGGTTCTTTTCTTTAAATCCCCTATGTGCACCTATCTCCAAATCAGTTCAGTTCTACAGAGGAAAACAAAACAAACAAACAAACAAAAAAACCACGCGGATGATGTTATTGAGCCAATTGCATTCTTTGCTCTGCCCTGGGACTAATACTTTTTGAGATGGTCAAGGAATAGAAGACTGATCTGTAGTGAAGAGACTCCTGCTTCTCTGAGAGAAGTTAACGGATCCTTTGGGGGACAGGCCTATGATTTTGATCTCATTAGCATCGTGAGCTCCATTCAAGTGTGACTGACAGTCACACAAGTCAATACAGGAGCACTTTGGGAGAGCCAAGTTAGAGAGTTTTTTCTTATAGATTAGTGCTTCTGTTCTTACAGAGCTAATCATAAAACAAATCAGAGCACTTTTGATTCAACATATGAATGTAATGAAGCTGCATTTCTAAGAAAAATGCATTATTGGGTTAAAAGAGAAATTACATACTAACCCACTTGTTCAAATAAAAATGTTACTGAAGGAAATGGAAGTGTATTCTAGATGATTATTAATGCTTTCATTTTCACTTTCTTTAATCCTAGCTCAAGTCATATCTAAAGACTAAATGCAACCTCCAAATAAATAAAGAATACTTATATCTTTGCCAGTTTTAATCCTATCAAACATAGCTTATTAAAAATAAAGTAAAATCAAGGTATAACACTATCAGACCATTAGAAATAGAGTGGAAAAGAGTAGCCAAAGACCTGGGGAATAACAAGCCAGTCTCATTTAGTATTTTTCTCAGGTTTCATTCCCAATTCCTGAAGTAAAAGATGTTTAAATATTCAATGGCATCCTTTTATCATGCTACTGAATATAGTTTGAAAGCTTAAGGTGATATGTTTAAAGATTAGAAACAATAAAAAAAAATCCTGTAGGCTTATAATGCAAATGAAACAGGAAAAATTATAGTAAGATATTTTGGATTTAGAGAAGAATGTGCCAATCACCAAAATTTAATGTTTAATTGCATAAAAATGCTGGTGCAGTGAAATTAGAAATTCAACAGATGGTCCTAAAACAAAATATTTCTGCAGCATATGAGAACAATTGTTCCCTAACTCCTTTCAAATGAAAGTGCAGATAATTGAGTGCAATCTAAATCATCCAATCCAAGTCAATCAATTCATCTTATCAAATCACTCGGGGGAATGAACTCAAGACAAGGCAACTTTCACTGAAAATATAATTTCTCATTTAATTAATAAACAATTACTGAGGGATTACTGGGGTTAGAGAGAAGATACAGGTATTAATAAGAAAAGGGAAAGATAGCCTTTATCCCTGAAGCATCCCTAGTTGAGAGAAACCAGGCATGTGCACCTAAGAACTTGAGAATTTTGACTATGTAGTCTCCTAATTTTTCATAAATGCTAAAATAAACAGTAAATTTATCATATTAGACTGAATTTGCTGAAGATACCAATGACTTATAAGAAAAGATTTATAAGGTCTGACATGTGGTAAAAGCTGAACTTGGTGTCACCTCTTTCTGGACTTTTCCCCAGCAGTAACACTTACTTTTAGCAACCATTTTACAACAGTTAAGTAGTATACACTTGATTCCTTTTAGCACTGCTCTACCTTGCTAAGTACATTTCTCCAGTGGTCTTTATCTATTCAAAATAAATACAATCTGGCAATCCATTTCATGTTCACCTTTATTATCCTGAGGCATCAAAGACCTCATAGAACCACCATTCTAAAGCACCATTTCTCCAACTTTAGTGTGCACCAGAGTCACAGAGATGACTTGTTAAAAATAGTTTGCTAGCCTCATCCACAGAGTTTCTAAGGATGGAGCCCAAGAATTTTTATTTTGAATTAGCTGCCGGGTGAAACTGATGCTACTGGTCCAGGGACCCCACTTTGTTATTGTTTTTTAAAACTTCCTCCCCCCCTCCCCCCCGCTCTCTCTCTCTCTTTTTAAAAGTAATCTTTACATCCAACACAGGGCTCAAACTCACCATCCTGAGATCAAGAGTCAGATGTTCTGTGGACTGAGCCAGCCCGTGCCTCCAAGGACCATGCTTTGAGAAACACTCTTCTAAGTGATATCTATCTGATTATTCTCAAAAGTAAGAGAGCTGAGGTCACAAGAGGAGTTGAGGAAGCCAAAAAAGAATTTTCTTACTCCCATGAAGATCTCAGGCCTGGCTCTACATGTTTATATACTTAAGGCCAATGTCTTCCTTTCTGGAGGGTTCCTATACTGAGTGTCTTTTTAAGATAGGTAGCTCCTAATACACATGTGCTCATAATGGCATAATGGAAGTTATCTTACATATTTAGACAGATGTTCAGGCTACAGTCATAGATTAATGATTTCTTATTTGCAAAAGAGATAACTACATAAAAAACAAAGAGCAGAGAACCCTTACTATGTTACATCACATGTCATAAGTGACTCCTTGCTCCAATAAAGTAAAACTTCTACATACTAAAAACCTAAGTACTAGAGGGCTGGTATATGATCATAATAGAGAAGGGATGACTCTTCTTAAAATAGTTATTGAGAGTGTTATCAGCTCCAAACACCAGGTTGTCTCTCAGGTGATGAAAAATGAGGTTGTCACTGATAGTAACAAGAATCTCATAAAATCTTAACCTCTAAACTTATATTTCTCCTGATTATCCTCATTTTCTTTCATCTCCTACTTTTCTTTCTTGATTATTGAGCACTAGTTCTTTAACACAGTGAGTTGAATAAGAGGATTAAGTAATTTAGTATAGATATCAATTCAGAGCATTGCATTCAATAAGTGATTGGGGACAATTGTATAGCAAACTGGACAAAAGAAGCTGAACCCCTACCACACTCCTCACACCAAAATAAATTCCAGGTAGATTGAAGACTTAAACACACAAAAAAGTCAAACTACTAGTTATAGAAGAAATTATGAGTAAATTTTATTTGTTTTTACAATATCAAAGGGAAATAGACCTTCCTAACTATGACATACAACTCAAACGCCCATATAGGATGAATACTTCGGACTACATAAAACATTTTTTAAAATTTGCATATAAAAATAAAGACAAATTACAAGTGAAAATATCTGCAACTAGTATCACAGAAGGATGGGTAGGTCTGACATTGTGTTAAGAGCTGCACAAATCAATTAGGAAAGACCAACATCCAAATGACAAAATGGGTGAAACAAAGTTTCCAGCAGGTGCCTGGGTCACAAGTCTATATCCTGGCTGCAGAAGGGTCTTGGGAATTTTTGCTTCTGACTTTTACGTGTTAGGGATACAAAAGTCATATTATTGAAATGTTCTTCAATATAGAAAGGCTGTTTAAAACATGGTGGACATTCATGGCTGTGACAAATGTCCACCTCCATTCTTGTGCAAGTTTTATTGTCATAGTGGTCAGTAGGAAAATATGGATGCAAATTTAATTTTCATTTTCCCTTTACTTGGAAATTCAGCTCTGTCATTAATTTACTCTTTCAGTTTTTTATAAACCCAACAAATATTTATTAAGCACATACTATGTACCTGGCAGTGTCTTCTGGATACTTGAAATACACTAATGAACAAAACAAAAAAAAAAATTCTGCCCCACAGTGCTTACATTCTAGTGGGATGTCTTCAGTACCTGTTGGTAGTACATATCAAGTTTTCAAACTTTTATTCCAAACAAAGACAGGTTAAGTGGATAGAACAGAATAAGTAATCTGTTGTTTGTTAGCTTTTCCGAGATAGTTCTATTATTTGGTCTAGTTTCTAGACACCTGCCTCTTCAAATACATGGCAAAGATACATTCCAGAAAAGGTATTTGCTGTTTGGGATGCTTCCCTCATTGCAGTGAACAAATGAGATCTGACTGTAAGAGATATGTGTATTGAATTTCACTATATTCAAAAGAGAATACAACAATTAAATAAGAAGATTCTCTGTTTGCCAAAGTTCAGAGGACACTAGTATTTTCAAAATGCTTTAGAGATGCTGAGCAAATAGCAAACACCATATGTGTATTTGCAGGTGATGCCACTGTGTGTTCTATGGACCTCGTTAGGCATATCTTTTGTCCCTAACACACATTGACCCAAACTAGAGAAAAGCAATATTTGGTTTAAAAATGATACATAAAGTTATTTTTAAGACAGTCCCAGGGGGCGCCTGGCTGACTCAGTTGGTGGCGCATGCAATTCTTGATCTCAGGGTTGTAAGTTTGAGCCCCATGTTAGGTGTAGGGATTACTTAAAGATAAAAAATCTTTTACAAGAAAAGATACTTCCAAATCATTAATTCATTTAGCAATTTTTTTTCCTTTGGAGTATTTGAAGGTCTTGTTCCATTGCCTTCTAGCTTCTAGTATTATTGTTGAACAGTGGACACTGCCATTTTGAGTGTTAGTCTTTGGTGTTTGTCCTGTTTTATATCCTCTCTGAAAGCTTGAAGGTCTTCTCTTTGTCTGCTGTGTGCTCAAATTTCCTGATCTCAGGCTTTGGTATAGATCTATTTTTATCCATTGTGGTAGGCTCTTGGTGAACTCATTTAATTTGGTAACTCATGTACTTCAGCTCTGCAAATTTTTCTTAGATTGTTTCATAGATGATGATACCCATATCCCCACCCCCCCACCCCCCACACCGGAATGCCCTCTCTCTTTTTGGAGCCTTTATTATTTGGATTTTGAATTTCCAGAACCAGTCCTTTCTTTTTGGTTCTGCTTACTAGGAAATTTTCTCAACTTTTTGTTCCAATTCCATTATTAAGTTTATGCTCTCCTGTTTTCAATTCTAAACGTCTAACTGCCTCACATGATAGTAAATGTCTAAGTGTCTCATATGATAGTGACTTCCCTCAAGTGTCTGATAATCCTTGGTTGTCCACTCATATTTAAGAACAGGGCAACAAACTGCTGACAGGAAATTCTGAGTATGGGTGGGGATTTGTCAGTTGTAAACTTACCTTAATTTGTTTGGGCTTATCATTGGGGAACTTCCCACATCAGTATCTTCAGGTCTTTCCTTTTGGGTTGATCAGATTCCATAGAGAAGGATCCTCTAATCTCTTCCTTGAAAGTTGAAAGCCTGGCTGCCCTGAATCTGGGAGCCAAGTTGGTAAAGATATCTGGAGGCCTCAGCATCCAATACACAAATGTTCACTTAATCCCCTTGCCCCTGAAAGACCTCCTGCTTCATCATCTGCAGAGAATAAGTTTGCAGTATTTTGTTTCGGTAGAAGAGAAGCATTTATTTGCCTGATTGCATGGAATTGGGAAGGGATTCTGGGGATCTGATTGCCTCTTAAACAGATTGGCAACCAATCCTCCTTATAGTATTACCCTCTTTCCTCACTTCACTTCAAGAGGAGCCTGGAACTGGTTGGTTATGAGTCTTTGGGTAACACTTCAGTGTATATAGGTTTGATTATTGATTTACCTCATTGCTCCCTTAAGATTCAGTTTTGATAGTCTACTACATCTTTTATCACCCTTCTGCTTTTCCAGCTAAAAGGCTTCTCAAATTTTGTTGCCATTGTCTCTTTTTGGCTTCTCATGATGTTAATCTGACATGACATGATGTACTGGATTTATGTTAACATAGGGGAGGAAAAGTGGGAGGAAAGATAGATGAAGAATCCATAATTATTAAAAATGGGTGATTAAGTAAGTATATGGAGGTTGTTAATACTACCCTGCTCACCTTTTTTTAAAATAGGTTTGAAAATTTCTAAAATGAAAATATTTTTTAAATCCCTGTACTGATTTCTTAGTGTGATATTAGGAAGGAGCAAAATTCAGAACACATGTTAAATTACCATCTCTACCTAGAAGGACAGAACCATTCGTTTTTCAATACATATTTATTGAGCATCCACTATGCACTAGGCATTGTGCCAAGATACAAACATAGGACTATGGAAGAGAGATTATTTGTTTTACTTGGTATACTATACTGACTTTTTAAAAATTAAAATCTATGGCTATTTAGGTTTGATATTTTAGAGTGTTTAACAGGTTTCTTTTTTCCTTTTCTGATTCTGAATTTCTCTTGATTTTGGTATAAATGCATGCTTTTGTTAAATATGAAAGAAAAAAATCCTAAAGGGGAAAAAGACATTGAATAGAAGATAGACAATTAAGGGATGTCTCAAGTATGAAAATAGCATTAATACAAGCCATTTAATGGCTTAAATAATAAATTACACTAGCAAGGGATACAGAACTCTTTTTTACCTATGAACAGAGAGAAAAGACAAAATCTGTATTAGGAAATCCCACAAGGGATTCTTGTTAGAGTGAGAATGAAGAGAGTGGACCTTTGATGACTAGTAGAATCTGGCTTTTGGTAGGGTGGGAAATCTTGGCTTTTAGTTAACCAGTGATGGAAATGCCATGAACTGCAGGTAATACTTACAAAGTTAATTGTAACATAAAATTGTTCCCTTTGGTCCCAAGGGGATAGCTATGGAAAAGAAAGCAAGAACTAGCTGCTCTCCTCTGGAGAACGGAGCTACAAGGGAGTCCATTACCCATTAATCTTGGTTCTAGATGGATAGCCCTAGGAGGCCACTCACTCCATCTAGATAGCAACTTGCTACTTGACTTAGTTAGCTCTATTCTCTTACCTCTTCTTCCTCCTCCTTCTATGAACTTTCTAGAATATTTCCTTGTAAACAAGAGGCGAAGTGCAAGTCAGTCTCCCAGGGAAGCAAAGCCCATTGCTTCAGTTGCTATTCCTTTTGACTACTAAAGGTTTCTCTGGGCAACTCAGGTCTCCCTTATAAAATTGTGTGTGTGTGTGTGTGTGTGTGTGTGTGTGTGTGTGTGTGTGATTGTGTGTATGAGTGTGTGTGTGTGTGTGTGTGTGTGTGTTAGAGTGTAGATTGGGGGCTCTAAAAAAGTGGGAACTGAAACTATGTAGACAGAATTCTTGTGTCTGTCCAGTGGCAGGTTAAGGTGAATAGTGAAATAAAATATATCAGATTGTAACCTTCTTGAGGCAGGTTGGGTTTGAGACTCTCTGTTCCTCACAGCCATCAGCACCAGCCTTGCATGTAATAAATGGTCATTAAATATATTTGAATATTGGTTAGTTTATATTATAGATATAGTATAGTACTTTCAATTATCATTGAATTTGTATTACTAGTTGTTTTTCCCTGAGCTATTCAATAAAGCCCTCTGGCTCTATCTAACAGGGTCAGCAAAGGCCCAGAAATTAGTTAGAAGTGACACAAAACTGTGGTTTTTATACTCTTTTTGTCTTCCATATTTATCAGGAGTATTACAGGAAATCCACTGGTGGGAATAATATTCTGGCATTAAAAATGATACATGCCAAGACTACCTAACAGTATGAAAAATAAATTCAGGTTATAATGTCAAATGATTGATAGATTTAATTCCAGTCTCCCTTTTTTGAGTGTCTACTATGTACTTAGTGCCATGTTAGGTACATGGTACAGAGAAGCATGGCAATCATAGTGCCCAGGGAGTATATAATATAGTATGGAAAATAAAGTATAAAACAATATGATCCACAATAGATAAAAAAAAACGTCACCAGTCAGTCCTTCAAAAGAGGAAGGGAGCCCCCATGACTGAGGGTTTGGGGAGATAGCTATTTCTTCCTCTCAATTAGTTATAGGAGAAAGATGAGAAGAAACTAGCTCTCTGTTTTTATTTTTTGAAACAGCATAAATCCTTCAGATGGGATTACATTCTCCTTTCCCCAGTATTTCTCTTCAGTTTTGCCCCTGAGTGATAGAATCTTACCCATGGAATGGGGCCTTAAAAGTTCTAGACAGATGTTCCATTTTATGTTGAGGTCTTTGCCACGAAAAAATAGCCATCCGGCCTATATTACTTAGAACACACTAGATTACAAACAGCAGAAAACTCTAATCCTGTTGTTTTCATCAATGATCATAGACCTGGTTTCAGAAGCCATTTGATGCAAAGCTCAAAAACATCATCAAAGATCATATCAATTTGCTTTCTCCATGCCTGCTTTATTTTAACCTAGCCAGACCTTGTGGTTGGAAAATGGCTGCCCACAGTCCAGGGGCTCCTTAAATTTTTTTTTTTTTTCATACAACATGTTGGTGATATTCCTTCAATTTTTGTTGTTATGCCCTCTGATTTTTGGAGTACATGCAAAAAGAGGAGGTTGACGCTGAAGTTCTCTTGAAATATGAAACAAACAAAAACTTCCCTAAAAGTCCACAGCAAATTGCTCCTCTCATTGTCCCAAATTGTGTCATGCCCATTGCCAACCAGTAAACTAGTAACTGTGGTAGGGATGGGATTATGCTGCTTTATTTAGGTTGGAATTATGCTAATTTGCTTATATTGGAACCACATGCTCCAGTATGCAGTCAAGGCCGGGATATGACGGCTAAGAACAGGGGGTGTTAACCTAGATAACTGAGAGTGGATAACGAAGAAGCTACCACAGGATTTGGCACAAGGTCTGGAGCGTGGCCGTTGACAACGTCATGGAAACCCCTAGCCCCAAGCCCCAAATGCCTTCTCTCTCTGGACAGCTTGGGTTGTAATAAAGTATAGCAATTGCATATTTGCAGCTGAATCTACCTCCTTCTTTCCATGCAAATCTGGGCTCCAATGACTCCTTCTTCACGTCGTTGCCCTCAAGCCTTTGGCCGCTTCCTTCAATTTGTTAACGTTGGGTGTGTCTTCTTTCTTCAGTGTTTGTTCTGCCTGGCCCTTACTGCACTCACTGAACCAAAAGAGTTAAACACTGGCTGCTATTGGAGAAAAACCTTACTTCCATTTCCAAACTGAAAGGAATTGAGGTCTAGTTATTTTGTCTTCTTTTTATTGTTTGGGGCTTCTTCGGGCCAAGTTCAGAACTTGCGCCAAAATAGTGGCTTTGCGATCAAACCTCCTTGGGCCATCTCTGCAAGATGAAGGCACTGGCTTGATCCATTTCCAAGAACTCTTCCCCGCTGTCCAATTCGGTGGCCCCTTACCAGGATTCGCGTGGGAAGAGGTGATTGTAGACTTGAGGGCTTGTGTAGTGGAGTGTTTGGGTACCTGAAGCCCACGCTGCTTTGTGTGGTTTGAGGGAGCTTTTGCCCCTTTTCTGTCATTCTGCTCAGCAACGAATTCGACCAGCGGCACCTACTCCGAGCGCGGACCGAAGTGGCTCAGTCTCCCTTCATCACGCACGAATTTTCCGCGCCGAGCGCTGCGCAGCCGCCAGGGCTGCAACGACCGGGCCAGGCCGAGTGCGGCATCCGGCGTCCAACGCGGCTTGCTCGGGAACAGGAGCCTCCAGGGCTCTGCGGCCTCGGGCTGGGTGGCCTGGGCAACGGATCCAGATGCGCCCGCAGCTGCGTCTCCTCCGCGCCGCTCTGCCGCCCGAGGCAGAAGCGGGACAAACCAGAGGAGGCGCCGCGGTGCCTGTCGCCCTGCTCCCGGGGGCACCGACGAGGCGCCCTCCGCGGGCGGCCCGGCCCAGCTTCGCGGGGTGCCTGCGCGCGTCTCCCGCCCCTCTCCGGCGGCCCCCACTCCGTCCCGCCTCACCCCACCGCGGGCTTTGTCCACCGGCCGCGCGGCGGCCCCTCCCCGTTCCCGCCGGCTCCTCCCCACCCCCTCCGCTGGCCCCACTTCCTCGGCGCAGGCGGCTGGAGCGGGCCGGGGACGAAAGGGTTAACCCGGGGCTCTTCCCGGCGCGGAGGGATCCGGAGCCGAGCCGAGCGCGGTGCTGAGGCCGCCTCAGCGAAAAAAATGTCCGCCTGAGGAGACCCACAAGTTCTATTCGGGGGGACCGCCAGCCCGCCCCGGGAGGAAGGGGCGGCCAGGCCCGAGAGCCGCCTCCCCCGCCCGGATCCGAAAGCTCGCGCGGGGCAAAGTGAGCCGAGCCGCCGGGAGGTACAAGGGGAAGCCCGAGCCCGCTCTCCCGGCCAAAGTGAACTTTAATCGGGGTGGTTGGATGCGGAGACGGGGCGGCAGGTAATTGCGGAGAGACGAGCGGGAGGGGTACGCCGTGGCAGGGCTAGGGGCTGAGGGGCGCCGCCACGTCCCTGCCGGAGCGGAGGCGCCCCCGGCCCGCGCCCCAACTCCTCTCCCCTTTGTACAGAGGCGAGCCTGGGGTTCCCTCCAACTTGGGGAGCGGAGTGGGGACGGAGGCGAGAGTCGCGGACGGCCAGGCCCGCGGGCGGCGCGCTCGGCCTGCGCGCCCCGTTCGGCACTCGGCTCCAGCTCCGGGGCGCGCGGGAGAGCAGGCTGCTTCGGCCGCCGCGCCGGGCTCATTGTTCGGCAGGTCCGGGGCTGGCCGGCCGCGGGCAGGGTAGCAAAAGTGGGAGGAGGCCGAGCCAGGGGAGGAGGGCGCCGGGTAAGAGCGAGATTAGTTGTCGGGGTTTGTATTTTCTTTTTAAAAACGTCCCTGGGACGCGCGGGGGTTGCTTTTCGACCCCCGGGGCCCGCTGGGGACGTCCGGGCGGCGGCGGCGGCAGACGCGGGCCTGCGAGCGGCGCGTTCCCTGCAACTTGTCAGTTCTATTGTTGCCGAGCCAGTGAGTCACTTCGCATCTCCCCTCGTCGCCACTCCGCTCACTGGACGCCTAGTCGCCCCTCACCCCGCCCCTCGAGACCCCCGCCCGGCCGGGCGCAGCGCCGAGCACCCGGCGGGCCGCGCGGGGTGGGGGCGCCGGGGAGGGGGCACCGGGGAGGGGGCAGGGTTGGGCTCGGAAACTTGCAGGAGAGGCGGCGAGTTGCGGGAGCCGCCGCGACGCTCCCGGGCCGCGCGGAGGAACGCGTGGATTCACCGACCCGGCGCGGTGCTGGGCTCTCCTGCCCCCTGCCCGCGCGGCGGTGGGAACGAGTTGAGTGCTGGAAATCAGCCCAGAGCTCTCGGTCCTGCCCTACGCCCCTCTTCTTCCCCTCACACACTTTGGGCCGTGGTGGTCTCTCTGAGCCTGTTTCCTCTGCCTTAGGACCTGCTAGAAGTGACCGAAGATGAATCCCCAGCAGCAGCGCATGGCCGCTATAGGGACCGATAAGGAGCTGAGCGACCTGCTGGACTTCAGTGCGGTATGAGAGCTTTCCGCGGCATCTTGGGGTTCTGCTGAGGTTTACGAAAGAAAGAAAGAAAAAAAGAAAGAAAGAAAGAAAAAAAGAAAGAAAGAGGAAAAAAGGCGGGGGGTGGTGGTGGTGTGGGAAGCGACGTGGAGACTAGGCAGCGTGAACTCCATCTGCTTTGAGCAGTAGTTCTCAGGGCTGGAGTCCAGCTCCCCCAAGTTGGACACCTGAACTTTGATGTAATGTCTAGACTTGCAGATTTAAAACTTTAATGCCAGAGGGGTCATTTGATTGAACCAGTTAAAAGGAGAACAATGTAACCATGAGCTTTGGTTGAGTCACCCTCTGACCCTGATGATTATTAGGGATTTTGAACTTTGAATGAAAAAAGAAAATTATTTTTTCTGCACTCTATTTCCCTCCCTGAGATGTGATAGAATTTATGATATCTGAAAGATGCCAGTTATGAGAAAGTAAGATAGAGGCTAGAATTTCCAGTCTTTTTGGCTGAACACTTTTAAGTTCGTAAATTTATGTGTGTGAATGTGTATATGTATGTATATGTGTACATAAGTAAGGTATATGTATTTTAAAGTTTTTACCATAGGAAATGATTGACAAGAATAGCTTAAACCGAAGAAAGCCTACTGCCTTTATCTCTCATGGGCTGAATTCCTTTATTAACTGTTGTTAGGAGGCAGGACCAACACCTACTTTATAAAACTGGATTATAATGGATCCTTACTGTATGTAGTAGTTTCTTTGGGTATGATTCTGACTATGTGGTAATGTAAATGTGAGATTTTTGTTAGAAAGTAAAGGTGATGGACATAAATTTGCCATTTAAACTTAATAATTTTAGACTTTCTCATGTAAATGAGTGGGTTTTGAGAACAGAATATAACCAATATTTCTAAGTAGTATTAGGAAATAATATCACTGAGTGTAATTGCCTTTGTGGGTCTGAATGTATATCTCCATTTTATCTTAACTTCCTTTGAAAATACGTAACTGATGGCTCTTGGCAGACTTTTGTTTGCAAGGAGTCTAGAAGAATTTCAGGACTAACAGATACATTTGGGTTATTTTGTAGATGTTTTCTCCACCTGTTAATAGTGGGAAGACCAGACCAACAACGCTGGGAAGCAGTCAGTTCAGTGGATCAGGTAAGATGGTATCTAAAATCAGGAACTCTTATTTTGGTGTTTGATACATGTTAGTAGAAAAATATGAAGTATTTTAATATCTTCATGCCATTCTGTTGTGTCCATTTCAAATTAGAAGCAAAAACAAGCCTCAGATGGGCTGTGGACTTTAGGATCCATTGATATTTCTATAAGAATAAATATCGATGTAAAATTCTTCTGTTTTCCATGAATCTTTAAGTTGAATTTGTCTTCTTTGAGTACAAGGGATCATATCCTGCCTCTGTGTTTGGACAAGTACCAGAAAAAAGGCTCTGTGGTCCATGTGTGGTCTATATATAGTTTTTTTTAAATGTTTGTTTACATATGTATATTTTTAAATTTTGTTAAAATTTGAGCCTATTAGCATTATTAAACCTTTGTGTTCTAAAAATTTGGTAAAATATTATTGTATGCATATTGAGTCAAGTAAGAATTAGTAAGACTTATTTTAAAAGGTGGCTAATCCCTTGGAAGTCTGGAGCAAATTAAAAATTGGGACAGTTTTAAAAATGTTAATGGAACAAATGTTATAAATAAATGAATAGAAAGATTTATTTTCAAATGATATCTGTTAGATGACTGAATTCTACATTCAGATTACATTAGAATAGTATTTAGAATAAGTTTAATAAGATTCCTATTCCTACGTTAGCGCTGTGGTCTTTAAATTTACTTTATATTTATAACTATTCTCCATTATTAACATTTATCTCATATTTCTTAAGTATGCATTTGTTTTTTCCCTAACTTATTTAAACTCGTGATTTCAAAACTAAACAGTCCAGAAGCAAGGTCCATTCCAGTGTACAAAAGCTATAATTTTCTTTTTAAGTTAAACTTATTCCTTAGTTCTCAAAGACGAAAAAATAATGCCATGGACAGCGTCATCTTAAGAAAACCAGCTGTCAAATCCCTAGACTGAAATTTAGTAACTGCTCTTTGACCGGTGCTTGTATTTTCCCTAGTAAAATGATAGTTGATTTCTTAAGATACTGTGAGAGCAAAACACGAGGAAAGAAGGAAATGTCATAACCTAGAACATTTTTACCACTTTATATTTAAAAAGTGTTTCTATTTAAAAATAGTTCACTAACATAATTTATTAAAATTTTATTTCATGATGAAATTGCAGTTCATGGGTAAAATATAGCATGCTGTTTAACACCTCAAATAAATAAAATAAAAACACTTTAGCTGTTAAACATCCTAAAGGCTAATATAAACCTATTCAAAAGGATATGATAAAATATCAGTAGTTAATGTAGAAGAAGGCTATATATTTTCTTTACTACTGTTTTGACTGTATCTCAGTTTTTGCAACTAATAATTCATTTTCCAGTACTTTCAGATTTAGTTTGATACATAGAAGATACTTACTATATTTCCTTAAATAAGTAGTGATATTACTGTTTTAGTCTGTTCCAGCTTGAATTATGGAAAATGTATTTAACTGACATTCATTGATAAGAAGGACATGAACTTTAGAAAATTGATATCAGAAATACTTTGGTTTTAGAATAAAGGCAATTGTATTTTTTTCACTTTTAAAAATTAATGTATGATTTATGTAGTGTGTGAAATTAGAAAGTATTTGTGAACTTGGTTTGTATTATTATAAGCATGACATTGGAGCATTTGTGAGCCTTCTTTCTGTCGCTTGCATTATACAATGAAAAAATTATTTTTCAGCATTGCAGAAGTAGTCATACAGTATTTGATTCTTTGGAGTGGGAAATTTTTAATTTTAAAACTGTTAGGTTTGTTACTTATCTGTTGAAAGTTTGACCTTAAACACGTGTTCAGTGGACATGGTAATATTTATTTCAGTGGTTTGTTTTAAATTCCAGGGAAGAAAAGGCATGACCTTTAATAATTAGTGAATAGATTTAAATTTTGGGGAAAGGACAATGGCATGAGTGATTATTTTATATCAGAGTGTATTGGTAGATAAAGATTTTCTGTAGTCATTTTTTCTTGAAGAAATTGGTACAACAATATTATTTTCTTTATATGGTTTATTGCCATCTGAATTATCTTCTGTCCTGATTTTGAAAGATACATGATACGCCCTAATGCCAGTTTCTTTGCAGTATAAAAGGAGCTGAAGATCTGATTTTCTTTCTGAAGAACTGACTTAAAGATTAGAGGTTTTTTTGGTTTTTTTTGGTCTTTGGAGTAACATTGTAAAACGCCCGTCTTTTGCCTCATGAAAACTGTAGTTGTGCGGTATAATTTTTTTTCTTATGTTCTTTTTGAGGATGACTTAATTTCACATTGGGCTTTTTTTGAGAAAAAATATAATACATTTAGAATTTCTTTAGCTGAAAACATATTTTGCAGCGCATAATTTTTTTTTTAATCTTATTCCTAAAACAAATAACATATAATAGCTGATACTTCTTCAGAAGTGACTGGAAAAAATGCATATGTATTTACTATTATTTACTTGACTGGAGAAATCTGTTACAATGCTATTTCTTTATCAAGGTGTACATTTTCTTGGAATTATGATCATAAGACTGAATTTGCCCCCTTGGTAGGACAGAGTCTGAGATGTTCTTATAAGTGACCTTGAGAGGTATTTCTCTTTGTAGGCGTTAAAAGTGAGGTACTACGTTAGAGGCCAGTGTATCAGGGGAAAACTTGATTAAAGGATTGGTAAAATGGAAGGAAGTAGTTCATTCAGGTGTTTAAGTCTGCTTTCCCCTCCCACTTCAGAATTTTGAGTGTGTGATACTGGATTTAATTTTTAGTAGTTTTTTTTTTTTTTAATGTTTATTTATTTATTTTGAAGGAGAGAGAGAGAAAGAATGCTTGCGTGTGTGCAGGCGCTGCAGAGAGAGAGGGAGAGAGAGAATCCCAAGCAGTCTCAGTTCTGTCATTGCAGAGGCTGACCTGGGGCTCAGTGTCATGAACCATGAAACCATGACCTGAACTGAAATCAGCAGTCGGAAGTTTAACCAACTGATCCAGCCAGGTGCCCATATTTTTAGTAGTTTAAACGTTTACATGATACTCCCCAAATTTCCTTTATTAGCTTTTGAATCCAAGTAGTAAAACATATTGGAAGGAAGTGGGATAAATTCATTTTGTAAGCTATTTATATATAATGTGCCTATTTGTGTTTGATATTTCTAGAAAGTTATTTTAATTAGCAAGTAAAGCTTTACTTTTCGTTACTCAAAGCAGACTTTTGTAGCATGATAGATTTCTTCTTGCTCAAGAGTTTTGGAAATAATTGTAAGAACTCTTTACCAGCTCTTAATTTTTAAAAGGAATACAATTTTTCATTCTTAAGTTACTTACTGCTTTTTTGTGGGAAAATTTTTCACTTGTACAAGCTTTATGCTTTTAGAAAGTATTGATATAGAGCCAGAAAAAAATGAGTTGTTATTAAATTAAAATTTTTAATTAAACTTTTTGTCTCAAGATAATTTAGATTCATATACATATGAAGGCATATATTCATATAATTTAAGAAACATTAATAGAGTTCCCATGTATACGTTAGCAAGTTTTCCACAAAAGTAACATCTTGCCAAACTGTAGTACAATATTAGAACTAGGTTATTGACAGTGATACAGTGAGGATACCAAAACGTTTACATCACTGCAAGGATTCCAGGTGTTTCCCTTTTATATTTGCATCCACTTCTCAAAAGTAATTAAAGAAAATCCATGGTAGATTAGTAAATATCTGCTCATCCTTTTAAACATGGAGTAAGCTTTTCAAATTGTTGTAGTATTATTTGTAGCATTTGAAAAAAAGTCAAGAAAGGAAACCAAATGTTACCAATATGTGTTTTAATTGAACTGTAATATACATAGGAATGGTGATTTTAAGTAGAGGGTAAACTAGGTTTGCTCTTTTCATGTAAGGTATTTTAAGGTAATGAGCAGGGTGTGCTTCATAGTGTGTATTTATCAGTGTTAAAATTTGTAATAAACGTGTGGTAATATACGCTTGTTCAAATTTAATACTGTTATTTGGGTAACTGAACCATGTTGGACATTTGCTTCTGGCAAGTTCTGGTGAATGAGAGTAACTGCATAGTCAGTAGGCATGTAAAGAAAAATATATTTTAGGATAAATATGGTCTGCTGTTAAGTGGCTCATTTAAGATAAAAGCTAAGTAGCAAAGGAGTCTTTTAGAGAAAAGGTGTATATGAAAGTTCCAACTTGGAAAAAAAAAATTAAAGACAAGATTATAGCTGTGAGTATTGAATGCCTTTTAGAACAGTCCCTGTAGTGTTCCTTTAAGTAGTCATGGCTTATAATGTATTTGAAGAACAATTTGATTAGATAATGAGACTTGCTTGTTATATACAGTGAGGCATACGTACCTGTAGTGAATTTTATTTTCATCTGTTTTCATTAACATTTTTAAAATCTTTTTCTAATGTTTATTTTTGAGAGACAGAATACAAGCAGGGGAGGAGCAGAGAGAGAGAGAGAGAGACGTACACACAGAATCCGAGGCAGGCTCCAGGCCCTGAGCTGTCAGCACAGAGCCCTATGCGGGGCCCGAACTCACAAGCTGTGAGATCATGACCTGAGCCGAAGTCACATGCTTAACCGACTGAGCCATGCAGGCACCTCTATTTTCATTAACAATTTATTTATTTGTTTATTTTTAATGTTTATTTATTTTTGAAAGAGAGACAGAGCATGAGCAGGGGAGGAACAGAGAGAGAGGGAGACACAGAATCTGAAGCAGACTCCAGGCTTTGAGCTGACAGCACAAAGCCTGATGCGGGGCTCAAACCCACCAACAGTGAGATCATGACCCAAGATCATGAGCCGAGCCAGGTCCTGAAGTCGGACTGAGCCACCCAGGTGCCCCTTCATTAACAATTTAAATACGAGGTCAACTTTCTGTCTTTTAGGATATCCTTTAGTATATCTTTTTCTTTGAGTTTTAAAGTAATTGTTTTGGAATAGGAAGATGAAGGTGCAGATACCCAACTTTAAATGTAAAAACAATTGCTTTTACATTTTAGATTTAACGGGTGCCATTTAGTATAATCTCTTGTTAAAGCCAGATAGTGTTTTCTGTTACTGAACAATTGGCAGTCATGCCTGGAATGTCACTGCCTGCTTAGTGTTGTGGAAGACTTGGATAGAACTCTCCCATAGGAGTAAAGTACCACTATTAGAGTCTCTTGGGGGGGAAAAAAAGCTATTTCTTAGCATGTGGGATACCTTTAAAAAAAATCATTTAATAAAATTGCTTTTGAGTATAATTTGAATATATTTTTTTTGGATGAGGCCTTTGCAATTAGAAATACGATGCTTTTATGTTTAGGGAATAAAATGAGAAGATAAAGGTTGAAATATGTCAGTTCTAAAGACTAATGAATGACTTTCTTTGTTAAATAGTGGAGCCATACATATCTCATATTTATTAGTTAATTGCATATTTATTTAGTATCTCCTTTATGCAGATACTAGACTTTGTGCTAGTCTAGTAGCTTTCAAGAAGGTGGGAAATGGAGAAGGACAGATCCAAAAAAGTGGAGGCATTCCATTTTCTTAAAAAAATATATATTTTTTTACATTTACTTATTTTTTGAGAGACAGCATGAGCGGGGAGGGCACAGAGAGAGAGGGAGTCGCAGATACCGAAGCAGGCTCCAGGCTCTGAGCTTTCAGCACAGAGCCCGATGCGGGGCTCAAACTCACAAACCGCGAGATCATGACCTGAGCCGAAGTTGGACTCTTAACCGACTGAGCCACCCCGGCGTCCCGAGGCATTCCATTTTCTAGATATGATGATAACATGTAAAATTGTGGGGTAAACTAATGTGACCTAAGAAAATATCAACAACTACATATTAATGTAGTTAAAATTGAACGTGTGAGAATAAGAATGTGCTGAGGAGTCAGGGAACTGTCTTAAGGAAAACTCAGAGATCTTGAATTTAGAGTTCATTTTTGAAGGAGATATGGAAAATGAATTAGGGAAGAGAAGAACTGGCCTCCTAGATGTGGAGTAGCATGGAAAGATACCCGGAAATGGGATTTGACTTGCTCCAAGGTGCTATACAGTTCAGGGAAAGAGAAGCTGGTTTTTATTGATCGCCACCGCACTCCTGGAGTAGCTCATATTTACATACTATTATCTGGAGCCGACTACATATCTTCAAATCCAGTCATTGCTGCTTATTAATTGGGTGATCTTGGGTAAATTGCTTAACCTGTCTGTGCTTCTTTTTCTTAATCTGTAAAATAGGACTAATAGTAGCTATCCTCATAGAGTTGTTATGAATATTAATTGAGTTAATACAGGTAAAGCTCCAAGATGAGTGCCTGGCACCTAGTTAGCTCTGGTGGAGTGAATTGTTAGCGGTTAGACAATAGAATAAGGAAAGCATTTGTTCATTCAGGAGGCTAATGTGCTAATCTAGAGGTGAGCTGGTGAAGGTTGGACTTGGTATTAGTATAGGGAGTAGGAAGGAAAAATACAAAAGAAAAAGATTGACAGAATTTGAAAGATTGGATTTCGGTAGGTAAGAGAAATGGCTTAAGATTGCAGTTCTAGAATAACTGGAGGGTGATAGTGCTGAATTTTTTTGAGCACTTTTAGTTTCACACTACCTGGGACTCTTCTAGCTAATTTTGGAATTTATGAGAGAAGAGTGCTTGGAGATGAGTTAAAGATGTTGGTAAAAACAAACAAAAAATAGCAGCAACTCTTTTTTGCCTATAAAATTAATAGTTATACTTGAAAAGAAAGTTGGAGAACAGAAAAAGCAACAAAGGAAAAAAAATCCATTATTTCACTGTCCAGAGGAGATTGTTACATTTTGATTTATTTGTTTTTTTTTTTTTCCTATTAGTCCTATGTTTGCAAAGTTGAGATCTTAATGATGGTTTCATTTTATGTCCTCCTTTTTTATTTCACTTATTACTACGAACATTTTTCTCATCTTCTTAAAGATTCTTTTAAAACTTGATTTAAAATTGTGTGATATTACATGGAATGGAGATAGCATAATGTATCAAATCCATTCTCTTACTGCTTGACATTTAGAGATTTTGTTAATTTGCTTTTTGTTATTAAAAAAATGTGATAGTGAACACCTTTTTGTACACACGTGTATTTTTATCCACACTTCAATTTCCTTTGGATAGGAGATGTAGATTTTGTTTTTTATGCCTGCAAGTTATAATTAAAGTTAAGAGAGTAAATGAATACCCTTAGGGAGATGAACTCAGAGGGAGATAAATTATCAGGCCAAGGATTGATGACAATGGTGGAGTTAGATGTATAAAATTAGTGACTTTGGCTAATAATTTAATGTAAAAATACAATTTTTTATATATATGTGGAGTATAAGATGCATTAGGTATAGATTTATATTTGTATATAAATTGGTTGTGTGGTGACTGGAGGGAATTCCTGTCATTCTTGGACTTGTGCTGACTGAAATGGAGTGGAGTCTAATTGGAGTCTATCAGTGAGAGAGCCTTTAAATTCTTGACTTATAAGAGGGGTACTATCTGAGAGTGGGAGTAATTGGGTCCAGGAACCAAACAACTGGATTAGAATCAGTACTTTGCCACTTATTAGCTGGGTGGCCCTAGGTGACTAGGCAAATCATTTAAATGATCTGAGCATACTTTTCTTTCTTGTGAAAAGTGGATGATACTGCCTACCTTCAAAATCTTTAAGAGGATCAAACAGGATTATATATTGCCTGCCATATAGCAGCTTCAAAAATGGGAGCTGCCATTATTATTGTGGCACCCTTTTAGGTAATACTAATGATAATATTAATAATGAATAGTAATAGAACCAGAAATTATAGCCAATGTTTATTGAACTATTATTATATACCAGGTGCTGTGCTAGTGGTAGTGGGGGTGACGAAATAGATACCCCACAAGAGTACCATATCAAAGTTGCTTTTCAATGTCATAAAATTGTATGTATTGTCAAAAGTCTAAGAAGAAATCAGGTAGCAGAAGTAGTTTAAAAAAAAAAAGTCCCTCCCCCCCCAAAGAGTATTTTTGAAAGGTCATCAGGTACCTAAGAACCACCCCGCCTTTATCTACTTTTTTTTTTTGTGCAGTTGATTTCTTCTTAATACTGTCATTTTGTAGACTAGATATTGAATAGTGCAGAATGGTGGACAGAAATGTGTACACCTTTTGAAAACCCTCTTCCATACTTAGGCATTGCCACTTGGATGTAATGTTTTCTCCATATTCTCTCCTAGCTACTTGAAATTCTTTCTGGAATGATATGTAGTTTAAATAAATAAGTAAAATAAAAATTACGTGACCTGAGAAGATAGAATAGCTGGGAGACAGGTTGGAGAGAATGTTCAGAGTCTCTTGAGTAGAGCTTCTCCACTTTTTTCTTAATAGCAGAGGAGAAAGAACATAAACTCCCCTGGTAGCCTGAAGCAACACATTGCAAGTGAACAGAAGAAATCTTATCTTAAAGATTTATGTGCATTTTACTTTCTACTCCCCAGCACAAACATATTTGTTGTAATATAAATATGTTTTAATTCATCATTGAGTAAAACTGAGATTGTAAGAACATGCATTGTGGCTGGCTTATAGCCTTGCCTTCATCCTATTTTGCTTTGTATCTTTGGGGTTGGGGTGAGGGCAGGGTGGGATGCAGGCTTATACTATCCTTTCGTTAGTGAGAAGCCCAGCTCTAGAGCGTAGTCTTCAACTGTCTTTATGTATTCGTGGATCTTTTCTTGCTACCACAGAGAAATTTGTTAGTAATGTCGCTTATCTTTGAAACTCTTGTTTTCTGTTTCCAGCCACATCATCCTGTAATTTCTTAACATGCCCATGACTTGAGAAGAAAATGCATATTTCTGTAGAGAGAACTTTGTATTTTTTTGTTGTTGTTTCTTGTTTGAAACGTGCTCTCTTTTGTTCCAGGTTAAAAAATGTGTTTTCATAAAGACTAGGGTGAGTCATCCAAGCTACTCTAAGCTGACTGGGGACATAAAGATCATATTTAAAGATGACACTGAAATGTAAACAGATTAGGGATTGGTTACTAATTTTGATTGCATTGGGTCGTGACTCAGGGATGAAATTTTTGGAATAAAATAATAAAATAATTTAAGACAAGGTGCAGGACAGAAGAGATTACTTTAAAAAAAAAGGGGGGGGTGGTGCCTGAGTGGCTTAGTCAGTTAAGTGTCTGACTTCGGCTCAGGTCATGATCTTGTGTTTCGTTGGATCGAGCCCCACGTCAGGCTCCGTGCTTACAGCTCAGAGCCTGGAGCCTACTTTGGATTCTTTGTCTCCCTCTCTCTCTGCCCCTCCTCTGCTCACACTCTTCCTCTCTCTGTCTCTCTCTCTTTCAAAAATAAATAAACATTAAAAAAAAAAAAACTAAAAAGACAACCACTGCTATGCCTTACCATGTTTTTGGCTATTAAAAATGTTGGCTCAAGGTGTCATTTTGTCAGATGTGTTTTAGGTGCTAGGAAAGTGCCTGAATTTGAACTGAGCGAGTTTTGTGAATTTGAAAGATTATTCCAGTTACTCCAGTGAAATCTCTTCAGAGACATCACTCAAAAATTGGTTTCTTCTCTTCCAGTGGTTTTGCCAGTGAGCCATTGTGAGGCTTTGAAATGAGCAGGATCAACTCATGATTACTATTCCACCACTTCATTGGTGGTTAATGTAGGGAACACAGGTTGAACTTAATGTGATCACGCAGCTTCAGTCAATGAGCAAATGTGCTGCTGCTCTCAGCAAGAGTTGTGAGTAGTGGTGGAGCACTGCAGGGATCCCTGCTAGGAGGGAATTACAGTCATCAGGCTTCTCAGTCCTTGAGGCATATGTTGTTTTGAGGTTGTTGAGAATAAATAAAAGGTTTGCTGTACCACTAGAGAGGAAAAAATGCTAGGCTTCACTTTGAACTTATGGCAGAAGCATGATTTGGCCACAAGTTAATTTAGGGAATCTGAGTTTGTGTGGGTCTCAAGGAGCAAAAAACCTGAGTTAGCAGGTCCTCTTAGGTTTTTACTGTTGGAAGCCCTACTATATCCAACTGACTTTGTCACCTGGTCAGAGGTTCATTGCCTATCTGTTTGGCATTGACATGCTAAGGCTTTATAATATGTTTTGCAGTGTTGGTCCCACCTTAAAGTTTAAGGGGAAAATTGTTTCATGTCCAGTCTCTTGGTGGGACCTTATAGACAGCTTGAATTGATTATGCCTTTCTAAAAAAATTTTTTTTTTCAACGTTTATTTATTTTGGGGACAGAGAGAGACAGAGCATGAACGGGGGAGGGGCAGAGAGAGAGGGAGACACAGAATCGGAAACAGGCTCCAGGCTCTGAGCCATCAGCCCAGAGCCCGACGCGGGGCTCAAACTCACAGACCGCGAGATCACGACCTGGCTGAAGTCGGACGCTTAACCGACTGCGCCACCCAGGCGCCCCAATGATTATGCCTTTCTAAATAGGCAAGTAATTAGAGCCATTTCAAGACCCTACTAAATATCCTAAATGTCTCATCTAAGTATTGGCTAGTTCTTTTATTCTATAAGGGATAGCTTTATTTTTTTATTTATGTTTTTATTTTTATTTTTATTTTTGAGAGAGAGATGGACTATGTGTGAGGGAGGGGCAGAGAGAGGGAAACACAGAATCTGAAGCAGGCTCCAGGCTCCAAGCCATCAGCACAGAGCCAGCCCCATTTGGGGCTTGAACCCACAAACCGTGAGATCATGACTTGAGCCAAGTCCTACGCTTAGCCAACGGAGCCACCCAGGCGCCCTGCATAATTTATTCATTATACGTCAAGACCACCTTTTACCTGCCAAAAGTCCACAATATCTGATCTGTAAATTTTGAAATCCAAAAAGGTCTGAATCAATTTTTTTTTTAAATTCAGCTTAAATTATTTGTCAGATTTCAGTGGCAAAATCTGACCTTATGTGAAGGGAGGCCGATGACAATCTGTTTTCCTAGCTCTTTTGTGGTTACCAGGTGCTGAAGTGATTTGTAACCTATGGTATGTACACTGTATTTCTTTCCTAAATTTGAAAAAATGAATTCTAAAATCCACCTGTCCCAATGGATTTTTGAAAAGGTTTTATAGCTCTCCCTCTTGTGTATGTCTCCCAGGTCTTTTTTACAATTCAAAATAAGAATTTCTTTTTTGGACTAAAAGTCTAGACTGAATAACTTATTATATTAAATACAGAAAAAATAATGGTGGTGGACTTGTTAACAGAGGAAATTCTTCTTGGAATATAGGCTTTTCAGGCTGAGCTTTGTGTTTGAGTATTGTGGCCAGTACATTGATTTAGAGAATCAATTTCTGTTTTGAAGAGAGATATGCTTTTTCATCTTTTGGACCAAAGAGTGTACTGATATTTCCCGGGTCAGTTTGCATGGAAATTTTCAGGGTGCTAGCAGAAGATATATTTACATACAGATATACAAGCCCACATAAAGATAATTATGTATATAATATATAAAGCTAACACTGTTTCATCACCTTCAAAAGGCAGTCTCAACCCTGACATACCCAGTTTTAACTGTTGGCTGGGAACAAATAAGAGAAGCCTACCAAGTTATTTCCATGAAGAAAAGGAGGAGCTAAAATACAGTTTCGTATGGGACAAATGAACAAAACCAGTCTTTGGTACCTTTATTCTCTCCTTTTATTTGGTTAAAAGTTTCCATAGATTAGTAGCATAATGTTTATTCCTGCAATATACTCATTAAAGGCATCTCCACTGAAAACAAGCTGTGATTCTAGTGAGTGTGTGAAGTTTTCCTCAGGAGCCTGTCATTGGCTCAGTCGTATTATTGATAAAAACTATGAAAGTAGCAGTGAAACTAGTTTGTTGATTATCTGTTTTGATAATCATGTCAGGGGCATGTCAGTTGGCCATTTGGATTTTTCTGGTTACCTTACAAACCTGTTCCCTGAAGTGTTCCCAGTGATGCTGTCTTGAAACCATGAATACTTAAATAAATAAGCTGAATTAAATAAATAAACTTTAATAAATAATTGAGTAATTAAATCCACTTAAAGTTTGCAGGGATTTGAGATGCTTTCCTGTAGGAACCCAGAACAGGCTATACAGCCAGTGTCTCTCTTGCCTTCGTATTTACATAATTTCCCTTGTAGTGCCACAAAGCACAGATGGAGTTTGGCTCTGGAGGGTTGCTAAACAAGTTGTGTAGCAGTAGTACTTTGTCCAATGAATGACTGAGGGAAGGAGGAGTTTTACTGTTAAAAGACTACTCTTTTAATGGTAGAAGTATTTTGTAAATACTTACTCCTACACTATTCTCTTCATAATTCTTATAGGAAGTTGGTAACTTCATTTTGCAGAGGAAATAGAGAAATCAACAGTGATACACATTTGCCTGTGGTTTCTTATTGCCCCTCAGAAGTAGCAAACTGATGAGTTGTAGTTGCACCTGCACTGATACTAATCTCCACAGGGCAAGGTTTGTCTTGAGGGGGAATTTAATATCTCTAGAAATCTTTAAAATTTGTTGTTGTAACAGGAGACTTAAATGGTGTGATGTATTCTCCAAAAGAAAGTGCTTCAAAATTTATTTTTATTAAAAAGAAAACAAAATAATCAAAGCCTTCATACAATAAAAAAATTAAGGTATTACAAGATATTATATATAAAAAACTACAACTTGAAATGTCTTTAGGAGAGTGTAATTCTTTTTGTGCATGGTCTTATTGTCCAGCTGTCATCAGACTTTGTGCCTTGGGAAGAAGATGGAATTTGATAGTTGTAAAATACTGGAATATTAACAGCTATTATTTAGTTGAGGTCTAAGAAAGAATGGTTGCTTCATAGTATGGAAAATTCTTTATTTTCACTTCCCTCTTTTCAAAGATTTAGTGTTTATTTAGTTATAAAGGCAAGTAAAAGCAGATGGAAAATAGTTATCCCAAGGGTAGTTTAAAAATGCTATTAAACATACAGAAGAGATTTTAATAAAAGTTGTTTAAATTTAATTTTGGCAGAACTTTCAATGCATTAAAATGAAGATACTTGTGCTTTTATTGTATTGAATGGTGCTGATTAGTCCATATTGTATTTTCGTTTATTTAAAGGTAGACTGGGCTTTCGTTTTGTTGAAGGGCATCTGTAGATATATGACAGAGTACCTGGTAAAGTCTGGTTGTTTTTCATTGGTCTTTGTAAGATCATTTGTTTACATTTAAGGTGGTGGAGAATAGAGACACACTGCTGTATATTGGAAAGAGGAGGGGTTTGGAGTCACAAAGTTTTGGTTCAGTGTTGGCTTTATCATTTACTAGATCTGTGATCTTAGGGCAGTATGTTAACTTCTCTCAGTCTGTTTATCTTATGTGTAAAATGAGGGAAATAAAAATATTGCCTTAAGGGGTTGTGATAGTGATCAGGTTAAGTAATTTTTAAGGAATTTCCTTTCTAAAATGTGGAGACTTGTGGTTCTGCACAGATATTGGTTGTCCTGTTATGTCAGGTGGCATAGCAACTCTGGAAGGGATTCTAAGCTTGCAAGTATATATGGAGAGAATGACTATTTATGCAAAACTCATACATTTCTGACAGTCACTTATTGAAGATTACATCAGGTGAATGCTCAAATTTTCTAAATTCTTCAGATGAATTCTTTCTCTCTTTGGTTAGATGGGTGATAGTGAGGCAAGAAAGTGAAGTTCTTACATTCTTTGTTAGAATTTTAAATTATATCCCAAACCATAGAGCTCTCAAAAGTAGTATCCCTGAATCCTTTATTTTCAGCTTAGTTGTTTTAAATGTTTGTTGAGGATCTCTTTTAGTGACAAGGTTAATCCCAGGCTTAAGTAAGTGTGACAGCTGAATAGTTGTTAGGAATACTCTGCTTTTGCCTTGTTTGATGAGCACTAATCTGAACAAAATAATCTGAACATATTTTTAGTTTTTCAGAGAGAGAGAGAGAGAGAGGGAGAGAGAGAGAGGGGCATGAGCAGGATAGGGACAGAGAGGGAGACACAGAATCCAAAGCAGGCTCCAGGCTCTGAGCTGCCAGCACAGAGCCCGACATGGAGCTTGAACCCATGGACTGGGAGATCATGACTTGAGCCAAAGTCAGAAGCTTAACCAACTGAGCCACTCAGGTGCCTCTCTTTATTTATTTTTAATTAAAAAATTTTAAGGTTTATTTATTTTTGAGAGAGAGAGAGAGAGAGAGAGAGAGAGAGAGACAGACAGACAGAGTGTGAGTGGGGGAGGGGCAGGGAGAGTGGGAGACACAGAATCTGAAGCGAGGCTCTGAGCTGTCAGTACAGAGCCCGATGTGGGACTGGAACCCACGAACCACGAGATCGTGACATGATCTCAAGTTGGATGCTTAACCGACTGGGCTACCCAGGCACCCCATTTTTAAAAAGTTGTTTTAATGTTTATTTTTGAGAGAGAGAGAGCATGATCATGGGAAAGACAGAGAGGGAGACAGAGAATCAGAAGTAGGCTCTGTGATATCAGCACAAAGCCTGACATGGGGCTCGAACCCGCAAACCATGAGATCATGACCTGAGCCGAAGTTGGATGCTCAACCAACTGAGCCACCCAAGTGCCCCAAGAGTTTAACATTTTAAAGATTTAAAAGCATGGGATCTTGTGGATTTGGTATATTCCTGAGTGAGGACAAAAGAGTGCAAGGCTGAAGTTGGGACATGCATGTGGAACTTCCATCTGCTATATGCATGTGCTTGAAGCAGGAAGGGCTGTCTTACCCATAAATGACAAGGTATCAGGGCCTCTAGCTATCTGATGATGCTACTGATTGGGGTTTATGATTAGGGAAGATGAAGGCTTCCCCAGGTCCTACTACTGCCCCTTTCCATTTAGTGTGCTTGTCTGGCTATATAAAACACATGGCAGGGCACCTGGGGGTGCTCAGTTGGTTGAGCGTCCAACTTTGGCTCAGGTCATGATCTCACAGTTTGTGAGTTTGAGCCCCACCTCAGGCTCTGTGCTGACAGATCAGAGCCTGGAGCCTGCCTCGGTTTCTGTGTCTCCCTCTCTCTGCTCTTCCCCTGCTCACATGCTGTCTCTCTCTCAAAAATAAATAAAGATTAAAAAAATTTTTTTACAAAATAAATAAAACACCTGGCTTACCTTTTATTGGGAAATATTGGGGCTTTCCCTCTTTGTATGTATGTGTTTACGGGATTGTGTTGTTTAGAATTTTTCACTTTATTTTATTTTAAATCAGCAAATCCAAACTTTATAGAACCCAGAGCTGGTAGGCCTATTAGGGTGGTTTTGATGGAGGTTTGTGGACTTGTGGGCTCCATAGGAGCTATTTATTAAGTATTCTGGATAAGACAATGACTAGGTTTGGGTTATAGGATGATTTGACTGTCACAACTAGAGTCAAGAAAGTTCTGGGGCTTTCTGTCTCTGCATTCCCCATTGTAATAATTCCTCATGCTTTCTTGAAAAATCTGTATTAAATTGCAGTGATGTGAGAGTAGATGGTGAGACAGCAAAACGAGAGAACGTGGGAATGGAGATTGAGGGTTTCTGAATATAACTTCTCAGAACCCTGGGGCTGGGTGAAATAGCTTATTTTTTTCCATAGGTAATTGATGGCTTCCTCATTCCTGCTGCCAGCTCTGACCTGTAAACTTCACTGCTAGACCTTGCAGTAGTCTCCTCGCTGGGGCTCCTTGTGCCCATTTGCTCTCTTTTCCAGTCTTAGTCTGCTAAGCTGCCATAACAAAATACCACAGACTGAGTGGCATAAACAGTTTATTTTCTAACAGTTCCAGAGGCTGGAAGTCTGAGCCCAGCATGGTCAGGTTCTCATATAGACTCTTCCTGGATTGCAGATGGCTGCCTTCTTGTTGTGTTCTCACATAGCCTTTCCTTAGTGTGTGTGGAGAGGGGGTTGGAGAAGAGAAAACTCTATGATGTCTTTTCTTATAAGGACACTCATCTCATCACAGCAGCCCCACTCTCATGACTTCCTCTAACCCTGATTACCTCCCCAAGGTCTCACCTCCAAGTACCAGCTTCAGTAGATGAGTTCTGGGGGGATACAAGTCCATAACACAATCCTCATATTTTAAAAACATTTTCCTCCTGTGATTTGTGTCAGATTTGTTCCTTTTTGGCTATAAAAACAATAAAAATTCTCACCTTGTCGTTTAAGTACTTTAATAATAGGATAGGAATTTGCCTTAGCAAGTTTTATATTCACTGCTTCTCAATCTGAATTGTATGGTTCAGTTACACTGGTCTCCTTATCTGACCTCTTGCCTTTAGTTCTTTTCTCCCAAACTGGAATACCTTCTTGCCATTCTTTGTTATCATTTGAACCTTCTTTACTTTAGGAAATCTTTTCTAGCCATTTCCAGTCACGGTTTTGTAAAAGTGTGGCTTCCAGATATTTTAAAGACTTTATGGTAAAGGATTTCTTTTTTTGCTCCTGAAGGCAAAGCTAAGACTAATATGGAAGTTATGGCCAGTAGATTTTAAGTCCAATTGGTTATTGTAGCTAGACAGTCTCATGAGACTAACCCTATAGTTTAAGAGAAGCCTGAAGCTTGCTTCTGATGAATACTGAACATAGGGTTTCTCTTTGTAGGAGTTGAACTTGGTGACCTCAGTTCTTTTTAACCTAAGATTCCTTAGAATACTCTCCTTTAAAAAAAAATTATATGTAAGTCAGAGATAGTGTTTTACATTTGTATTTCTGCGAAGTACCTTACTTTGAGGTCACTAAACACCTGGTGGTTGATTGACTGTTTTTAGATTTGGAGATGTGTGATAGGTTGATGGAAAGAAAGGTTAAATTCCCTAAGTTAAATTTCCTAGATTAAGTTTCCTAAATTGCATTTTTCTTTTCTAGCATCAGCTACAAGGTGAGATTTTAAGGAAGCCATGAACTTGTGTGGCTTAGTTGAGTGGAGATCTGGGGTGTTTATTTATTAGTACGTTTTACCTGTTCTCTTATTTCTTCTGAAGAGATCTTAGCCCATCCAGGACTCCACATTTAAATATCAAGGATGAGCAGGAAGTGTCCCATGTGGTAAAGCCATTGAAATTGTATGTGAATATAGCTGCCTCTGCCCAACCATAGCCAACCCTTGCTCTGAAAAGCAGAGAAGTGATAGTTTCTTAGTGCTTTCTTTTCACAAGGTATGTCTCACTTTTTTCTTTAGTAATGTCAGCTTGTGGGGAGAATTACTTGTCTGATGCTAGGATTAATCTGGTAGAGGAGATCTGTTGTATGAGGGCTATAGGAACCAATTTTACCACAATCCGTAAACCAGTAGATAGCCAAAACCTTAGAAGTGATATTTTCCTAAAACAACCCTGAGTTTTGCCAGTTGGGTTGAACCATGGAAGTGAGGTTTGATCTAGCATTACAGTAGTTGTGGGGAAACATCGGTAAGAGCAGAAAAAGATGATTTTATTTAGTGGAATGGAGTCCATTCACCTTAATTTGTGATAGAAAGGTGAACCACCACCTAAATGTTTCTAAATCATTATCATTTGGAGATTTTGGAACTACTGCTGTTTTTGTCAACTGTAGGAAAATATTGTCTTCATGTTTTGATGTTAGCTTGCAGATCTAGACATTGTATCTTTGGCAGTTGTATCTTTTGTCTTTTTTTTTTTTTTTTAAACTAAGAATGGAGTTGATCACTTTGATGTAATTTGGAACTAAATTGTTATTACCCTTGTATGTAGAATTTGGAAAAAGTTTTTTGAGGGAAACATCAGTTGAAGGTTAAGGAGTTTTATGAGGAGAGATCTAGGGCTGTATCGATACCTGGAGATGTGATCTGTGTGATAAAGATAGTAAAAATTCTCATCTTAATAATGTACCTCAGAACAAAATTTCTCCAGTGTAAGCTTCTCGCTGATTTAAGGTCACTTTATCTGAGATGTTGGCTCCTAGAATACTCTTAATATGGCTTAGTTCTTTTATAGCTTACCTCTGAGATAACGTAGAATATGTTTTCTTGTATAGTCTGGTGAGTGGTTTTTTACTTCAAACAGTAATTTTTATTGCTTGTAAAACTTGCAGATTTCTGAGATGCCACCTTTCCAGACTTGTGGTTGATTTTTCTCTCAAAGTCCCCCTTTGCTCCCTGTGAAAGGAGCAGGTTTGCATTTATTCAGTGGGTCTAAGATGAGATAATTGGTATTTTTATGATTTGAATGGAGGCTTTGTTTTTTGAATTTTGTGAAACAAAGCTGTGTTTGTAAACACATTTCAAAAATATAAATGACACTTTTTAGTAAAGATGTTCGCTGAATAGCAAGAAAGTTCAGAAAAGAGCTTTTGTTAACATTTAATAATAATCTAACTGTTTTCATTGACTATCTCATTGATTAAAGAGTACCTGATTTTTAGAACCTTTTGTATTGAAAATAATCCTTAGACTGGATTGTGGTAGGAAAATATTTTCTTAGTATCCAATATTCCTGAGAGTTTGGAGTTTTCAACTGTTGTATAGGTTTAGAAGAATGTATGATAAACACTGTATTTCAGTGTGAAAATAGTCTTGGGAAATTCTGGAAAAGCATTTGTTTAGTGCTCTGACATAAGATGAATAAGTTGTTCTGGTACTGGACCAAAAACAGAAATATTTTGGTATGGGTCACCTGGCTGGCTCAGTCAGTAGAGCATGTGACTCTTGATGTTGAGGTTGTAAGTTCGAATTCCACATTGAGTGCAGAGATTACTTAAAAATAAAATCTTAAAAAAAAAAAGAAAGAAAAATATTTGGGTATGGCTCTACTGGTTTAGGTATAAATAAATGATGTAAAAATGTTCAGGCAAAATCTAAAGTGAATCTTCATATTTTGTTAAGATAAAGTGGTTGATTTTGTATTCTCCAATTTCTTCCTTTTTTTTTAATTTATTTTTTTAACGTTTATTCATTTTTGAGAGACAGAGAGAGACAGCATGAGTGGGGAAGGGGCAGAGAGAGGGAGACACAGAATCTGAAGCAGGCTCCAGGCACCGAGCCGTCAGCACAGAGCCGGACGCAGGGCTCAAACTCACGAACCGCGAGACCATGACCCTAGCCGAAGTCGGACACTCAACTACTGAGCCACCCAGGTGCCCCATCCAATTTCTTCTTTTTAAAAAGACTTTTGTTGTCTTTTTAAATGAAATTATCTGGTCAGGTATGGAAGTATTATTGTTTCCAGAGGAAGCATGTTAGATCTATTTATGTGGTTTTCATGTGGGAAGAAAGTGTTGAATTTTAAATTAATTTTGAGAGCCTATATGTAAGTGACTGAAAATATTTTTGTTTTAAACTACTTTTGAAAAAAAAAGAGGTTAGAGTGGGAGAGAGCCAAAGCATAAGAGACTCTTAAAAACTGAGAACAAACTGAGGGTTGATGGGGTGGGAGGGAGGGGAGGGTGGGTGATGGATATTGAAGAGGGCATCTTTTGGGATGAGCACTGGGTGTCGTATGGAAACCAATTTGACAATAAATTTCATATATTGAAAAAATAAACTACTTTTGAAAAATTGTAGAAATAAAAGGAAAATCTAAATAGCATAGAAAGGTATATGGTGAAAACCAAAAATTCTCCTAGTCATTCCTTCTTATTCCCCATTTCCACTCCCTTGGCAGAGATTAATACCGTTCAGTTTCTTCTCAAAGTTTTTCATGCATTTGCAAAATGATGCGTAGCTTTGGTTTTTACACAGGGAACAACAGTTCTGCAACTTAACCTTTTTACTTATGACAGGGAAGGTTGGGAATCACTATATAAAGGGCATTCTTGAGCTCATACTGATTTTATGAGAACACTTGATTTCCTAAGATATGTATAATGATTTGACCTATTATAGAAAGTGACATGGGGTGCCTGGCTGGCTCAGTCGGTTAAGCGGCCGACTTCAACTCAGGTCATGATCTCGCGGTCCGTGAGTTTGAGCCCCGTGTCGGGCTCTGTGCTGACAGCTCAGAGCCTGGAGCCTGTTTCAGATTCTGTGTCTCCCTCTCTCTGACCCTCCCCCATTCATGCTCTGTCTCTCTCTGTCTAAAAAATAAATAAACGTTAAAAAATAAATAAAAAAAAAGAAAGTGACATAATTATATAGTACATATGACATAATGAAACTGAAAAGCCCCAAAGCATTAGCATTTGTTGGCAGTCTTAAGATTTCAGTTTTATCCACTTAATAATTGTTCTCCCCTTTAGAAAACAAACGAATGAATTTTATTATAATGGAAAGCATTTGGTAAGATATTAGTTCCTTATGTATAGGCACTGTGCACAAGACTCATTTTTACATGAGCTACTTAACAATCTTCATAATAACTCTGAGGCAGATTATTTTACTCCTGATTTTACAGATGAGGAAACAGGCTTCAGATGGTTGAGTAACACATTTACTAAAAGGCAGAATCAGGTTTCAAAGCTGATTGATGCAGTTATTCAGCAGTAGCTATTTATTCAGATTGTTAAAAAAAAAAACAAGACAAAAACTAGTGTCATGGATAGTTGTCTAATGTCCTGCTATCAAATATCATAGTTCTTTAATATCAAAATTGGTGAAATCATCATTGTTGTAATGTATTTAATGGAGGCATTGTCTCCTTCCTGATCCCAGACTCAACAGTGATTAGCACCACCTGGGGAACTTTTAACAAATACTTATTCCAGGACCACTAACCCTGGATATTCATATTGCACAGATCTCTGGTAGACCCTAGGAATCTGAATTTTTAACAAGTTGCTGCTTAATTCTTAAGCAACCAACGTAGCTTTGCTGAATATGAGGTTTTAGTTCTCACTTATTTTTTCTGAAGATCATGAGCCATTACTTTATATATAACACACATGTATGTTACGTGTATGCAACTTGAAAGTTCATTTAGTGGTGTATTCAAAACAAAACTTCACTTTTTGAGCTATATTATGTTGTGCTATAAGGATTTGCTTTTTTCATGGGGTCACACTATAACAGAGTTAAACTGAAGCCTGTCTTGTCTCTTGCAGGGGTGAGTACTGTGGAAACGTTTTGTAAATACATCTCTAAACTATATAGACTGGAAAACAAAATTAAGTGAGTAAGTCTCACAAGGTCTAGAAATGGGTTTATCAGCTTCATTTTCAGTTGAGAGCAGGATAATACTTATCCAAAGAAATAATTGTGCATTAGATCTCTTACCTTGTAATTGCTTTAAATGTTGAGGTTATATTACCATGCTTCTAAGGAAAGAGAATTCAAAAATAAATCACTTGATGGCTTCATTTTTTTGTTTATTTTTCTGTATTTTAGTAAGCCTGGATGTAAGAAATAAATATTCTCTTGCCTTCTTTAGAAATTCTCCTTGCTGGGGGATTCGGAGAAGAGAGATTGGCAGTATTTCTGGCATTAATTTTTTGTGGACAAAGTATTACAATATTGTCTGTTTTGTGAGCTTTCCTACCTTGGGGACAGTGAAGTTAGTAGGTCATATTAAATTCAGCAGACACTATTTACTGAGTTACATTAACTGCCAAATAGTGTGGGAAATAAGTGAATATGATAAAACCTGTAAAATAGAGTTGTTCAGAGGAAGGGATTAAATCTTCTATTTTATATATTAAGGACAACTGTGGAAGAGATGGAATTTTAGGGAAAGATTGTCTTAGGGCCTGGAAATTGGGGAAAAGACTTTGTAGAATAAGGACATCACATAAGCATTGTCTCAAGTAGAAAATGGGCAATGTGTTCTAAGAATAGTGAATGGTTTAATCTGGTGTAAGTATATGTGTATGACTGTTCTGGATTCTTTACATTTTCATATAAATTTTAATCAGCTTGTTGAATTTTATAAACAAAGCCTACTGAGGTTTTGGTTGGAATGCAGATGATGCTATATGCTTCAGTTGGGGATTGTTGACATCTTAACAATATTGAGTCTTCCAATATGTGAACATGGTTTATCTTCTCATTTAGATCTGCCATAAATTTTCCTTGACAGTGTTTTGCAGTTTCAGTGTAGAGGTCTTGTCTATATTCTATTAAATTCATTCTAAGTGTTTCATATTCTTGTTTTTTTTTTTTAAAGTTTATTCATTTAATCAGAGAGAGCACAAGTACGAGAGGGGCAGAGAGAGAGAGAGAGAGAGAGAGAGAGAGAGAGAGAGAGAGAGAGAATCCCAAGCAGGCTCCACACTGTAAGCACAGAGCCTGATGTGGGGCTTGAACTCACAAACCGTGAGATCATGACCCGAGCTGAAATCAAGAGTCATACGCTTAACCAACTGAGCCACCCAGGCACCCCTCATATTCTTTAATTCTGATATACATGGTATTAATTTTTTTAAAGTTTTTTTTAAATTCCATGTAGTTAACATACAGTGTAATATGAGTTTCAAGTGTACAATATATTGATTCAGCACTTCTATACAACACCTGATGCTCATTACAACAAGTGCACTCCTTAATCCCCATCACCTATTTTACCCACTCAATTTTGCAATTGCTGGATCATAGGCTAGTTCTATTTTTAACTTTCTGAGAACTCCTCATACAGTTTTCCAGAGTGGCTACACCAGTTTGCATTCCCACCAGTAGTGCAAAAGGGTTCCCCTTTCTCCACATCCTCTCCAACATCTGTTGTTTCTTGTGTTGTTGATTTTAGCTATTTTGACAATTGTGAGGTGATATCTTATTGTAGTTTTGATTTGGATGATCATTGATGTTGAGCATCTTTTCATGTGTCTGTTGATCATTTGTATGTCTTTGAAAAAATGTGTTTATGTCTTTTGCCCACTTTTTAATTGGATGATTTGGTTTTTAGGTGATGGGTTTTATAAATTCTTTATAGAGTTTGGATACTGTTTTTCAGATATGCCATTCACAAGTTGCCTTTTAGTTTTGTTGATTATTTCCTTCACTGTGCAGAAACTTTTTCTTTTGATGATGTCCAAATAGTTTATTTTTGCTTTTGTTTCTCTTGTCTCAGGAGACTCATGCAGAAAGAAGTTGCTACAGCTGATGTCAAAGAGCTTACTTACTGCCTGTGTTCTCTTGTAGGATTTTTCTGTTTACAAATCTCACATTTAGGTCTTTCCTCCATTTTGAATGTATTTTTGTGTGTGGTGTAAGACAGTGGTCACTTTCCTTCTTTTGCATGCGGTTGTCCAGTTTTCCCAATACTATATGTTGAAGAGACTTTTTTCCATTGGATATTTTGGACTTTGTTGAAGATTAATTGACCTTATACTTGTGGGTTCATTTCTGGGTTTTCTGTTCTGTTCCGTTGATCTGTGTGTGGTTTTTTTTTTTTTTTTTTTTTTTTTTTTTTGTGCCAGTACCGTACTGTTTTGATCACTGCCACTTTGTAATATAAATTGTTGCTGGCATGTAGACATGAAGTTGATTTTTTAAATCTTATTTTTAAAGTTTATTTATTTTGAGAGAGTGAGAGAGAGAGAAAGTACATGTGAGTTGGGGAGGGGCAGAGAGAAAATCCCAAGCAGGCTCCACACTGTCAGCACAGAGCCTGATGCAGGGCTTGAACTCACAGACCGTGAGATCATGATCTGAGCCAAAATCAAATCCAGTGCTTAACCCTCTAAGCCACCCACGTGCCCCAAAGTTGATTTTTATATATTAACTTATATCCTGTAACCTAAGTTAAATAGACTTACAAGTATAATAACTTTTTAAAAATGGGTACTTAGGATTTGCTATGTGTATAATCAATGTCTTCAAATTAAGACTGGTACATTTTTTTCATTCTAATCTGTGTATCTTTTATTTCTTTAATTGATTTAGGATACCAGCAATTATAGTAAATATATAATGTTAAATAGAAGTGGTGGGAATGGATATCTTTGTCTTGTTCTCATTTTTAGGGGAAAAGCATTCAGTTTTTCACCATTAAGTATTATTTAAAGTGTGGATTTTCTATAGATGCCCTTTACCAGGTTGAGGAAATACCCTTCTAATCCTGGTTTGCTGAATGTTTTTTGTTTTTTTTTTTTATCACAAGTGGATTGAAATTTTGTCAGATTTTTTTTTCTAAATCCATTGAGATCATGAGATTGATTTCTTCCTTTGTTCTGTTCGTATAGTGAATAACATTGACTTTTGATGGTAAACCAAATTTATGTCCCTGGAACAAAATTTTTCTTGGTCATGATGATTGTTTGTTTGTTTGTTTGTTTATTTATGAAGTTTATTTATTTTGAGAGAGAACAGGGGAAGGGCAGAGAGAAGGGTAGAGATTGAGAATTCCAACTAGGCTCTGCACCCAACCTGGGGCTCAAACTCACAAACCAGGAGATCATGACCTCAGCTGAGGTCAAGAGTTGGATGTGGGGTGCCTTGGTGGCTCAGGCACCAGAGTGTCTGACTCTTGATTTCAGCTCAGGTCATGATCCCAGGGTCATGGGATTGAGCCCTGCATTGGGCTCCGTGCAGAGCATGGAGCCTGCTTAAGATTCTCTCCCCCTCTTTGTTTCTCCCCAACTTGTGCATGCTCTCTCTCAAAAAAAAAAAAAGTTGGACACTTAACCACTTGAGCCACCAGGCACCCTGATATATTATTTTTATATTACTAAATTTGTTAATATTTTGTCAAGGGTTTTTTTTTTTTTTTTTTAATTTTTTTTAACGTTTTATTTTTGAGACAGAGGGAGACAGAGCATGAACGGGGTAGGGGCAGAGAGAGAGGGAGACATAGAATCGGAAGCAGGCTCCAGGCTCTGAGCCGTCAGCCCAGAGCCCGACGTGGGGCTCGAACTCACGGACCGCGAGATCATGAACTGAGCTGAAGTCGGACGCTTAACCTACTGAACCACCCAGGCGCCCCATGTCAAGGGTTTTTGTACCCGTATTCATGATGAATATTGGTGTGTAGTTTTTGTCTTTTTTTTTTTTTTTGGTGATGTCTTTGTCTTGGTTTTGGTGTCAGAGTCTGTTGGTCTCGTCAAATGAATTATGAAGTGTTCCCTTTCCCCTCTTCTGTTTTCTGAGAGTTTTGTGTAGAAGTGGTGTTATATCTTCCTTAGGTGCATAACAGAATTCACCAGGGAGACCTTCTAGGCCTAGTATTTTCTTTGTAAGAAGGTTTTAAATTTTGAATTAAATTTCTTTAGTTGTTAAGGTGATTCAGGTTTTCTGTTTCTTCTTGAATCAAGTTTTGTAATTTGTGTCTTTCAAGGAATTTATCCATTTCATTTGTTAATGAGTTTATTGCCCTAAAATTATTCATAACATTCCATTATCCTTTTATTGTGTATAGGATGTGTACTCATGTTTTATCTTTACCTCTTGATATTGGTAGTTTTGTCTTTTCTCTTGTTATAGTCAGTGTTAAGAGAGAGTTTATATTTATTTTTATATTTTTCATTTCTGTCATTCTTCATTCATTTGTGTATATCCAAGTTTCTATCGTTTATCATTCTCCTTTTGCCAGAAGAATTTCCTTTAAATTTCCTACAGTATGGGACTCTGGGTAGTGAATTCTCTTCATTGTTGCTAGTTTGAAAAGTTATCCTGCCTTTACTTTTAAGGGATATTTTTGCTGGCTTTGGAATTCTGGATTGACTTTTTTTTTTGACAATATAAAGATGTCTCTCCATTGTTTTTTTTGGCTCTCATTCCCATGACAAGTCTGGAACAAGTCTTCAGTAATTTGATTATGAGGTTTCTATGTGTGTATGTTTGTTTAATATGTATGTTTATAGTGTTTCATCAAATTTGAAAACATTTTGACCATTATATATAGATCTTCAAATATTTTTATTTCTGGAATTCCAGTTACACATAGGTTAATTTTATTGATATCTCACAAATTACTGAGGTTACATGTAATTTGTTTCAGTCTTCTTTTCTCTTTACAGTTCAGTTTTAGTAGTTTCTATTGTGTTTTCAAACTACTTGTCTTTTGTAGTCTCTAATCTGTTGTTTGTTCTATTCAGTAAATTTTCATTTCAGATACTCTGTTTTATTTCTAGAAGCCCCTGCTGCTTTTTTTTGTTTTGGTTTTGCATCTCTGTCTTCATGATGTTGCTATTCTTACTCTGTTTTCAATTCTGTGTTTGTTAATACCTTTACCTCTTTATTCTAGGCCTATTTCTATTGACAGAGTTTTCTGGTTATGGATCATATTATCTTGCGCATGTCATATAAATTACAATTAGAATCTAGATACCATGAATCTTATATTGTTGAGTATGTGGATTTTGTTGTCTTCTTTTAAAGAATGTAAACTTTTGTTATGACAGGAAATTAAGTTACTGGAGATCAACTCAATCCCTTCAAGTCTTATTTTTAAGTTTTGTTATAGTGGATCTAGAGTATCTTTTATGGTAGGAGTATTTTACCGTTAAGAAGTCATAAACTGAGATCTTTACTGAATGCCTTAAATTTTTGATGTTCCTGCTCCACTCTACTTCCAACTTAAAACATCACCCAGTCCTGGGTGAGTTCTGGGAATTGTTGAATTTAACAACCCTTGAGTCATTTTTTGCCTGCCTTTGTGGAGTTGTGCCATATGGTTGTGATAACTTGTTAGTAACATACTCAAGTTGTTAATGCAAATGCAAATTTCTGGAGATCTTTCTCTGTGTAGTTCCTTCCTCTGGATCTCCACCCCACAAATTCTAGTTGCTCTTGTTTTCCAGAACTCTAATCTCTGTCCCCTCAAGTCATTGATACCCTCCATTTTGCTTGAGATCCTTCCCTGCACGGGGATACACAAATTATGTCTAGGCAGGAAAGTAGAATGATGGTAGAGTTCCTGATTGTTTCTCTTTTCTCAGGGATCACAGTCTTACCCTTTTTGTTTTCCAATGTCTGAAAGCAGTCATTTGACATGTATTTTCCAGTTTTCCAATTGTTTGTAGTGGGAAGTTAAATTCAGTTCCAGTTACTACATTATTGCTGAAATTAGAAGGTTATGTGGCTGACACAAAATGTACAACAGAGTGGAGATGGTGTTCTTGAATGAGGGTAGTGTTCATTAAGCTAGGACAGCCACAACCACATATATCTGGTTATGTATTACACTGTATCGTGAGTGATACCCCTGGACGTGTGTGGTGTGTAGCTTAAATGACAACTTTGCATGGAGCAGAGCTGGGTGAGGATAGAAGTAAGAGCATGCCTATGTGGAGTTGATAGGATCTCTTCTTAAATGAGTTACTACTATGAGGTAAGTGGACCATCCAAGATGATGTTACAATTTTTATTTTTTGTGATTTATTTATCACTATGGTAGTGAATAAGCCCAGTTCATAAGGATTTCTTTAAGCTTTTACAAGATCATGTATGTGGAACTGCTTTTTAAGTGACAAAGCAATATAGAGTTTGAAGTATTGTTTATTGCTAAAGTTCATCCTCTGGACCTCTATGTAAAGGCCTGTATAATGTTGCCCTGGTGTCATAGTGACCTGAAAAAGTTTTTGTAACTCAAAACATAGGAATTCATATCCAGGGAGAAGTTTTCTTTCTTTCTTTGAAGAATTTAGGCTAATATATGAGAATTTCTGGGCTTCAGGGCAATCTCTATGACAGCTTTTTTTAAAAAAATCCCTTGACTCCAGAAGAGACTGTTTAGACTGTTTATACCAGTAGAGTAGTAAATACAAGTGACATTTATGTAGGTTGAGGAAGATAAAACATTGTTTTCAGTGTGTAATCATCTTAGAATGAAGCTGAGGATTAAAGCTTATGATGGAATCAGCTCAAAGGCCATAGCCAAAACTATAGAAGTAATAGCAGTCTTTAAGGCCTCTAAAGAATATCAGCATGTTCCATTATTCTAAGTGTTACTACCCGCTCACTTGTCTACATATTCTACTTGCACTCATCTTTCTGTATATCATTAGAGGGAAGAGAATGTTTATACGGTTCCTTGGTAAAGAGCAGAAAAGTCCCACTCTGTTTCCCTCAGAAATCATAATCTGTGAAATGGACAACACCCAGATACAGATTATCTTTAAATTAACTGATTTTTTCTGCTGATTTCTCTTAATTCAAGCCAGATTTTGTTGGTTACTATGAGAGAAAATGTTCAATTTCATGACTTCCAGAAAAGGTCATTTTCATAGCCCTCTTAAAATGTAAAACAGTTTTTTTATTTGAAAGGACAGAAGGGAAACGGGGGGAGGGGCAGAAAGAGAGAGGGAGAGAGAATCTAAAGCAGGTTCCATACCCAGCACGGGGCTCGATCGCATGACTGTGAGATCATGACCTGAGCCAAAATCAAGAGTTGGATGCTTACCCGACTGAGCCACCCAGGCGCCCCACAAAAATGGTTTTTAATACTTAAAAATATAGTTGAAATCCTTGAAGTTATTTTAGATATCTCTGTTTTTTACGTGTTCTGGGCTATTTATCTTGATTGCTGCATTACTCTGTATGCTAGTGAACATAATTTGTATATTACTACATTTGTTAGTATTATGAATATTTATTAATACACAGTTTTGTTATCTCAGTAATTTTTAAGAAGTACCCACCAAAAAACATCAGAATCCACTCTTCAGTTATTTCATTAGAATGTGATGTCCTTTGTTTCTATAATTTATTTCAAGTACATAGAATATTTCATGTATTAGGAATTCAGTAACTTTCTAATTAAAAAAATTTTTTTTACATTTTTATTTATTTTTGAGAGAGAGCATGAGTTGGGGAGGGGTAGAGAGAGAGGAGACAAAGAATCTAAAGCACGCTCCAGGCTTTGAACTGTCAGCTCAGAGCCCAGCACGGGGCTTGAACTCATGAACTGCAAGATCATGACCGGAGCCGAAGTCGGACGCCCAACCGACTGAGCCACCCAGGTGCCCCAGGATTCAGTAATTTTTTTTTAATTTTTTTTTTATTTAAAAAAAAATTTTTTTTTTCAACGTTTATTTATTTTTGGGACAGAGAAAGACAGAGCATGAACGGGGGAGGGGCAGAGAGAGAGGGAGACACAGAATCTGAAACAGGCTCCAGGCTCCGAGCCATCAGCCCAGAGCCTGACGCGGGGCTCGAACTCACGGACCGCGAGATCGTGACCTGGCTGAAGTCGGACGCTTAACCGACTGCGCCACCCAGGCGCCCCAGGATTCAGTAATTTTATTGATGAAAAATTACAGATGTAAAACCCAGTGTGTAACAACAACAACAACAAAGTCTTGAAACTCAGTCATATCAATTAAAAGTGTTTTCTTTAGGCAAAGATGATTTAACAGTTTACTTATTACATATGCATACCTAATTGTCATAGTCTTTCTTGGTACAGAAAACAATGTTAAAAGATTAGTTTACAAAAAACTTACATAAAACACTTGAACTATATGCTTTGACAAGTATTTATTCAACGTTTACCTGTGCCAGGCTCTGTGCTTGGTGTCTGTGATATAAAAGTGACATGGGTATGACCTTTGTTCTAGAAGAACTTCTGATTTGTTGGGGAAGACAGTCATGTGAACAGATAAATAACAGTACAATCTGGAAAGTGCTTTAACAGCAGTGATTAAAGTGTCATAGACCTACAGACACTAAAACAGCTCCTTCTGTCCATAGAGTTGTTGCATGATTTGTTAACATGCTAGGTGAAGGCATGGTGAGTGGGGAAGACAGGAAAAGGCTCTAGATGTGCTTTACATTAGGCCTGTACTACTCAGTATAGCAGCCACTAGCAACATGTGACTATTTAAATTTCTGGAAGCTATTTACAATAAATAGCACATATTTAAAGTGTAAAACTTAATATGAAACCATGACTACAATCCAGACACTGAGCATACATATACATTACTCTCAAAAGTTTTTTCCTGCCTATTTGTAAATCCTTTCTCCCTACTTCACGCTCCACACCGAGGTAACTACTGATGTATTTTTTTGTCATAATAGATTAGTTAGCATTTTCTAGAGTTTTTAAATAAGTAAAATTGCACAGAATGTCTTCTTTTGTCTAGCTTCTCTCAGCATTATTATTTTGAGATTTATTCATATATCATTTGCTTGTTTGTTTGTTTTGCTGAAATGGTGATCCCTGTACCACATACTGTTTATCCCTTTTTCATTTGATGGATATTTGGGTTATTTCCAAAATTTGAGTATTATACATAAGACTGTTAATGACCATTCTTAGCAGAAGTATTTGTGTGGACATTCATATGATAGTTATCTGTACGTAATTAACTTCTTAAGACACTGCCAGACCTTTTTTCCACAGTGGTTGTATACTTTTACATTTCTACTTGGTGTGTATGAGAGTTCCAGTTCCTCTGTATCTTTGCCGACACTTGGTAAGGTCATTGTTTTTTATTTTTGCCATTCTCATAGATGTGTAATGATCTCTTATTGTGGTTTTCTTTTGCATTTTCCTAATTACTAATGATGTTGAGCATCTTTGCTTGCATGTGCTTAGTTGCCATCTTTTATCTTGTGAAATATTGGTTCACACCTATTCACACCTAATTTGTTCAGAACGAATTAGGTTTTCTTATTACTGAGTTTTGAGATTTCTTTCTTTACATAATTTGGGTACAAGTCCTTTTGAGATGTAATTTACATTTTTTTTGCTCACTCTGTGGGTGCTCATTTCATTCTCTTAAGAGCGTGTTTTGAAGAACAAAAGTATTTTTGATTAAGTTCAGTTGATCAAGTTATTCTTTTATGGATTGTACTTCTGGTATTGTTTAAATAACTTACTCAAACCAAAGGTCACTAAAGTTTTATATTACTTTTGCAACTTCTAAAATTTGGTTTTACGTATAGAGCTATGATCCCTTTTTTAAAAAACGTTTATTTTGTGGGGGGAGGAGTAGAGAGAGAGAGAGGAAGGGAGGGGCAGAGGGAGAGAGAGAATCCCAAGTAGGCTCTTTAGCCCAATGTGGGGCTCGATCTCATGAACCGTGAGATCATGACCTGAGTTGTTGAGATCAAGAGTCAGACACTCAACTGACTGAGCCACCCCAGAGCCCGTTTTGATTTAACTTTTTAATATGTATGGTATGAGGTATGGATTGAAATTCATTTCAAGTGTATTTATTTTGAGAGAGAGAGGGAGTGAGCAGGGGAAGGACAAAGAGGGAGAAAGAGAATCCCAAGCAGGCTCTGCGCTGTCAGTACAAAGTCCGTCGTGGGGCCCTAACTCATGAATGGTGAAATAGTAACATGAGCCAAAACCAAGAGTGGGGCGCTTAACTGCCTGAGCCACCCGGGTACCCCTGTGATATGTCATGAAGTCACGTATAGTAAAACCTTGGTTTGTGAGCATAATTCATTTCAGAAACATGCTTGTAATTGAAAGCACTTGTGTATCAGTGAATTTCCCAGTAAGAAATAATGGATTCATTCCACAACCAAAAAATCCTCATATAAAAATGATTACAGTACTGTAATACAATGCAAAATAATAAAGAAAATATAAAATATAAAGAAAAGTAAACAGATTAACCTGTATTTACCTTTGAAAACTTTTGTGGCTCATGTGAGAGAGACAAGAGAGAGGAGGGTTTTTGTGTAGGATGACTTTCACTATCACTAATGGAATCAGTGCTGTCTTTTGGCTTGATGGAGTCTTTTTCTGCATGGGAGCCATTGTATATGCTTGCATGGATGTTGACTACAGTACAGTATTAATAAACTCTTGTCATATGTTGCGTTTAGTGTAACTGGCAATAAGACAGCAGAGGAAAGTGTCTATATCTGCAGGCAGCCTGATGTAGAATGGAGCAGAACATTCTTCAGCTTACTCTTATATGGAAAAGCAAAGGACTGTCTATAGGTGCTTTGAAGTGTCAAAAAAATACACTAGTGCCAGTTGTGGGCATCTTCCATTGTTCTGAAAAATCACTGATTTTCTGCCAAACACTATGGCTTGAGTCTGAGCATCCAAGCATGGGAGATGATCACCCACAATTCCACAGCGCACGAGAGAGAGAGAAAACTTTTGGCTCAGTTGTGATCATGTGATATGCCTGTCACATAGTACTTGTATTGCAAGACATCACTCGTTTATCAAGGTAAAATTTATTAGAAATGTTTACTTGCATTGTGGAACACTCGCAGAACAAGTTAGTTACAATCTAAGGTTTTCCTTGTTGTGTTACTCTTCCAAATTTGCTATTTATTTATTTATTTATTTATTTATTTATTTATTTATTCGAGAGAGAGAGAGAGAGAGAGAGAGAGAGAGAGAGAGAGAGATGAGTGCATGAGCTAGGAGGGGCAGAGAGAGAGAATCCGAAGCAGGCATGTTAGCACAGAGCCCGTCATGGGGTTTGATCCCACAACTGTGAGATCATGACCTGAGCCGAAATCAAGAGTCAGACACTTAACTGACTGAGCCACCCAAGTGTCCCAGATTTGTTCTTTTTCAATATTGTTTGGGTTATTTAAGTCATTTCCATAAAAATTTTAGTACTATTATGTTAGTTTCTACAAAAGGAAAGACTACTGGGACTTTGATTGGGATTGGATTGACTCTGTAGATCAATTTGGGGGAGAATTGACATCTTAACAATATCAAGTTTTCTGATTCAATGGAACGGTGATATTTTTCCCCATTTAGATTAGTTTCTCTCAGCAATATTTTGTAGTTTTCACTGTACGGGTTTCTCATATATTGTTAGATTTATAAGTATTTCATATTTCTTAATGCTCTTGTTATGTGGTATTGTTTTAAGAATTCAGTTTCTGGTGGTTAGTACTAGGATATAGAAATATAATTGACTTCTGTGTGTTGACATTGTATCCTGCATAAACTTGTTAGTAATTCTAATATTTTTTTGGTAGATTCCATTCCATGAGCTATTATACTTTGAGGATCATGTAGTCTGTGAATGAAGACAGTTTTACTTCTTGGTTTCTGGATAGCTTATTGTTACTATTATTTTATTCTCTTGCCTGATCGCATTTTCCAGACACTAATTTTGAATATAAGTAGTGAGAACAGACATCATTGTCTTGTTTTGGATCTTAGAGGAAAAACATGTAGTCTTTTACCATTAAGTGTGATGTTAGCTATGGGCTTTTATGGAGTGTCTTTAATTAGACTTTGGAAGTTTCCTTCTATTCCTTATAAGAGATTTTTCCAGGAATGGATGTGGATTTTGCCGTATACATTTTCTGCATCTTTTGAAATGAACACATGGGTTTTCTTTTTTAATTTGTTATATGAGAAGTTACAGTGATTGATTTTTTTATCTAACCAAGTTTGTGTTCCTCAAGTAAACCCCATGTAGTAATGAATAGTTATTCATTTTAGATGTCGTTGGATTTTATCTGTTAAAATTTTGTTTAAAAATTTTTGATGTGTGGGGCGCCTGGGTGGCTCAGTCGGTTGAGTGTCCGAGTGTCTGACTTCAACTCATGTCATGATATCACGGTTCAGGAGTTCGAGCCCCATATCAGGCTCTGTGCTGACAGCTCAGGGCCTGGAGCCTGCTTCAGATATTCTCTCTCTCTCTCTTTCTCAAAAATAAACACTAAAAAAAATTTTTTTTTAATTTTCATGTGTCTTTATGAAGGATATTAGTCTGTTTTCTTTTCTTCTAATGTTTTTATCTGGATTTCACACAAGATTAATGCTGGATTTATAGAGTGAGTTGGGAAGTATTCCCTTCTTTTAAATTTTTTGGTGGAATTTGTAAATAAGTGTTATTATTTCTCCCTAAAATGTTTGGTGTAATTCACCAGTGGAACAATCTGGGTCTGAAGGTTGTTTATGTTGGGAAGTTTTTAACTACAAATTCAGCTAATTAGGTGATCTATTTCTTCTTGATTAAATTTTGATAGTTTGTGTTTCTCAAGGAACTTGTTTTTATCATATAAATTGTGTTATGTTGAGTTGTTCATAATATTTGCTTAATATCCTTTTAATATCTGTAGAATTTATAGTAATGTCATTACTCTTATTCCTGGTATTGGTAATTTGTTCTTTTTTTTTTCCTGATCACTCTGACTAAAGATGTATTAGTTTTATTGTTTTCTCAAGGAACCAGCTCTTGTGTGTTCACAGGTTTGCCTTATTTTATTTTTTACCCCATTTCTTGGATTTTTGCTATGCTTTCTCTGGTTTATTATTTGTCTTTTCCTGTTTCCTTTGGGTATAATTTCTTCTTCTTTTTAAATTTTAAGATAGATTGTGAGGTTATCAAAATCTTTTCTTTTCTAATATAGACCGTTAGTGCTATAAATCCTCCTTCCCTTCCTAAGTGTACTTAGTGACATTTCACAAATTTTGATACGTTGAGTTGTTTTCATTTAGGTTAAAGTATTTTCTGATTTCTTTTTTATTTCTTCTTTGACCCATGGAATATTTAGAAGTGTGTTATTCAGGTTTCAAATTTGGTGGGAATACTCATTTTAGCAGTATTTCTGTTACTGATTTTTAGTTTAATTCCGTTGTGGTCAGAGAACATACTTTGTATGAGTTGAGTTTTTAAAAAAATGTTTTGAGTCTTGTTTTATGGTTTAGATATGGTTTGTCTTGGCAGATGTTCTGCATGAACTTTGAAAATAATTTATCTTCTGCTCTGGTTTGGTGGAGTGTTTTTTAAGTATCAGTTAGGTCATTTTGGTTTATAGTGTTGTTCAAGTCTTTTATATCCTTTCAGATTTTTTGAGTAGTTAATTTATCAGTTGCTGAGAGAAGGGAATTGAAATGTGTGACTAGAGTTGTGTATTTTTTTATTTATCCTTGCAGTTACATCAGTTTATTTTCACATATTTTGAAGCTCTGTTATTAAATGCATTAATGTTTATGATTACTATGTCTTTTTCATGAATTCACTGTTTTATCATTATGAAATGGCCTCCTCTGTCCTTGGAAATGTTCTTTGCTTATAAATCTACTTTGTATGATATTGATATGTAGACTTTTTTTTTTTTTTTGATAATTAACATTGAATAAAATTGCCTTATTTTTTACTTTTAACTGTTCTATTTAAAGTGGATTTATGGGGGCACTGGGGTGGTTCCGTTGGTTAAGCATCTGACTCTTGATCTTGGCTCAATTCACGATCTCACAGTTCATGGGATCGAGCCCCACATCTTGTTCTCTTTCTCCCTGTTTTTCTGCCCCTCCCCTGCTCATGTGCACACTCTCACTCTTTCAAAATAAATAAATTAATTTTTTAAAAAAGTGCATTGATTGTAAGCAGCATAATGTTGACTTTCACATTTTTATCCAGTGTGAAACCTTGGCTTCAAATTGGAACGTTTAATGTGATTGTTGATATGGTTACACTTAAACCCATCATCTTGCCATTTGTTTTGTTTATCTTGTGTTCTTTGTCCCCTTTTTCCTTTTTCTCATTCTTTTTGATTGACTTTTTTATAATTCTGTTTTGTAATCAATTTTTTATGTTGTTTTTATGTTTTATATTTTAGTGATTATTTTGAATTTATAGTTTACATTTTCAACTTATCTCAGTGATGCTGTCTTCACATATAGTGTAAGCACTTCACTGTAATCTACATCCATCTCTCTTCACAACCTTTGTGTTATTGTCGCCACATATTTTACTTTTACATGTGTAATAAATCCCTAAATTGTTATTTTTGTTCCGTCTCTCATCTTTTTTTTTTTTAATTTTTTTTTAACGTTTATTTATTTTTGAGACAGAGATAGAGCATGAACAGGGGAGGGGCAGAGAGAGAGGGAGACACAGAATTGGAAGCAGGCCCCAGGCTCTGAGCCATCAGCCCAGAGCCTGACGCTGGGCTCGAACTCACAGACGGCGAGATCCGTGACCTGAGCTGAAGTCAGATGCTCAACCGACTGAGCCACCCAGGCGCCCCTCTCATCTTTTTTTTAATTTTTAAATTTTATTTTTTAGTTTTTTCAATGTATATTTTTGAGACAGAGGGAGACAGAGCGTGAATGGGGGAGGGCAGAGAGAGAGGGAGACACAGAATCCGAAACAGGCTCCAGGCTCTGAGCTGTCAGCACAGAGCCCAATGCAGGGCTCGAACCCACAAACCGTGAGATCATGACCTGAGCTGAAGTTGGACGCTTAACTGACTGAGCCACCCAGGTGCCCCTCTCCATCTGCTTTAAAAAAATGTTTATTTATTTACTTGTGTGAGAGTGTGTGCGCAAGAGCGTGCATCAGTAGGTAGGGAGTAGACAGAGAGGGAGACACAGAATCCCAAGCAGGCTCCATGCTGTCAGCACAGAGCCCAGTGCAGGATTCAAACTCACGAACTGTGAGATCATGACCTGAGCTGAAATCAACAGTCGGATGCTTAACCAACTGAACCACCCAGGTCCCCCTTTCTCTATCTACTTTTCAGATTTTTTAAAACTTACTGATTCTGAGCAATTTGATTATGATGATGTGACTTGATGTAGGCACGTCTTAATGTTTCTTTTGCTTGGTGTTTGAACTTTCTGTAAGTTTATAGCTTCTATCAAATTTGGAAAAATTTTGGAAATTGTTTATTCAAGTAATTTACTGTCTCTTACCTTCAGAAACTCAACTTACATATGTAGGACTCTTGAGTTGTTTAAAAAATTCTCTTTGTGTTTCATTGGATGGTTTCTTTTGCTATGTATTCTGGTTTACCACATTCTCTTCTGCAATGTTTAATCTGTAGTTAATCCTGTCCAGTGTAATTTTCATTTCACACATTGTAATTTTCTTTTTTTTTTTTAAATTTAATTCCAGTTAACATACAGTGTTATATTAGTTTCAGGTGTACAATATAGTGATTCAGAAATTCCACACATTGGGACATCTGGGTGGCTCAGTTGGTTAAGTGTCAGAGTTCGATTGAGGTCATGATCTCACGGCTCTTGGGTGTGAGCCTTACGTCGGGCTCTGGGCTGACAGCTCATAGCTTGTAGCCTGTTTCAGATTCTGTTACTCCCTTTCTCTCTCTGCCCCTCCCCTGCTTGTGCTCTGTTTCTCTCTCTCTCTCAAAAATAAACATTTGAAAAAAATCCATACATCATCCAGTGCTGAGCACAGCAAATGCACTCTTTAATCCCCATCACCCATTTCACCCATCCCTCTACCCACCTCCCCTCTGATAACCATCAGTTTATTCTCTATTATTAAGAGTCTGTTTCTCGGTTTCTGTCTCTCTCTCTTTTCCCCCTCTTTGCTTGTTTGGCTCTTGAATTCCACATATGAGTGAAATTGTATGGTATTTGTTTTTCTCTGACTGACTGACTTCGCTTAGCATTGTGTACTCTGTAGTTCCATTCATGTCACTGCAAATGCTAAGATTTCATTCCTTATATAGCTGAATAATATTGCAGTGTATATACCACATCTTCTTTATCTGGTTATCTATCTGTAGATACTTAGGCTGCTTCCATATATTGGCTATTGTAAATAATGCTGCTATAAACATAGGGGTGCATATATCCCTTTGAATTAGTGTTTTTGTATTTTTTGGGTAAATACCCAATAGCGTAATTGCTGCATTGTAGGGTAGTTTTATTTTTAACTTTTTGGGGAACCATCATGCTGTTTTCCACAGTGGCTGTACCAGTTTGTATTCTCCCCAAGAGTGTACTAGTATTTCTTTCTTTCCACATCCTTGCTAACACCTGTTGTCTCTTGTGCTGTTGATTTTTGCCATTCTGACAGGTGTGAGGTGATATCTCATCGTAGTTTTGATTTGCATGTCCCTGATGGTAAGTGATAATGAACATCTTTTCATGTGTCTGTTGGCCATCTGTATGTCATCTTTGGAGAAATGTCTGTTCGTGTCTTCTGCCCATTTTTTAATTGGATTATTTCTTTTTTGGGTGTTTTTTTAATAAGTTCTTTATAGATTTTGGATCTAACCCGTTTTCCTTTGCAAGTATCTTCTCTCATTTTGTAGGTTGCCTTTTAGTTTTATTAATTGTTTCCTTTGCTGTGCAGAAACCTTTTATTTTGATGTAGTCTCAAGAATTTATTTTTGCTTTTGTTTCCCTTGCCTCAGGAGACATATTTGGTAAAGAGTTGCTACAACCAACGTCAAAAGAAGTTACTGCCTGTGTTCTTTTCTAGGATTTTTATTTTTTCAGGTCTCACATTTAAATCTTCAATCCATTTTGTGTTTATTATTGTATATGGTGTAAGAAAGTGGTCCATTTTCATTCCTTAACGTGTGACTGTCCAGTTTCCCAACACCTTTTGTTAAAACATTGTCATTTTCCCGTTGTATATTCTTTCCTGCTTTGTCGAAGATTAGTTGATGTATAGTTGTGGGTTCATTGCTGGGTTTTCTGTTCTGTTCCATTGATCTATGTGTCTGTTTTTGTGCCAGTACAACACTCTTTTTGATCACTACAGCTTTGTAATATAACTTCAAGTCTGGAATTGTGATGCCTCCAGCCTTGATTTTCTATTTTAAGATAGCTTTGGCTACTTGGGATCTTGTATGGTTCCCTACAAATTTTAGAATTGTTTGTTCTGGTTCTGTGAAAAATGGTGTTGGTATTTTCATATGGATTGCATTGCATCTGTAGATTGCTTTGGGTAATGTGTACGTTTACCAATATTTGTTCTTCCAGTCCATGAGCATGGAATGTCTTAACATTTTTTGTGTCATCTTCAGTTCCTTTCATTAGTGCTTTATAGTTTTAAAAGTACATTTCCTTCATCTCTTTAGTTAGGTTTAAGGTTTATTTCTAGGTATCTTATTATTTTGGGTGCAGTTATAAATGGGATTGATTCCTTGTTTTCTCTTTCTGCCGCTTCATTATTGGTGTTATAGAGATGCAAGAGATTTCTGTACATTGATTTTGTATCCTGCTACTTTACAGAATTCGTTTATCAGTTTTAGAAGTTGTGTTCATTTTCGTTTGTTTACATGTTCTTTTTGATTTCATCTTTTATTTCCTGGTTGACCCATCATTGTTTAGTAGCATGTTATTTAACCTCCATATTTTTGTGGTCTTTCCTGATTTGTGTGTGTGTGTGTGTGTGTGTGTGTGTGTGTGTGTGTGTGTGTATGTGTGTGGTTGACTTGTAGTTTCAAAGCATTGTGGTCAGAAAAGGTACCTGATATGACTTAGATGTTCTTGAATTTGTTAAGGCTTGTTTTGTGGGGTAATACATGACCTATTCCGGAGAGTGTTTCATATGCACTTGAAAAGAGAGTATATTTTGTTTTACGATGGAATGTTCTGAATATATCTTTTAAGGCCATCCGTTCCGATGTGTCATTCAGAACCATTGTTTTCTAACCATCTTATTTAGATGATCTGCTCATTGATGTAAGTGGCATGTTAAACTTTCCTAGTATTATTGTATAATTATTGACTAGTTCCTTTATGTTTGTTATTAACTGTTTTATGTATTTGGGTGCTCATATGTTGTTGGGCACAACAATATTTACTATTGTTATATCTTCTTTTGCAGTTGTCCCCTTTATTATTATATAGTGTCCTTCTTTGTATCTTGTTATAAACTTTTTCTAAAAAATTTTTTTAATGGTTATTTATTTTTGAGAGAGAGAGAGGGGCAGACACAATGTGAAGCAGGCTCCAGGCTCTCTGAGCTGTCAGTACGGAGCGGGGCTCAAGTTCATGAACTGCAAGATCATGACCTGAGCTGAAGTCGGACACTTAACCGACTGAGCCACCCAGGCACCCCTATAGTCTTTGTTTTTAAGTGTATTTTATTAGTTATAAGTATTGCTACCCTGGCTTACTTTTGACATCTATTTGCATGATAGATGTTTCTCTATCAATCTTTAGGTCTAAAATCATTATTTTGCAGGCAGCATATAGATGGGTGTTGTTTGGTTTGTTTTTTTGTTTTTTGTTTAATCTGTTCTGTCACTCTGTCTTTTGATTGGAGTAGTTAGGTTATTTACATTCAGAGTAATTATTAATAGATATGTATTGTCATTTTATTATTTGTTTTGTGGTTGTTTCTGAAGATTTTCTCTAATCCTTTCTTATTTTTTTCATGGTCTGCTGATTTTCTTTAGTGATATATTTGGAATTCTTTCTTTTTATTCTTTGCATATTTATTATGGTTTTTGATACATAGTTATCATTAGGTTTGTATATAACCTTTTCTGCATACAGTCTATATTAAGTTGATGGTCAATCAATTTTGAAACTCTTCTTTACTCCTCCCAGTGTTTTAGGTATATGTTGTTATATTTTACAAACTTTTATTTTGTGAGTTATTTTTTAGAGAAAAATTTTTTTTTACTGCTTTTGTGTTTCCTCCTTTTATACTGTTACTCCTGGTCTCCTTTCTACTCAAAAGGTTCCCTTTAATATTTCTTTTGCAAGGCTGTTTTAGTGTCTATGAACTCCTTTAGTTTTTGTCAGGGAAACTCTTTATCTCTCCTCCTATTCTGCATGATAGCCTTGCTGGATAGAGTTTTCTTAGCTGAAGACTTTTCCCATTCAGCACATATCATGCCACTCCCTTCTGGCTTGGAAGTTTATGTTGAAAACCCCCTAGTAGCCTAATGAGTTTTTCCTTGTAAGTTACCATCTTCTTTTGTCGCTTAAAAATTTTTTTCTTTTTCACTATATTTTCCAATTTAATTATTCTATGTTTTGATGTGGATCTGCTTTTGTTGATTTTGATGGGAGTTCTCTGTGCCTCCTGTATATGGATATCTGTTTCCTCCCCCAGATTAGGGAAGTTTTCAGCTATTATTTCTTCAAATGAATTTTCTGCCCCCTTTTATTCTCTTCTTCTGGTACTCCTGTAATGCAAATGTTACTTTTTTGGACCGAGTCACTTATTTCCCTATGTCTGTTCTTGTTTTATAAAATTCTTTTATCTGTCTTTTGTTCAGCTTGATTACTTTCCATTACTCTGTCTTCTGTGTTATTTGTTCCTCTGCTTCTCTCATTTCATTTATAGAACCCTTTATCTTTGCTGTGTTATTCCTTATCTCTGTGTTAAGGGCCTTACTCATGTCTTCCACTCTTTTCTCAAGTTCGGTGAGTATCCTTATGATCATTACTTAAAATTATCTATCAGGCATATTACTTATATCTCTTTTGCTTAAATCTTTGGCCATGGCCTTGTTTTATTCTTTCACTTGGGATAAATTTCTATATGTTCTTTTTGTCTAAGTCTCTGTTGTCTGTTTCTCTGTGTTAGGGATGTCAGCTTCATCTCCTCTTCTTGAGGGTGATAGCCTTATGGAGAAGAGGTCCTGTCATGCCCTGCTGTTCTCCAGTGCCTGGCACTTCCAGTAGTGTCTCCAATGTGTCCTGATGTTTTGTCCTGGCCACCTTGTCCTTCAGGTTGGTCATCTACGGAGCCTCTCTTTGCCTTTTCTGGACAGTGTTTGGTCCCTGGTGTGAATGTGGTGTGTTTTAATTAGGTGTGCTCTGGTCTGTTGGTGAAATGAGACCTGTCACCACCATCTGCAGAACCAAGGCTCTGTAAAACTCCTCCTTTTGGAGATGTGGTGTGAGCAGGAGTTAGGGCCAGTCTTCTTGCGGAGGGAGCCTGCTATGCTAGGACTGAGGCAAATGTAACTGTAAAGGGCAGTTCCACCAATGTGCAGGGGGGTAGAGCTTGATGTAAGCAAGTTATGTAGCGAGTGTTGGCACTGTGCTTGTTCCCACAGGTCACCCCTTGCTTATGCTGAGGGGTAGGAGACGAAATGGTGACAGCTAGTTCCTTTGTTCTTGGAGAGGTCTCTGAGATGTGCTCCGAGATAAATAACCTCCCTACTGTGTTCCTCAGACATTTTTCAGATCACTGTTTCCATGCTGTATATCTGCAGGTTGTTTGCTTGCCCTCTCTCTAAGAACATCATAATGCTCTCCTGGCTTTCAGAGTCAAACACGCTGACCTTTAAAACTCCAGGCTTTAAGCCCTGCTGGTTTCAAGAACTCACAAAATTTGGCCCTTCTCATTTTCCAAGCCAGTTGCTATGGAGATTGGTTTTCCCTGTGTCCTCCTATATGCTAGTTTGTCTCTCACCCTTCTCCACAAAGAAGACCCCCTCCCCAGTGCACAGCCATGATCTGTTTCCCTTCCAAAATGTGTCTCCATACTTCTGTTTTCTTTGATGTGGCCTCTTCTTTACCTTTGTTACGGAGTTTGTTCTCCTAGTCTTCAGGTCAATTTTTGGGTATTTAGGATGATTTGATAGTTATATAGTTGTATTCAGGGGACCAGGAAAGCGTAGGGTCCTCCTATTCCTCCACCATCTTCCAGTCTTCTTATACATTGTTATTTACATCTCTAGAAGCTTGATTTGTATTTTTTAAATACCTTCATATTTCTAATCTTTTTAAACATATGGAATACATTATAATAACTAAGTTAGTATTCTGGTCTGTTCACTCTTTTTATCTATTTCAGTTGTGGCTGGATTTAATTTGTTGATTTTTCCCCCCTCTGTATGATTTATACTTTTCTGCTTTGTATGCCTAGTAATTTTTTATTAGGTTGCAGACATTGTGAATTTTAAAATGCAGCAACATATTTTTGTTGCATATTTCTGTTTTACTAAAAATGTTGTTGAACTTTGTTTTAGGTTGTGGTTTAGTTACTTTGAAATTGCTTGACTCTTTCTGGTCTTGCTTTTTAAGATTTGTTAGGTAGATGCAGAGTAGTGCTTAGTTTAGGGCTGATTATTCCTCACTACTGAGGGAATCTGTTTTGTGTATTCTACCACTACCCCAGGATTCATGAAGTTTTCCAGTCTGACTGCTGGGAACAGACACTATTACTGGTCCAGTATGTGTGCCTGGTATTGTTACCTTTTTTGGGGGAGGTTATTCTTTTTCAGGCTTCAGGTAGTTTCCTCACATGCATGTGCCAGTTAGTGCTCTGCAGGAATTTGCTTGCTCTCACTTCTGCTCTCTGATTGATTCTCTGTCCTGTTCAATCTGTGAGGCCCATGTCCATGTTCTCAGTGAGCCCATTATTCTTCATCTTCATTCCCTGCTCCCTGCACCTCAGCTTGGAAACTTTCTCAAGTCAGTAAGTTTGGTCATTTGTAGGGCTTATGTAATTTGTGTCTTGACTCTCTGAGATCAGTGTCTTTGGTGCCTGTTGTCCAGTGTCTTGAAAATCACTGACATTCATTTTCTTCATTTTATGCTTTTTTTCCAGGCAAGAATGTAAATCCAGTCCCCTTAACTCCATGTTATTCTGTCCTTACTAGAAACAGAAGTTCTGCCTGTTTACATTTAAGTTAGTATTTTAGAATTTTTAAAGTATAGTTAACATATAATACTATATAGTTTCAGTCATACAACATAATGATTCAACAATTACATATATTATTAAATGCTCACCATACTAAGTATAGTTACTGTGTGTCACTGTGAAAATTTATTACATTACTGACTATATTCCCTATGCTGTACTTTTTAATCCCCGTCACTTGTTTATTTTTTAATAAGAAGTTTGTACCTCTTAATCCCTTTTCACCTGCTTCACTTATCCCCTTTTCCTTTTTTTGGCAATCACAAATTCTCTGTGTTTCTGAATCTACTTCTGATTTTTGTTTGTTCATTTGTTTTGTTTTCTAGATTCCACATAAAAGTGAAATCATATGGTACTTGTCGTTTTCTGACTTATTTCACTTAGCATAATACCCTTTAGGTCATCCACCCAGGTTGTCACAAATGACATGATTCCATTCTTTTTTATGGCTGAATAATATTCCATTGTACATATATATCACATCTTCTTGGTCTATTCATGTATCAATAGATACAGAATGCTTCCATAGTGTGGCTGTTGTAAATAGTGCTACAATAAACATAGGAATGCACATATCTTTTTGAATTAGTGTTTTTTCTTCAAATATCCAGAAGTGGAACTACTGGGTTGTATATTCTATTTTTAAGTTTTAGAAGAACCTCCATACTCTTGTCCACAGTGGCTGCACCAGTTTAACAGTACACTCGTATTCCCTTTTTTCCACATCCTTGCCAACATTGTTATTTCTCATCTTTTTGATACTAGTCATTCTGACTAGTGTGAGGTGATATGTCATTGTGGTTTTGATTTGCATTTCCCTGATGATTAGTGATGTTGAGCATCTTTTCATAGGTCTCTTGGCCATCTGTACATCTTCTTTGGCAAAATGTGAATTTAGGTCCTCTGCCCATTATTTAATTGGATTATTTATTTTTTGGATATTGTATGAGTCCTTTATATATTTTAGATACTCCCCTTATTGGATGTACATTTGCAAATATCTACTTACATTCAGTAGATTGCCTTTTTATTTTGTTGATGGTTTCCTTTGCTGTGCAAAGTGTGATATAGTCCCTATTGTTTATTTTTGTTTTTTTATTACCTTGCAAGGAGACTTATGCAGGAAAATATTACTAATGCCATCATCCAAGAGTTTTTGCCTCTATTTTCTTTTAAGAGTTTTGTGGTTTCAGATCTTAAATTTAGGTCTTTAATTCTTTTGAGTTTACTTTTTTTGTGTGATATAAGAAAGTGGTCCAATTTCATTCTTTTGTGTGTAGCTATCCAGATTTTCCAGCATCCTTTTTTGAAGAGACTGTCTTAGTATAAATTGTCTCTTTAAATTATTAAAAAAAAATTCAGGTCCACACTTGGCCTAGCCTAGCCACATTCTAAGTGCCTAATAGCCACATGTATTTAGTGGCTACCATATTGGACAGTGCAAATATAGAACATTTCCATCATTGTAGAAAGTTCTGTTGGACTGTGCTATGCTAGGCCATGTATTGTATGTAGTGGGCTCATATATATGTTAAAAGCTCACATAAAAACTGCAGTTAGGTTTTTTTAGCATAAACATAATTGAATTTATGTTTAATTTAGGCTTATGTATTTCTGTTTACACATAAAAATGTAGCTTTTTCTTTAAAGGTTTTTTATTTTTCTATTTTGAGAGAGAGAGAGAGAGAAAGAGAGAAAGAGAAAGCAGGAGAGGGGCAGAGAGAGAGAGGGAGAGAGAAAATCTCAAGCAGGCCCCACACCATCTGCACAGACCTGACGTGGGGCTTGAACTCATGAACTGGGAGATTATGACCTGGGCTGAAATCAAGAGTTGGAGACCCAATGGTCTGAGCCGTCCAGGCACCCCAGGAATCCAGCTTTTTAATATTGTTACCAAGTTTGTATTATCTACTGGGTTGTGAAACTGGGAATAGGTTTCAACTTAAGAGCTTTTTTTAACTATATTACATTGCCTTCCTGTAGCAGAGTGAGAAAACTCTGGCTAATTGGGTCATGTCTTACTTTGAATTTTTGTTAATTTCTTATGGCAAGTAGGATTCTAATTGATAATGTTCTGTGTCCTTTATATTCCCAGGTCTAAGACAGTGCTTGGCATGTAGTGGCTGTTAAAATACGTTTTCACTCAGAAAATATTTGAACACTTACTATGAGCCTGGCATTCTGTCTGTGATATATGGATGAAAGACTAATTTGTGCTGCAAATGTAGTAGGCTGTGAGTATCCATTGTTTTCATAGAGAGGCTACAACACCTTAAAATAGAATGAACCTATATTCTGAAAACTTTAACTAGATTTCTAATCATTCTACAAGGTAGGATGGCATAAGTGAGCTGCCTTATAATCAATCCAGCCGAGTAATAGTTCTTTCCTTTCCCTAGTGACTGTTAGAACTATTCCATGTAAAGAGCAAAGTGTCTGATGGTTTGCTGCAAACTTTTAAAGACCTATGAAAGTTAACCACCTGGTTTCATGAAAAATGGAAACAAGAATCCAGTTTTTTTTTTAATTTTTTAAATGTTTATTTTTGAGAGAGAGCGAGAGCGCACACATGCTTGGGAGGGGCAGAGAGAGGAGACACAGAATCTGAAGCAGGCTCCAGGCTTGAGCTGTCAGCACAGAGCCCAACACGGGGACTCAAACTCACAGACCGTGAGATTATGACCTGAACTGAAGTCAGATGCTTAACTGACTGACCCAGCCAGGTGCCCCAAGAATCCAGTTTTTATAGGAGAAACACCTTCCACACGTAGGAGACCATTTTTTCCCCCAGAGTCTAATCTATTGTAAATTGAGAAATGGGGGACAGTTTAATCAATACTTAAGTTTCTTGTTTTGACTTGGCTATTCAGTCTACTTAATTGTTGAGAAAAAAATTTTACCTTCAGGTATGATATACCTACATTATTAAAATTTTTATATTTGTTGTTTATCACAATAAAATTGTTTAAAAATAGGTCATGTTTTGGGGCGCCTGGGTGGCACAGTCGGTTAAGCGTCCGACTTCAGCCAGGTCACGATCTCGCAGTCCGTGAGTTCGAGCCCCGCGTCGGGCTCTGGGCTGATGGCTCAGAGCCTGGAGCCTGTTTCCGATTCTGTGTCTCCCTCTCTCTCTGCCCCTCCCCTGTTCACGCTCTGTCTCTCTCTGTCCCAAAAATAAATAAATGTTGAAAAAAAAAAATAGGTCATGTTTTGGTGATGATACAAGTAAATACTGAATTAGATGAAGTTCACAGGCCATCTGTTTCATTTAACTTTGGTCTTAAAAAGAAATTGTGAGGGGCACCTGGGTGGCTCAGTTGATTAAGCATTCGGCGGTTGATTTCAGCTAAGGTCATCATCTCATGGTTCATGGCATTGAGCCCCTTTTTGGGCACTGGGCTGACTGTGTGGAGCCTGCTTAGGATTCTCTCCTCCTTTCTGCCTCCCCTGCTTGCTCACTTTCTCTATTTCTGTCTCTCTCAAAATAAATAAACTTCAAAAAAAAATAGCAAAATCATCATTCAGTTTTTTGAAGTGACAGGATTAATCTGAATAATGAAAGTAAATAGCTGCTCTAAAATCTAGTGTGTATCTCTTTTACCAGTAAAATCACTATCTCTGGATTGCAAAGCTTGAAAATGCATTTGTTAAATATGTAATTTATTTGCATTCTGACTTGTTTGCAAGAGAATTTGAGTTGGATGTATTCACTTGTTTTAGAAAAGAAATGATTGAATTAAAATTTACTAGCTACTTGTGTATTTTTTAAGTAAGGATTTTATTAATGATAACTGGATTGTGGAATCTGATTTGAATCATTTTTACAATAAAATTCTATTTTAAGTAATTCAAAAGTCTTGCAAATGCATGGAGCAAAATTTAGGCTTCTAGAGATTTGATTTGATATTGAGGTATTTTGATAGTTGTATCCAAAAGTACTTTTGTTAAACCCAAAGCTATTTTATTGTGCCTTATCCTAATTTTTTGAGATATAAACTATTCTTTTAAGATTAGATGAAACCATTAGTTCAGTAAATAAGTGCCAGTTTGAGGCAAGGTACTGTGCCAAGTGCTTTGAGGATAAGAAAGACGTATTGGATATGATTAGTATAGCTCCATGTATCTAAGAAGGGAGACTATGCGTCCTATGCTAGTAATTGTAATACAAATATAAACTTTTTGTACACATGTTAGAAAAAATAATGAATAAATGGGTTAACATACCTTTTTCCCCTTGTGTATCTAATCTTATTGTTAAAATTAAGACCACTAGAGAACAAGACTGTGTAGTTCTATTTGTATAAGCAGTCTTAAGATCTTATAATATATAGCATATTATAGTCAAATGCATAGTATTACTCATGTAATATTAATATTTGAGGAATGAATGCTTGTGAAAACTGTTCTTCTTGAGGCATTGTGTTATTAATAGTAATTTCTACTTTCCATTATTTTCAAACTGCAGGTTATTACCCATTAGTGAGTTGTGTGTGCATCACACACATCATGATAAATGCAACAGAACAAAAGCTATGAGAATGCATCACATGTACTTAGAGGATTGTTTTCATAAAATTTTAGTTATATAAATATACATTTATGTACATGAGGTGGTAATATAAAATGTATTTAACAGAGGATTGTGGTTAAAAAAAATACAACAACAACAATAAAAACAAAAGACTTTGAAAGCCATCATCTAGTAGTTTTTAGCTGCTTTTAAAGTACCAGTTTCTCTTTACTATTTTCTAAGGTGTGAAAATGATTTGATTTGCACATCTGAGGGGTGATGGGTTTGGTCTTTGTTAATGCTGCTTTGCAAAATGCTTGACATTGTGGCTTAAACTCCACTCCAGATTCCTGTGTTGGATAAAAGGTCTATTTCTACTTTCTTTAAATTTTTTTAATGCTTATTTATTTTTGAGAGACAGAGACAGAGAGCATGAGCAGAGGAGGGGCAGAGAGTGAGACACAGAATCCGAAGCAGGTTCCAGGCCCCGAGCTATCAGCACAGAGTCCATTACAGGGCTTGAACTCACAAACCGTGAGATCATGACCTGAGCCTAAATTGGCACTTAACCAACAGAGCCACCCAGGAGCCCCTCTACTTTTTTTATTCTAGGTAGCCTTTAGTCTTTTGAGTCACGACCTTTAACTCATGTTAGACATTTTCCTTTAAAGAAAGAAGGTGCCTTCATTGGCATTGGAAGCAGTTGACATTTCTATCCATTTCTATCCATATTAAGGAAAAGAACGCAGAAACATGAAGAGAGAAACTAGAATGTAATTTTGTCAAAACAAAAACCATGATATCAAACAGAAAATTTTTCCAGTTAATACTGTAACCTACTTGTACCTCGGTTTTGCAAAAATAGAGATTATTGTTACTTGATTTCTCAAATTATTTTCTGATAGAAAATTTGGAACTTTTGAGATATCTTTACCTCTCATTCAGCTCTGGAATTCCACCAAATGATAACATGAACAGCTTGACTTTCAGGAATTCAGAACCCTTAATGAACTGGAAGTGAACTGCATTCATTAATGTGTGTGCATTTAAATAATTCCATGAGCTTATGTCTGGACTGACAAACTTTTATAGAAGAATTCATGCTCATAGCCTGCATATTGGGAAAAATGAGCTTTCCTTGAAGTGAATGTGTCTTTGGAGCAGATTTAATTTATATTGATGTGTCAAGGCCATTTTTTTACCCCCTATAGCATAATTTTCTGATATTGTAATGAAGATCAATTGCAAAATATGAATTCAACATTTAGATACTCTTTACTCTGACTTGTATTTCCTAGGAACACATATAGTTCTCAAAGTTATTTTCAGAATCTTAGCAGGTCATTGCTTTCATTGCACTTTTTCAGTACTTGATGTTTGGATTTTATTGTCATGGTATTTGCTGTTAACTTGAGAGCTGCTTGAGCATAGAAAACACAGCTTAATTGATTTGGGAATGTGGGCAGAATAAGTTGAGTAGAGATAAAAAAAAAACATTTAGTTAGGTCAGAAGTGTTTTATATATGAAACCATATATTTGAACTCTGGCTGTGGTTTTTCACTTGTGCCATTTATTAGCAAGTATATTCTTTATGAAATTTTGACAGAGTGTACTTTACAGCCTCTACCTTTCAGAGCCTCTACTCTTTCTTTCTAAGGAAAGATATAATTCTAGGCAGAATTTAGGTTTGTTGGTTGAAATAAGGTGTTAAATTTTCAGTCAGCGTAGGGGACATTCTTTTTTTTTTTTTTTTTAAGTATTTATTTTGAGACAGAGAGAGAGAGAGCAAGCGAGCACTAGTTGGGGAGAGGGAGAATCCCAAGCAGGCTCCACGCTCTCAGCACAGAGCCCAACACAGGATCCGTCCTGTGAATCATCAGAGCATGACCTGAGCTGAAATCAAGAGTTGGACCCAAGCTTATCCTACTGAGCCATCCAGGTGGTCCAGGGCAGGGGATATTCTTAACCAAGGTATCATGCCTATATATGTGTGTGTATGTGTATATATATACACATATATATGTATACACATACACATATATGTATACACATATGTGTATACATATATATACATATATATGTATATATATATGTATATGTATATATGTATATATGTATATATGTATATATGTATATATACATATGTATATGTATATACATATACACATATATACATATACATATATACATATATACATATGTATATATACATATATATATGTATACACATATGTATATACATATACATATATACATATACATATATACATATATATATGTGTATACACATACACATATATGTATACACATACACACACGTACATATGTGTATATATATAAATATACATATACAAATACATATACATATGTACATATGTATATACACATACACATATATGTATACACATACACACACGTATATACATATGTACATACATATACATACATATGTACATACATATACATATGTACATATGTATATACACATACACATATATGTATACACATACACACACGTACATATGTGTATATATATATAAATATACATATACAAATACATATACACATGTACATATGTATACAAATACATATACATACATATGTACATACATATACATACATATGTACATACATATACATACATGTACATATGTATACATATACATACATATGTACATGCATATACATACATATACATACATATGTACATACATATACATATGTACATATGTATATACACATACACATATATGTATACACATACACACACGTGCATATGTGTATATATATATAAATATACATATACAAATACATATACATATGTACATATGTACATATACAAATAAATATACATATACAAATACATACATATTTGTATATGTATGTAAATATACATATACAAATACACATATCCTACTGAGCCATCCAGGTGGTCCAGGGCAGGGGATATTCTTAACCAAGGTATCATGCCTATATATGTGTGTGTATGTGTATATATATACACATATATATGTATACACATACACATATATGTATACACATATGTGTATACATATATATACATATATATATGTATATATATGTATATGTATATATACATATATATACATATATATATGTATACACATATGTATATACATATACATATATACATATACATATATACATATATATGTGTATACACATACACATATATGTATACACATACACACACGTACATATGTGTATATATATATATATAAATATACATATACAAATACATATACATATACATATATGTATATATATATTAATCTTTGGTTTATTTTTTTTGGAAAGTGTTTTGAGATATTTGAAAAGGGAGAAATCTTTGGTCAGATTTGAGTTGGACTCAGGGTTTTATTTAATTGGCTTTCATAACATTAGGACATCTGCTTTATAATATGAAAAGAAGTTCCCACCCACATTCTTTCACTTTGGGTGCAACTATTTATCTGAAGTAACTCTGGTTCTCCATGAACTGGCAGATGCTATTGATACTTTGAATGACGGCAAGTAAAAATTGTTACGGTTGTGACACAGGATATTCTCTGTGCCTGGAGGAGGAAACAGGCGGAGTTTGAACGTTGTTCATACATGTATCTTAGGGTGCTGCTAACTTGGTTCCCCGAGAACATGAGATTGCCATAGCAACAAAGGCTCTTTCAAGGCAGAAATCTTGGCAGAGTGGTTTGGGTCTTTTGAAATGCTGGGTGTGTTGATAGGAAGGGATCCAGTCAGCAGTAAGCATGCAACTGTAGGCCAGCACAAGGAAAATAAGCATTTAGTTTTTAGCTTTAACTTGAAGGCAAATATATTTTGAATTTCCCCCTCAATGCTATCCTTGCAGCAAACAAATATTTATATGAGATTTTCTTTTCACATGTATTTTGTTTCAGGAACATAAGTTTCCACGCATGTGCTGTGGGGTATTTTGACTGGCCTAAGATTGTCTCAGTTTTTGGTAAAATCAGTGGTATAATGCATTCTGCTATTAATGTGTTTTGATATTAAAAGCAGAGTAGATAAAAATCTTTACAAATTACTCGGTTCAGAATTTGGTCTTGTTTAAAAACTAGTAAAACACAAAAATTAATCCTCAAACTCCATGATGTGCCTACTGTTCTGAAGAACCGTATTTTATGTAACCAACTTTCTCTCTCTGTTGTACACCCTGAATCTCAACCTTCCTCATGGTTTTGCTCTTTTTTTTTTTTTTTAATTTTTTTTTTTTCAACGTTTATTTATTTTTGGGACACAGAGAGACAGAGCATGAACGGGGGAGGGGCAGAGAGAGAGGGAGACACAGAATCAGAAACAGGCTCCAGGCTCTGAGCCATCAGCCCAGAGCCTGACGGGGGGCTCGAACTCACGGACCGCGAGATCGTGACCTGGCTGAAGTCGGACGCTTAACCGACTGCACCACCCAGGTGCCCCCTCATGGTTTTGCTCTTGTGGCTAATCTTGTCTGCTTCTCACTCAGGTTGTGCCTCCTGCATGGTGTGCCTTCTCATTTCTCTGCTTTCCTGAACAGTACTCATTTCAGAATTTCATTCTCAGGTTTCACCTTTGTTATTAAGCTTTCCCTGATTACTATGTAACCTCCAGGAATCTTTTCCTTCCCCAACTCTTGATTAAAATTTACATATTGAATCATTGAGAGCTTAATACGATTTTATACATTTTTTTTGGTTGATGGGCTTTGTGTTGTGTGCTAGATTTACTTTCTTAATCTTTTTGTTTCTAGGAATTTTGTCCTCTACTTACGTGCCTTTCAATAAAAGACCAGACACATGGTCAGGACCTAGTAAAAACTAGTTTACTAGTGGTTTTAATTTGAAATATCATATTCAGGTAATAGATTATTTAGCTTTTTAATAAGCTGTATATATAGTCTCTGTGGACATTGTGCTATATTGAAGATACTGTGTTGTTTTTACTGCTTGATACCAGGGCAAATAATAATTTGTATAGATTTTTTTTCCCAAGCATAATTCTTTATATGAACTGATCAACCCAGAAAATGATTTGGATGACTGTTTTCCCATTCCTCCTAAGAATGATTTATAACTTGCATCATTCTAGATGCCTCGGAGAGAAGTTAATTCAGTATGTACAGTGAATGATTTTAGGGCACTAGGGCTTAATTCTTACGTGGAATCACATTTGAAAATGGGATGTGTATGTCATTTCTATATTATACTCAGTTTCTTCGTGTGGATGACTTTTGTGAATTTTTCCATGTGTTACTTTCATTATTCTCTTCTATTATTTCTTTTTTCAAGAAATAAAATCTAGTAAAACTTTTAAGGAAAGCCGTTTCAGGGACCAGGTAGAAATTTTGCCACTTTAATCTCTTAGAAGCTATCAAAATGATAACCCCATTTTAAGCACTACTACTGTCTGCATATGTAAAATACAGTTCCTGCTTTTTAGACTAGTTGAAAAGGACAACATTTGGTATTACAGAAACTGTAAAAAGATTTTCTGTCTCTAATTTAAGAAAGAAGAGGAAGGTAAAATCGCTGCTGAATCATATATTTTAAGATTATTTTATTACCCCATCTGAAAAAGAATCCATTAGTTATTTGCATGCATTTTATACCTAGAAATATTAAACTACATTCTTCTTCCTTCTTTCCTTCTCTCCTTCCTTTCTTCCTTCCCTTCCCTTCCCTTCTTTTCCCTTCACTCCCTTCTTTTCCCTTTACTTCCCTTTCTTCCCTCTTTCCTTCCTTCCTTCTCTCCCTCCCTTTCTCCTTTCCCTTCCTCCCTCCCTGCCTTCCAAGAAAGATAGTGCGTGCATGGGAGTGGGAGAGGGAAAGAGAGAATCCTAAGCAGGCTCCATGCCCAGAGTGGAGCCCACTTGGAGCTTGATCTCACAACTTTGAGATCATGACCTGATCCAAAATCGAGAGTTGGACTCTAAACCAACTGAGCCATACAAGCATTCCAATCCTTTATTTTTAAAAGTAATTACTCATTAGAGAAATATCTACAACACATAATTAAGCTGAAAATTCACATTTAGCTTTTGAGGCTTTTGTTTACTGAGCAGGTCTAGGGGAAATGCCTAGGGCCCTAGGGAAGTGCTAGGGTCTTTTGTGTCAGATAAAACTTTAGGGATAATCCCCATTCACGAGGTAGTTATTATCCCCTTAATACAAGTGGAGTAAAGAAGGTCTTGCAATTAGCTGTTATGAAAAATGATTTGACAGTTGAAAATTTACTTATTCTTCACTGTTTCTGACAGTATAAGTTATATTTGGGTGAATTTTCTTGACGAGGCATCACTTTGTTTTGGTCATTTTTGATTAAAATCTTTATAAAATGTATGGTGAAGGGGTGCCTGGGTGGCTCAGTCGTTTGAGCATTCGACTTCGGCTCAGGTCATGATCTCGCAGTCTGTGAGTTTGAGCCCCGTGATGGGCTCTGTGCTGACAGCTCAGCCTGGAGCCTGCTTTGAATTCTGTGTCTCTCTCTCTCTCTCTCTCTCTCTCTGCCCCCCCCCCCCCCCCCCCCGCTTTATGCGCGCTCTCTCTCTCTCTGTCAAAAATAAACATTTAAAAAAATGTAAAAATTTATTGTGAATTTTACTGTTTTTTTTAAAGCTTACCAGGTATCTAGCTCTGCCAGGGTTATAGTCATGAATATTTGTTTTTCTTTAATATAGGAGTATTTATTATGATGAAGATTGATAAAGTTGTTTGGTTCTATGTGATCTTTTCTAATTTCTCTGTGTGTGTATACATAGCATTTTTATTTTTTATTTCCTTATTACCTATAGTAATTTCTTAGCTTGTCAATTTTTAGCAAGACTGACCAATTTTTGGCTTTTATTATGCTGCACAGTGTTTATTTAGTTCTGTAATCTAACCTGCTAATGTGGTAGGGTAAGTCTTGTTAAAAATCAAGAGACTCTCTTGGTATAAGAAAATAAGCCAGGGAATGATTTTTACTTTTCTTGTGGGGAAGAGTGTGTGAGCTTTATTTGAACTTCTTTCCTAGATTATTTCTCTGTTTGCCTCTGGATGTGGTTGATTGCAGTCACTTGATGTGTGGTTATGAGATATATAGACTATATAGACTATTGTCATTTCTCCTTCATATGACTTTGATGTTAAAAACAATTTTTAAACTTTTTTCTTTCATATAGTAGCAAAATTTAGTTGAGAAAACATCATAGTAAATAGTTTATATATACTAAATGTATTGGAACGTGAACTTAAATCTCAACCAATTGTGAGTTAAAGGTATATCAAGTACTTAATAAATAACAAATAACAATTAAGTTGATTTGGATTTATAATTATTGATAGTGACTACTCCATTAAACTCTAATATGTCCTGATTAAGGAACATTCTCCTGAATACCTTGTAGGTTGTTCTGGTGTGAAGAGGCGTTTTTGTAAATTAAACCATCACTTTTGGTTATTGACAGTAGAGACTCAATTGGTCAGTTTAGAAATACTTGTCAAGGATAATTTTTGGTACTAGATGAAACATAGTTTACTAATATAATGGGTTCTGTGTAGTTCCTGAAATTTGTGGCTATTGTATGAATCTTTTTAAGACTCTGGCTTTCTTTCGTTCTTCTGTATTTGTCAGTCTGTCTGGTTCACTGAGTGTGGAAGAGATAGACCTTTGTCTGCCAAGGCCCAGATTTGCCTCTTTCCTCACTATGGCAATCTTGGCTTTTTGCTGAATTTTATGTATAAAGGAGTGGACCACGTTCACGAGAGAGGAAGTGGGGAACCAACTAATCAGGATTTGTCCTGAGTTCCAAATAAGTTCATGAAAGGAGAGAGGATGTTCATTACCGAGGATGGGTTGGGGGGGGCCACTACTGCAGGTTTTTCAGCTCAGCCTCATGTAATGAAAAAAGGTCAAGTATCAGGGCAGATAGTCTATACATTCTTGTACTTCTTATCCGAGGAAACTTGAACACAATAACTATAGTGGAATTGCTAAAAATGTGTGAGTGTTGTTTCATATTAAGCTAGTTAAGTGGAGGAATTTCTTTTTTAGCTAGATTAAAAAAATAGCAATTTTTTGAGCTACTCAATGATTACTAAATGAAAATATAATTTTGATCCCCACTGGGGTACCTAGCTGGCTCAGTTGGAAGAGCATGAGACTCTTGATCTTGGGGTCGTGACTTTGAGCCCCATGTTGGGTGTAGAGATTATTTAAATAAATGGATAAATTGAAAAAAAATAATTTTGATCCCTATCTTTGGATTGGGTTTAATTAGAAATAGTTGAAAAAGCTGGCTTCCATTGTTTTATTTTGGATCTATTCATAACATTACTTCTAGAACACTAACCTAAGAGGAATTAGATTGCTTTCAGTCACATTGAAACAAATAGCCATTTGGAAGTGCTGCAGCCTGGCTTTGGCTTTTACTCTGAGTGAAGTGGGAAGCCATTGGAGGGAATGACATCTCATTTAATTTAAGAGGATCACCCTGGTTGCTGTGTAGAAAATAGGGTAGAAAGGAGAGACCAGTTAGGAGGCTATAGAGCATGTGGTTAAATTTGAGATATATACTGAAGTAGAATTGATGCAACAGAAAGAATAGTTACTCTTACTTGAGAATGGAGAAAACTAAAGAGGGAGTAAGTTCATGTTTTTTTAAATCAACATATGCTGGTTGCTTAATTTTTCACTTTAAAGACAAGACGAAAATCAAAACCTTTTAACTTTTATGTTTTTCAACCTGAAAGAATTAAAGAATAGCTACAATTCTAAAATAGCATCAATAAAGCCCACTATTATTCTTGCAAGTATTAATAGGCTATACTGAAACAAGGTAAAATATAAATATCTTATTTTGTACTTACTTTGAAGTGTTGCCACTGAAGTCAGTTACACATGTTTACTCTGTAGGATGCTACTTATGAAGGTTGCAGATTCAAATGCAGTTAATGGTTCTTCAAAAGTAAATTTATGGAATACCGAGAAAATAGGTTGGATTGGCACCTGAGGACCATTTTAAAATATTCATTAGAAACATTGTTTTCATATAAATTGAGAGTTTTTAAGTCATCACTCTTTAGTGTTTTGTCACATGGTCATTACCCAACAACCCACATAATTTCAAATGATCACATGTATTATGTTGGCAAAAATTCTTATGTGTCAGTACTTTTAATGTTTTGTACATCAAATTATAGTAAAAAGCTGACTATATATTTTTTTTTAATGTTTTTTTTTTTTTTTTTATTTTTGAGAGAGACGGAGTCCAAGCAGGGGAGGGGCAGAGAGAGGAGAGTCAGAATCCAGAGCAGGCTCCAGGCTCCAAGCTGTCAGCACAGAGCCCGATATGGCGCTCAAACCCACAGACTGCAAGATCATGACCTAAGCTGAAGTTGAACACTTAACTTACTGAGCCACCCAGGCACCCCAGTATAAAGCTTACTGTAAACCAGATGCAGCCCCTCTGTTTTCAATGACAGCACAATTGATTACAATAAACCGAGTTTATATTTCACCATCAAGTGTAGTTCTCCCATTAGTTTACTTTGTGACAGGTCATTAAGAATATCTTCAAATCCATTAGTCTCATCATTACTCCTCAAAATATCCAGTGAAAGGTTAGAGCTTGGAAGAAGTGAAAGATGCTAAACCTGCTACACTGCTTTGAATTCCATTTGTATTTATGTATGTATGTATGTATGTATGCATGTAAGTAGTCTCTACACCCCATGTGGGGCTTGAACTCATTACCCCAATATCAAGAGTCGCATGCTCCCCCAACTGAGCCAACCAGGCGCCCCTCCATTTGTAATTCTAGTGGAGCACATAGGCCCTGGATGTGTCTCAGTGTGGAAAAAGTCATTTTATCTTATTTGAGCTGGAAATTTTTCTTTGATAATTCAAGAGGATAGCTGAGCAAAATCATTTTTTATACGAGGAAAACCTTTTTGAAGGAGATCATGACTTTCAAAAGGTCCACTTACTGAAAGTTCAGTAACTGGAATGCTGTCCTTTAGCTGAGATCCAAGTCCTCTGGCATCATCTTCAGTTTGCTCTGTAAGCAGTCTGGTTCATTTTTTTAGAAAAAGGATTGGGAATCCACTTTTAGACATGTTAAATACCTATTAGACATCCAGTTGGAGATATTAGAGGTAATTGGATATTCTGGTCTGGGATGCTGGAGGTATCCACTTGGGGTTATCTGAGTATATGAAATTTAAAGTCATGGCATCAGAGTGAATGTACATGAATAAGAGATCAAAAGACTGTGTATGCACTCCAACATTTAGGGGTTGAGGGGATGAGCAAGAGAGACTTGAAGGCATGTGCAGAAATACAGTAGGAAAGCAAGGCAAGTGTGGTATCAGGGAAGGCAAATGAAGAGAGCGTTTTAAGGAAGAGGAGCTGCTAACAGTATTAAGTGCTGCTGATAAGACAATGAAAATGAAGATTAAGAATTGACCATTTGATTTAATAATTTGGAGGTCATTGGTGACTTTGAAAGGAGCACTTGTGGTAGAGTGGAGGGAAAAAGAGTCTAGTGGGAGGAAGTTGGGGACAGTGGAAGTGAAGAAATTAGAGACAGCAAGTATAGGCTCTTTATCCCAGAATTTTGCTCTTGTGGGAAAGATGGGAAAGGGGTTGTAGCTCTGGTGATGGGGAGAGCTAAGTGGGTCACAAGTAGCTTTTAATTTTTTATCTTTTTTAAGATTGAGAGTTGATATAGTATGTTATAGGATCATGGAAGTGAATTAGTAGGAAAAGAACTGAGGATACAGGAGGGAGAGGGAGAATTGTGTGAGCTGAGAGGATAGATCAAGTGCATAGGTGGAGGGAATAGGCTTAGCCAAGAGCAAGGACAGCTTGTGGTAGCAGGAGAGAAAGTGAAATGTATTAGATTATCAGTGTGATTCGTATTTTAGAAATACAGAAGTGACATACTGTTATAGTCTTTATTCCTTTCTCTCTACATGGGCTTCTATTAAATCTAATAATAAGCCTGTGAATATCATGATAAAGTTGATATTGAAAGGTGTGGAAGAGCTCTAAAATGTTTCTACTTAGTGTTAAGAAAACTGTTGAAATGAATTTAATTAAGTAATTTTGTCCTTCATGCTAAGTCAGTATCTGTCTGTATGGTTTCGTTATTAATTGATGGGCAAAAATTTTAAGGTCATATCTGTAAATCACATTCTAATGTGACTTGACTTATTTATATAACTAATTGTTACCAATTTTATGTCATTAGACCAGTTAGTTTTAGCACGGTCACTTAATGGTGACTATGAGTGTGGTATAAGTTTCTTTTTAAGAGTTAGATATACAGTGGAAGGGATCTTAAACTACAACTAATCTGTCTCATTTTGCAGGTTAGAATTTTGTTTAACATCATGCAAACAGAACAGTGTAATAGAATAGGAACATTGAGATAGAGACACAAGAACATATGGAAATTTGGCACATGATAAATCTGGCACCCCCTAAATGGTTAGCCATTTGGAAAAAAAGATAAAATTAAATTCATGCTTCATATCACACAGAAAAATAGACTGCAAATGGATTAGAGATCTCAGTATAAGAATGAAACTATCAAACAGAACATGAATGATTCTTCTGTAACCTGGGTATAAGGAAGTGTTCTCTGTGACTCAAAATCCAGTAGCAATAAAAGGAAAGACGATAAATTTGACTCAGTTAAAATATAAAAGAAGACTTTTGTATGGCAAAAAAAAAACACAAAAAGATCACACCTACTAATAACAGAATCATTAGATATAAAATTGGAAGAAAATATTTGCATTATCTATCACTGATAAAAGGCTAATAATCCCTCCTATGTAAAAAAGCTTTAAAAATAGAGGGTGAAAAGAAAAGACCAAATTGAAAGAGACGCATTAGGCAGAAGATTTGGACAGTTTTCACAAAAAGCTATAAAAATTTTCTTGAAACATTTGAAAATATATTCACTCTCACTTATAATAAGAGAAGTCCAAGTTAAAATTTACATTGACATGCCAGTTTTCACTTGAGATTGGTAAAAATGTAAAAGTACAAATACTCCGTTAGCTGTGAGGTAAGAAGTATTTTCATACTTTGTTGATAGCAGTGCAGACTGGGATTTTGATATGACTATACGCCAGGTTGGTACAGAACAGCTCAAGAAATGGCTTCTTTCCAGAAGAACAGGGCTAGGGAAGAGGAGAAGAGTTTATTATCTGAGCTACTTTGATCCCTTCTTTTCTTCCCACAGATCTCTGAGATCAGAAAGAGGTGGGAATTCCCATCCTTTCTTCCCATTTTGGGCCTACCTTACTGAAAACTTCATGGTCTTTCCCACCAAAACTGGCTTTTGAGAGGCTAAAGGCATCTATTAAGGAATACAAACCTTTTCCAAGACAGCAGGACTACAACATGGGAATTCTATTTGTGATTATAGGAAACTGAGTATTTACTAACTCTCCCTTGTTCTATTCCTTCCATAGCAAGTCATAGTCTTCTGGCTCAAGGCATGTGAGGGCAAGGCCAGGTGATTGGAAAGACCGAAATTATTTCAATAATTAAGTAACAGTAATCCTTATTAACTGTGGTTTGTGTAAGACAGGCATTGTGTGAGAAATGTTATGGGGACATTTAATCTGTGGAATATATGAAAAAGAATACTTAGAACGAATGGAAACTATTATGTCCTATATAAATACAAACTTTCCACATTAATTCATAACCATCACATTGTGCAGTCTTATGTATATGCATTGCTGATTAATATTTAGATTAATGATGCCACAAGGAAAGTAACTAATCTGAACTCAACATGGCCCTGATTATATGTCATCATATTCAGAGTTATTTTGTTTGTGCTTGTTATTAGAGCTAGAATAGAAGGTGATGTGACAATTTATAATAATATAAGTCAAGCTTAAAAATGAATTATGCTGTTGGTGGCAGTGTAAAATGGTGCACACTGCTTTGGAAAACAGCATGATTTCTCTAATTATAGAGTTACCATATGACCCAACAATTCCACTCCTAAGTAAATACCCAGGAGAGTTGAGAACATGCCCACTCAAATACTTGTATATGAGTATTTAGCAGCATTATTTATAATAGCCACAAAACAAGCCAAAGGTCTGTCACCTAATCAATGTATAGTGTTGTATATCCACACAATGGAGTATTATTCGACCATAAAAGAAATAAGAGTACTGATGCATGCTACAACATAGATGAACCTTGAAAACATGGTAAGTGAAAGAAACCATTCACAAAAACTTCACATATAATAACATATGCATGCACATATAATAATATGATTCCTTTATATGAAATGTCCAGAATAGACAAATCTGTAAAGATAGAAAGTAGATTAATGGATGGGGTGCCTGGGTGGCTCAGTTGGTTAGGCATCCGACTATTGATCTCAGCTCAGGTCGTGATCTCATGGTTCGGGAGTTCGAGCCCTGAGTCGGGCTCTGTGCTGACAGTGCAGTGATTTTCTCTCTCTCCTCCTCCCCCATTCTCTCTCTCTCTCTCTCTCTCTCTATCTCCATCCCTCAAAATAAATAAAAAACATTAAAAAAAATCTTATAAAAGTAGATTAATGGTTACCTAGGCCTGGGGCAGAACAGGTAATGGGCAGTAGATTGGAGGAGAAAAAGAGAGTGACTGAATGGATATTGATTTCTTGAAGGTATTATGTGATGAAAATGTTCTAAAATTTGATAGTGGTGATTTGATGGTTGTACAACTGTAAATATATTAAGTATTGAATTGTACACTTTAAATATGTGCATTGTGTGGTGTGTAAATTATATCTCAGTGAAGTTCTAAAAGAAGTGAGTTACCTGTGTGTAGTGACTAATAAGTTTTTTCCACATAACTGAAGTGTCTGCGACTCATTCCTGTGCATTGCTGGTGAGAATGCAAATTGGTATAAGAAAATAAAAGGGACTTTGGCAATATCTAACAAAACTACATTTGCATTTACTTTTTGACCCAGCAATTGTGCTTCTGGCAATTTACCCTGAAGATTTGCCTCCAGCAATACAAGCGTACATGTGGATTTTATATAATCATAGTCCTATACTGTGAGGAAAAAAAATGTGTGAACTGTAGGTAGTTTAATTATTGTCAATAAATTATGTAGTAATTTACTTTTTGTGATTTCAAATTATTAGACTCCATCCTAAAAAACTTGAATTATTTAATCTGTCTTTCTCTACAACCTGTGTGAAAATGTTAAAAAATAAAATGGTGGTAACAAAAAGCTGGCTTTTTGATTACTACTATTTAATATCACACAATTGTAAGCGTTTATGGCAGATACCTGACACACAGCCAATTGTAAATAATAATTTTAATATAAGTTTAGAATTCAGTGTAAAAAATATATTTTTTTGCATTTAAATGAAGTCTCTACACATTAATTTATTATTAAAAGTAATCAGATATTTAAGGAAAATGGCCAGTTTCCTATTTGAGACAGGAAATGTACAAAATAATCCTGAAACATCTTGTCATACTGTATAATAGGGAAGCGTCAAAGACTATAGAGTCTTGTCAACTTAAAGACTCAGGGTCCAATCTGAATAGCTTCCTACTGGCTAAAAATGGGAAAATTTGAGCTTTAATAAGGATAGTACCTACAATGGATTAAGACATGTCATATATGTTTAAGTACATGAGTTCATAGTGACTCTTAAAAATTTACTGGTCATTTTGGTGAAGGATGCTAATAAACCTTTTTTTTTTTTAATTTGGAAAATGGAAAGATTTGAGTGTTTTAACTTGTCTCTCCTATAAGAACTGTACCTTTGGTCAGTGATAACAGTAGATGAAAAGTTTATTTTTATAGAACTATTCTAACATTTGGGAAAGGAATTACAAAATTAGAGTATCACCATTTTGTAAGCTCTAATAAATTGATTAATGTAATTGAACATCTTGGGTACTAACACCGGAGAAAAACAGCCACAGCATTTGCCTCCTGATATAAAACAAAATACTCCCTTGGAGTAATCTTGCTCACCACCTCCCAGAAAAAAAAGAATTGAACTTCAATCTGATAAAACATCTAAATTCAACCACTAACTTATAGAAAATATAGAAGAGGAAAATGTTAAATAACAGCAAGTAGATATAATCAGAAAAATCCTAGACTTTGGGAAACTTTACAGAACAGCTTATCAGTTTCTTCCCTCTCCCCTGTAAAAATCTCAAAGAAAAAAAAAACATGAAGGGACACATTTTGAAATTTTAAATAATTAAAATTAAATAAAAATAAAAATTGAAATTCTCATTTGCACTAGCCACATTTCAAGTGCTCAATAGCCACATGTGGCCGGTGGCTACCATGTTGGATACTGTAGATATATAACATTTATTACACATATAGTGTTACAAATACAACATTATTGCAGAAAGTTCTGTTGGATAGATAAATTAGTTTCATTGGCCTCCATGAATAACATTTTTTATGCATACAATATGTATATATAGTGTAAATAGATAACATTATGTATATACATATATACATATATACACACACACATATATATACACGTATACATATAAAACATTATTGCAGAAAGTTCTGTTGGATACGTAAATTAGTTTCATGGGCTTCCATAACAAATTACCACAAACTGGGTGGTATAAAATAACAAATTTATTTCTTGACAGTTTTGGAGGCCAGAAGTTCAAAATCAAGGTTTTGGCAGAGTTACATTTCCTTTGAAGGCTCTGGGGAAGTATACTCCTTGCCTCTTCTAGCTTCTTTTGACGCCTACTCTTTCTTGGTTTGTGGTGGCATACCTCCAGTTTCTGCTTCCATCTTTACATAGGCTTTTCCCTTATGTCTCTTACCTCAAATTTCTCTCCCCTTTTTCTTATAAGGACACCAGTCATTGGATTTAGGTCCCATTCTAAATCCAGAATGGTCTCATCTGGAGATCCCTAACTATATCTGCAAAGACCCCATTTCCAAATAAGGTAACATCCACAGGTACTGGATGTTGACTTGGGCATAAGTTTTTTGGGAGAAACAATTTTAATGCACTACAGCTCTGCTACTGAAAATTGAAAGGTATTTAAGAGACCTGTCAAGCAGATGAAATGCCTGGACTTTATTTGGGTCCTGATGCAAACAAACAGATCATAAAATTAAAAATTATGAGATGATTGTACATTTGAACACTGGATATTTATATTAAAAAGTTTTTGTTAACTCTTTCATGTAATTATAATGTAATTATGTTTAAAGAAAAAGCCTATATCTTTTAGAGGTGCAGCAATATTTAAAGTTGAGATGAAGTATTACATTGGAGGTTGTTCAAAATAATACAGGAATGAGGAAGTGGGGAGGGATGTAGATCAGGGGCTATACGCTACAGGTTATTTAGCTGGCAGCCTGTTTAGTAAATAAAGTTTTATGAGAACATAGCCACACTCATTCATTTACGTACCATTTATGGCTACTTTTGAAATACAAAGGCAGAATTGAGTGATTGAAAACAGAGACCCATAGGCCTACAAAACCCTGAACTATTTACTATGTGGAACTTTATGGAAAGTTTGTTGACCCCTGGTACAGAGGAAACAAAGTAGAACAGAGATTGATAATAATTAAAATCTTTTTACATATGTTTGAAACTTTCCATATGTTAGATTTTCAGAAAAATAAATTTGACTATTTGTCTGATTTTAAAGTAAGAAAAAACTAAGCCTAAAATATCCAAGTTAGTTAAAATATAATATAATTAATAATGGCTTAAGGAGTAGAATTTAGTGATTCATCACTTACATATAACACCCATTATTCATCCCAACAAGTGCCCTCCTTTAATGCCCATCACCCTTTTAGCCCATCCCTGTAATACTCTGTTTTGAAGTCTGAAATGAATATGATGTTAACATTTGTTAAATCTGGGTAATAATAGCCTGGCTATATGAGTTTTATATTGTATAAATTAAGTTAAAATGTATAAGGGCAAACTACACATTTGAAAAAGTATTTGCAATGTATAACAATGGGTTGAGAGCCTTTATATATACAGAGCCTTTAAAAGTTGTCAAGAAAAAAAAACCCTCCCTGTTTAGAAATAGAAAAATCAGAAAAGGACACATAGATGGTATTTTGCCAAAGAAAGGCAACTGGCCAAGGTGCATATGGGGGAAATGGTTTGAAAAAAAGCGAGACCATAATTAGAAGATGACTAATTAAAAAATTGGACACTCAGAATAAAAACTATATGTGTGTGTGTGTGTGTGTGTGTGTGTGTGTGTGTGTGTGTGTGTGTGTGTATGTATGTATGGGGGAGGTTTGAGGGAGAGAGAGAGAAAGTAAACTATTAAGTATATATACATAGTTAAGATGGTAGCTTTGTTGTTTTTTGTATTTTGACCAGTTAAGTTGTTTTGATGTAATATTTGAGAGTAAGCTGAAGTTTGTAAAATTCAACAAATGGAAAAAAGGCTAATCAATTTTGGTAATTGAGTTTATTGGTTAACTGTTAGAATTTTCTGTTTGTACATGTGTTTAACATCTTGCATATACTGATTGTTGAGATACTTCTCTAGAGGTTCTTAAACTTTGGCACACATCGGAATCACCTAGAGGGCTTGTTAAACATAGCTTGACCCCGTCCCCAGAGTTTTTGATTCAGTGGATTTGGGTTGGGGCAAAGGATTTGTCTTTCTAACAAGTTCCCCTGTGATCTGATGCTGTTAGTTGAGGAAACCACTTTGATAACCACTGCACTACAATTAAAAAAACAAACAAACAAACAAAAAAACCGGAAAGGATATATGTGTGTATAGCAACTAAGATCTGTCTTTGATGCATAATAAGAGAGTTATTCTCATTTAGTTTATGAGCAGTTAAATGTGTATGAGAACACATTCATTTGTTTTATAGATAATCATTTGAAACCTTTTCCTTACGTTTGTAACTTGCACAGCTTTGATACATTGGAGATGAGTACATTGGTTTAGGTCTAGGTTTTCTGACCAAAACTGGACTCTCCAGGGACACCTGGGTGACTCAATGGGTTAAGCGTCTGACCCCTGGTTTCAGCTTAGGTCATGATCTCATGGTTTGTGGGATCAAGCCCCACGTTGGGCTCTGCACTGACAGCATGTAGCCTGCTTGGGATTCTCTCTCTCCCTTTCTTTACCCCCTCCCCCCTCACACGAACATGTGTGCTCTCTCTCTCTAAAAGATTAAAAAAAAAACAAAAACAAAAAACCTGGGCTCTTTGTAGTGTCTCAAATGGCAGTGTTATTTAGATGGATGAGAATGAGCCTCAGAGTAAGTGGAAATAGTGAAAAGAACAAATGACGTAAAGAAAAAGTGTGGTTCTCCTCCTGTAAAATTAAGCAGGCAAAACAAAACAATGTATTTTTAGGGAAACATATTTAGTAAAATTATTTTTAAATAGCAAGGGAATAATAAAGATTAAATCAATGTTGTTGTTACCTCCTAGGGGATAGTATTTATATTCTATTACTTGTCTATATATGCATGGTATGTTCTTTTTTTTTTAAAGTATTGAATAAGAATAATAAAATACTAAAGTAAAATGCTCTGTTTCTTTCCTAGAAAAAAAAATCTGATTAAGAATCCCTTAGACTCTTTCGTTGGTCCTGGTGAATAACCTAGGCCAGCACTGTCTGATAGAATTTCTGCAGTGATGAAAGTTTTTGTTTTTGTTTTTTTAATCTGTGTTGTTAAATATGGCTAGTTCCACCGAGGAACTGAATTTTTAATTATTAAAATTTGTATATAATCAGGCACAGGTGGCTGTTGTCTGCTGTATTTTACAGCATAACTCTAGGCATTTTAGAACATGGGTTTTTTCCTTGAGTTCTTAGTTTGTTATAATAAATTATCCTACAGAATATTCAATTTTGGTTTGCTGTGATTTTGCTTAGGTCACTGACTTTTGACTGTTATGTTTTTTGAACTCCTACTTCTGCTTCTTGTGTTCAGTAGTAGTTTCATTTACTTTTTCATTCCTTATATTCCTAAAATTGAGTCTTCAGGGTCAGAAGCTACTGTCCTATAACGTTTATTGAAAACAGTAATATTTACTCAGAATATTATTTGAAGTTTTCATAGAATCACTTTTTTTGTATGTCAGTTTTACTAATTTTTCTGTTGATTTTATTTAAAATATCTCTCCCATTGACTTTTCTGAGCCCCTAAACAAAAGTCTTTTTGATTAATGTAGTTCATACCTTGAGTCATTCAGTAAGTATTACTTGCTTATTGTGAATTATGCATTCCTGAGTAATGGGGAATGATAGAGGAAATAGACTCTGACCTATGCTGTGAGTATTTTTGGAAGTATTTTTAGGAAGCAGAATGTGCCTGAGAGAAACACATCGAATAGTCATATAATAGCTGGAGGAATGAGAGTAAGAAAGTGTATGACTGGGAAGGGACCAACCAAAAATACTTACATATTTCTACTTTGTTATTTTGTCACTTGATAGTAAAGGAGATCATCAAAATTCTTAGCACTGTTTTGGGGCTCCTGAGTGTTTCAGTTGGTTAAGCATCTGACTCTTGATGTCAGCTCACGTTATGATCTCAAGATTCATGAGATCCAGCCCCGCGTCAGTCTCTGTGCTGACAGAGCCTCTCTCCCTCTCTTGCTGCCCCTCCCCCCTCTCAAGATAAGTAAACATTTAAAAGAATTCTTAGCACTGTTGCTATTACCATCTAAATGTTGTGAATTTTTTAATTTGCACAATATTAAGTCTCAAAAAGGTCTTGTAATATATGAATAACTTATATAATAAAAAAACCCAGCAACCAAATTGGAAAAAAAAAAAGGATCAAAGGAGACATTCCATGAAAGATCTATGAATGGCCAGCAACACCTGTAAACTTGTTCAATGTCATTAACATTATTATCAGAGAAAAGCAAATTAAAACCACTGTGAGATAACACTGCACACTGATTAGAATGGCTAAATTAAAACCAACAATAACAACAACAACAAATGATAATTCTCAGTGTTTCCTGAGGACTTGGAGCAGTTAGAACTCCTGTGTTGTAAGCAAAAATGAAAAATGATACAGCCATCCTGAAAAAACAGTTTGGCCTTTTCTTATAAAGTCAACATATGCTTACCTAAATATGACTCAACATTCCCACTCCATGTAATTTATCCAAGAGAAATGAAACGTGTATACAATTTTTTTGTTGTTCATTGTAAACCTATTCATAACAATGGGAAACTACTCAGCAATAAAAAGGAACAAAATATTAATACATGTTTATATGGTTGAATCTCAAAAGCATCAAGCCAAGTGAAAAAAGGTACTGCAGATGGTATTGGCCCTCCTAATGAAACTTCTCTATTCTAATGATTCTTATATCCTTTCTGCTGCTTATGTGAAAGACTGTGATGTTTATTGACTTTACCTATTTAATTTTAATGTAGTACACTAATATCTTATGTTGATAGCTTCTCATAGTGCTAGGTGTTTCCATATGTCTGATACTTGTCATATATAGTGCTTAGAAAAGCATTTTTAGGCCTTTAGAGTTACCTGCATACAGATGCTAATTGAAACCTTAAAAGTTTTTTGTTGGTTGTGGAGAGTGAAAATAGCCATGGGAGTGTAAAATTGTTATAGTAAAGGCTTACATGTTGGCAAAAAAAAAAAAAAAAAAAAAAAGACCCACTTAGGCTGGTTCAAGTAAAGATATTTAGACCTTGGGACTCCAACATTAAACAAATATAGTTAGGTCTCACAGGGCTTGAAAAATAGGAACAGAGTTTTCTCTCTCCTGTAGGGACCATATAATCTCTTAAATTCATGCTCCCAGGTGGATATCTACTTTTTGCTCCTGTTCCTTTTACAGACCAGCTTCCTTTACTTATCACTTTGCCCAAATTCTTAAGACCTCCAGCCTAACCCACTATCTTTGTATCTGACTCTTGGGTCCAACTTGCAGGAGAGCATTTGGTGATTATTAAGCCAGTGGATTAACTAGTCGTGGATTGGCTACCCATGTCTCATCTCATTAGGGTTAGGGACATGGTGTTAATTCATACAAACATGTCTGCCTAGATTGCCTTCAGTTTTAGTGTAATCTTTATTTTTGAAAGACTGTGATGTTTTCCTACTATTCCAGCCTAGGAGGACATGTCTTTTCTTGAGACTTGATCTTTGTTTTCTTTTTATGTAAACATAAATTTTGTGTAATTTTTAAATGTATTGTCCTTTATTATATTACTTATTGCTCTCTTTAACCTTTTTATCAGGTTATTTCTGTGTACATTGTTTTGCATTTCTGTATTTTTACTTTTCTATTTGTATTTAACATTTGAACTTCCATTCAAATATTTGAAGCTATAATTTTATACATACACATTCTTTGTACACATATTATTTCTACTAGATTTTATTTTTTTAAAATAAAGTTGATCGTGTAGGTATTTTTTTAATACTAACTCAAGTTTAATTTTGTAAGTCATTATTAAATGATTAATGTGGAGGAAATGTGCCTGTTACTTGTATGATCATAAGTCTGTGTATTTTTTTCTCCAAGTCAGCTTACAGGTTGTATTATTTGGCACCCAGACATTTTATGCTTTAAAGTTAGGTTACTTTGTGAAGTTCTTTTGGGAAATCTGAAAATGATTATTTTGTTTCTCAATTGAGACAGATACATGCCACTGACTATAAGTCATCTACTATTAAATAAAGTGCTCACATTTGGATGACTGTGTTATTAGATGAGTGAGTCTCCTACTTAATTTTTTCTATTGGCACTTTACATTAAAACACCCATCACTAAAATTACTCTTCAGAAAGGTGGCTGATAAATATATATTATTTATTTACTATATGTATATTTCTGTAATGAATGGTGTGGTATAGTTATGGATTCTAATCCAATTTTAAAATGTCATTCATATAATGATTTGGAGGAAAGCATATACATTAATTTTTCTCAGATTATACTTTCAACATTGCAAAAGCAGTACATACATGCATAAATACTTACAGAAAGTTAAAAAAAATAAGAAAGTAAAAACATCATATTCCTACCACCTAGAGATGACACCATCAATACTTTAGTGTATGTTTTTTGAGATATTTTTCTGTATGTTTTATATATATACACACACATACACAAACGTGGATTTCTTTACTAAAATTATACTGTTGTACATGTTATTTTGGTATATGCTTTTTTAAGCTAACTGTTGTACTTTTCCACGTCAGCATATTTTTGTCTGATCTAATACCCAACATATACACCCATTTTTTCAGTTTTCTGAAAAATACTATTTGCAGTTGATCTGTCCCGACTGGGTCCAATCCAGGATGACTCATTGCATTTTTAATTATTTCCCCTCATATCTTTTTAAATCTAACCTAGTTCTTCCCTGCCATCCCTACCTTTTTCATAGTACTGACTTTTTGATTAGGCCTTGCCTTTTGTTATGTTTTGAGGGGGGAATAGGAGGGCATGTCTGGTTGCTTCCTCTTGGTGCCATTTAGCTTTTTCCTTCATATCGTGTATCTTTTTTCTCCCAGCTCTCTGTATCTTCTGTTTTAAATAAGTATATAGGGGCGCCTGGGTGGCTCGGTCAGTTAAGCGGCCGACTTCGGCTCAGGTCATGATCTCGCGGTCCGTGAGTTCGAGCCCCACATCAGGCTCTGTGCTGACAGCTCACAGCCTGGAGCCTGTTTCAGATTCTGTGTCTCCCTCTCTCTGACCCTCCCCCATTCATGCTCTGTCTCTCTCTGTCTCAAAAATAAATAAATGTTAAAAAAATTTTTTTTAAAATAAATAAGTGTATAATTTTAAATCTAACTAAAAACATAACCTCTCCAATTACTCTTTCAACCAGATCAGTATGGTAACTATAAATATTGAATGATTTTAATACTTGTCTTCATTTTTGTTCAAAGACTAGAAAAGAGAGGTGAGTTTTCATAAATTATGTGTAAGTTTCTTAGTTTAGAATAAATTAATAAAAAGGAAATATAGATTCATTTATATCCACAAATACTATTATGTTTAGCCTTTGATAATCTATTTGAGTGTAAATTGAAGTTATCGCTGCGATTTTCTTTAAAAATTTTTAATGAAGCATTTAAATTAAGATTTTCTTTAAAAATAAAATGATGTGAACTAGGTGGAATGCAATAATTTGCATTCCTTGCCTTATATTAATGTAACTATTATTGATCAAATCAGAACATTTTAATTAAAGAATCAAGCCTTAAAATTTACATCACCATAGGAAATGCATAATATTGCTTATTTCAAAATGTTCTAATTATTATTTTTCGGTAGATTTCTTTGTCTATTTATCTATATTTATTTATTGCAGTTGACATACAAAGTTACATTTGTTTCAGGTGTGCAACATGGTGGTTTGATAAGTCTGTACATTATGCTATTTCACCACAAGTGTACTTATCATGTGTCACCATAAAATGCTGTTACAATACCACTGACTGTATTCCCTATGCTGTACCTTTTATCCCTGTGACTTATTCATTCCATAACTGGAGGCCTGTGTTTCCTACTTCCCTTCATTCATTTGCCCATTCCCCCAACACTCTCCCCTCTGGCAACCTATTCTCTGTATTTAAGGGTCTGTTTTTGCTTTTTGCTTGTTTGTGTATTCACTTGCTCTGTTTTTTAGATTCCACATGTCTTTCTCTGCTTGATGTGTTTCACTTATTGGCATAATATACTCAAGGCCATCCATGTTGCTGCAAATGGCAACATCTCATCCTTTTTTATCTCTGGGTAATATTGCTCTGTGTGTGTGTGTGTGTGTGTGTGTGTGTGTGTGTGTGAGAGAGAGAGAGAAATGTACCACATCCTCTTTATCCATTCATATATTGATGGACACTTAGGTTGCTTCCATATCCTGGCTATTCTAAAGCTGCATTAAACATGTGGGTACTATATCTTTTCAAATTAGTGTTTGTTTTCTTTGAGTAAATACCCAGAGGTGGAATTACTGCATCATATGGTATTTCTATTTTTAAATTTTTGATTACTGATTTTGATTACTGATTTCCACAGTGGCTGTACAGTTTACTTTCCCATTGCTAGTGCATGAGGGTTCCTTTTACTCTACATCCTCACCAACACTTACTATTTCTTGTCTTTTTGATTCTAGCCATTCTGACAGGTGTTAAGGTGATATGTCATTGTGGTTTTGATTTGCATTTCCCTAATGGTTAGTGATGTTGAGCTTCTTTTCATGTATCTCTTGACCATCTGTGTATCTTCTTTAGAAAAATACTTATTCAGGGTCTCTGCCCATTTTTAAAGCAGATTATTTGGGATTTTTGGTGTTGAGTTGCGTAAGTTCTTTATATTTTTTGAGTATTAAAAGCTTTTTATTTTGGTGTAGTTCCAATAGTTTATTTGTGCTTTTTTTCCTTTGCCTGAGGACACTATCTAGAAATATGTTGCAGTGGCCCTTGTCAAAGACATTATTGCCTATGTTTTCTTCTAAGAGCTTTATGTTTTAATGATTATTTAAAGAAATCAATTCCTAACAGGGTGGATATTTTTAGTATAATATGTATTTGGATTCTACTACTTCTTACTTTTCTTTGTAATTGGGATAGATTCTGTCACACTAGATCTTAGGATGCAAGTGTACATCCACAAACTGCTAAAAGATAGAAATATGAAAATATGTATCTAAAAGCTTACAAAGTAGGAACTTTGAAGCTTGTATTTTTGAAAATCCCATGGTGACTTTACAGTTGTGGAACTTAACTTTGTGGGGGAAAAACAGGTTTGGGCAACTTAAATTGCCCAAGCACAAGTCCTTATATAGTGTCATGGTTTTTAAGCCAAAACAAAGAAGACTCTAAACAAATAATTTATGAAAATTCTACACATTTCTAATTACGTGAGCATCATTCAGTTATTTTTCTGTTTATTTTATTTGTTTATTATTTTATTTATTTCTGGTTACTCAAACCGTTTCAAGACTCCCTCCCCCAATGTTTCAGTGGAGTGGTTATATTCAATTTTACCTCATGCAAACTGAGTGGTTTATGTCTTCTTCGTTCAGATGCTTACTACTTTTCTGATATTATTCCTTAAAAGTAATTGTTGCCACCTCCTATCCCATTATGGACCCAGAGACAGACTTGGATGTGTGAGTAAGGAAGAAACATTGGAAGATCTTCACTTAATTCCGTGATAATTTCTGATCCTCTACTTTTCAAACTTAAGGCAGAAGCATAGCTGAGTTCTCTGACTTAGATCAGAATATTCTTTCCAAATCCAAATTCCCTCCCATATCAGACATAAGAATCCTATTTCTAAGGCCTTGTTTTAATTTTCTTTCCTAAGCCTGAATTGCAAAAACCTCTGCACCTGTTTGGTCCTCCACTTTGTGTCATATATATTTTTTAATAATCTTTAGGTACCTCATTTTCAAAGTATGCCTTACTTAAATAACTGAATTTGAATCACTTTGTTGAGGTAAAACAATCAGAAGTGAATATACATGTATGTAATTAATTGCCTATTAGCAGGTAAGGAGAGTTTATAGTTTGGCAAGAATGTGTATATATTTACATGTAGCGTATTAATATATTGAGTTGTAAAAAGATATCTTGTTTTTTCAGGTTATGAAAATAACATTACAAGAACAAAACAAAAGAAATTTCTCCCATCCAACTTAATTCTTACCAAATTAAGCAGTTTAAATTTTATTTATTGAAAATGAGCTTTTAGTTTTCTTAATAAATACAGATTTTTCTTCATACCCATGATTTAAATAAGTTATCCAGTTACACTGCTTAGTAATGGACCACATTGTCCTCATCTGCTCTGGTTATTGACCCTCAACATCCTTAAAAATATGCTACCATTTTAGAAAGTAGGGGATAAAAAGGGCACCTGTGCTAATAGCAGCTGTGATAGGAGTTTGCTTAGCCTACCAGAAATTCTTGGGATTTCATAGCCCTTCCACCAAAGTCCAATTTTGGAAATACTTATTGAGCATCATTCATTTGTATTTGAGTACTCTTAGTAGTTTAGGCTGGCCTTAAGTTTAGAGTACTGACTATTGTGGAGGAAGTTAATCTTAGTGCAGGGCATGATGAGCAGAGTGATAAGGACTATGGAATGTGTTGGAGGGAAAGGAAGTAAGATACAAGTCATCTCCAGATGGGCAGAGTTTAGAGAATATTGATTGTAGTTAACGTTCTGGAAACATCCTTCTTCTAATTCCCCTGAATGCTGACTTGGAAAAGCTGGCTTGGAAGGCTTTTGTTTGTTTGTTTGTTTGTTTGTTTGTTTGTTTGTTTCAGGAGAAAGTATGGCATTATACAACTTATGTTTTTTTTAAAAAAATACTTACTCATGACCTTTAGCACATTTTTACCTATGATCCTAGCAACTAATCCTGAAAATGATTGCTTCCAGATCTATTTCTTTTGTTCTACCATGCATACTATTGGGTCTCTTAAATATTCACTCCCACCCAATAAATTCTCAGTATTGATTTAACAAATCAAAAAAAAAAAAAAGACAGGGGTTTGATTTAAGGAAATATGGGAATAGATGGGCTAATCAGAAGGAAAGTTGGAAAAGCCAGGTCAAGGGTATTAATCTATACACAGTAATGATAGTGATTTCTTTATGTGGTTAGTGAGTTTTCTATGATGGATATTTCTGGAAAGAAAGTTCTGAAATTATTTGAAAAGTGGCAACATAAGTGAAATAAGTATTAAGCTTTTCAAGGAGACAATTTTGAAGAACAGCATAGTTTTGGTATAAGTGTTGACATGCTTATTTAGAAAAGAATTAGTCTTGCTACAGATCATATTAAATGGTTTAAAATAGCCAGTGAGGGAACAGCTGTTGGATGCAATTCATGATTCCATGATGAAGTACAGAACTCTTGGTCTAGTTTTCAGGATCAAACTGAGTTTTCTATGCCTTTGATTTCAGCCACCTTTTAAGTCACACACTTTGGGACTTGTTGAGTTCTTAGAAATAACAATGTAGAAGAATCAGTGATGACTAGTTTAGTAAAAATAAAAGTTGGCTCATGCATTTCAAAGTCAGGTATTATACATTCTGTAGCATCTGAAACAAAATTGAAGCTTCTAGTGTTTATGTCATAGCAGCTTAAAAGAACAGACTTTACTGCTTCTGAGATAGTAATTATATATCAACAATCTGGCTTGCTGGAAAAAGAAAACTAGATAAATAAACTCAGGTCCCTTTCATTTACGTGTAATATATTCCTTCCATAGATAGATCATGGTATAGATTGAGTGGAAATGGACACTGGCTGTATTTTCAGAGGCTCATGGTTATATTATTGTGTAAATTATATAATCCTTTTTTGAAGGTACTTTTTCTTTTACCCAGGTTAACAGTAGGCCCAAGTTTCTTTATCATTCAGAATTTTCAAAGGGTAACAAAACCAAAGCAAATCAAGACCAGTTTAGCCAGCTATAGACAGGGCTGTTGGGTAAATAATCAGTTGCAATAAACTGGTCTAGAAGCTAAAAGCTATTTTTTTTTTTTTAAAGAGTTGGGCTTGGTTTGGAGCCATCAGTAGAATGAAAAGATTAGAATGAAAGTCTCAAAGACTAAAAATCTAAATAATCATTAGAAAATTTTCATTTTCACAGAATGTGTTATTTCTTTAATAGTTTTGCCATGGATTTTTTTCCATTGTTTTTAATTTTTTACCCTTTTCATTCTCTTTTAAATTCTGTCTTGTAATATTTAAAAATTGTTTTTAAAATTAATGAGAATTTTCTCTATTAAAATCACTTTATAGACAGTTTCTAGGAACATTTTTATTTCTGGAAGCAAGGTATACTTGTAATATAATTGAAGCTTTTTAGTAAATGAATTCATTCCCTTCCTTATAAGGAAATATTCTTAGTTTTATACTTCTCAAATTTATAGTACTGTGTATTATATTACACATATTCTTAGCAAGTGTTTATCTCAACCTGTTCCTTTTTTAAAAATACACAGGTCTGTTCACAGAATACTACCTGTTGTGCCAAACATAATCACCTTTACAATTATATGTTTATCCTTCAGTCATGAAAAGAATGCTCTTTTTTTTGCTGAATGTTCCTTTTTTTGCTGAAGCTCACCAAATACTTTTTTCCCCCACCAAATGTTTTTGAATATTATCAGAATAGTCTAAGTGTATTTTTAATTTCAGTTATATTTATTTTATTTACTCCTTCAGTAAATATTTTGGAATGTCTTCTATTTGTGCCTTTCTACAGAAAAGTTAAGAATCTTTATATCTTACATTTTTCTTTAGTTTTTCATGGTTGTATGAGAATTGCAAAGTATAAAAACATTTAAACTTCAGTGTTGCATTATTTTATTTAGAATGTTGGCTTTAATGTATAAACTCCAGGTTGCAAACCTTACTGTTAGGGTCTCTCCTGTGTTTGCTGTAAGTTAAGCTAGCTGACTAATAGAATTACCTGTGAAGGACAAGGTTATAATCAAACCCGATGCCAGGTTATGATGACAGGATGCAGGTTAAAAATTCTTGAAAGACTAACTCTCACTGTTTTCTTAGATAGTATGGTCAACTAGAATGAAAAGCTACAAGTTCATATAATATCAAGTATATTTTAAAGTAGCATGTGTTTTAAAAAGGTAAAATCCCAATCTCAAACATTTAGTCAAGAAATATTTACTTGAATATCCACTATAATTCTAGATCTTTAGATATGTAAAGACTAGTAAAAGTTTTTTGCCACACACAAAAAAAATGTTTTTTGCCTTTAAGGAAATTATGGTCCTTTTTGAAAGACAAGAATAATAGCTGTGAAAGAATTGAAATTTTGTGAGTTTTAGAATAAGTGACATGACATAAGGTTCATGGGGAGTGGTAAAAATGAGAGGTAAGGATTTGAAGCTATTGCTCATTTGGTGACGTAAGCTTAAACATCAAAGGAAATAAGGTCTGTTCTATGTATTTTAGATAATAGAATGAGTTACTTTTCCTGGACTATTCATAAATTTTGTGCTAGTCCTAGAATTGTAGATTTCTAAGAAAATAATATTTGGTTAAATTATTTTGTTAAAGGCTCTTATAAGAATTTTTTTATGAAAAGGGATGTCCATGTCAAAATAGTTTACTGTCATTTGTTTTTTCAAATAAGTTTTATTATCTTTCTCTTTTGTATGTGTGTGCATGTGCACGTTTGTGTGTATTCTTCTGTGTCTTTGCTTATACTGTGCCCTCTATTCATAATGCCTTTCTCTGACACCTTGGGCTTACCACTTTCTCAACACCCATATCCTACTCCGCATTCCTGTGTCAACCAGATTAGTTGTCATCTCATCTGTGAACATGACTTCCAATTTCAGTCTTTTTTTTTTCCCTGTAAGATTTTATTCATCCTGCCAGTCATGTTTGATTATTTACTCCTATGGCTGTACTCTCACATTTGTGCTTTTCTTGAGGATAGATATTATTTATATACGTATTTGGGATGCACAGCGTATTACTAGGCACATAATAGATAGTTGTTCCGTAAACTATTCGGTTACCTCAATTCTTAATACTCAGAACTGGAAGTTAGTTTTTGGCATTTGTGGAAGATTAAGCTATGACATGGTCATCACTTTTTTGGATTTATCTATGTTTAGATCTACAAGTCTTCATCTTTTTGTATTTTCAGTAATAAATTGAGGGCCACTGGTGACTCATGTAACAACATGAACTTGTATATAAGTCATTTGATAAGACACTAAATTCATCAGAGTTTGCTGAAATAAGTTTCAAACAGTAGTTTTTTCACAGAAAGTTTATATATATAGTTTTTACCCGTTCTAAATTTAGATGTAATTTATTCATTATTTAGCAAGTATTTATTGCATGTCTACTAAGCTCAAGGCACTTATGTAGACTTTAGAGGTACCGTGGTAAGCAAGACACATGTAAGTCCATGGAGCTGATAAAAAATGTAAAAAAAAAATGGAGAAGATAAACCATGATTTTATGCTGAATAATCCAAAATTTTAGCTTCTTGGTTACTATCACTAAAATAAATTTAATGTAGGTAATCACATTTTATATGTCTAGCTAATGTATTTAAAAAGCTGTAGGGGTACCTCAGTGACTCATTTGGTTAAGTGCCTTACTCTTGGTTTTGGCTCAAGTCATGATCTCATAGTCCGAGAGATTGAGTCCCGCATAGGGCTCTACACTGGCAGTGTAGAGATTGCTTGAGATTCTCACTCCTGTCTCTCTCTCTGTCTCTGCCCCTTCCCCCCCACCCCCCCCCCCCGGTTGCTCTCTTTCAAAATAAATAAATAAGGGGCGCCTGGGTGGCGCAGTCGGTTAAACGTCCGACTTCAGCCAGGTCACGATCTCGCGGTCCGTGAGTTCGAGCCCCGCGTCGGGCTCTGTGCTGACAGCTCAGAGCCTGGAGCCTGTTTCCAATTCTGTGTCTCTCCCTCTCTCTCTGCCCCTCCCCCATTCATGCTCTGTCTCTCTCTGTCCCAAAAATAAATAAATGTTGAAAAAAAAATTTAAAAAATAAATAAATAAATAAATAAATAAATAAATAATCAGTTTTTAAAAATATTTTTAAAAAAGGTCTAAACAAGGTTTAGGATCTTTATGCTTTAAAACATACAGGTGAATTCAAAATTTTCGCTGATTTATGGTGATTATATCTAATGCAAATGTAATTACAGATTTCCATAAGATCAGTAATTAGCTTGTTGAATTGGAGCCGATTCCCCTTGCAGTGACCTACTATCTGCTTAATTTGCCTTTGTGAATGAAGTAGCTAAGTCATTCAGTTTCAGACAAATTTGCAAAATTAACTTCACTATATGTTGAAACGCATTACTACTTTAAATGGTTTATTATTATATTTTTAAAGAAAAAATCTCTATGTCTACATTTTGATTATATAGAACATACTTTTATATTTCTGGGAAGAAGAATGCGTTCTCTGTAGAAAACAGATGAAATGGAATCTTCTTGATTAGTGATTTAAATTGATTTAATGGAAAACAAAATCTTATCTGAGAGGTTAATAGTACCTCATCTAATCCCAATGTAACTGCTAATGGAAAAATTATTTATATAATATCTTATAATACATTGCTTGATTTTCTTGCTATAGATATGCCTTCTGAATTATCTTTGGGGTAGGTATTAGATATGTTGTAGGTTTTAGATAGTCTGGGATTAAAATATGTACCAGTATTACAAATGAATTATATACAGTGACTGTAGAATGACTATAGAATATGAAGGTCAGATGACATATTTGAAAGCAGAGTCAAAGAAATAAAACATTGTTATTAATGCAAGTTGTTATTATTAGACATAATAGCATTGAAAATAGGGAAATTCTCAAGATTCCTGGCTTGAATATTTTTTCTGAACTTTATTATGTATTAAGCCCTCTTCTACTTCTGTCTCTCCTGTTCATCCTTTGGCAGCTACTGCTGCCTCTAGTCCAGGGTAAACCATTCCTGGCAAAAGAGAGATGAATAAGCATTAAAGAGAAGAGTTAAAAACATGAACCTTATTGTGGCTCCCTCCCTCCCTTCCTTTAGAATTGATGGAAGATTGCCGTTAATGAAAGCTGTAGAGGGAAAGCAGATAATTATATAAACTGTATTTTTTTTAAAAAAACCTTTTTATTGTTTATTTTTGAGAGTAGTATGAGAGGGAGGGGGGCAGAGAGAGAGGAAGACACAGAATCTGAAGCAGGTTCTAGTCTCTGAGCTGTTAGCAGAGAGCCTGTCATGGGACTTGAGCCCACGAACCTTGAGATCATGACTTGGGCCGAATGCTTAACCAACTGAGCCACCCAGGTGCCCCTAAACTGTATTTTTTTTTTCATATAAAAGTATAACTTCACAGTTCCTTTGCCCCCAAACCTTGAAATTGGATTTGCTTTAGAATCCAGAATTTCTTGAATTTTAAAAACTAAAATAGCAGTATATACTATATATTATGTAACATTCCCCAGACGGATCTGTGGCAGAACCTTATAATCAAATACATCAGTGTTTCTCAATTGAAACATATTGACATACACTTTGAGTGGGAAAAATGAGGATTATAATTACCCTCATTTCAGTTCATTTCAGGTTTTACCACTAAATGAGTTCTGTAAAACTGGTTTTCAGAATTTTTTGGATTTTAGATTTTTTTTTTAAGTTTATTTATTTTGAGAGAGAAAGATGAGAGAGTGCAAGCTGGGGAGGGGCAGAGAGGCGTGGGGAGAGAATCCCAAGCAGACTCCATACTACAGTGTGCAGCCTGATGTGGGATTTGAACCCACAAACTGTGAAATCATTACCCCAGCAGAAACCAAGAGTCAGACACTTAACCAACTGAGCCACCCAGGTGCCCTGTATTTTAGAATTTTTGAATAAAGCATTTGGGTCTCTCCGTCTTTGTTTTAATATTCCCAAGGTCTATAGCACCTATTCCTGTGAAGAAAGATAATACTTCTCTTCCGTTTTGATCCTTATGAATTATATATGTGTCTGGTTGAGATGATGTGTATATATAGAAACAAATTTATGTAGTATATGTACACATACATATACATACACAGATTTAGAGAAGCATGTGCATATTATGTTTGTGTATGTGTTTGAGAGAAAGAGAGATTGAGAATGTGTGTGTGGATGTGGATGGTAGGGACAGGGAGTGGTGAACTGGGTCTGTTTAGCTATGTTTCATCCTTGTGCTAGCTCAGGTTTGATTACTAACATGGTGTTTAATGAAACCTTAATTGTAGTTTCACAGCTTTGTTAGCACTTAAGCTCATTATTAACAAACTCTGTTGACAGAGATAAAATCTAGAAATTCGGTGTAAAGTTGCAATCAGAATATTCCTTGTGCCATACAAAATAATAGTAAAAATATTTAAACACTTAGAATATGGTTTAAACTACTATTTTACTAATCCTAAAGTGGTATGAAATGTTTTTGGTAGTATATAGGCACCCAAAGAAGCCATTTCATTTTGCCTGTTTAATAATTAGTACATGGACTGTGGTTCAAGACAGGAATTGACGAATATATGAGCCAGTTGGAATGGTAATAGGAATTTAGGTAGGCAGAAACTAATGATCCATATTGGAAATAGGCAGGGCAATGGGGATTAACACTCTCCTGTTATGAAAAGCCCCATGAGATCTCAGATGACCTCAGGAGGCTTGCACTTGTGTTTGTAAAAACCTTTGTAAGATTGTTCTAAGACACTGTAAAAAATACTCAGGCTTTCATATTGCTTAACTGTGTAAGTACCAGTAAATGTAGTAGAAATTATCTTTCTACTCTGTTGTATAAACTAAATGTCAGATGAAATCAGATGAAATGAAGTCTGGGATTGAAATGTATTTCTTCTGCAATATTCACAATCTTCAGTATTTCTTAAATTTAAGGTCCCAGATTTTTACAAACATTACTGTATGAGAAGCTACACTTTCATACCCTTCCAATGCTTCTATAATGCTTTTTCTCTAAACTCTGTGTTCTTTGCTGACAGCAGCAATTGTGTGTGCTTTGTGAGGTCAATAAATGCTGATTCCTGCAAGAAGAAAGCTCTTAGGAAGTAAGCTTAGGCATTGTGAAGAGGAAGCACTAAAGAATGAGGCAATTGAATGAAGAGTATTGCAAAGGACTGTTTAAAAGTGTGAGTCAGGGCCAAATTAATATTACTTCCCTTGGGTCTACCAGTCTTCATATATGTATTATGATTTATTTTGGCTTACCTGGTTAGTTTATCCAGATCCGTAGATGGTAGCAAATTGGTATTATCAAATTCCCTTCTTTTTCATACCAAAAGCTAAATTAGTTTGCTTGTAACTACAGGTCTTATTTCCATAAAAAGAATACTAAAAACTTGAGCCATGTAATTTAAGATTATACAATAGATGGCATTTAGTGAAGAAAAGCTTGCCTGTACGGTGTATCTTTATTTACCCTATGATGCCTACTTAATAAAATCTATTTTTTACTATTCCTTTTAGAATATAAAGCTTAGGAATTCTATAACCTGTTTAATTCTGAACAGTTATTTTTCCTGTATAAGTGTGGAGCTCAACGACTAAAAAGTTACTTCCTGCAGTTTTTTTTAAATGATAGAATTTAGAGGTTGTATGTAGTTAAGCCAACCAGGACCAACTATGAGGCTGAGGGAATTTCAGGTATGAAGTTTTTATTTTTTATTAATTTAAACTGTATGTTTTACAGAGTGTACAGAAAGGGAAGAGGAACATTTTGAAATTATGCCCAACAGTTCTCAATCTTTTGTCAGCCTTTTATGATGCTATAGATGACTGCAGTTTGAAACTTGAAATCTGAAAGATTTGTGTTTTGGATGATTCACATACTGTTGGGTTTTTCCACATGGCTTAAATTTTTATAGAGAGAGAATTTTAAAAACCCATAGCATGAGCACAAGGTCATACTTATTCTATAAGACTGGAAAACCAGTGACCTCTGTTCTAATAAAATGAAAGTGTGGTTTTATTCAGCATTACAAATAAATTGCCTTATATTGCTTACATTTCAGTTTTCTGGTGTGTGTAATATCAGTGTTGACTAAAATTAACTGAATATGTTGACAGAACCAGGGGGAAAGATTGAGCTTGTATTGCTCAATGAAATTTAAATGCTACTTTTTAAAATAAAACTTTGCCCTTATAGACTGTTATGTATGATCTGTGTTTCCATGAGGAAATGTTGATTAAGTAGTTTCCATTTTGGTATTACAGTATGTCCTGTTGTAAGTTGCTGACTGTGGAAAAATCTTTAAAGTCAAAAAAGCAGCTCAGCTTAAACCCCTGGTATTTATTATGGCAGAAACCAGAAATAGAAATCTACCAGCAATTTTATAATCTATTGAATTCCTGCATATCTTTTGGAGTAAATTAGTTTTAAAAGTTTTTAAAAGAGACTGTTGACTATACAACCAAGTGAGTTACTTTGTATATTCTTATACACAAAAGGTCTTTTTTTACTTCATTTACTAAGTCACGTCTACAGTTTTTTTTTAAAAGGGGGCCTAACCTAGAGTAAGTGACAAAATTGTCTCTGTTTAGTATATCTGTGAGAAATGTTGGTAACCTATAAGATATGTTAATTAAATATAATTCTGACAAGACTTATGGAATACTTAGCAGGATAGACTTACTTTGGAAGGAACAAAAGGTGTTCAAAATTTGTTTTGTGTTAAATAATTTGTCTTTGGGTTTTTTGAGAATATTTGACTAGCTTTGATAACAGAAAAAGAATTTGGATTTGTAATATTAGTCTACCTAAGTAAGATACGTTTTTGAGGATAAGGTCAATACAATACTTAAATTTTGATGTCTACTTGCAAAGTGCCATAATTCAATAATTGAGATTAAGATTTAAATTATTGATAGAGGCTATGGAATGTGGTTTGTGTTTTCTGAATAAAACATTTCTCTCTCAGTGCTTTCTTCTGTCATCTGAAAGAGAGGGAGAGGAGGAAAACTCTTGTAGCTGCTACTTTATATGAAGTTCAGACTCTAGTCAATGTTAAATAGCTGTGGAATCTATTACTTTGCAGTTTTGGTACTTGGCATGATCAGTACTGTTTACTTCTAAAAAGTTGGCATTTTTGCATTTTAATGATATTACATTTTAATGAGATCAAATTTACTGTACTATAAAGGGAACAGAAATATTTTGTGGCATTTGGAAAGAAAAGCTATTGTTTGTAGTCTGATAGGTTGTATTCTGATTTATATTTGTGGTTTAAGAGATTCACATTTGGACTTTAACATCTTCAAAAGTTAATACTTAAATATATATTTGAAAGATAAACCCAGGAGAGATAAATAATAAAAACTGGTTTTTTTTTTCAGAACATAGTTGAAGTTGTGACTTTGAAATGCCTTCTAAGCATTTAAAATAAATGTTTTATTTATCAAGTTAGAGATAAATTGGTTGTAATGATATGGCATATATGAAGTATATTAGTATGTTGTATTATGTTTACAGAGTTAATGTGCTTCAAAATAACAGCTGAAACATAGGCAATAATTATTGAACAAAAAATTAAAATACTGTTTATGAAAACAACCAAGATTGTTTCAGTGTACTTTAGTGTTAGCAGGATACCTGTCTAATATTTTAATAGTAACATTTTATATCAGGAAAAATTTTGTTTGAACTGTTTAGTGACTGTTAACAAGAAATTGTTCTGTCTAGTATGTTTTAAATGTTAATGCTATAGTTACAAAGAATATGTGCAGTGTATGTAGAATACATTTAGGGTTTTAGTAAAAGGTTTTTCATTTTTCTTTTTTTAAGTATTTATTTATTTTAGAGAGATTGAGAGCGTGAGCCAGGGAGGGGCAGAGAGAGGGAGACGAGGATCTGAAGCAGGCTTTGTGCCTAGAGCAGAGAGCCCTATGCAGGGCTCAGAGTCACAAACTGAACCCTGAGATCATGGCCTGA